>NW_024704742.1:84507676-85707676 GCF_018977255.1 Callorhinchus milii | reverse complement strand
AATCCAGGATTCATACAACAATACAGGTCAAGAATGGGAACAACTTCCCTGCAGCTGGTTGAGCAGCCAGCCAGCAACAATAATATGGTCACTGCTGAAAGCTGGCACTGTCAATTTCATATTGCATTCAAATTTTCTAATACCATCCCCCCTTAATATTTTCCAAATGTTCTTCCTATCTCCTCTTTGTAAGACAAGATTTTGCTAGGAATGGACATATTATGATACTTGCCCATCTCCCTCCCTCTTCTGCCTCCTTATTCAAGTGACCATTCTTCAAGTGCAATAATAATCTTTGCATTTGATATAGCGCTTTTCATGTCTTCTAGGCGTCTCAAAGCGTTTCACAGAATAGACTGTAAAGTGAATTGACCGTATATTTGTGGGCGAAACGCAGCAGCCAATTGCGCGCAGCAGTGTCCCACAATCAGTCGTGGATTGAAAACGACCAATTTATTATTGTTTTGTTTTTGGAGGGATTATTATTAGATGAGTGGAGTAAGCAAACTTGTCCATGGTTTCGCCCTGCCTGGAATTGAACCTAGGTGTCTCACTTGCAAGGCGAGTGCCACCCTCACTGAACTACAGGACTCCAAGTCTAGACACTGGAAGTTGACAGCCTATTCAGCCATGGTGGACAGGGAGAACAATGTGCACTCAATACCCGAGGCAACATGTACACACAGGCACGCAAGTCCACGCAGACACACACCACACACATATATGCTTAGATACATTTAACAGCAGATGTAAACAAGATGATAATTTTGTTTAGTCACCCGGGTGTCTGACACATGCGGAAACCCATCACCATATTTGAGAGAATCCAAACAGAACTCAGAATTCCATGCATCCCACCTACAATTGGAAATTCCAGGGATACAATACAAAAATTGCATTTGTATAGTGGCCTTCACGTTGGGAGGATGTCCCACGGCGCTGGGACGTCCAAGATAGATTGTTGGAATGGAATTTGCACTCTCTCCCTGGAGGGATGCATTCTGCTTACCTAATTCCAGAAACTATTAGGCGCAGGTTGGCAAGAGCCAAGACTTGGACACCCCAGAGTGTGGTTGGGGTACTGCTGGATTCTAATCAGCTAAATACCGCAAAGTTTATCTTTGAAAAACGCTGTCTGGTAAATTTTCCTGTTGCTTGTCCAGCTCGGTCCACCCTACCTGTTAGGGCCTTGACTAGCATGGTTACCGGGTTGTGGGAAGAGTCCCTCCCCCGTGACTGGTCTGCCCTTTCAAGTCCTGCTGATGAGTCAGGCTGGCTGTGCTGTCAATAGTAGTGCCCTGGAGTACTGCGGACCTACCTGGCTCAAGAACCGGGCTACGCGACCGTCACTGAGGGTTGGCTTGATTCTGATATTGCATTATCAAACTTGTCACCTTGGAGACAGTTCAGCTTCAAGGAGACCTTGATTATCTCCTCCACTCCTCTAGCATAGACTGGATAATAATGAGGTACAAACACTCCACAAGTTATTTTCCCCCCCTTAACACAAGAGGTGGCATAAACTACTTTTTGCACCTCATTTGCTGCCCCTGCTGAGATCAGATAACTCAGTACAAATCTTGGAATGTGATATGTTAACACCAGCAGTCCTAGTTAACACGTGCGTTGTAATTTATCCTATTTATTTGAATCTAAGGGAGGGCAGATTTTAGAGGTGTTTTTGGAGAAAAGGGAATCTAAGGTCCACCGTGATTTATGAAGGTACGTTTTAATGAAAAAAACACACCTTCGATTTGAGTAAATCTGAGAGTAACCTGATAATAATGAAAACTGACTGGAGTAAGGTGTGTAGTGGAGACAAAACAGCCTCCTCCTCCAACAATACCTTCACAGCAGAATCACAAACAAGCAGCCTGTGAATTGACCTCCTGGTTCACGGATATTAGATTGCAGGTTAGCAGGCTATCAGCTACTCTCAGATACGTTTTGTTTTATCTAAGGCAATATAACAGCGAGTCCTATGCCACAATCTGCAAATTCAGCATGTGACCTGGCCAGCTTCTCAACATGACTGTTGAAAGGGATGGGGGTGGGCGGAGATAGGTCTCAATAGCTAAATAAATGTAACACAAAATACTGCAGATGCTGGAAATCTGGAACAAAAACAGAAGTCGCTGGGAACACTCAGCAGGTCAGGCAGCGTCTATGGAGAAGGGAAAGTGAATCAATGTTTCGGGTCCATGACCCTTTGTCATGGAGTCCTGTAGCTCAATGGTTGAGCACTCGCTTTGCAAGCGAGAGACCTGAGTTCAATTCCAGGCAGAGCGAAACCTTGGGCAAGTTTCCTTACTCCAAGTGCCTAATAATAATCCCTCCAAAACCAAAGAATAATAAATTGGTCATTTTCAATCTACGACTGTTTGTGGGACATTGCTGTGCGCAATTGGCTGCCGCGTTCGTCCACAAATATACAGTCAATTCACTTTACAGTGTGTTCTGTGAAGCGCTTTGGGACGTCCTCCTGACGTGAAAAGCGCTATATCAAATGCAAGGATTATTATTATTATTATTATTTGTCTGAACAATTCTGACCATATAGCGCCCTCCACGCAGGGTAGCGCCTCAGAGCGCTTAAAAGTGGCGGAGCCTGACTCCAAGCCCGGGGGAGGAAGAAGGTGGCCGTAAGCACAGTCGAAGAAGAAGGTTTTCAGGCAAGATTTGAAAAAGTGGAGAGAGGGGGCAAGGTGGAGGGAAGGAGGGAGAGTGTTCCAGAGTTTGGGGGCGTAATGGCTGAAAGCGCAACCTCCAAGGTGGGGCGTGGGGTGTGAGGGACGAGCAGGAGGCCAGTGCCAGTCAAGCGGAGGTGCCGGGTGGTGGATTGGGGAGTGAGGAGGTCGGAGAGGTAGGGAGGTGCCAGAGAGTGAAGGGAGTTGAACACGAGTATGAGAATCTTGAAGTGGATCCATTCAGTGAGTGGAGGCCAGAACTGGTGAGATGCGGATATGGAATTTGGTCCGGGTAAGCATGTGGGCGGTAGAATTCTGAATGAGCCGGATCTTTTGAATATTGGACCAGTGAGTAATCCAGGCAGGAGGCAAGAAACCCATGCACAAGGGATTTCGGCTGCATTTGGGATAATGTACAGTCAGAGGCGGGCAATGTGGCGGAGTTGGAAGAAGGTGGTCCTGGTTAGGGACCAGATGTGGGGGAGGAAGGACAGCTGGTTGTCGAACCAGACGCCTAGATTTCGCACTGGTTCAGTGAATGTGAGGGAGGGCCCAGGGAGATTGAGGAGTTTGGATCCACAGGAGCGAATATGTTGGCAGGAACCAAGGACTATGGCTTCCATCTTGTCCACATTCCTCTACAGGCAGTTTGGACTCATCCAGGCTCTGATGTCTGCAAGGAAAAGAGAGCCAAGGATGGAGTCCAGTCACCTATCAAGGGTATAAGGCCACAGCACACCGAGAACCAACTAATGCAGTGGTGGCCACCTCTTTGGTGGGCCAACAAAATAACTGTTTCTTGATTGAATATTTCTTGATTTATGCTACCAGAACTGACGGCATTGATTTATGCATTTATTTTGTTAGCCACAAATGTGTTAATTATCTTAAGGTCCCTGAAATTAGTGCATGTTGTTTGGTACAATTAGACTACTATTGTACAATACATCAACAGTTGGATAAAACTAACATGATCTAAAACCAGTCCACGTTCCTTATTAGTGGGTGAAGTCCTATTGAAAGCCTGTTGATTCTTCTGTGTCGTCTCTTCCGATCATTGTGACCTTGGAACCAGTTTAGCTCTAAGTAGACCCTGCTTACCTCTTTCCCTCACTGAGAATAGACTAGTTAGTAATGAGGTGAAAACTCTTATTTGTTTCACAATCATAGGAAGAGCTGACATGGACAGATCAAAAAACGACATCACTATGAACGCTTGGCTGCCACAAGCCATTCAATGTTAACACATCACACATCACAATTTACACCCCGCTAGGACACAAACCTATGACTTTCTGGCCTGTATGGCTTGGTGCTACAGGGGGAGGTAGTGTGCCTTTAACCACTAGCCCATTAAGGGGACCTCATGCTGCCTTTCCTCATGTGCGGTTCCCTGACTGTCCAGTACTTTGGGACGTCCTCCTGAGGCAAAAAGCCCTAAACAAATGTAATTTGTTGTTGTTTCTGTATCGCAAGCTCACGAGATAGGCTCGGAAAAAGAAGTTCATCTGATCATCTGACCATCAGCCCACTTGATCTCATCCTCCCATCACTGCATTAAGCTGCTTTTTAAAAGGCCTCAACTGGCAACCTGTTCCAGACATGGATTTCACTTTGCATAAAGAACAACTTTCTAGTATCTGTCCTATCCTCTTGTTCTTCTGTCTTGGTGCATCCGAAAGTATTGTTCTGAGTTTACTTTCTCAATCCCATTTAAAATCTTATACGCCTCTATAAAGTCCCTTCCGAGACGTCATCTCCCCGTAGTGCAATTTATTGATGAATTAAAACGGATGTGAGTCACTGGCACGAAAGAGTTAAACAGCCATGCTTCTTCAGCCTTATATACGAATGCTAAAATCTGTTTTCGTTGCTCAGCAGTCTTGCAGGAGGGGGAGGGGAAGATCTTGCGATTACACAATGGGATGTGACAAGAACAATGACTAAGTGTTTGACCATTTCACACACACATTAAATCTGAACCTACCATTTCCCTTATCAGGACAATAGCACAATCTGCCCAACAAGGTTCCAGCTTCAAGGTTTGCCGGCCAGAGGCTACGTCCCAGAGCCGAGGCCCGCAGTTGTAGGTTAGGCGAGACTTTCTGTGGATAAACTCCCTGCTGGAGTAGAAAAAGCCAAGGCCTTTATCTTTGTAACTCTGTGCGGACTCCACTACAGAGTGAATCCAGTGGCTCACCAACATGTTATAATAATAATAACAGTTGGTCACTCACCCTATAGCTGTTTGCGGGACACTGCTATGCGCAACTGGCTGCCGCGTTTCACCCAAAAATAAACAGTGACTTCACTTTACAGTATATTCTGTAAAGTGCGTTGAGATGTCTCAATGATGCAATAAGGTGCTATGTTAAATGCAAGGATTAATGTTATTATATGTAACCTATGGAATTATTTACATGTAATAATAATAATCCTTGCATTTGATATAGCACTTTATCACATCGTTGAGACATCAAAGCACTTTAGAGGATATACTGTGAAGTGGATTAACTGTGTATATTTTGTAGGCAAAACATGGCAGCCAGTTTGCGCACAGCAATGTCCCACAAACAGCCATGGAGCCAGCGAACAATTTTTTTTGGAGTTGGGGCGGGGGGGGGGAATTATCTCTTTCTGAATAATGCCACAGGATCTTTAATATCCACCTGAACAAGCAGGCGGGACCTTGGTTTAACATTGTGTTGTCCTGTAACTCAGTGGTTAGAGGACCTGGGTTCAATTCCCGGCAGGACTAAATGTTGGGCAAGTTTCCTTACTCCACACGCCCCTGTTTACCTAGCAGTAAGTAGGAACCCAGTTTTTAACCGATTGGTGGATTGCTTTTCCAGAGTTAATAATTCCTTCAAAAAGAATAATAATAATAATAAATTGTTCACTTCAGTCCAAGACTGTTTGTGGGACACTGCTATGTGCAATTGGCTGCTGCATTTCTCCCACAAAATATACATACAATTCACTTTACAGTATATTCTGTGCAGCATTTTGAGATGTCTCGAAGATGTGATAAAGCACTATATCAAATGCAAGGATTATTATTGTTATCTTATCCGAAGGATTGATTCATCAGAAGCAATCGCTCCTTCACGTAAAAGAAACATATCCAAGCGCTTCACAGGTTAAAATGAATCGGAAGTGAAGTGAATGCTGTGATGGAGGCAGGCGTGGCAGATAATTTCCCCCCAGCGATGCCCTGAGAACAGTGAGATGAGTGGCCAGTGAATTCTAGGCTTTGGGGGGAGTTTGGATGGCGTCCACACAAATACATGGTGAATCCCCCACCCAAAAAAAATTCCTGATGTATTTGAGTGGAAAACGACTCTGCTGCAGGGCATGAGAAGTTTGCTTTGTTAACCCTGTAATTGTAAGAGCTGCTTTCTTTATCTGCAAAGTAAAAGCATCACAAATCGAATCCATCACCTCAGGGAAAGTTCTGCTTTGAGCAGCAACACAGGGCTCAACACTGATGCCCTCCCAAAGTCAAATGTCCCGCATGCACTCACTACATAGACCACTGGCCTCTTTGAAAATATAATGGAACCACATTAAAACATGCATTTTCAAGACCATAAACCCAAACATCGTGTTATAACAGGCACTAAGCCAAAATGGCTGCTGCACCGTCACTTCCTGTGCGTTGCACCTGGACACTGGGCACAGTCGAGTCCTGTAGCTCGCCTCGCAAGTGAGAGGACCTGGGTTCAATTCATGGATGGGGCGAAACCTTAGGCACTTTTCCTTAATCCACACGCCTCAATTTACCTAGCAGTAAGTAGGACCCGGTTGTTAGTCGATTGGCGGATCGATTTCCCGTGGTAATAATTCCTTCAAAAAAAAATACTAATAATTGGGTCATTCAATCCACGACTGTTTGTGGGACACTGCTGTGTATAATTGGCTACAGCATTTCGCCCACAAAATATACAGTCAATTCACTTTACAGTATATTCTGTGAAGCACTTTGAGACGTCTCAACGACACGATAAGGCGCTATATCAAATGCAAGGTCTATTGTTATTACAGAGGAAAGCCAACAACCGTGCCTGCCAGCCCCACCATGGACCCCCATGTTGTATTGTATTTAGTCACCAGCATGACTGGCACAACCTACCCAAACCAGACTGAGAATTTCATGTATGTCACCTAAAACCGCATGGCTTGCCATTAAGAGCATAATCTGGCAAGCGTCCCACTGCTTGTCCAGCTAGGATAACACTACCCATAAAGGTTTTGGGTTGTAGGGTTAACAGGAGCTGAGTGGGAAGAATTGACAAGACATACAGCAAAATAACAGAAGTTTATCTACGTTGACTTTTTTTTCTAACACACCACCAACAAAATTATATTTGTATAGCACCTTTCATGTCAGGAGGACGTCCCAAGGCACTGGACAATCAATGTTTTGAACCTGAGCTGTGGGTCAGGATCAGGGAGATGGAGGGCAGGGGGGGGAAGGAGGGTGAGCGAATCCACGGTCAAAGAGGAGGGTCTTGAAGGAGGCAAGAAAGGGGGCGAGGCGGAAGGACTGTGGAATGGAGTTCCAGAGGGTGGGGACAGAGTGCTGAAGGCCCACTCGCCAATGGAGGTGGGCATGGCGAGGGACGTAAAGCAGGCTGGAGCCTGCTGAGCGGAGGGAGCAGGCAGGTTGGTAGGGGCTTAGGAAGTCGCAGAGGTAGGGGGCAGCAAGGCCATGGAGGGCTTTGAAGGTGAGGACCAGGATTTTAAACTGTATCCTCTGTATGATGGGAAGCCAGTGGAGTCCGTCGAGGATGGGGGTGATAGAGTCACGGAGTGTGATGCGGGAGAGGACACGGGCTGCAGAGTTCTGGATGATCTGCAGCCTATGAAGGGAGGAGTTGGGGGAGGCTGACAAGTAGGGAACTTACGAAGTCGAGCCTGGATGTAATGAAGGCGTGTACGAGTGTCTTGGCAGCCTATGGTGTGAGACAGTAGCAGAGCCGGGCGATGTTGCGGAGGTGGGGGAAGGCAGAACGGGTCATGGCATGGATGTGGGGTGAAAGAATAGTTGAGGGTCAAACAAGACCCCAAGGTTGCGGACTGGCTCAGTGAGGTGGAGTGTGCAACCATGGATGGTGATGCTGTCAGCGCCTGAGGTCAGGAGGCGCTGACAGGAGCCAATCAGGAGAGCCTCGGTCTTGTTGACGTTCAACTGAAGAAAGTTAGCTCTCATCCAGGACTTGATGTCTGACAGACATTCTGTCAGGACAGCAGTGATCCTGGAGTCGAGGGTGGAGGCAGAGAGTAGAGTTGGGTGTCATGCGTATACATGTGGAAGTTGACCTCCATGCATGTCTGTGGATGATATCACCATAGGTTTTCTGCAACATATGCTTTTTTGATTTTTTTGTCAAAGTCAAGATTGATGTAGTGCATTAGCACAGATCCACAGCGAGTCATAGGTCACACATCACATCATTAGAGCATAACAAATCTAACCAGGGCCTAAATGACCTGAACCATTCTCCATTTGTCATACTCATTTTACACTTGTTTGTCCCCCAGCGTGACTGACAGTCATCTGAGGCCTGATCCATTAACACAAGTGCAGTGTAACCATGGGGATGAAGGAAAGGTCAGGGTAAGAAGCAGTACTGAACTATCATGAAGCACATCATCACAATAATAACAATAAATAATCCTTGCAGTTGGCATAGCACCTATAAATTCAAAACACCTCAACGCATTTCACAGGTAATCAAGTGTAGCAACTATATTTTGTAGGCAAATGCAGCAGACAATTTTCACACCTCAATGTCCCATGAACAGCCATGAATTTTATGCGGGGGATTTCTCCATCTGAATGGGCAATAGGATCTTTAACCTGAAGAGACGGATGGGACCCCAGTTTAATATTTCACCTGTAGCACAGCAGCTATGGCAATGCAGCCTCATTGAATTGTCAGCCTGGTCTGTGAACAAACACATCCCTGATGTGGGGCTTGATGCCACCACCTTCTGGCCCAGAGGTGAGAATGTCACCAACTGAGTCAAGCTGAGACATATCCACACGCATAGGCAGCTACTTTTCAGGTTGGTATCATATTACAAGGGTTGTAGATCTTTGCTATGTCTAAATAATCCTTGTATTTGATATAATAATAATTTGATATAATAAGTACAATTTAATATAATCGCAATTTGATATAATAATTGCAATTGGTATCGTATCAATTTGATGTAATAATAACCCTTACGCATGGAAGCATCTCAAAGCATTTCCGGTTTCCCATAAAGTGTGCATTTATTGGCAAAGACAACAGCCAATTTGCACACAGCCTTTGAGTCAAGTTGTGGATTACATTGGGATATTGAACACACATAGTGTAGACTGACACTCGTGTGCAAGTTCACTCTCATTGTTTAAGATGTCAACATTTGAATGTTAAACTAAGATCTAATCTGCCTGTTCAGATGGACTTTAAAGATTTCGCAACCCCATTTAATAAAAGAAGGGATAAACACCGAAGTCGCGGGAAACATACTTTAAAAATGTGATTAGACAACACAGGAAGATTGATCCAGTGAAACTGTTAGTCAAGTTTGCTTAATATACTCTTTTGGACTAGATAGAATTATAACATTGTACGTACTATAACAATAAGAGAACTTCTGTTATAAACACTTGAGAACACTTTCACACTGTTACATGGAGTCCTGTAGCTCAGTGGTTTAGAGCACTCTCCTCGCAAGCGAGAGACCTGGGTTTGATTCCTGGCAGGGCGAAAGGTTGGGCAAGTTTCCTTACTCCACACTTCCCTGTTTCTGTAGCAGTACGTAGGAATCCGTTTTTCAGTCGACTGTCGGATTCAAAGGCAGGGGTAATTCCTTCAAAAAAAATTGGTCACTTCAATCCACGACTGTTTGTGGGACACTGCTGTGCGCAATTGGTTGCCGCATTTCGCCCACAAAATATACAGTCAATTCACTTTACAGTGTATTCTGTGAAGTGCTTTGAGACGTCTCGAAGACGTGATAAGGCGCTATATCAAATGCAAGGATTAGTATTAGTATTAACATGAAGCTGGTCAAGCAGCATCCACGGAGAGAGGAAAATGAGTTAATGTTTCATGTCGATGACCTTTTGTCAGAACCTTTTTTCAGGTCAGGTCTATAACCTTTCGTCTTTGCCTTTTGTTTAATAAGAGAAGAGAGTTTGTCCCTGTTCTTGGCCTACAACCCTACAGGGAAATAAAAATGTTCATTCACTCCATAATAATAATAATCCTTGCATTTGATATAGCACCTTATCAGGTCTTTTGAGATGTCTCAAAGCGCTTCACAGAATGCACTGCAAAGTGAATTGACTATATATTTTGTGGGCGAAACATGGCAGCCAATTGCACACAGCAGTGTCCCACAAACAGTTGTGGATTGAATGACAGCATTTTTTTTAAGGGATTATTACCCCCGGAAAACTTGCCCAACGTTTTGCCCTGCCGATGAACCGAACCTAGATCCTCTTGCTTGTGAGGCGAGCGCTCTAACCACTGAACTACAGGACTCCATATTTGATCACTCAATCCACAACTGCTTGTGAGACACTACTGTGCGCAATTGGTCTCTGCATTTCGCCCACAAAATATACAGTCAATTCACTTTACAGTATAATGCAATACAATACAAAATTATATTTGTAAAGCACCTTTCACATCGGGAGGATGTCCTAATGTGCAGTATATACTGTAGCACTTTGAGACATCTCAACAACATGATAAGGCGCTTTATCAAATACAAGGATTATTATTATTGTCTTTATCATCCCTCTTTGCTTATGTGGATAGCAACTCATGGCTGACAGCAACACATTTCTCAAAATGGCATACCTGAGTCAGTACTGCAAACATGACACACCTGAGTCTGAGCACATTGCAGACACACATACACAAGTAAGGGCTATGCACAAACAGAAACGTGTGATCCAGCAAAAAAAATCCAAATACTGTTGTCAATTATGCATGTGAAGTCTATAAAGCTCTAGAGTAAATGGTAAAAATGCGCCAGTAGCACGGCTTTACAGTTCTCCTCTTGCACCTGGCAGGGAGTTTATTATTTTTCAAAATGTATTTTGCGCAATTTACTACAAGGTGAAATGGACACCGCTATGTAAAGTACCTTGCCATATGGACTGGAAACGAGCCTCCCTCAAGAGTAGTTTGCTTCACGTAGACTGAAGAAGCTGCCAGAGAACAGAATCTGAATACATTATCCAAGGCTCTATCTGCACTGCACCACATACAGCGGAGAACAAGCTCAGCGCTTAGTGTGTGCTGTGTAATATTAATGTAACCTCTCCATGAGTCCCAATCAGCAACAAATTACTTGTAAAAGGTTGGTTACAGAGATGAATCAAAGCGCCAGCAGCAGGTTACACAAACAAGGACTAGCTCAGCAGTCCTGGTCCCACGAGTGTGTGTGCTTGTGACAACGGTCAGCGACTCTTGCTTAATGGTTCCACTGGGTGTGTCGCAACTTCAAGAGAAGGCAGCCCTCACTGCTGTGTGTGTGTGTGTGTAAGAGAGACAAAGAGTGTGTGTGAATGTGTATGTGAGTATGTGTCAGAGTGTATGAGTATTTATGTGTGTATGTATATGTGAGTGTATGTGAATGTGTGTATGTCAATGTGAGTGTGTGCATGTGTGTGTGTATATGCAAGTGTATGTATGTGTATGTAAGTGTGTGTATGTGTATGTGACTGTGTGTATGTATATGTGAGTGTATGTGAAAGGATGTATACAATGACTAGAACCGGACAAGGTCTCAAAGCACTACCAGACTGCATCAGTTAATAACCCAGCTGTGAATTCAATAGGAAGGAAGTATTGTTTTTAACCATTTCATTGTTGAAAGTGAGATGCAGCCATCTTGAGCATCATATACTGTACATTCCTGTACTGCAACAAGTTAAAACAATTACTGAAATTAACCTTGAGGTTTTACTCTTAACTCAATCAATAAAAGATCTCACGCAACTAGCTTTAATTATATTAATGTTAGGAGACTGAAAAATAGCCCACAAGAGCCCTCGTATTCCCTCATTTCTATTACGCTGTGAGTGTGTGTGTGTGGTGTGTGTCAGGGCTGCCAATTTTACCCCCCTCCTTTCCTAAAGATGCAGCATCACAGATGGCCTCCAGTATCTAACCTGTGACAAGACCAGTAGTGAGGGTCGCCAGGTCATTCAACTACAGCACCAACACAGCTGAGTCCAATCCTGTCCGTTCTCACTTCACATGGGGTGGGAGGGGAAATGGTGCCAATGTCAATGGTAGCATCACGCCTGCTGCTCTAACTGCTGGTCAGACAAAGCTGCAATTACTGAGTGCCACACCGAGCCATGTCTTTAAACACGAGGCATACTATCAGCGGGTTACACTGGAGGTCAAGTTGTACCTACAATTGATTGGGTCGGGTGACATTGGCAGCTCACGTCGCTGCTCTCTTACCAGCTCCAACAATCAATGAAAGGTTTTAGTCAATCAATAAAAAATGATGAATTGTGTGCAATTTGCAACCACCCCCACCTCCTCCCAGTATAGTACAATACAATACAAAATTACATCTGTAAAGCGCCTTTCAGGTAGAAAGGACGTCCCAAGGTGCTGAACACTCGAGGATTAGGACCTGAGCGGAAGTGTTGGGGTTGGGATCAGATAGAGTGGAGAGCAGAGAGGATAGGAGGGTGGCAGAAGGCACAGTCGAAGATGAATGTCTTGTGACGTACTTTGAAGGAGGCAAGGGAGGGAGCGAGACGAAGGGAATGTGGGATGGAGTTCCGGAGGGTGAGGGCAAGGGAAGCTGAAGGCCCGACAGCTGATGGTGGGGCGGGGCGGGCCGGGCGGGGCGGGGGACATGGAGCAGACCGGAAGCCTTCTGAGTGGAGGGACAGGTTGATAGGGGGTCAGCAGGTTGGAGAGGTAGGAGGGGACAAGACCATAGAGAGCCTTGAAAGTGAGGACGAGGGTTTTGAATTCTATCCTCTGAGGGATGGCGAGACAGTGGAGCCGGGCGAGGGTGGGGGTGTTGTGGTCACGGAACCTGGCGCGGGGGAGGACACGAGCTGCAGAGTTCTGGATGATCTGCAGCTTGTGGAGGGAAGAGTTGGGAAGGCTGACAAGCAGGACGCTGGCACAGATGTGGGGGAGAAAGGACAGTGGAGGGTTGAACAAGATGTCCAGATTCCTGACTGGGTTGGTGAGGTGAACTAATACTGCCAGTGCCTGAGGTGCGGAGGCTCTGGCACAAGCCAATCAAGAGAGCCTCGGTCTTGCTGACGCTCAATTGTAGAAAGTTGGTTCTCATCCAGGACTTGATGTCTGACTGGCAGTCTGTCAGGAAATCAGAGGACCTGGGATCAAGGGTGGAGGCAGAGAGATAAAGTTGGGTGTCATCAGCATACATGTGGACGTTGACCCCCATGTCTGAGGATGTTGTCACCAAGAGGGAGAATATACAGGTTGAAGAGGAGAGAACCGAGGACAGAGACCTGAGGAATACCCCACAAGACGGTGTGGGGGTTGGAGGAGAAGTAATTTGTGGAGGTGGAGCCGGTGTGAGAGATAGGATCTGAACCATTCAAGGACAGAATCTTGAAGGTTAAGGTGAGAGGAGAGACAGTGGTGGAGGATAGAATGGTGCACAGTGTCAAAGGCAGCAGAGAGGTCGAGGAGGACGAGGAGATAGAGGGAGCCCTGGTCACAGATGGACAAAATATCATTTGTCACCATGACCAGGGTTGTTTCCATGCTGTGGGCAAGAGAGTGAAGCTGGGAAGCAACAAGGATCTTGGAAAGGAAATGGAAGTTGGAGATGGGACAGTAGTTAATGAGCAGAGATTGGTCAAGGGAAGGTTTGTTTAGGACAGCTATTTTTAGGGGGGTGGGAACGGTGACAGTTGACAGGGAGAGGTTGGTGAGATCTGACAGTAAGGGGAGAGGAAGTGGAGCAGGGAGGTAAGGAGAGGGGTAGGGATGGGATCGAGGGAGCAGGATGTGACCTTCATGCGGGTTACAGTGAGAAAGGAGTAGGAGACAGGTTCGAAGGTGTGGAGGGATGGATGGGTAGGGCCCGGAACGTGAGAGAGAGATGGAGAGGGGGTGGCGGTTGGGAGGGTGGAGACGGCTGAACAGATTCGCTTGATTTTGGTATCGAGGAAATCCAGCATCTCCTCGCAGTTGGAGTTGGAGGAGAGGAAGGGCGAGGTGTGAGAGGGTGGATGGAGGAGCCAGTTGGTGGTGAAGAAGAGAAGCCTGGGCTTGACCTTGGCCTCCAAGATTACCTTGAAATAGAAGGATGATTTAGCGGAGGCGAGGGCGGTAATGGAATGACACGGATTTAAAGCAGAGCAATTGTAACAGCCAGCAGACAGACATTCAGGCTTGCAAACAAGAAAATTCATTTAAGATCCTGGGACCGATCAGTCATGAGAAACTGGTGCACAGCAACAGGAGCATTAATTAATCAATCAATCAAGTCCCTCCCAATCAACTAATTTTTTGTTTCAAGTATTTACAATAGATAATGCAGTTTAGCCAGAAACGTTACAGCCTGAGAATTTTACATGAGTCATTCCATTCTGTTAGAAAATCTATTTTTATATCTGTGGGTAAGACTCCGGCATTACTCTGGAGAAAGCCTGCTCAGTGGTAGCACTCTTATCTCTGAGTCAGGAGATTTTGATTTTCAAGGCTCACGTCGGGACTTGGAACCCATTATAATCTAATGACACTCCAATGCAATGCTGGGGGTGCATTACATTGGCGGAGTTGCTTTCCTTTGGATGATACGTTAAACTGAGATCCCACCTCTCTGTCTAGGTGGACATTAAAGACCCCATGGCATCCTTCGGAAAGAGAAGCAAGTTTCTCTCTCCCAGTGTCCTAGCAAAAAATCTCATAAAATTGGTAATTCACTGCATGGCTGGTACAGGGACAATTTGCTATGCGCAAATTATTGCCATGTTCTCCTTCAAAATATACAATCATACCTTTTTACAGTATATCCTGTGAAGTACTTTGAGATGTCTCGACAATGTAAGGCATTATACCAAATGCAAGAAATATTATTTATTAAAGATTCATAGGAAATAAATAGCTTATTAGGAGAACAGCACATCACTGAAACTCCTTACATGAGTTATATACAATCCCAAAGACAAGTTTATGTCAATGATGTTCTAAATTATTATTTATAATAATAATAATCATAATCCTTACATTTATAGCTTTCACATCAGGAGGACATCCCAAAACACTTCACAGGATATCTTGTAATGTAGTTTGACTATCTGCTTTGTGGGTAAACGGCTATTCAATAATAATAATACAATCCACTCATATGGTCTATAGTTCTTTTCCCATAAAATAAATGCCTAGAAACACTTTAAGAGAATGAGATTAATTAGAAGGGAAGGGAATGGTGTTTAAGGAGGAAAAGGGGGGGCAACTAATATGTTCCTTGTGACACACAAATAGATGAGAGGCAATATGTGTGAATTTTCAGAATGTAATTGGATGAGGAGGGAGAATAATATAAACCAGAGTATACGGTAAGACTCAACGTTTCTGTCCAATAGTAACATAATAGGTCGTATTCATTAACGTCCATTTGTACCACAAGCCAGATGGGAGCTAAATTAATTACTCATTCAAAATAGGGGCATTGATCCAGGAATAAATCAGCTTGTATTTAATGCAGAATGTAGTGATGTATTAGTGCAGCCCAGAAATTCTCAGTTCTCACTAATTTCTCCTGAGAAATAGCCTCAGCTTTGCAAATCCTTGCTATGACAGCACAGCTGAGACTTGCAGTTCAATAAAAAAAAAGGGGAGACAAGAGAGCCGAAGGCCTCATGTTGGTGTGTTCTGTTCCTACACTTCATTTTCAGCACTGCGAGTCTATCACCCCCATCCTCACTCAACTTTGTGGAGTCCTGTAGCTCAGTGGTTAGAGCACTCGCTTTGCAAGCGAGAGACCTGAGTTCAATTCCAAGCAGAGGGCGAAACCTTGGGCAAGTTTCCTTACTCCACACGCCTAATAATAATCCCTCCAAAACAAAAAACAATAATAAATTGGTCATTTTCAATCTACGACTGTTTGTGGGACATTGCTGTGCGCAATTGGCTGCCGCGTTCGCCCACAAATATACAGTCAATTCACTTTACAGTGTGTTCTGTGAAGCGCTTTGGGACGTCCTCCCGACGTGAAAAGCGCTATATCAAATGCAAGGATTATTATTATTATTATTGTTAACTCCATTGGCTCCCCTATCCCAGCGGATCGATTCAAGATCCTCATTCTCACCTTTAAATCTCCATGATCTTGCCCCACCTTATCTCTGTGACCATCAACCTTCACTGCTCCCTTCACTCCGCAAGCACCAGCCTGATTCATGTCCTCCGATCTATCTGTCCCACCATCAGTGGGCAGGCTTAAAACCACTCTGCCGCCCTCTGTGCAACTCCATCCCAGATTCCCTCCAGCTCACTACCTCCCTCCCCCCACATGTTCAAGGCAAAACTCAAAGTGTACTTCAGACAATGCTTTTGGTCATCTTTCCCCTGCCGGTCTCTCAGCTCCACCCCCAACTCGGGGCCCCAGCCAGCAGTGTTAAGTGCTTTGAGTTGTCCTCTTGACATAAAAGAAGTTATATACATGTAAATTGTACTGTACAGATTTACTTGGCAGGCGGCAAAGATTGATGGTCGATAAGCAGCCTTCTGGTTTCAGAAATTGACTGAAGGAAGGAGTTCCACTATTAAAGCACATGTGGACCAGAGCCCAAAACACATAGTGTAATAATCCCCAAAGTACAGCCGTTCTGTTGCTGGGTCACGAGCTCAGGCTCATGTGCCAATGGTGATTCACTACTTGAACCAGATTCTGTGATGAATTTTAGTGACCTAGCAGCAAACAACACAGAGAAAACAAAACAAACACGGATTCAGACGTCACCCAATCTTCCTCAAGGCAGGCATGCCTGGTGCTGGATGAGCCAGAGCATTTCACTGAGTGCCGAACAGTGCAGAAAGATTACTCGGCAGAAAGTGAGAGCAGATACGGCTATTAGACTAGAGCAGTGCTGGCCAATCTATGGCTCACTGTCCGAAAGTGGCTCACAGGGCCATCAAGAAGCGCCCCCCCATTCCCCCCCCCAAATATTCACACTAGTCTAGGCGAGTTCTGGAGTTCTGTTTAACATCATTGTTTTGTTTCCAGTTTTTTCTTGATAAATCAAGAAATATTCAATTAAGAAATGTATTTTGTTTGCTGACCTCAGGACTAAAGAATGCACAGAGAATCGGTGGTTACAAGTTTAACGATTGAAAATACATCTACCTGCAAGAAACAACCAAATTCTAGTCCAACCTGAGCTGTACTGATTCTAATAATCCTTGGTAATGATATAACCCTTTATCGGTCATTGAAAGGTCTCAAATCGCTTCACAGAATTTACTGTAGAGAGTAATGACTGTGTGATGAATCGATTTCAATATCCCCACACTCACCTTCAAATCATTTAATGCCCCAGCACCTCCCTACCTCTCCAACCTTCTTACACTACCTCTCCCCAAAACCTACAGCTCCACCCTTCCCCTTCACTCACCACATTCAAGTGGTGTTTTTCCCGGCATTGTTTCTCTCAGGGTCCTGGCCAACAATCCCCTAAATAAAATAGGTCACTCACTCTATGGCTATTTGTGGGACGTTGCTGTGTGCAACTGGCTGCCGCGTTTTGCTCACAAAATATACCAGTCAATCCACTTCACAGTATATAATAGGTAATAATAATCCTTGCATTATTGGACGTCTCAAAGCGCTTCACAGAATATACTGTAAAGTGAATTGACTGTTTATTTGTGGGCGAAACGCAGCAGCCAGTTGCACACAGTAGTGTCCCACAAACAGCCATAGAGATGTCTCACAACCAACAGCCACAAGCAGCCAAATATCTTGTGAAGCGTTTTAAAACATTTCAATGATGTGATAAGGAGCATGCAAGGATTATTGTTATTAAAACCAACAAGGAATTAAACATAATTAACAATGCCCCACCGTCTGGTTGGAAAGCAATGATGAAAGGTCAACCAAGCACCTTTTTTTCCTCAGACAATGGACTCATTTAAGAAACATCCTTAGGCTGCAATGGGAAGACCGTAAGTAGGGCTGGTATTCTGACAGGGAGAAATCAATTGGGCCGATCTTGTGAAGTGACTTTTGTGACATGTTAGCATCTATTGCCTGCATTCCAGCCTCATTATAGTCCAGAGATTCACAGATTCTCTGCTGTTCCTAACTTGCATTAATAAAAATTGTGCAGAGTTTTAATTACTCCACTCCCCAATCAGATTTTTAAAAAAGCAATATTAACTGCACTTAATTTATTTTTTTCACCTATTAGCAGGCCCTACTAACAATGGAGTGAAATTTCAGGATTTGATAGTATGTGCGGTGTGTGATGCATATGTGCAGTGTATATAAGTGATCTGTGTGTGTGTGTGTGTGTGTGTGGTGTATGTGCAATGTGTATATGCAGTGTGTTTATGATGTATATGTGTGGTGTGTACATGTGATGTGTGCATGTTTGGTGAGGATGGGATCTAGCTCAACTATGATAGATGCCATTCCCTCATTTAAGTAGCCCGCTGACACTGGCTGTCCAGGCTCATGCGCAATAAGCAGTCACTGGAGTGGGCTGTCCATACCAAGCACCAATGATTCAGGACAAGAGAGAAAGCAGATGGTGAAGCAGTAGAGGTCAAAATTCTGAACAATAAGTCAAAAAATGATTAATAGCTATCAAACCACTACCTTCACTCCACAACAGGGAGAGGCAATGCGGAATCTAGTTGAGTCAAAAATAGCACATGTGCATGATCTCAGTTGCGGGGAGAACAACACCCGGAATATTTTTCTACCTACACCGTCAATAATTTCTCCGCACAATCACAATTTTCTGTAATTAACACTTCAAATTGCCTCTGGGTGCCACATTCCACAGCGAGCTGTTAAGATGCTTCTGACGCAGCACTTGTGGTGAGTGGAACAGCAAGGTAGATTGTTGAAAAGGCCTGAGCTCTTGGGTGCTACCACCTGCTGTGCTGGGAGCTCCCATGCGGGGCTTTTCACACCCACCGCTGAAGCTAAAGAGTAGTAACACACTGTCAACAGTGCCCAGTGCTCACACTGACTAAATATAAACAGCTAACGATACTGGGTCAAATTAAATGATAATAATCAAAATTCCTGCATTTGATATAGGGCCTTATCACGCCATTGAGCTGTCTCAAAGCGCTTCACAGGATATACTGTAAAGTGGATTGACTGTGGTTTGTGGGCAAAATGTGTGTGTGTATATATGTACACAGCCTAATTCATTTCTTAGTGGTCTCTCCCAGGGTCAATGAACACCTCCGCTGGCTGTCAGTAATCATAACCATCAACTACCCAACAACATGGTCCAGGTTAACAATTCCTTTACAGACAAGTACAATTAGAAGATACTGCAAATGCTACTTCTCTCCCACTGCATTTGTACTCTAAACCCATGTTTACCCATCCTTGTCCTTTGATTATTAACGCATTAGCAGCAGGAAAGGGTGAGGCTGATGTCCCTCCACGAGTGTGACAGGCAGCGAGCAGCTGCAGGAAGCCACTGTGAAAGACACGGTCAAGAGTTTCTCAGCCTGAGAGCGTACAATACAAAATTACATTTGTAAAGCGCCTTTCACGTGGGGAGGATATCCCAAGGTGCTGGAGAGTCAGGGATTTGGACCCGAGCTGGAGGTCGGGATCGGGAAGGGTGGAGGACAGGGAGGGTAGGAGGGTGAGCAAGACACAGTCGAAAAGGAGGGTCTTCAGACGGGTCTTGAAGGAGGCAAGAGAGGGTGGAGGCGGAGGGACTGTGGGATGGAATTCCAGAGAATGGGGGCAGAGAGGCTGAAAGTCCGTCAGCCAATATTGGGGCAGGTGAGGCGGGGGACGTGAAGTAGGCAGGAGCCCACTGAGCAGAGGGAGCAGACAGGTTGGTAGGGGATTAGGAGGTAACAGAGGTAGGGAGGAACGAGGCCATGGAGGGCTTTAAAGGCAGGGATCAGGATCTTGAATTGTATCCTCTGAGCGATGGGGAGCCAGTGGAGCCGGGCGAGGATGGGGGAGATAGGATCATGGTACCTGGTGCGGGAGAGGATATGGGCTGCAGAGTTCAGGATGATCTGCAGCTGTAGCACATTCAGAGATCAGATTTCTGTACTGGACTCGGAACACCCAGATCTGATACAGCAGTAACCAGAGGAGCCACTGGCTGTCAGCCAAGTGGGAGATAAGTGGAGAACACAAGACACATACAGTATATAGATACAGTATATATATACATACACACACACACACAACAACAGACTACATTTATATAGCTCCTTTCATGTCAGGAAGACCTCAGGCGCTGGACAGTGAGGGATTTGGACCTGAGCAGGGGCTTGGGATCAGGGGGGATGGAGTACAGGGAGGGTGGGGATAGGATGGTGACCAAACACGTGATTGAAAAGGAAGATCTTGATCCATGCCTTGAAGGAGGTAAGGGACGGGGTGAGGCAAAGGGACTGTGGGATGGAGGTATACGTACATATTACACACACAGATGCATATGTATACACACACCCAGCATTGCACTCATGAAACGCCTTGTTGCAACCAAACCCACATGTTATGCAACAAAATGGGCTCATTTCAACACTGCTACTTTTCAAACTTCACACCAATCACATTGATCCCGTGAAATACTTTTTTAATATATCTTTTAAAAACCTGGATTGCACCATCGCTTTTTAAAGAGGCGTTCAACAGATGGAGAGAGAGAGAGAGAGAGGGGGTGGGGGGGGGGGAACAGGCAGAAAATAGCATTAAGAGAAATTGGTCACGACCCCACAAATGCACACAATGTAATTGACATCCTCACGCTGCTGGTTAATGAAGTCAGGGAGGGGAGAGCTTGCTCAACAGCACATTGTGAGGAGGCAACTGGTGAATCAGAAAAAACAAGATTACATTTGTATAGCGCCTTTCACGTTGGGAGGATGTCCCAAGGCGCTGGACAGAGTATAGCATTTCAGACCCGAGTTGGGATTGGGGGGGTAAGGGAGGGGAGGGGAAGGGGGGTGCCCGATAGCATGGTCAAAGAGGAGGGTCTTGAGGCGGGACTTGAAGGAGGCTAAGGAGGGGGGGCGAGGCAGAGTGACTGGGGGATGAGATTCCAGAGGTTGGGTGCAGATTGGCTGAAGGCTCTCCCGCCAATGGTGAGGTGGGTGGGTTGGGGGACGTAGAACAGCCCGGAGCCGGCTGAGCGGAGGGAGCGGGCGGGTTGGTTGGGTGTTACGAGGTCACAGAGGTAGGGTGGGGCGAGGCCATGGAGGGCTTTGTAGGTGAGGACCGGGATCTTGAACTAGATCCTCTGAAGGATAGGGAGCCAATGGAGTCGGGCGAGAGTGGGGGAGATGGGGTCACAGAGTTTGGTGCGGGAGAGGACATGGGCTGCAGAGTTCTGGATTATCTGCAGCCTGTGGAGGGAGAAGTTGGGAAGGCCGACAAGCAGGGCATTTGCATAGTTGAGCCTGGAGGTGATGAAGGCATGAACAAGAGTTTCAGCTGCCTGAGGGGTGAGGTACTGGCGGAGTCGGGCGATGTTACGAAGGTGCGGGGAGCCAGATACATTATCTTCCAAACATTAATCAGACTGGCTATAACAATGTCTTCTTTACAAGTAAAGCTTGCTTGCTGCACACTATCTGTTTGCTAAAATGCTCCGTGTGCTTCACTTTAATCTCTCGCCACTAAGACTTCCACCCAAAGAAACTATTCAAGTGCTTTTAACAAGTGATCTGCCAAGGTTGTGTTGTGTATTGTAAACCCAAGTGTTCATTAGCATCACCTTCTCAGATCTCCACACACAGCAGAATATTCCTACAAACCCTCTCTTCACACCTCATAAAGCTGCATTCCTGGACCATTGTGTTACAAGACGTGCACAATGTATGATATTGCAATGAATAGACAAACTCACTTTACTTCCTTAAGGATTCCTCTTAATAACACAGCTTATTCTAAATAGATTTTTTTGTCGCCTGAAGGAGTTGGCTCCTCTAGAGATTCACAAGACTGATTAAAGTCATGAAAAGTGCTTCGCGGATGATTGACTCAGTGTGTGGCTGGCCAGTAGCTGACTGAGCCAGACACACTAGAAATGTTCCTACCCCGCTCCCTGGCTCTGTGCTGATTTAGTTGATCTGGGTTAGGAACCCTACTGCTGATCTCCAGGGAAAGGAGACTAAATAATAATGATAATAATAAACCTTGCATTTGATATCGCGCTTTTCACGTCGGGAGGATGTTCCAAAGCGCTTCACAGAATATACTGTAAAGTGAATTGACTGTATATTTGTGGGCGAACGCGGCAGCCAATTGCGCACAGCAATGTCCCACAAACAGTCATGGATTGAAAATGACCAATTTTTATTATTGTTTTTGTTTTTTGGAGGGATTATTATTAGGCGTGTGGAGTAAGGAAACTTGCCCAAGGTTTCGCCCTGCCTGGAATTGAACTCGGGTCTCTCGCTTACAAAGCGAGTGCTCTAACCACTGAGCTACAGGACTCCACAGGCTCAGGATCACTATACATACATCAACACATTTGGATGCTGTACATATGTGAGCATGTGTCCATTTTATCTCAATAAATACACAATAGTAATAATAATCCCTACATTTCATATAGTGCCTTATCACATTGTTGAGATGTCTTAAAGCACTTCACAGGATTTTGTAAAGTGAATTGACTGTATTTTGCACTAATCCTTACATTTGATATAGCGTATATTTTGTGAGTGAAAAGTGACAGCCAATTGCACACAGCAGTGTTCTACATACGTGCATTGAGTGACCATTTTTTTGAAGGGATCATTACACCGGGACAGCAATCCACCAATAGACTAACAACCGGGTTCCTACTTACTGCTTGAACAGAAGTGTGTGGAGTAAGGAAACTTGCCCAAAATCTCACCCTGTCTGGGAATCTAGGATTATTCTCCTTGGAGCAGAGAAGGTTAAGCCCTTGGAGCAGAGAAGGTTAAGAGGAGACTTAATAGAAGTTTTCAAAATTATGAGGGGATTCAATAGGGTGAACAAGGAGAAACTATTTCCACTGGCGGGTGGGTCAGTAACCCGAGGACACATATTTCAAATAGTTATTAAAAGAAAGAGTGGAGGTGAGGAGAATTTTTTCACACAGCAATCGGCTGTCGCGATTTGATCTGGAATGCATTGCCAAAAAGGGTGCTGAAAGCCAATTCAATAACAACTTTTAAGAGAATTAGATAATTATTTAGGGAGGACAAGTTTGCAGGGCTATGGGAAGAGAGCAGGGGAATGGGATTGAATTGAATAGCTCTCTTCAAAGAACCAGCACAGATACGATGGGCCAAATGGCCTCCCTCGGTGCTGTATGATTCTATGAATCAAACCCGAGTCCTCTTGATTGTACTACTACGCTACTTGATTTCATAATGTGCCTATGAGGTGAGATAGCTATAAAATTTCATGCCCTGGCACCTCCCTACCTCTCCAACCTGCTTACCCCCAACCCACTACCCACTGCCTCCGCTCGACTGGCTCCAGCCTTCTCATGTCCCTCATGCCCTCTGTTCCACCATCAGTGGCTGCACTTTCAGCCACCATGCCCCGAAACTCAGGAATAGCCCTCTTCCCGCCTATACAAATGTAATCTTCTTGTTGTTGTTGTCACTTCCTTCCCCATCTTCAGATTATGCCTGAAGATCTTGCTCTTCCGACCAGGCTTGGCGTCATGCTCTGCCACTGTCAAGTGTTCTGGGACACTATCCTGCATGAAAGACACTATATAAATGCAAGTTGTTCTTGTTGTACAGGCACAACAGGGAGTAAAGTTATGAGTTGGGCTGACACTTCTGTAGATAATGGAGTATTACTGTAGTGTTTTACTTTGCAAGTACCAGACAGGGCTATGTGTAAGCCTGATGCTGATACTGGGTATCCTAGCTGTTCAAGACGACTCCACATGATGGTGAGGAATGTCAGTGAAGAGCATTCCTCATTATGATGAACTTGGACACATGCCTAAGTAAAGAAATGTCCTTGAGCTTTATTAATCCTGTAATGGCCAAATACCATTAGTAGGTGATAAATTATATGATGTAAAAAAAGTTTCATAGCATAGCTTATAGCTTCTGCTTCCAATCACAGATCAGAAGTCCCATCACACTTTCACAGCGTTGAGAGAGCAAAGCTTACGTTGTGCTTGTTTTTAGGCTTGTTTTCTGTGCTAGTAACTACCATTTAATACAAGCTAAATAAATATCCTGAGGTATTGTCCCATTATGCTTCTCCTGTGAGACTCTTAATCAGATTGTTCCCAGCTCTTCTGGGACCTGTAACCAACAATGTTTCGGCCAAATGTTCTGAAGCTCAGAATTCACTCTCCACACACATGTCAGTCTGGCTCAGTTGATAACACTCTCATCCCTGAGTCAGAACGGTGTGGGTTCAAACCCCACATTGCAACTTTGAGCTCATTGTAGGCTAACACTCTAATGCAGTTTTGCCAACCTTCAGATGAGATGTTAAACCGAAGTCCCATCTGCCTATTTAGGTCAATGTTAAAGATCCTGCAGCACAATTTCAACAAAGGAAGGAAGTTTCTCCTGGCCAACAATCCCACAAATAAAATTGATTATCATTTCATGGCTGTTTATGGGTCATTGCTAGGTGCAAATTGTCTGCCACGTTAGCCTATGGACACACAGTCACTATGTTATAGTAAAACGTGTTGAGATGGTTCAATAACAAGATGAGGCACTATATCAAATTCAGGGATTATTATTATATTTGCAACAGTGAACTTCCATATTATATTATAATCACCCTTCATAATAATAATAATAATACTTGCATTTGATATAGCGCCTTATCATCTCAAAGCGCTTCACAGGATATACTGTAAAGTGGATTGACTGTGTCTTTTGTGGATGAAACGCGGCAGCCAGTTGCACATAGCAATGTCCCCCAAACAGCCACGGAGGGAGTGACCAATTTTATTTGGGAGATTGTTGGCCAGGACACTGAGAGAATCTCTCTTCTCTTATGATATGGTGCCATGGGATCTTTTGCATCCATGTGAACAGGGCAGATGGGATCTTGGCTTAACGTCTCAACCAAAGGATGGCACCTCTGACAATGCAACACACCCAGCACTGCTACCACTACCGAGAGAGCTACCACTTAGCTAAACTGATATTGTACCCTATCACATTGTTGAGAAGTCTCAAAGCTTCAGAGAATTTTACTGTAAAGTCTAACACACTGTATTTGTAGGAAATCAAGGCTATCATCATAGCCTAACTTGTTAGCTGTGGTGAAGCAAAGTAAGCTAAAAGTAGATATTTTGATCATCAGTGTCTCATTCTGATGTTTTCAGACCAGCTCAGTTCTTAGCGAACAAATAAAATTTATGATTCACTCGATGGCTATTTGTGGGACATTGCTGTGTGTAAATTGGCTGCTGCATTCACTACCAATTAATAGTATAGTAAAACTTGTTTAAATCTGATCTGTATAAATTGTATAATCGCCTAAGTTGTATATCTGCCCAAGTCCTTTCAAGAGTTTATATTCTATGCAAGTTTAACATAACTCATACTTTGCATGAGTTTGGCAAGATATTCCTTGACATAGATTACAGAGGCAGGGTCACGTAGGTAAATTGCCTTCCTTCTCTCACATAACACAATGGCACATGGTTACGTCACTCATGTTTGTTTTGGGGACATTGCATACATACATACTCATACTTTGGGACGTCCTCCTGACGTGAAAGGCGCTTTATAAATGGAATCTTGTTGTTGTTGTTGTTGTTGCATGAGTCATATTATATGTATGATCCCAACTGATACAACTTATTTGAGGTTTACTGTATTATAATTAATAATAAAACAGTCTACTCACAAACGCTGCTGCCTAGTTGCAGGCCATGGGTGTAACTGCTACAATGCAAACTTGCACAGTGCACTTCTTTTAAAAGAATTGTTAATTTAAACAAACATGAGTGACGTAACCATGTGCCATTGTGTTATGTGAGAGAAGGAAGGCAATTTACCTACGTGACCCTGCCTCTGTAATCTATGTCAAGGAATATCTTGCCAAAAAAACACTGCCTTGCTCCTGATGTCGTTTCCTTCTCCTTTCCAGGCAGGATATAGGCTTAATCAACACATCATTTGGAGTCTCTGTTTACATGGGCAGTGCCGCAGTATAGTACAGTATATAAAAGGGGCCGTGGGATCACTAACAGTGAGGTGGCTCTGTGTCCCCGCCTGGTGAAGCAAAACACCCAGAAAAAACCTGCCTGGGACACAAGCAGGCTGTCCCCTCAACCGAGATGAACTGTTCCACCTAGTGACCAAGTCCAGGACTCACCCAATCCACAGAGCGAGACAGGGGGCTTTGTAAAGGAGTCTTCTCTATACAGTTCACAATGGACTCCCTTAGCATAGTGGTTAGCGCTCTCGCCTCCAAGTGAAAGGACTCAGATTCAATTCCCGGGCAGAGTGAACCGTAGGCGAATTTCCTTACTCCGTGCGCCTCTGTTTACCTAGCAGTAAGTAGGTGCCTGATTGCTAGGAGGTTGGCGGATCGCTTTTCCGGGAGTAAAAATCCCTTCAAAAATAATATGGATTTGATCACTCAATCCATGACTGCTTGTGGCTCAATTGTGGCGCAATTGGCTGTCGGGTTTCGCCCACAACATACACAGTCGAATCACTTTACAGCATATTCTGTGAAGCGCTTCGAGAGGTTTCGTAGAGGCGATAAGGCTCGATATCAAATGCGAGGATTATTATTAGTAGTAATATTAGAGTACAGTCTGGGGGTGGGGGGGCGGAGGGGGGCAAATAATTGGGGGTTCAGAGCAAGAGATCTGGGTGGCTTCTTGGGAGTCAGGTAGAGCTCCGGAGACTGGGTGAACATTGTTGGCTTTCATCACCTATGAGGTAACAGCAAAACGACGCCAGGAATGAGAGCAAATCTCTCTCCCAAGCCCTGCCTGCCAGCACTCAACATTCACGTTCACTTTGCATCTCTTCCGGAGTGTTGCAACAGGGATTCCTGAGTATTAAGACAAAAAAAACCTTCTTACAGTAAACGAGAGTAAGGGGAATGCGGATGGGGATGGCTGTGGGGGGGGGGGGGAGGAAAGGTAGGAACGAGATGAAAATGCAGGTGTCGCAAGACAGATGTGGGCAGGATCCTGTTTAGAAAATGTATAATAAAATAAGCTCTGTAAAGGCACACACACTAACATCTCACACACACACACACACACATACTATTCAGCCACACACAAGCAGGTGGATCGATCTAATACATGGTGCAAAGTAGGGACGATTTACTGGCATTGCATCTGGAGTATTGATGGTGATTATACGATATCAATATATTGCAATATATAGTATTCATGGGGTGGAGGACCAGAGCCACAAGGAGCTCTTGCAAGAGAGGGTTTAGTGGAGGGCACATTCCCTGCCTTGTGTGGCTCATTCTGTGCAGCAAAGCAGTGGGGAATGAAGCGATCCCTCGTAACCAGCAGGTGTGTGTGTGTGTGTGTGTGTGGGGGGGGGGGGGGGGGGGTTGTAACGCCATCTCCCCTCCACACACACACACACACACATCGTTATCTTCTGGTCCAGATCCCCCCCACACATTGCACATTGCACAGGGAAACCACGAGCTGAACCGATGTGGAGGAGAGAGGAAAACAAACCACCATTCAATTCCCCATCTGTTCCTATCGCGGTCCTGACTGACTGACTGTGACTGACTGACTGACTGACTGACACACACACACCCCCGACCTCCAGCAGTGCTGCTGCTGCTCCACATTAAACAGAGATCTTTTTTCTTTTCCTCTCCAAAGTAGAACACACAATCCAACTGAGATCACTACAGACAAAACCCAGACGGGGGCCCAGCGAGACATTTGGCCATCGACCGATCCTTATTGATCGCATCACTTCACTTTACAGTGTGTTCTGTGAAGCGCTTTGGGACGTCCTCCCGACGTGAAAAGCGCTATATCAAATGCAAGGATTATTATTATTATTATTATCCGATCGCCAAAAGCTCAGCCCTTGTGCCCTCACCTTTGCCACTCGCTCCCTCCTGCAGGTGAGGTCCAAAAGAGGGGACCCAGAGTCTGTCAGCAACACCAGGCGATCTGCACCTTCCTGTTGATGTTTGCATCCAGTGTGACCGAATATATATATATATATATATATAAAAAGAGATAAATCTTAGTATTCGGAAGCAGTCTCTCTCTCTCTCTCTCTCTCTGATTGCAGCCCAACGCGAGTCTCTGCCTCTCGGGTTTTGCAGATCTCCTCTGAGCTGAAAGGTTCATTCATAAAACATGCTTTAGCAGCTCTGGGAGGGAGGGAGGGAGGGAGCGGCTGGAAACCAAGGGATCGCAAGGAAATTCAAGGGACGGGGGGTTTGGAGGAGGTGCTGCAGGACACACTCTCACTCACACACACACTCTCACAGATCTGGGCTCTCGGGGCGGATCTTTTGTGAGAAGAGGAAAAAAAAATCGAGGAAACCTCCTCCTCCCCCACAGACAGGGATTAGGCGGAGTCTGCAACACTCAACTCAACCCAGTGTCCCTGCAGCACCGCTGTGTCAGCGCCACGGGCTTCACTGCACAGGGTGTTCACAAAGTCCTGTTACCCCCCCCCCCCCCACCATGGTCGTGGTGTTTTGTTTTACACACAGTGCACTGCAACAACTGAAACGTCTGGAAGAATAATGATGATTGTATTTCACTGTGTGTTTGTACATTGGTGCAATTACTTTCTCCCTCAATCCCTCCGCCTCGCCCCCTCCTTCCCTCCCTCCCTCCCTCCCTCCCCACTTTCGAATCCAGCCTAAACAGCTTCCTTTTGGATTATGTGTAGGGTCACCTCCCCAATCCCTCTCCCCCGCGCCCCCCCCCCCCCCCCCCACCACCCCTCCGCTCACGGTCAGACTCCGCCACTGTCAAACGCTCTGGGACGCTACCCTGTGTGAAGAGCGCTATATAAATACAAGTTGTTGTCTCTTGTCTACCTCTGTGACTTGCTTAACCCATATCAACTTCTCCGCACACCCCGTTCAGCCTGTTGCATGACCCCTGCGCAGCCTGCCCCACCTTTGGCGGTCATGCCTTTAGCCTTTCTGTCCCCACCCTTTGGAAATCCATCCCACAGTCCCTTCTCCTCGCTGCCTCCTTTGCCTCCTTCAAGGCACATCTCAAGACCCTCCTCTTCGACCATGCATTCGGCCACCCTCCTATCCCTACCTTCCCGGCCCTCCACCCCTCCTGATCCCAACCCCCTGCTCGGGTCCAAATCCCTAACTGTCCAGCGCCTTGAGACGTCCTCCCGACATGAAAGGTGCTCTACAAATGTAATTTGTTGTTTTTGTATTTAGAAGTACTAATTGTATTCAGTACAAGTATTTAGACTTCCAGAGGATCAGTGTATGTGAGCCCCCACCATTTTCATGGCAGATAAATAAAAAATAAAAATTAATTGTAAGAAAAAATACAGGGGGGTAACAGGACTTTGTGAACACCCTGTACACACACACACTACACACACAGACACACACATGCAAAAACATCTGCTGTGCTAACATCCTATGCAAACGCGAATCAACCTCATTAAAATCCACACACAAATAAAGCTATTAATCTGCACACAAATCATTCACTGTAACACTGATTTGTTATGCAAATGAAGGACGTGGAGTCCTGTAGCTCAGTGGTTAGAGCACTCACTTTGTAAGCGAGAGACCTGAGTTCAATTCCAGGCAAGTCAGGGCGAAACCTTGGGCAAGTTTCCTTACGCCACACGCCTGATACTAATCCCTCCAAAAAAACAAAACAATAATAAATTGGTCATTTTCAATCTACGACTGTTTGTGGTGGGACATTGTTGTGCGCAATTGGCTGCTGCGTTCGCCCACAAATATACAGTCAATTCACTTTACAGTATATTCTGTGAAGCGCTTTGGGACATTTAGAAGACGTGAAAAGTGCTATATCAAATGCAAGGAATATTATTATTATTATTATGCATACACTAGAATGACATTAAAACTATTTTTAGGTCAGCCCAGTGTCGGACACATGCGGACACCCATCACTGTGCTTAAGAGTATCCAAGCCAACCACAACAACAACAAATTGCTTTTACACAGCGCCTTTCACATCAGGAAGATCCCCAAGATGCTGGACAGTCTAGACTTTGCACCCGAGCTAGGGGTTGAATTCAAAAGGAGTGGAGGTCAAGGAGGATGGAGAGAGGATGACAAATGGCACGGTCAAACAGCAAGTTCTCGAGATGGACCTTGAAGTAGGTGAGGGAAAGGGTGAGGGGCTCTGGGATGGAGTTTCAGAGAGTGAGGGCAGAAAGGCTGAAGGCCTTTCTCGATTACGACATTCCATTGTCAGACATGTCACCTTGGAGCAAGTTCAGTTCTCTAGGATAGTGTTATAAAAACTTACACAGGTGAGCTTAACACCTGAGAGAGAGAGAGAGAAAACATCATTAGGTTCATCAGTGCCATCTGAACAGGAGCAGACTATTCATGTTGCCTGACCATGGCTCTTTATGTTTTTAATCCACTTCCTCCCTATTCCTCTATATCCCTTTAATACCTTCACTTTCCAAACAATGTCCCCGTTTATCTCTCTTTTAAGCACCTCAGTCAATTCTGAAGCTTGGCATTTCAGAGTTGTGTATTCTATATTCTCAAGCTTTGTGTGAAGAAATATTTTCTGGATTTATTTTCTAAGGCAGCAACACACGTAAGCTTAACAGGTGAGAGAGAGAAAACATCAGTAGGTATTAAATTGGTTCTAATTTTGAAGTTATATTTCTTGCCCACAAAATATACAGTTATTACACTATATAGTGTATCCTGTGAAACACTTTGAGACAATCCCCTCCCAAAATGAAAGGCTCTGTATCCCTTTGTTTTGCCCCTTCTTGCCTGTGTTCAGATCACACTTGAACACCTTCCTCTTTGAGTGTGCTTATGATCATCTCCCCTCTCTCCCCTGCCTCTGTTAAGTGCTCCAAGACACTACGCCACAGGAAGAGGGTAGCGGATCACTTTCTAGAGGTAATAATCCCTCCAAAAAAATATAATGATTTGGTTAGCCAATTCACAACCGTTTGTGGCACACTGCTGTGCACAATTGGCTGCCGCATTTCGCCCAGAAAAGTCAATTCACTTTACAATATATTCTGTGAAGCGCTTTGAGACTTCTCATCAACGTGATAAGGTGCTATATCAAATATAAGGATTATTAACAAACAAAAACAGAGAGCTGGGAAAACACAGCAGGTCAGGCAGCATATATGGAGAAGGGAAAATTAGTCAATGTTTCGGGTCCACGACCCTTTGTCGTTCTGTTTTTGTTTCAGATTTCCAGGATCTGCAGTATTTTATGTTTTGATAAGAATTATTATTATGTCCCTTATTGTAGATTTGTTTTTAATAGGAAAGATTCATTCAACAACAACAACAACTTGGATTTATATAGCGTCCTCCACTCCGGACGGTGTCTCAGAGCGCTTTACAGTAACGATCCCGGGGTCGAGCCGGGGGGTGGGGGGGGAAGGTGTTCAAAAGGCGCGGTCGAAAAGAAAGGTCTTCAGCTGAGACCTGAAAATGGGAAGAGAGGGGGCGAGGCGAAGGGAGTGAGGAAGGGAGTTCCAGAGCCTCAGGGCATAGTAGCTGAAAGCACGGCCTCCGAGGGTGGAGTGGAGGACTCAGGGGACAAAGAGGAGGCCAGACCCGGTGGAACGAAGGCAACGGCCACTGTTGTGAGGAGAGAGGAGGTCAAAGAGGTAGGGGGGTGCAGAGGAGTGGAGAGATTTGAAGACAAGGGTGAGGATCTTGAAGTCGATCCTCTCTGGAACAGGCAGCCAGTGCAGTCTGGCAAGGACTGGGGTAATCGGGGAGTGGAGTTTGGTGCGGGTAAGAATGCGGGCGGCAGATTTTTGTATGACTTGGATTTTATAAATGTTAGTGGAGGGGAGACCGGCGAGGAGGGCATTTGAATATTCCTTTCCATTTTCCCTTTATTGTGTTAACACCTCAGCTTTGCGCGTGTGCGTGTGTGTATGTGTGTTTCGGGGTGAGGGGTTATTCCACCAGGAAGCTCGCAGGGAGTTCCTAGTACTGCCATCCATCTAGGGAGGGCTGAAACCCACACTTGTCAGATATCAAATGACCAACGAGTGATTATCCTCCTTGGGGGAGGTAAGCAGGTCTGCTTGGAGGTGAACTGGCTCCAATTTGACATGTTTGTCAGCAGATCAGAACTGAGCCAACCCTCTGGGGTGAGTCCGCAGCATTCCAGGGCACTGCTGATGACAGCACAGCCAGTCTGGCTCATTGACAGGTCCTGGAAGGGCAGACCAGTCACTGAGGCACGGAGTCATCCCATTCAACTCCTGTTAACCCTGCAAGACAAAGCCTGAGCAGGTATGATGGTCCTAGCTTGACAAAGCAGCAGGAAAGCTTGCCAGACAACAATATCAATGGCAAGGTATGCGGTGTTAGGTGGTTAGACTCTATAAGTACCCCAAAGCATATTCTGGGGTCCCCAAGCCTTGGCACTTGCCAACCTGCACCTAATACTCCTTAACCTTCTTACCTCCATGGAAGATAACCAATAAGTTATGCTGTGTATCAAGTCTAGGGTATATTTTATTCTTTTTGGTACATCACTAGAATGAATATTTGGAGACCAGAGGTTGACCTTAATGATAATACATGAACAAAAATAAAACATGTATATAATATGATTAAAAATATAGCAGTCTGTATTTTTCATTAAAAACATTTTCACAATATGCAATATTAATGCCATAAACCAACATTTTAAAGTGATTCAGCTTATATTTGCTTTCTTACCCTTATTTGCAACTTTCTCTGTCTCCACTCTGTCTCCGTCTTTCTCCCATTTCTTCTGGCAATCGCATGGTGTTGTGTCTCCCTCTCTGTTCCATCTCCCCACACAATCTGTTTAAACTTGCACTTTTATCTCTCTGACGCTGTCTGCCTCATCCACAGCAGAAATCTGCACCACACACATGCATGCGCACACGCACACACACACACACACACAGCTGAAGTGTCCTTGCTAATTGGGAGCCCATAGAGGAGTACTGCTGCCTCTTCATGCAGTGGCTATTCTGATTACCCGAGCCCTTTAACAGCCAACTCTGCACTTGAGCTCCATTGAATTACAGACACAAGAGCGAGCCTTCAGCCTAACCTTGTTTGTGAAGTGACAGAATGATGGGAATAATTTAAGGAATAATTTAAGAAATAAGGACATCTCCCCTTTGGCATATATATAGACACACAACAAAATTATATTTGTACAGCACCATCCACATTGGGAGGACGTCCCAAGGCTCTGGACAGTCAGTGTTTTTGATCTGAGCTGCAGGTCTGGATCGGGGAGGGTGGAGGGCAGTGGGGGATGGAGGGTGATCGAAGGCACAGTCGAAGAGGAGGGTCTTAAGACGGGTTTTGAAGGAAGCAAGGGAGGGGCGAGGTGAAGGATTACGGGGGGGAGTTCTAGAGGGTGGGGGCAGAGTGGCTCAAAGCAACTCATTGTCTGAAGACCAATGGTGGGGCAGGCCAGGCGGGGGATGTGAAGCAGACCTGAGCCCGCTGAGGAGAGGGAGTGAGCAGGTTGTTAGGGGGTTAGGAAGTTGCAGAGGTAGGGCAGGACTTTGAAGGTGAGGACTGGGATCTTGAACTGTATCCTCTGTGTGATGGGAAGGTAGTGGAATCGGGCGAGGATAGGGGTAATAGGGTCGTGGAGCCTGGTGCAGGAGAGGACACGGGCTGTAGAGTTCTGGATGATCTGCAGCCTATGGAGGGAGGAGTAAGGGAGGCTGACAAGCAGGGAGTTTGCATAGTCAAGCCTGGATGTCATTTGTCACTTTGACCAGGGCTGTTTCCATGCTGTGGGCTTTGGGAAACCTGAATGGAGGGGTGGCAGGAGAGGAAGGGGGAAGCAACAACTCTTTCAAGCACCTTGGAATGGAAAGCGAGGTTGGAGATGGGGCAGTAGTTTGAGAGCAGGAATCGGTCCATGGAGGGTTTTTTAAGGATAGAAGTGATGATGGCAGTTTTTAAAGGGGTGGGAACAATGCCAGTGGACAGGGAAAGGTTTATGATATCTGTGAGTACAGGGGCAAGGAAGTGAAACTGAGAGGTAAGGAGAGGGGTAGGGATGGGGTTGAGGGAGCAGGTGGTCGGTTTCATGCAGGTTATAGTGGTGGTGAGAGAGAAGTGAGAGACAGGTTTGAAGGTGATGGATGGGGGCTAGGGTGTGAGGGGGTGAGGCGATATGACATTGCAATGTGTCATTAAAAACAGTCTGAGTCTGAACTCCATTTCACACGTGCCTTCAATACCAGATTGTCTCTATAACTGTCTATAACTGGTGACTGGCTACGACACCCTTCACACTGTTTTTCAGCTCTGGCACGTCCCAGGTGAGGCCCCCATAGCATCTCTGCTGTGCGCAATTGGCTACCGCGTTGCACACACAAAACACTTCTGTGAAGCGCTTTAGATATCTCAACAACATGATAAGGTGCAATATCAAATGTAAGGATTATTATAATAATGGATTTCAATGCTATTTGGCAAAATTGTTTTGAGCCTGTGCTAGAATAAGAGGCTGTGTTTGCCTCCACTTTGTATCCTGCTCTCTGGGTTAGATATGAGGCCATACTGGGTCACTTCCTGGGAAACCACATGGCTACGACACCCTTCACACCGTTGTTCAGCTCTGAGACCTCCCAGGTGAGATCCCCATAGCATCTCTCCTGCAAGGGGAATAGTGTGGTCTTGTCACCTTCAAAAAACATTTGTGCGAGGGGTCCCCCCTCAGATGTAAAGAACATATCTGTCTGTCAGTCTTATAACTTTCCCTGCCCCCCGCTGTCTTCACCTTCACAAACAGTTCACTGGCACATAGTTGAATGCAGCCCCCAAATCCGATCATTGATTCTAATCAACTTTGGCAAGCTATATCACAGAAAAAATGATCACGCAGAGAGTGACTGTATACAATAAAGCCTTGTGTTATACTGATCCTGTGCTTTATGGCTTTTGCTATATAGATAAGGGATTTCCTGGAACTCGGCACAGAGGCTTGTGATGTGTCAGAGATAATTGCCGCTCCAGGGTGCTTTTTGTCAAAGGACAATTGTCCACACCAGTATCAATGAGCTAATAATAATAGTTAATAATAATAGTAATAATCCTTGCATTTGATATAGTGCTTTTCACGTCTTCTAGTCGTCTCAAAACACTTCACAGAATATACTGTAAAGTTAATTGACTGTATATTTGTGGGCGAAACGTAGGAGCCAATTGCGTACAGCAGTGTCCCACAAACAGTCATGGATGGAAGTGACCAAATTGTTATTGTTTTTTTCTTGAGGGATTATTATCAGGTGTTTGGAGTAAGGAAACTTGCCCAAGATTTCGCCCTGCCGGGAATCGAACCCAGGTCTCTCGCTTGCGAGGCGAATGCTCTAACCACTGAGCTACAGGACTCCACAAACTAGTTGGTTGATTTCAGCTAGGTTACAGCAATTGGTCTTAGTCTGCATGTTAGGAAGAGGTTAAAAAATCAAGCATAGTTCCTTCACCTCACAGGAATTTCAGACCACCAATATTCTGACCTGGGCACCTTCCCAGCAGGAGTGGATAATGGATATGGATAATGATCATTGGATAATGATCAGAAGTGGGAACCCTGCCTGATTTTTCCACTGTAGTCTACAAGCTACAAGGTGAACAAGTGACTCAAGGGCATCAACTTATGATAAATACCAAAGGAGCAAAAGGGGAGATTAGGAGAATTTTTTTTACACACGCACAGAGTTGGTAGGACGTGCAATACCCTGCCAGGCGTAGTGGTTGAGACAGGATCTATATTGGCTTTTAAGAGGGAACAACATAGGTATCTAAAAAGGTGCAATTTGCAAGGTTATGGGGAATAGGCAGGTAAATGGGACTGAATGGATTGTTAATTTTAAGAGCCAGCCCAGACACAATAAGCCAAAAAAAAATTCTGTGCTGTCAATGGAACATAGGAACAGGAGTAGGCCATTCAGCAATTCAAGCCTGTTCCACCATTTAATTAGATCACGGCTGATCTGTACCTCAACTAATCCTTTCAATTCCAATTTCCCACTTTCTCCCCATATCCCTTGATACCGACCTACCAAACATCTACCAACCTCACTCTTGAAAGGAGAGAATTCCAGATTTCTACCAGCCTTCGAGTGAAAAAATGCTTCCTGATTTCACTCTTAAATGGCCTGGCTCTAAATTTAAGACTATGCCCCTTGTTTTGGATTCTCCACCAGAGGAAATAGCTTCTCTGTATCTGTCCTATCGAATCCCTTTATCATCTTAAATACCTCAATCAAATCACCCCTCAACCTTCTAAACTCAAGGGAATATAATACAAGTTTACGCAGTCTTTCCTTGTAACTTAACCCTTTTAGGCCTGGTAACACTTCGGCGAGCCTGCGTTGCACCCCCTCCAGGGCCAATATATCTTTCCTGAGGTATGGTGCCCAAAACTGAATGCAGTACTCCACATGGGGTCTGACTAATGCTCTATACAGCTGAAGTATCATTTCTTCGCCTTTGTATTCCAGGACCCTTGAGATAAAGGCCAACATTCCAGTCGCCTTTTTGATTATTTTTTGCACATATAAAGCTTTCTATTCCTTCATCCATATTTATATATAGGGCGAATTGCTGGGATGCCAGTACAGACCCTTGAGGGATACCACTTGTCACATCCCGTCAATCAGAGAACATTCCCGTTATCCCTACTCTCTGTTTCCTGCATCCCAACCAATTACCAAGCCACATCACAAGGGTACCTCCAAATCCATGCACTTCCATCTTCGCTAATAATCGTTTGTGTGGAACCTTATCAAATGCCTTCTGAAAGTCCATATAAACAACATTCATAGATACTTTCTTATCCACTATTTTAGTGACCGCCTCAAAAAATGTAATTACATTAGTCAGACACAACCTAGCCTTCACAAACCCATGCTGACTCTCTTTGACTCTTGGTCATACCTGTCTAAGTGTTCAGTCACTTTTTCCCTGATGATGGATTCCTGTATTTTCCCTACAACTGACGTTAAGATAAAATATCTATTTGTAGCACCTCTGATACTGTTCTGTCTGATATCCGTTCAATTCACACAGACAGAGATATCTTCCAAGTACATGTGTCTCAGTACCATGCCACACCATCTATCTATTCACTCACTTACTAGCACACTGGGTCAGAAGGTTATGGGTTCAAGTCGTACATGTGGGCATTTGAGCTCATTGCCTAGGCTGACTACAGTGCACTATTACACAATGCATTATCTCATGGCACTATTTGAAAAGAGACAGGAGCTTCTCTTGATGTCCTGGTCAACAATTCCCCAGATAAATTTGGTTATTCATCTCATCATTGCTTGAGGACTTTGCTTAATGCAAAATGGCAGCTGTGTTTGCCTAGGAAAAAAATCACTACACTTAACCGTGATTACTGCAGAGTGGTTTGAGATGTTTTTACTTGATAATGGGTTATAAAATTGCAAGTTGTTTCTTTCGTTTTACACAGTGAGGCACTGGGGGACGGACGACACACGGTTCTATATTTTAAATGGGTTCTTTAAATTACGGGTTACTTTCAAGGTTGTGTTTACCGAAACCTGCTAAACCCCCAGACTTCTCATAGACAAGCGGGTTTTTGAGTATAGAAAAAGCTGGGCTTGCGTCTTGTGCTCTGAATGGGTGAGCTATTCTCTGTGTGAAGGAGCAGTGACAGATTAATGATTTTCAGGTAGTATTGTAAAAGAACAATTTGTACAGTCACAGTGAAGGTGCTGCCTGCACAGAATGGGGTGTGACGTTTTGTAAAATACCAAAGGTTGATATTATGGGACAATAAAACCGCGTAGGTGTGTTGGGACAGTTAAAGGGTGGGAGAGAGAAGTGTTTCATGGTCCAAAGTCACACTGTAAATCAATTGTTCATTTCCATCTTGGCACAGTGTTTTGCAGGCTATGTCACGCTGTCTCCAGGAGCAGGTCTTTTTGTAACANTTTTTTTCTGGCCTCCTTCTGTCTTCCTTAATGAACTGCCTGAGAGAGTTCAGGACTTCTTCCCTGGAAGACTCACTCTCTTTTGTTTGATCTTTCCTTGTTCTGGAGACAGATTTTGAAGCGGGGGCAGGGGGAACAATGAGCCATTAGTGGTGCCACCTTCCCATCAATCTCCAAGCTGCGGAAAAAGGTTAAAGTTGAGGTAGAGCCTTAACGGGAGAAGGGTATAAAATCACAGAAGGTAATAAGGAAATGGCAGAAATCCTAAATTAATACTTTGATTCAATTTTCAAAAAGGAAACTGATAAACGAAAATTTAGTGAGAACAGAAGGGGCAAGGTATAAAATTGCAATAGATAAGATAGGAACAAAGGAGCTATTTAAAAAATTATACAAGCTTAAAGAGGACAAGCCACCTGGCCCAGATGGTCTGCACCCAAAGATCCTTAGGAAATTAATCCCAATGGCGCTAGGGAAGAGATAGCTGAGGCTTCAGTATATATATTTAAGACCTCTGTAGAGAAAGGAATTATGCTAGAGGATTGGAGAGTGGCCAATGTAACAACTATTTGTAAAAAGGGTGATAGAGCTAATCAAGGAAACTACAGGCCAAGCATTTGAACATCAGTTGTAGGCCAGGAACTGGAATCCATAATAAAATATGTAGTAAACAGTCATCTGGAGAAGGAGAAGAGTTTCGAAAGCAAGGTTTGAGTTGCAAAGAGCAGGTTCTGCTTGACTAATTTTATCAAATTCTTTAAAGATGTAACCGATAAAGTAGACAAGGGAAATGCAGTGAATGTAGTGGGGGTGGGGGGGGGGGGGGGGGGGGGGTGGAAAAAATGAAGGATTGCAGAAGAATGCAGGAAGACATAAACAGGCAAGCAGAAATCAGCAAATAGATGGCAAATTAGGTTTTATGTAGGAAAATGTAATTTCACTTTGGCAAAAAATATAAAGAAGCCATCTATAGTCTATCCCTTCGTGCCTTGGCACCTCCCTACCTCTGCGACCTGCTTACACCCAACCCCCAACCCATTGCATCCGCTCGACTAGCTCCGGCCTTCCGCATGTCCCTCGTGTGCTCCGTTCCACCATTGGTGGCCATACTTTCAGCCAATCACCCCAAAACTCTTCCTCTATCCCTCCACCTTATCCCTTCCTTCCCCATCTTCAGGTCATGCCTGAAGACCTTCCTATTCAACCATACCTACAGTCACCTCCCCCCAGCTCGGCATCATGCTCCGCCACCGTCACCCGCTCTGGGACACTACCCTGCATGAGAGGTGCTATACAAATGCAAGTTGTTGTTGTTGTTGTTGAGAGTAGAGGAGTAAAATAATCTGCAGATTCAGACCCACAAATCTCTAAAAGTAGCTATACAGGTAGACAAGGCTATAAAAAAGGCCAATGGGCTTGGGCTTTATATATAAAAATATATAGAATATGAAAGTGAGGAGGTGATGCTGAATTTATACAAAAACTTGGTTAGGTCACATTTGGAGCATGTTGTCCAATTCTGGTCTCCACACGATAAGAAGAATATAGCAGTGATGCAAAGACTTTAGTTTACGAGAACGATACCAAGGCTGGCAGATTACTGCTTTTTGGACAGATTGGATAGGTTAGGTTTTTTTTCACTAGAGAGGTTTAAGGGGGGACCTAAAGAAATGTTTAACATAAATAGGTTGTTTCAACTGGTTGGGGAGTCCATAACCAAGGGGGCACATGAAAGATAATGAGTAGGGGATCAAAAAGAGAATTTAGCAGAAACTATTTCAAACAAAGGGTAGTGAGGTTTGGGAACTTGCTGCTGAAGTGGTGGTTGAATCAGATAATATAAATGCATTCAAGAGGAAGCTAGATCTTCATAGGTGGGAGAAGGGTAGGGGAGGGAGTAATAATAATAATGTTTGCATTTGATATAGCGCCTTATCACATCGTTATGTCTCAAAGTGCTTCACGGAGTATATTGTAAAGTGAATTGAATGTGTATTTTGTGTAAAATAATAAAATAAAAAGGAAAGGGTGAAGAATCACGTGTCTAAAAAGTACAAACAGCGGCACGAACGAGTTGGGCTGCGTAGCTGGTTTCCGTGTTGTGTATTCTTTGTAATATTTATCGAATGTCCTCTCCGTAGCCCCTTTCTTGGTTACTATAAATCTCAGCTAAACCTAGCTTTGCTCCTTCCAAGTTTATTTTGCAGGGTTTCCTGACAATGTGGGTACAAACAATCAAGCTCAGAATAACCCAGGCTGAAAATAACACACCAGGAAATACTTAGCCTGACAGACAGCAGTTGCCTGGGGCGCGTAAAGTGTAAAGGATTATTATGCTTATACTTTGACTTTCAAACATAATATATTAAATTCAAATAAGTCAGGGATGAGGGGGGAAAGTGAGAAGGAAGGTGATTAATTAGCAAATTTTGCATTTGCAATGTCCTTCTGAAACATGGAGCCATATGCCAGAGAGTATATTTACTTCATGACGAAGGACTGAGCAGTACCAACCAGGAAGATGATGACTTGGGAGCAGAGTGAGTGGGACCAGTCAGTGACAATTGCTGGAAAGGTCAGTGTGGAACTCTGGTACTTCAGCCTGGCTCAGAATGTAAGCACTCGCACCTTATAATAATAATAATAATAATCCTTGCATTTGATATAGTGCTTTTCACGTCAGGAGGACGTCCCAAAGCGCTTCACAGAACACACTGTAAAGTGAATTGACTGTATATTTGTGGGCGAACGTGGCAGCCAATTGCGCATAGCAATGTCCCAAAAACAGTCGTAGATTGAAAATGACCAATTTTTATTATTGTTTTTTTGGTTTTGGAGGGATTATTATTATGGGTAGAAGGCTGTGGATTCAAGCCCTGTGTTGGGATTTGAGCTCATGTGTCAGTACAGATAAACATAGGCAAATTAGTTTATTGGAAGAGGGGAAACAATACAAAGATAGAAATAAATAACACAGGATAACAAACACTAAATGAATTACGAAAAGCAAAACCGTCTTAAAATTCTTTGGTAACTGGGTGATTCAGTGACTTTTCTCTAATCAAACGTTCGCTAGTCTACTGAAGAAACAAAGGTAAACAAACCCTCTTTAAATCTATAACATCCTCAATGATCTCAGTCACTCCTATCCAGTACCTCAAACTGATATCGATCAAGTCTATGACCCACAATCCCAACTCACTCCACGTAAAACAAAGTAGTGTATATTGAAATAAAGATGTCAACTTCTCTCAATATGTCAGGACACAGACAACTTGACACTCGGTTGATCTGTTTATAATTTAAAGACTATCTGCGTTTCCTGAACAACGCAGTATGTGGTCTGAATTGAGTCCCATCTGCCTGGTAATTCATTAAAGCCACCTCCAATCCACAAAGAGAAGTTTCTTCCATTGTCCTGTTTTACATTCTCTCTTCATCCAAATTCAACACCAAAACTTTGAATTAATTGACTACTCCTCTCATTGTTGATTAACCGACATTCCTTGCGCAAAATAGGAGCTGCATTTAATAATAATACTTGCATTTGATATAGTGCCTTATCACATTGTCAAGATGTCTCAAAGTGCTTCACAGGATATACTGTAAAGTGAATTAACTATGTGTTTTGTGGGCTAAATGTGGCAGCCAGTTTGCACACAGCAATGTCTCACAAACAGCCATGGAGTGACCAATTTTATTTGTGGGATTGTTGGCCAGGTTAGCAGGAGGGAGAAACTCCCTTCTCTTTTTGAATAGTGGCATGGGATCTTTAACACCCACCAAAACAAGCAGACTAGACCCCCAAATAACATCTTAATTGTCATCTTAAACTATGTTATTCCAAGTCCCATCACAGGGCTTGAACCAACACCTTCAGATTCAGAGGCGAGAGTGATGAGAGTGATACCACTGAGACAGGCTGACTCAAACTCCAGAACAACATTCACTTCATTTCTAGTTCACCTTATTCGGTAAAATACTTCTAGACTTTTCTTTCACATGAGAGGTGCTATTTAAACGTAACTTGTAGTTGTTTTTTAGGGCAGCTGTCTAACTTTTGTGATCTGGAACCAATGAGTCATACTGACTGACTGAAGCCATTAGAGACACTTTAACCTTTTCCCAAGGCGTCAGGACGAGCAGGCACAGGTTCAGGGTGGTGAAGAAAGTGAAACACCCCATCGAATACCAAGGTGGGAGCACTAGCCCCTGCAGTGGATTAAAAAGAAGACCGCACCAGCATCTACTCAGGGCAACCAGGGATGGGCAATAAATAAATGCTGTTCCCACCAGCAGTGCCCACGTCCTAAGCGGGAGCATGAAGTCTGTGTGAAACACCTCATAAGCTAAGAAAAGAACTGGAAATACATTACGTTTCAAGACTGTATATTTCACCACGCAGCTTGTTTCCACAATTCGTATTGATATTTGACTTATGCAGAACCTCAGGACATTTTTAATCTTTAAAGTACATTGCCTCCCCCACTCAACTCCACGTTATACCCACACTGCCCTCACTCCGCCTCCAAACTGCCCCACATCCCACTTCAAAAGTGTTTAGTCACAAGATCTGTATTGATCGTCAGAAATTCCATCTTTCAGATGAAACATCATAGGAACCTAGGCAATGTTAGATAAAAAAAGAGCTGGGTCCATCTAGATCACCTTCCACCATCCTGGCAGCCACATGCACGTGCCATGTCCTAAACTACTCAAACTGTGAACTGTACATCAAACAAAAGATATTCAAATCTTCTTTAGAAGGTGTTATCGCTCTCCGTTAGTTGAATTATTTACAATGATGACTACTACTGAGGCCTTGAGTCATGCTGTAGACAGCAGACAAGTTCATTAGATTTGCAGCAGACAAGAGCAATGCACAGACAGAGACTAAAAACCACTAGTAATCCAGTCTCCTGGGTGGACATGCAATGCATCTTGCCAGTCTGTCCTAACAACAATTTGTTACGTCTCATATAAACTAGAACGAGTCTAAATAGAAAGATATCATTTGAATATGTTTACACTGTACACGTCCACAGTTTTTCTTGCAACTTAACTGTTTCACTTTGTCACCAACCAATCAACCAAAGGGGTAAAAGAGCAAATGAGGTCCCCTTGGTTGTAAGGAGACGCGTTTGGAACTGGAATGTCAGAATCGAGTCAGCCCTCTGTGGCGGTCTGTTTTCCAGTTAGTCTACTGTCCCGCACCAGGCTTCGCGACCACATCACTCCCACCCTCGCTCGCCTCCACTGGCTCCCCATCCCACAGGGGATCGAATTCAAGATCCTCATCCTCGCCTACAAGGCCATTCACGGCCTCGCTCCCTCCTACCTCTCCGACCTACTATCCCCCTACCTACCTGCCCGTACCCTCCGTTCCTCTGGCTCCAGTCTGCTCCACATGCCCCGCCCCAACCGCCCTACCATCGACAGCCGGACCTTCAGCCTCTCAGCCCCTAGGCTCTGGAACTCTATCCCCCAGTGCCTTCGCCGCCTCCTCCCTTTCCTCCTTCAAGGCCGGTCTCAAGACCTTTCTCTTTGACCGTGCCTTCAGCTCCCCTCTCAACTCTCTACCCCCTCCTCGCCCCCTCCCCTCACCCTGACCATTTCCCCCCTGCTCGGGTCCTGACCCAACTGTCCAGCGCTATGGCACGTCCTCCCAACGTGAAAGGCGCTCTATAAATGGAATCTTGTTGTTGTTGTTGTAGTGAGCCAGACGGGTCTACAGTATTCCAGGGCACTGCTGATGACAGCACATTGGTAGGACTAGGAAGGACAGGCCAGTCACTGGGTGGCAGGGCATCCTCCCGCTCTGCTCCTGTTAACCCTGCAAGCCAAAGCCCTACCGGGTAGGGTGATCCTAGCTGGACAAGCAGCGGGAAGGTTGTCAGACAGTGCTATCAATGGCAAGCTATGCGGTTTTAGCTGGTTAGACTTCAGCAGTACCCCAACGCACACTTTTGAGAATTAACCTGTTTTGGGATTACAGGTTTAATATATCCCACTTTTCTTCAATACAGTGCCCTGGTAATCACACTCGCTCACTCACTCGCTCGCTCACTCACTCATTCACTCACTCACTCAGTATCCACTCAAACACACTGTCACACTACACTTGACTCATTCTTGGCCCAAGTATCCAAACTTAGTCCAGAACCTCTCCAGCCAGAGAAACGTCAGTCTTCAGACAGCTGTGACTGGTAGCCTGCTGTCAGCTTGAGGCCTCTTCGCATACCTAACCAAGATACTAAACCTCTCCACGATTTTAAAGGTGCCTACTGCGTTGGGAGCATCTGTAAATTACGGCCAAGAACAAATTCTGATGCATTTTATTTTGAAATGATGAAACTCGTTACACTGACTGGCACCCTGCACTGCTGGTGGTGGTGCTCAGGCCCTGTCAACCTCATCCTCCTAAACCCAATCGCTAGGAATGGAAGCCCATCAAGTCTTATGCCATCACAATAGTGCTAGTTATTGGCAACAACAAGACACATAATAAACCAGTTAAACATCCCATTCTGGAATAAGAAACATTGAGTTGCACCTTCGTCTCTGTGATCAGGCTGCAGAACCAGACAAAACTGATGGGATGGAAGTCTCTCTCTGTTCGCCATAAGAGTCTCACGTGAAATGGGTTTGAGTAATCTCATTCATTTTCCCAGTATGGAACAAGTCGGTGCTTAATGAGGCACATGTAATGACAAAATAGTCAGTTTCCCTCAGAGAGTCGATTGGAGTGGCTGCCTCAGACAATGTAAAACTGCACACGGAGGAAAGACAGCAGTTCTGAGGTTGGGCAGAGCAGAGGAATCTTTACTCTGCAGCCACGCTAGAATGAGGAGCACATAAAAGCATTTCAACTTCAAATAATTTGCTTCACTGTGCTCTCTTCTAAATCAAGGAAAACCTTAATTGTAGAATGTCGTTCTCCTCAGTTACTACCCTCAGTTATTCCTAATTCTTCCCCTCAGTTACCCCTAAGCGCAGGGGCTTTTTAAAATTACAAGCCCCGCTTCTAATGCATGCTGCACAATTCGGGGACTGATGTGCGAGGCGACTTTCATTACGTTTCCTCCTCATCGTCGCTGACGGAGACATTCCTGCCTTTTTGTTCCTCTCGCTCTTTCACATACTCCTCTCGGATGCGCTCCAGCTCGCTCAGCTCAGCCCTCAGCTTCTCCAGGTGTGCTGCCCGACGATTTTTCAGCAGCCTCATGGGGAATGGATTCATCTCCACAAACGCAATGGTCCTCAGCTTGCTGTAGGGAGTGCAGTAAAACAAGAACATTAGATACGCAAAAATCTGAAGAAGAATTTTGCAACATTTTGAACAATTCTTGCAAGCAATCAGGAAGCTGGTTTATAATAAGAATAATAATCCTTGCATTTGAAAAAGCAACTTATCACGTCGTTGATTACCCCTGGAAAGTGACCCACCAATCGAATAACAACCAGGTTGCTACTCACTGCTAGGTAAACAGAGACATGTGGAGTAAGGAAACTAGCCTAAGGTTTCACCCCACCGGGGAAATCGAACACAGGTCCTTTTGCTTGCGAGGCAAGTGCTCTAACCAATACACTACATGATTCCACCATGATTGTTTTTAAGAAACCTGCTTCCAAGTTGATCTTAAATTTATTGACAATGGTCTTCATGAGAATTCGGGATCCCTGAATGGAGATGGCCTGTCTTAAAACTGTAAATCCCAGAAACAACGTTTTATGCTTTGTAGAAATGAAGAACTCTAAAATTTCGAAGCTAAGTATCCTTTACCAGGACCTGTATCAAACAGCAGGGTAGCTTTTCTGAAGGCTTGAGATCTAAGTTGACCAAACTTTTCGCGTGATCTTGTGAGTTAAAGGAGAGAAGATGCCCCTAGTCTAGACTGACTCTCCAATGCAGTTCTGTAGAGCAGAACTGTGGAGAGGTGCTGTCTTTCAATAATAATAATAATAATAATAATCCTTGCATTTGATATAGCGCTTTTCACATCTTCTAGACGTCTCAAAGCGCTTCACAGAATATACTGTAAAGTGATTTGACTGTATATTTGTGGGCGAGATGCGGCAGCCAATTGTGCACAACAATGTCCCACAAACAGTCATGGATTAAAGTGACCAAATTATTATTATTGTTTTTTTTTCTTGAGGGATTATTATCAGGTGAGTGGAGTAAGGAAACTTGCCCAAGGTTTCGCCCTGCTGGAAATTAAACCCAGGTCTCTTGCTTGCGAGGCAAATGCTCTATAAACTAGTACTTTATAAACTAGTGGAATTTCTTGCTCTAAGTGTCCAGATATTTTGTTTAAAATGCAAGCTGTAGTTTGGTGTAGGGTGTTACAAATATACTAATCGGATCGGTCGAAAACATTCAATAATCAAGGCATTATGAAACACTCACTTTTATACCAGATATTAAACTAGATCTTGACTACCTGTTCAGGTAAAAGTTAAAGATCCCATGGCACTATTTGGAAAAAAGAAGGGAGTTTCTCCTGGTGTCCTGGTCAACAATCCCACAAATAAAAATGGTCACTCAGTTCAAGGCTGCTTGTGGGATATCAGGAGACCCCTAATTCCACCTAGTTTTCTGTGTGAATCTGTTCTGTTTTGGAAGCCAGTTCTTTTTCGGGCTATATTGCCAAATCAGTTGAGTTCAGATATCAAGAAGTCAAACTAAAGGTATCTCAAGTGCTCTAATGAGGCCACACTTGGTACTGTGAACATTTCATGGCTTTGCAATATAATGGGGCTGCTCAGGACTCATTTACAAAACAGCTTGATGATGTGATGGGAGGACGGTAGGCGGTAGGTGTTCCAGAAGGATGAGATCAAATGAGGCGAATGGCCTTCTTTATCCAATCATGATCTTGCAAAGAACTGTAAAAAATGACTTCCAAAGAGTGAATTTAAGAATTTTCCACAATTCGTCAATTTAATGACAAAATGGTCCTACAGGCTGAGATTAGGTGGATTTTGGACACTGTACTTCCTGCAATGGTTCAGTTACCCACTGGTTCACAACTCCTTCCTGTTCAGTTGGAGCAATGGCTGATGGAAGCACCTGGCCACACGTAATGCAAACACTATCATCCCGTCCCGGCTTGACTGCTCACTGGACTTCCCAACTCTTTCCTCCACAAATTGCAGATTATTCAAAACTCTGCAGCTCGTATCCCTTCCCGCACCAGGTTCCGCGAACAACAACCACCGCAAAATTTCATTTGTAAAGTGCCTTTCATGTCGGGAGGACGTCCCAAGGTGCTGGACAGACAGAGTTACGGACCCGAGCTGGGGGTCGGGGTGGGGGAGGGTGGAGAGTAGAGGGGGAAACAGGGAGATCAAAAAGGAGGGTCTTGAGATGGGTCTTAAAGGTGGTGAAGGAGGGGGCGAGGCGGAGGGACTGTGGGATGGAGTTCCAGAGGGTGGGGGCAGAGTGGCAGAAGGGTCGCCAGCCAATAGAGGGACGAGTGAGGCGGGGACTTAAAGCAGACCAGAGCCCGCTGAGCGGAGGGAGTGAACAGGGTGGTAGGGGGTTAGGTGGTCCCAGAGGTAGGGGGGAGCAAGACCGTGAAGGGCTTTGAAGGTGGGGACCAGAATCTTGAACTGTATCCTCTGTGTGATGAGAAGCCAGTGGAGTTGGGCGAGGAAGGGGGTGATAGGGTCACGGAGCCTAGTGCGGGAGAGGACATGGGCTGCAGAGTTCGGGATGATCTGCAGCCTGTGGAGGGAGGAGTTGGGGAGGCCGACAAGCAATGAGTTTGCATAGTCGAGCCTCGATGTAATGAAAGCATGTATGAGGGTTTCAGCAGCCTGCAGTGTGAGACAGTGAACCAATCACCCCCATCCTTGCCCAGCTTCACATCCCTCAGAGAATCGAGTACAAAACCCTCGTTCTCACCTTCAAAGCCCTCCATGGTCTTGCTACCCCCTAGCTCTCCAACCTCCTAACCCCATATCAGCCTGTCCACTTCCTCCGCTCAGCAGACACTGGTCTGCTTCAGGTCCCCGCACTTCCTGCCCCATGATTGGTGGTCGGGCATTCAGCATCTCTGCCCCCACACTCTGGAACTCTATCCCACAGTCCCTCCGCCTGATTCCCTCCCTTGCCTCCTTCAAGTCCCACTTAAATACCTTCCTCTTCGACCGTGCCTTCGGCCAACCTGTCGCGCCCCCTGCCCTCCACCCCTCCTAACCCAGACTCCCAGCTCGCGTCCAAAAACCCCTGACTGTCCAGTGCCTCTTTTCGACGTGAAGGGCAATACACAAGTGTAATTTGTTGTTGTTGTTGTATTACCATGTGGCAGCTTTAGCAAATGGGTCTTACCTGCAATCAGAAATGTTTTTTGGGAAACTCCTCAGGTTTTCGTAAATTTCCAGGTTATCATTAAGCTTCAGGATTTCCTCCTCATTGTATTTGAAAATAGCCAGTCCGTATCGGAACAGAACCTGCAACGCAAAGGGGGCCCCAAGTACACATTTAGCAACTTCACCCATTGTCAATGAGGCAGTGACTGGATGGGTATCAATTTAAAGTAATAACTGAAGGAGCAAAAGTGGAAATTAGATTTTTTTTATATAAGAAGGCTTATAATATTAATAACCCTTACATTTCAGATAGCAAATAAAATACACAGTCACTACGCTTCACAGTAACACCCTGTGAAGTTGTTTGAGCCGGTCTGACACGATAAGGCACTAAATTGATTGTAAAGATTATTAATTACCTCATTCCACTTTCAGAGATAGAGACGTGGAAGGAAGGGAGGGAGAAAAGGAGGGAAGTAATTTGTGATATTTGTTAAAAAATATTAACAACAGGGTAATATTAACAAGCGCTATGTTGAGCCTTCTCAGTTGGATCAGAGTAAGCGATTTCTGAAAGTTATTCTTGACCCATTGATTTTCGTACTTTGTCTTCTTTCAGTAGACATAATGAACACTGCCCGGGGGAGAAATTCCACCCAGGTCTAGATGTATTCTATTTATGCCACACGTTGAAGCATCCAGAATTACTGCATTCAGCCTTAAGTTTTAGGTAAACTAAAATAAACTTGCAAAAACAAATGCCATGTTTAAGAACTTGCCAGACCCAGGTGGCCCCTCACCACCCACAGATTCCTGTTGAGAATTAAACCCTTATTGTTGCCTGTCACCTTCTCTCCAGCTCACACATGAACAAAACAACTGGCACCTGGGCACAAGCCCTGCCCCAAGTGTTTGGTGGATATGCACCCTGATCTGTCACCTTCAGGAGGGAAGAAATAAAGCGAAGACAGAAAAGAGAGAAACTCCAGTAAAATAATAAATTTGGCGTTATGTTTTCTGTGACGATAGTTGAAAGGATTCTACCTGACACTGTGAACTCCGGATGTATACCGAAGAATAACAAACTAGAATAACAAGCTTTTCCATTCACATCCCTACAGGCTCCATCAAATGCTCCTGTCATCAAGCCACGGGAGAAATTCATCAGCAACAAGGTCCTACTACCAGAAGGCTCTTCTCTTTGCTTAATACAACACAGTAATATAGCACCTTTCACATTGGGAGAACTTCTCAAAGTGCTTCAAGTGCTGGATGGCCATCTGAGCTAGGGGTGAGAGCTGAGGGGAGGGGATGCGGAGGGGAAAGATGAACAAAAGCGCGGTCGAAGAGGTATGTTATGAGACATGCTTCACAGCAGGAATGCAACAGCATTTGCTGGTGTACACGATCAATAATGAAAGGCAGCCTGACATCATCCACTGTTGCGGCTCCATTTATAGCAGCAGCACGGCCCCAGTCTCAGACCTTTACATGCAGTGTATGCTGCTCTGGATTCTAAACGGCCATGTGACGCTCACTATAATAACCAGCCTTGACTTAATTTCTCCCCGTTTCAGTGCTTACAATACACTCCTCACAATTCCTTGAATCACAACATTTAAAAAAAAGCCTCTTCTGCCCTCTATTTCTCGCCACACGTGCCTCCTGAGGAAATATTCTCCTCCTCCTCATCCACAGAAGGTGCTGGGCAATGTAACTAGAGCACTGATCACCCTCCAGCGCCTCGCCCATCTCATGTGTGAATCTAGACACTAGGGTTGAAAGAGAGTTCAAACTGCAAGAGAAAGCCTGATGGAGAAAGCAGGGTGTACATCACTTTGACTCGTGACAGGTTTCGGGTCAAAGCCGAGGTCTTAGCCAATGTGAAGTACATGGGGTTCACTTCACTCTAAGTCACAAGGCACTTGTTTCAGTTCAGAAGGAGGCCTTGATAACTAAAGTACCTCGCCCTCCCCAGCCACGCTTCCATTCCCTGTGTCCAGCTTACAGCACCACAATAAGGCTGAAACGTAACATAAAGTAGACCTTCAATTTATCACGTCAATCTCCAAACTACAAAGCAATTTTTCAGTCTGTACTCTGACCTGCAAATTCCTGTGGACATTCTTGTCTCTCTGCCTCACCTCCTTCCTAAAGCCTTTAACCTTGTTATTTCTGCTGCTGTTATTTTTTGTTGTTCTGCACCGTTCCTGCTATTCACCCTTCACTATTTCTCCCCGTTTCAGTAGAGTTGTACTGAGGATCAGTGCTGCTTTAAATATTACCTCATCGGCTGCATCTATGAGTGATGTTCAAGTGGTGGGGCTGATACTTGAGTCTCTCTTAATGGAGTTGCATGTGAGAAACTTGTAACGCCTTTGTATAAGTGACGTGATAAGATCCTAATATTATTATGTATTTTGTGGCCATTCTCAGTAACACTACTTTACAGTATATCCTGTGATCCGCTTTGAGACTACTCAACAACACAAAAGGATTATTATTATTTTAATCGTTGAATTTGATTCAGCATCATTCACATCAGAACAGTATGTAAAAGCGCTACACAGGATACACTGTAAAGTGTAGTCACTGTATTTATAGGAGAATTTGGCAGTCAATTCGCGCACAGCAACGTCTCACAAACAGCCATGAAGTGAATGACTACACGGTCTGTACAAGCATGGAATTTTCAAGATAGTTTATTCCCAATAAACCGCTATTTAAGAAACACTAGCAGAGGCTGGGAGCTGCACCTGAGTGTGTAGGGAGCCCTGTAGCTCAGCGGTTAGAGCATTCGCCTCGATTCCTGGCAGGGTGAAACCTTGAGCAAGTTTCCTTACTCCACATGCCTGATAATAATCCCTCAAGAAAAAAATAAAATAATAATATTGTCACTCAATCAATGTTTGTGGGACACTGCTGTGTGCAATTGGCTGCTGAGTTTCGCCCACAAATATACAGTCAAATCACTTTGCAGTATATTCTGTGAAGCGCTTTTAGACATCTAGAAGATGTGATGAGGCACTATATTAATGCAAGAATTATTATTTATTATTATAGGTGACTTTGCTGCCTGTTCTTTTTCCCCGAATCTGCTCCCATTAGGCAGTGATGGTCAGGAAATGTCTATCTCGCGGGATTTTGCACATGAGCGGAATGAAAGGAGGGCACTGCTGAGAGGGCAATGGCGGCAGAGAGCCAACATCTGGGAGGATCTAGCCACAGGTGACACAAGGTCTTTTTCGTTGTGAAGCACAAATAATAATAGTCCTGCACAGGAAAAGGAGGAGGAAGAGGCATGCTTCAGATGAGATGTTGAACTCAGATCATGTGTCCTGGCCAACAATCCCCAAGGTAAAATTGGTTAAAATTTGTGAGACGCTGCAAATTGCCTGTTGGGTTGACCTACAAACACGCAGTCACTACCCTTGAGAGCCAGTCACTTCACTTAAGAAGTGTTTTGAGACATTTTCAATGTTATAGCAACTATATCAAATGCAAAGAACATTATCAATTAAGAAATGAACTCCGAATAGTTACCTTCGTTCCCTCGTACAGGAATGCATCCCAGATCCCGAGAAGGATGTCACGCTTGAGACAGTCAACAAACATGACCAGGAACCAGTTGAAGGTGATTAGCGAGAGGTCCACGTTGTGTTGCTCAAAGTGAGCCGTGAGCCTGGGCAGCTTGTCCGACAGCAGGTCTCTGAACACCCTCTGGTCGCCCTGTAGTTAGAATGAAAACAAGAGCTAAATTATCACATACCTCATCATTCTCCTTCATAGATTTACATAGAGAATGTACAATATGGAAACAGGCCACTTCCCTTCCCCACGCCCCTCAGGTTCCCAGCCATCAGTGTCAAAGACATTCTCCTGAAGTGAAAGGCTCTACATAAATGTAAATTGTATTGTACCACTACACCTAGTGCATCATGAGCCACAAGCGAGATGGAGCAGAGGTTCAGTCATTCAGTCATGTTTGCTCAGAACTAATGCAACAGAAATACAACTCATTGAAAGAGATTGCAGCCTTTCATTAACACTTGATCAATGGAGACGGGAGGAAGCATCTGATAGAAGCTACACAATGGGGACATTTCCTTGAAGCCTAGGGCTGAATGGTAGAGACTGAGCCCAGACTGAGAGCATCTGAGAACATGATAATGCACTGCCATTCTCTGTGGCAGCAAGTGCAGGTGCAGTCTAACCTTGTGGGGGCTTTGTTTACTTCGCCCGGTATTAATCTCATCTTTCGAAATGTGGGGAGATGTAACACAATCATCTGAAATCTTCAAAAGTTGTTCGTAACAAATCATTTATAGGATTAAAATATATAGTAGCTCAGTGGTTAGAGCACTCGCCTCACAAGCGAGAGTCCTGGGTTTGATTCCCGGCAGGACTAAACCTTGGGCAAGTTTCCTTACTCCCCACGCCTGTAAATAATCCCTCAAGAAAAAAAACAATAATAAAATTGGTCACTTCAATCCATGACTATTTGTGGGACACTGCTGTGTGCAATTGGCTGCCGCGTTTCACCCACACATATACAGTCAATTCACTTTACAGTCTATTCTATGAAGCGCTTTGAGACGTCTAGAAGACGCGAAAAGCGCTATATCAAATGCAAGGATTATTATTTATTATTATACCGATCTGTTTTATTTTACTTGACAGAATGAAACAGAGCGGGCAAAGATGATCTTGCACTGCAGGGAAGTTTAAGCTTAACCTTCAGAATGTATGCACTCCATAGACTGAACTCACAGTCTATGCTGACACTCCAATACAGTGCTGGAGGGGAGGGAGGGAAATGGGGTTTTGCATTGTTGCAGGTGCCGTCCTTCAGATGAAACGTTAAACCAAGGTCTCATCTGTCTGTTCAGGTGGATGTTAAATATCTCAAAGAACTATTCAAAAAGAGAAAGGAGTTACTCCCAGTGACCTGGCCAACAACCCCCAGAAAGATTGGTCATTTAAGCCTATATAAATGCAAATTGTTGTTCATTTCATGGCTGATTGATGGATATTGCAGTACGCCAATAACTGACGGTATGACTTCATTGAGGTCATAGATAATGAAAATATCATGTTTTTTATAACATTTTGAAGTTTCTTCTTCCTAATTTAATTAGGGCTGGTCAAAATCCTAACCAAAACCCTAATTACTAAAGACACATTAATTCACCCAATGTCCAAATGTGGACAAATACGTTGAATCCATTTGCTCCATCTGTCTTCAAGGTACAGAGAGTAGATCATTGATAACAAGGGTTTGGGGTACCTGCCTGAGGAGATTACTCACCTGAGAACCAATCAGAGTCTTGCTGTAGTAATCCTCAGGCATGATACAGTCAACGATGGCCACCAGACACCAGAAAGCATCCTCCTCCGGCAGGATCAGCAGAGCAATGGCTGCCAGTCTGCAACAATGACCATGTGTTACAGCAAGAAGTTAAACAGCTACATTCATCCCCCTCCTCCCAATTTTCCCTCCTTTACACCCTGCACTGTCTCTGTGACCTGGGCAGCTCCCTAATCTTGCAGTGACCAGAACCGTATGCAGTACTCTCAGAGTGGCCACGAGGTGTGAAGGTAAAGCTAAACACTTTAGTGCCCATTCTTCAGGAGCGAGTGTAGACAATGGTAAGCAGCCATGTTATGTGACCTAATAGTTACCAACACCAAGCCCGGATCCTGTCTTCACCCAATAACCACCTGAGCTCCCGCTCCAGAATCTCTAGGTAGTGATCTACAGCAGGAACAGGGCAGTCATGTCAGAGGGAATGAAGCAGAGGGTCAGTGTTTGGGGGGAGGGAGGGGGTGATATTAAGTAGAGTATCTCAGAAGTCCATGCTGGAACCCCTCTGTTCCTTGTTTATATTAATGACCTAGATTAAGACCCACTGTAAGGCAGTTACGTTTGAAGATGACATAAAGTTGGGGGAAACTGTGGAATCAGAGAATGTAGCAAAGGCCTTAGAAAGAAAACTTCATAGGGGATGACTATGAGCTGATAACTGGCAAATTCAATACAAGTTAAGGCAAATCAGAAGTATGAATAGGATACAGATGTACTTCATGGATGGATTAGAACTTGCCAAGCGGAAACTGAAAGAGATCTAGGAAGATCAGTTGACTCATCATTCACCCTGTCAACAACAAAACAAAATGACATTTGTATAGTGTCTTTTACGTCGGGAAGACGTCCCAAGGCCTGGATGGTCAGTGTTTCGGATCCAAGCTGGGGGTCGGGATTGGGGAGGGTGGGCTGCAGGGGGGGAAGCAGGGTGATTGAAAGCATGGTCGAAGAGGAAGGTCTTGAGATGGGTCTTGAAGGAGGCAAGGGAGGGGGCAGAGTGGTAGAAGGTCTGCCCACCAATGGTGGGGTGGACGAGACGGGGGAAGTGAAGCAGGCTGGAGCCCGCTGAACAGAGGGAACAGGCAGGATGGGAGGGGGTTAGGGGGTTGCAGAGGTAGGAGGAGCAAGGCCATGGAGGGCTTTGCAGGCGAGGACCAGGATCTTGAACTGAAATCTCTGTGTGATGGGAAGCCATTCAAGTCAGGCGATGGCGGGGGGTGACAGAGTCTCGGAACCTGGTGTGGGAGAGGACACGGACTGCAGAGTTCCGGATGATCTGCAGCCTGTGGAGGGAGGAGTTGGGAAGGCCGACAAGTGTGCCACCATGGATGGTGATGCTGTCAGTGCCTGTGAGGTGCGGAGGCGCTGACGGGAGCCAATCAGGAGGAACTTAGTCTTGTTCCTTCCCTTGATGTGTCGCAGCTATCAAGTGAACGGCCTATCTCCAACCTCCCCTTCCTGTCCAAGGTTCTCGAAAGAGTCATCGCCTCCCAGCTGCACTCTTTCCTCTCCACCCATTCACTTTTTGAACCCCTCCAGTCGGGTTTCCAAAGCACGGAAACCGCCCTGGTCAAGGTCACCAATGACATCTTGACCATCTGCGACCAGGGCTCCCTCTGCCTCCTCGTCCTCCTCGACCTATCGGCCACATTCGATATGGTCGACCACTCTATCCTCCTCCACCGCTTATCCTCCCACCTCAACCTTCAAGGTCCTGTCCTTGAGTGGATTAGGTCCTACCTCTCCCACAGTTTTCATTTTGTCACCGCTAACGGCTTTTCCTCCACCCCCCGCACTGTCTCGTGCAGCATCTCAGGGCTCTGTCCTCGGTCCCCTCCTCTTCACCCTCTACATGCTCCCCCTTGGTGACATCATCCGCAGACATGGGGTTAACTTCCACATGTATGCGGATGACATCCAACTCTACCTTTCCTCTTCTACCTTCAACTCCACGACCACCGATGTCCTGACAGCTGCCTGTCCGACATCGAGTCCTGGACGAGAGACAACTTTCTTCAGCTCAACGTGTGCAAAACTGAGGCCCTCCTGATTGGCTCACGTCAGCGCCTCCGCACCTCAGGCGCTGACAGCATCAGCATCCAAGGCTGCACTCTCCACCTCTCAAAGCCAGTCAGGAACCTCGGGGTTCTGTTCGACCCTGAGCTGTCCTTTCTCCCTCATATCTGCGCCACAACTGGCACCGCCTTCCACCACCTCCAGAATATCGCCAGACTACGGCACTACCTCACCCCTCACGCTGCTGAAACTCTGGTCCACGCCTTTATCACCTCAAGGCTGGACTACGGGAACTCTCTCCTCGTCGGCCTTCCCGGCACCTCCCTCCACAAGCTGCAGGTCATTCAGAACTCTGCAGCTCGTGTACTGTCCCGCACCAGGCTTCGCGACCACATCACTCCCACCCTCGCTCGCCTCCACTGGCTCCCCATCCCCCAGAGGATCGAATTCAAGATCCTCATCCTCACCTACAAGGCCATTCACGGCCTTGCTCCCTCCTATCTCTCCGACCTACTATCCCTCTACTTACCTGCCCGTACCCTCCGTTCCTCTGGCTCCGGTCTGCTCCACATCCCCCACCCCAACCGCCCTACCATCGGTAGCCGGGCTTTCAGCCTCTCAGCCCCTAGGCTCTGGAACTCCATCCCCCAGTGCCTTCGCCGCCTCCTCCCTTTCCTCCTTCAAGGCCGGTCTCAAGACCTTTCTCTTCAACCGTGCCTTCAGCTCCCTTCTCGACTCTCTACCCCCTCCTCGCTCCCTCCCTTCTCTCCCCTCACCTTGACGATTTCCCCCCTGCTCGGGTCCCGACCCAACTGTTCAGCGACTTGGGACGTCCTCCCGACGTGAAAGGTGCTCTATAAATGCAATCTTGTTGTTGTTGTTGTTGACGTTCAACTGAAGAAAGTTAGCTCTCATCCAGGACTTGATGTCTGACAGACATTCTGTCAGGACAGCAGTGGTCCTGGAGTCAAGCGTGGAGGCAGATAGGTAGAGTTGGGTGTCATCCGCATACATATGGAAATTGACCCCATGTCTGAGGATGACGTCATCAAGAGGGAGAATACAGATGTTTTGGAGTCCTGTAGCTCAGTGGTTAGAGCACTTGCCTTGCAAGTGAGAGACCTGGGTTTGATTCCCGGGAGGGCGAAACCTTGGGCAAGTTTCCTTACTCCACATGCCTGATAATAATCCCTCAAGAAAAAAAATAATAATTTGGTTACTTCAATCCACTACTGTTTGTGGGATACAGTGGTGCGCAATTGGCTGCAGCGTTTCGCCCACAATTATACAGTCAATATGACTCATTCCAGGACCTTGGAGAGGAAAGGGAGGTTGGAGATGGGGCGTTAGTTTGAGAGTGGGTCCAGGATCCAGAGAGGGGTTTTTAAGGATAGGAATGATGACGGACGTTTTTAAAGGGCTGGGAATGATACCAATGGACAGGGAGAATTTTATGATGTCTGTGAGAAGAAGGGCAAGGAGGTGGAGCTGGGAGGTAAGGAGAAAGTAGGGTTGGGGTTGAGGGAGCATGTGGTCAATTTCATGCGGGTTATCGTGTTGGTTAGAGAGGAGTGGGAGACAGTTCAAAGGTGTGGAGGGAGGGATGGGTAGCGGCTGGGGTGAGAGAAGGAGATGGTGAGGGGGTAGTAGACAGAAGGACAGAGGCAGCTGAGAGGATCCCCTCAACTCTGGATTCGAGGAAATCCAGCATCGCCTTGCAGTTGGCATCAAGCAGAGTGAGGCAGCACATACAAACAGAATGCTGGGCTACATTGTCAAATTAGTTGAGTTCAGATCCCAAGACATCATACTCAGTCTGTAGAGTGCTCGGAGCAAGAACGCACCTGGAGTGCTGCATACAGTTCGGTTCACTATAACACTAGGGAGCTGCCTAGGCACTGGAGCAGTGCAGAAAAGCTATTAACAAGGATGATCCCAGTGTTGGAATGAGCTATGAACAATGTTTAGACAAGTTGGGGCTCTTCAGTCTTGGAAGGAGACATCTCAGAGATGTATAATATGTTTAATTGTAATTGCAAAAGTAAACCTAGAACGATAATAAATTTCAGACGCACCAAGAGAGCAAAACAAGTTGCAAAGGACAATTTCAGAACAGGCACCGGTCAGGGGCCAAACACCAAGCTACCATTGTAGAGCAAATAATAATTTGCTCTTGTTGGAATCTTGTAGGACTATTTGACCACAAGAGGTACCGCAGTGAGCTGGACTTGAGCCTGAACTAATGTCCTCACTGTAGTCACCTCCTTCTTGCTTACCTTTGCAAATGATCAGAATTTTGTATCAATGGAGGTAACAAATGGGGAGATGTGCGTCCCTCTCCCCCACTGCCCCATACATGACCAATCCCAATAATCAGCATCTCACGAGAATCCCACTGGCTAAAGAAGCCCCAGCAAAACAAAAGGGAAGCAGCTGAGACTCACCTCAGCACTGAAGAGGAATTATGGCAAATTGTGCCAGTGGGGATCGAGATGTGTGGGAAATAGCGATTAATAATATAATAATAATAATCCTTGCATTTGATATAGCGCTTTTCACGTCTTCTAGACGTCTCAAAGTGTCTGGAAGACGTGAATATTTCAGACAATGGGATTTGCAGATGGACCAAACTCCAGCTGTCTGGCTAGTCGTGTACAATTCTGTGTTCCCAATTGCCATTCCCACAATAAAATTTGTCCCCACTGATTGCATTTAGATTTGCTACACTGGTTGACACGCCATACCTTGCCATAACCACAGGGTGGCAGTACTCTTCACAAGAGTACAAGATAGATCTGGATGAAGAAAACCCTTCAGCCTATCCGATTTCATCGCTCCAGAACGTCCACCCTACCGACTCCCCATCACAGTATTAAGCTACTTTTTAAATTAATTCAGGGTCTGGTCTCTACCACGCTTCTTGACAACTTGTTCTAGTTGTTGATTACTCTCTGAATAAAGAAAAAACTTCCTGGTGTTTGTCCTGAAATTGTCCTTTGCAACTCTAAACCTATGTCCACTTGTTCTACTGCCTTGATGCATCCTAAAGTATTGAACTAGGTTTATTTTTCAATCCCATTTAAAATGTTACCCACCTCTATAAGATCTGCCTTGAGTCATCTTCTCTCAACACTGAAGAGCCTTAGCTTGTTTAGTTGTTGCTCATTCCTCTAACCCTGGGGATCAATCTCGTTGCTCTCCTAACAGTCCCAGATCTTTTTCAGCTTCCCCTTGGCAAGTTCTATCCTATTCATAGAGAACATGTATTTCTATTCTTGGATCCTATATATAGTACCTGGCATTAGTTTCAAATCAATATTAAATTTCATTCAATAATTATCAGCCCTATCATGCTCTCGTCAAGTGGCGCTCACTGGAATCAAATTTCTTTTGGCTAGCTGGGTGTCTAATGCATCACCACGCTTACGTGTATCTGAACTGAGCTGAGAGCTCCACATATGTAAGTGAGCTACACATGGCAATTTACCTGTACTCTCCAGAATCTGGGCAAAGCAGGGTGCACCCCTCTAAGGAGAGAGTGCACACTGCATTCCAGACAGAGGGAAATTTCCGCACGTAGGTGGCAAACATGTGTGGAACTCTCAGTCTGCTTTGGATACTATTAAGTGTGGTGATGGGTTTCCCTATGTGGCAGACACCAGGCTGACAAAAAAATCTCTGTCCACTGGCCTTATTGAAAAGGGAAGGGCGGTTATAAACAAAGTACCTGTTGAGGCCTTGGCAGTATCCGATGTCTGGGTTCTGCCAGGAATAGGCCAGTAGGACACGGCGCAGTTTGAGGACCATCTCGGAGCTGAGGGAGGTGAAGTGCTTATTGTTGGTCAGTGTGCGCAGCAGGTCCAGTTCGATCTGCTTGGAGGCCGGGTGGTGTTTGACCTGGCACAGCTTCAACAGCTCTTTGTAGCGGTTGGGTCCATACCTCTCCTGGATGTGCCAGACCCGCCTCCTCACACACCACTTCCAGACTTGCCGCCGGCGCTCCTTGGGAACACCGTTTCGGATCAGGTTCTTCAGCTCGGGGGAAGCGATCAGCTCCGCGCCACTACGGCCAGCGATGAGGTTGTCCCATTTGGCTCGGTTGGCTTTCTCTGGCCCGTCCTGGCCACTGATCAGGTTGTTGGATTTCAATTCCAGTGTACGGATTCTGGTCGTGAGCCTCTTCCCAGCATCAGGCCTCACCTTGAAGCCATATTCATCATATTCTCTAGAAAAGAAGCATGAACAGAGCTTACTTACTGCTACTATTACTGCTCAATGGTAAGTGTGTGTGCAGCTCCAAATACTTGATAGTAGGCAGCACTGTGTTTGCCTGCATAGGAACAGGAGTAGGCCATTCAGCCGTTCCAGCCTGTTCTGCCATTCTATTAGATTACACTCAATTTTTTAGTGAATCCTGTAAAGTGGTTTGAAACGTCCTCACAACATAAAAGGTGTTATATGAAATGCAAGCATTATTATTAAGTTCCCACAGGACTGACGCTTGCTGAGCAAGAAAAGACCCATTCTGAGGAGCAGGAATGAGCCTGAGGTGGCTCACAAGCTTTTCAAGACCAACCTCCGACTATCCCAATGGGTGTCTCCTGTCCCTCTCCAGCACCTCACCTACGTAGTCATTCTTCACGCCCGAACCCCCCAGCCAACAGCAGTGTCATCAGAATATGGGTGGGGTGGGTGGGGGAGAAGAAAGAAAGTGAGATTCATGGCAACTGAGCACCCAGCTCCAACCAGATCTGATCTTAGAGATAACTGCAGGTGGGTCAATGTGACGTCCCAGGTGATTTACACCCACAGGTGATTTTCCAGGACACTACAGTTACAAAAAAGTTTTCCCCAATGGTTTATTAACCTTTCTTTGCCCCTCCTCCAAATAAATAGTAATAATAATCTTTGCATTTGACATAGTGCCTTACCAAGTGGTTGAGTCATCTCAAAGCGCTTCACAGAATATATTGTAAAGTGAATTGACTGTATTTTGTGTGCGAAATGCGGCAGCCAGTTGCGCACAGCAGTGTCCCACGAAAAGTCATGGATTGAGTGACCAATTTATTGAGTGACCAATTTATTCATCTATTTATCTATTTTTTGAAAGGATTATTACCACTGGAAACCGATCTGCCAATCGACTAACAACCGGGTTCCTACTTACTGCTAGGTAAACAGAGGTGTGTGGAGTAAGGAAAGTTACCAAAGTTTTCGCCCTCTCCTGCCCAGGAATCAAACCTAGGTCCTCTCGCTTGAGAGATTACTATGCTATGGTACTGGTACTACCACAGGATAGAGTCCAATTGGTGCCTGACATTGTCTTTGCAGAGCACTCCAAGGTTCTATCCTGAGTGAAGGATGCCATATAAATGCAAGTTGGCGTGTTTGTTGTTGTTTAAGAGGTTCATGTCTCCCTACCTGAATGGGCTGCTGAACTCCAGGCCTGATTCCTCTTTGCTCTCCCAGTGCAGCGCATCCTCAATCAGCTGCTTCAACATCTCGTGGTGGTCGACATCCTGTTCCGTCAGACTGTCCTGTAGTTTATGCAGCACCACCAGGTACTTGCTCTCAATCTGACAGTACTTGGCCTCTAAGTACGCACACTGTGGGAGAAACTCTTCAAATCAGCATTCACTCAGAATATCTAACACGCCTTACCCCGCAGGAAAAAGGTCTGGGTATAGTGGCCCAGGGATAGTTTCTTGGTCATCCAGTGGAAACTTATCACCATGCCTGGGAATTAGGAAAGCGGGGTGTGTCGCTCCAGGGAGAGAATGCGCATTCCATTCCAGACACAGGGAAATTTCTACATGTGGTGGTAAACATATCTGGAACTCTCAGTCTGCTTTGGATACTACTTGGATAACCCAATACCATGCTTAAGAATTACCCAAACCAGACAGAACTCCATGTGGGTATGTCACCTCCCAAATGGAAATTTTCCTGTGCCTGGGATGGAATGTGCACTCTCTCCCTGGAGCGACAAACCCCGCTTACTTAATTCCCAGGCTTCACAGTGCCATCTTCCTGGGGGCAGTGTGACATCGGCTGAGGTACAGGGCTGCCAAATGCCTGCCCGGTTCCGCAGATGGCAGCATTAAATAAAAATAATCCTTACATTTGGTATGGCACCTTTCACATCAGGAGGACATTTCAAAGCGCTTCACAGGATTTACTGTAAAGATGAGTCAATGTGTGTTTTGTGGATGAATGGTGGGGGTGAGGGGAGAAGGAAAATAAAAAATAATCCAAATTTAACCAGGAGCCTCAAAATATTCTTCATCAATATTATCAGACCTACCGTCTTCAGATCAATTAAGTAAGTTGATCTGTTGCACTTGATACTGAACAAAGCATAAAAAAACAAAAATAATCCTTACATTTGATACAATGCCTTTCACATTGGGAGGATGTCACAAAGTGCTTCACAGGATATATTGCAAAGTGCAGTGACTGTTATTTCAAAGTGTCAACCAATTTGCGCACAGCAATGTTCCACAACCAGCCACGTATCCAATTTTATTTGAAGGATTGATTGTTGGCCAATCTGTTTGTTGGCCTTCCCAACTCTTCCCTCCGCAAGCTGCAGAACCATCCAGAACTTTGCAGCTCATGTCCTCTACCACACCAGGCTCCGTGACCGTATCATTCCCATCCTTGCCCGGCTCCACTGACTCCCCACCCCCAGAGAATAGAGTTCAAAATCCTCGTCCTCACCTTCAAAGTCCTCCACAGCCTTGACCCCTCCTACCTCTGTGACCTGCTGACCACTTAGCAACCTGTCCCACTCCTTCCACTCAGCAAGCTCCAGCATGCTCCATGTCCCCCACCCAGCCCGCCCACCACGGGCAGTCGGGCCTTCAGCCTTTCTGCCCCCACCCTTTGGAACTCTATCCCACAATCTCTTCGCCTCGCTCCCTCCCTTTCCTCTTTCAAGGCACATCTCACAACCCTCCTCTTCGACCGCCTTTGGCCACACTCCTACCCTCCCTGCCCTCCACCCCTCCTGATATCAAGATCCTGCTCGGATCCAAATCAACAACTGTCCAGTGCCTTGGGACCTCCTCCCGACATAAAAAGCACTATACAAATGTAATTCGTTGTTGTTATTGTTGGCCAGGAACCAGGGGAAACTCCCTTCTCTTTACGAACAGAGTGCAATGTGCAACTGACTTCACGTCAATCCTTCTGGAGCTCTCAATACTGTGAGTGATGGAGGTACTGCAATGTCCATCCTGGCCACTAGGGGGCATTACAAACGGGTTCTGGTCCCTCACTGCCTGTCATCACTGACCGGTGAGGGGAGGGGGCTCGGAATGCTCTTCCATCAACATGGGAGCTGTAAAGGGGTCTGGGCGGCACTGGTGTATTTTCATTTGTACTAAAACACTGATGTTCGCTATTCTGGTTTGTGAGTTTGAGGCTCTGGAGAATGATATCCAGAATGAATAGACCTATAACATCAAAGCAGGCCATTCATCCCAGGTAGTTTGTACCAAGTGTTTATACTTCACCTCCCCTATCCCAATCCTCCCTCGCATAGCCTCACCATATACTGCTCTAATCCCTTCACATGTTGTTTTGCTCAGTGAGCAGCAGCCTGCTTCACGTCCCCCATCCCACCTTGGGATTTCAGAGTCTGCTCCCACTTTCTGGAACTCCATCCCGGAGTCCTGATGACTCACTCCTTTCTTCACCTCCCTCAAGGTCCACCTCATGACCTTCCGCTTTGACCGCACTTTCGGCCATCTTTCCCCCTTCACCCCGTACACCAGATGCAAACCCTGGACTGTCAAGCACTTTAGAACGTGCTCTTGACATTAAAGCTGCTACATAAATGTAAATTTGTATTGTACTATACTTTCCCTCATATATGCATTGAGTTTCCTCTTAAATGCATTGAGATTTTTCAGCTTCAACCACAGTGTCTGGCATGTGAGTTCCTCATTCCTCATTCTCTGTGGCTCGTAAAACATCAAACATGCGTTTTCAAACTTTCTGGTGCTGTTTCTACATTTTCCGTGTGATCACATCTTCTCTCTATTCCTCCCACTACAATCCCTAGGCTTTATACCAGGCTTCTCAACTTATAAATCCTGAGATTTCAAGCAGACAAGTTGGATGAATATGAGCAACTTTCTCTTCTGGAAACAGATCTGGTCAAACGGCTCTATCAAATATATATCACTCAACTACAAGATGGGCATTGCGTTGAAGGTGACATGTAGGAAAGTTAAGCTCCAAGCAAGTGCCACATATGTAGTGAGACCCAGATGTAGTTGTTGAGCTCCCCAGAATCCATGGTCTGAAATTTCTCCTCGTTTTAGGCTTAACATTTTTAAGATTATGCAGAATTTTTTAAAATTGCTGAAGTCAGTTCTAACTTTGAATGGTGGTTGCCTACAGTTCTTATTGCTAAGACCAGGAGAAATATTGGCCTTAAGATCTATTTTAAACAAGATAAGGCTGTTAAACCTGGTCATTTTCTCCTCAAAGTTAACCATCTGGAGAATTCTTCAAATTGTTCTTGATTTGAAAAGAAACCAGTTTCCAAATCGAGACTGAATTGAAGGATTTTCCACAATTTTGCTCGTTCTTAAAATTCAAGAGAAAACGTCTTACAGGCTATGGCTATGTGTGCGTCAAGCTCTGATTTATTGACTTACACTTGTACTAGCCATGAGGAAGGGGGTCGGTCACAAAGCTGTTTATTACATTGCCAAATGTCCTGAGGTAATGGGAGTCCTGTAGCTCAGTGGTTAGAGCACACGCTTTGCAAGTGAGAGACCTGAGTTCAATTCCAGGCAGAGGGCGAAACCTTGGGCAAGTTTCCTTACTCCACACGCCTAATAATAATCCCTCCAAAAACCAAAAACAATAATAAATTGGTCATTTTCAATCTACGACTGTTTGTGGGACATTGCTGTGCCCAATTGGCTGCTGCGTTCGCCCACAAATATACAGTCAATTCACTTTACAGTGTGTTCTGTGAAGTGCTTTGGGACATCCTCCCGACGTGAAAAGCGCTATATCAAATGCAAGGATTATTATTATTATAAAGAGCTCCTAATGTCTTTCTGACTAATAAGATGGAGAATTGCAATACTAATTCTCAGTCACCGAGCTAATCACTGGCATTATAATCAGCCTTCACTCAGGCTTTGAAACAAAGCAGCATCATTAGGTGGGAATAGATCGACCTTAATAAGCAGCTGCTTTCATGGGCTGATAACTCTTGAAATATTGACTCCAGGAGGTGGATAAGAAATTTCTAGAAGGAATTTGGATTCCACGATGTCAGTAACTAAATGGCATACAAATTATAGTAAACTCCACATTTACCGGACTCCTCGTATCCACCCAAAACGGAAAATTGAAAAACATATTCTACTGGTCCACATGTGGACTCACACCAGGGACTCTCCAGCCAGGCGTCCCCACCTTGCCAACCTCTCTGGCCTTTAGTGGCCAGGGATATCGACTTCAGCTCAGTTTGAATCCAGCAAGCAGACGATATCTTATTTGCTATCTTCTACTTGTGGGATTCAAACAATTACAGTGTAATTACACTTAGCTGGATATTCCGGCTCGCCAGACCAGAAGAGCAAAGGGAGAGATCGGGCAAATTTATCTTTACACATACGGTTTTTCACTTACAAAACACAGTACACTTTAGAGTGAATCAGGTGAAATGCTTTGAGACGTCCTCCCAACAAGGATCATAAAATGCAAGGACTGTTACTTTTTAGGATGTGGAACGGTGGTTGAAGCAAAATCCATATTTCAGAGGGAATTACATAAATATCTGAAAAGGAGAAATATAAAAGAGTGTGGGGGAAAATAGGACTAAATAGATACTTTTCAGAGAGCCATCACAGGTACGATGGGCAGAATGTCTTTCATCTGTGCTGTAAATTTCTATTCTTCTATGGATTCAAGGTTACATTTGCTGTTTCGTGGATTCAAGAGAATTTCCAGTTGAGTGGAGCAGTGGCGGGATGAAAGGGCAGCTGATTCAGGAAGCAGTGAGTCGTGAAAGGTAACCTTGAGCTGAGGAAGTCTGAAGGTTAAATCTTTGGATATATTCACAGGGTCAAACTAATAATTCTTCCATTAGATATAGTGTCTATAACCTCAAAACGCTACCCAGCGCTTCACAGGAAATTGCTGATGAGAGTAAAAACTGTTAATTGGTAGGTGACCACAGCAGTCAAGTTGCACAGAGCAAGATCCAACAAACAACCATCAAATGAATGGCTAATTTGTCCAGGGGATTGTTGGACAGGATGCCAGGAGTATCTCCCTTCCCTTTAAGAATAGTGCCATGGGATCTTTAACAACACCTGATCTAGCAGATGGGACCTTGGTTTAATAATATCAATCCTTGCCTTTGATATAGCACCTTATCACGTCATTGTGACATCTTAATGCGCTTCACAGGATATACTGTAAAGTGAATTGACTGTATATTTTGTGGCGAAACGCCAGCAGCCAATTACTCACAGCAGTGTCCCACAAACCGTGATGGATTGAGTGACCAAAATATTTATTTATTTTGAAGGGATTGCTATTCCCGGAAAGTGATCCGTCAATCGACTAACAGCCGGGTTCCCACTTACTGCTAGGTAAACAGAGGCGTGTGGAGTAAAGAAACTTGGCTAAGGTTTCGGTTTAGTCTCATTCAAAGAATACCACCACTGACTAACCTGGACTACAAATTCAGACTCCAACGTGGGGCTTGAAACCAGAAAATTTGATCCATAGATGAGAGTGCTACCAACTGAGCCAAGCTAACACCTTATGAGATGAAAGAGTGTCACAGATGTCAAATACCAGAGATGCTCATGCTGGAATGTTGAGGACTGTGTGTGAAACTCATTGCCTTTCTGCAACTTGTTGGATTTTTACACCAATATAAAATGGGACCACTTCCATACTAGCTGTAAAAAGGGCATATGGGATACTAGGCTTTATAAATAGGGGCATAGAGTACAAGAGTCAGGAGGTTATAATTAACCTACATAAAACACTGGTTAGGCCTCAGTTAGAATACTGCGCCTAGTTCTGGGCACCACATTATAGAAGGATGTTAAGGTTTTGGAAAGAGTGCAAAGGAGATTTACGAAGATGGTACCAGGAATGAGGAACCTTGATTATGAGGAAACTGGGATTATTTTCATTGGAGCAGAGAAGGTTACAAGGAGACCTAATAGAGGTCTTCAAAATCATGAGGGGATTTGATAGGTTAGAAAGGGAAAAAATGTTTCCACTGGTGGGTGTATCGGTGACTCGAGGTCACAGATTCAAAATAGTATCTAAAAGAAGCAGAGGGGAGGTGAGAAGAAATTTTTTCACGCAGCGAGTTTTTCGAATCTGGAATGCTTTGCCTGAAAGGGTGGTCGAGGCCGATTCAATAACTACTTTTAAAAACAGTATTGAGGAGGACGGGTTTGCAGGGTTATGGGGAAAGGGCTGGGGAGTGGGATTGACATTAATTGCTCTATTCAAAGAGCCGGCACAGACTCGATGGCCAAATGGCCTCTTTTTGTGCTGTACGATTCTATGATTCTATGACTATATTAGTTTTTTTTACATAGAGTGATACAACAGCAAATTTACATTTGTATAACACCATTCATGTCAGGGGGACATCCCACAGCACTGGACAGTCAGGGTGTATGGAAACAGAAACAAGCCATTCGACCCAACCTGAGGCAGTATTTGTAATCCACACAACTCTCCACTCCTCCTATTTATCTTTGTTAACACTTGAAAAGCTGACAGATCCATGTGAGACCAATCCTGGACATCAGCCCCACCAGCATGGTGACAGCCAGGCTACTTACAGGACATCAATAGAAATCGACCTTCACACTGATCCTTTGATATCTGAACATTTCAGCAATCAACGTTCCCAGTCTCTCAGCTCTAAACCTCTGTCGAAAGGACTGAGATTTGATTCCAGAACAATACCTTCCCCACGCCGGTTTGGAGTTGAGGTGGAAAGACTATGTGATAATCGGTGGCCTCCAACCTCTCTTTTCGAATCATGCCATTAACGTTATTATTGTTATAATAAGAATGGGGACAGGTGGAAGGGAAGGTTTTCTGGCCAGGGTTTATTAATCAGGTGATGGGTACCACAGCCCTCCTCTGAGACTTGTCTGGTCTGACATGCTTCAGCCACACACTAGATTACCTTCAAGGCCAATGTTTCCATGCATTTGATGTTGCTCTGCCAGAGCTTGGTGATGTGATAGATCTCGGAGTTCAGGAACTTGTTCTGCGTTTTGTAGGCTTCCTGGTCATCCTGTCCAAGACAAAGCAGCACAAAGCATCAACTTCAAACTCCAGACAAGTAACCTGTAAGTAACTAGAGCTAAATAACTGTAATACAGTAAAATTCACATAAATGCCTAAGTCGCCTGTCGTATATTCACCTGAGTCCCATTCAGTTTCCTATCAAAACCTGCAAAGCTGTCTGTCTATCTACCAGGTATCCAAATAACGAGCTGCCACCTTATTTAATATCTTATTACCCACAGGCACTCTCTAGAGTATATTATTTTGTATAAAACATGTAGTGTAGCTTGCTTGGGCTATGCCGTCAGGGACAGGTCGATGGAATGGATCAAGCATTTCAGGAACCATTGGATACGAACAGGTAGACAGGACCTCGATTTTAAGGACTCTGCCGAAGGATGGCACCTCTGACAATACAGTGCTTCCCTCAGTACTGCACTGGAGTGTCAGCCTAAACTGCAAACTCAAAGTCCCGATGTGGGGCTTAAACCCACAACCTTCTCACTCAGAGTCGAGAGTGCTACCAGTATATAATTTACCAGAGCAGAAGCCGTCCTCAATAAAACATTTGGGAATATCTTCTGGATAATTGTTCCCCGTCAGATATTTGAGAGACTCTTTGATGCTGTAAGAATTAGTTTTATGCAATTATAAATTGTATGGAGTCCTGCAGCTCAGTGGTTAGAGCACTTGCCTCGCAAGCAAGAGATCTGGGTTTGATTCCCGGCAGGGCGAAATATTGGGCAAGTTTCCTTACTCCACATGCCTCTGTTTACCAAGCAGTAAGTAGGAACCCGGTTGTTAGTCGATTGGCGGATCGGAGGTAATAATTCCTCCAAAAACATAATAATAGTAATAATTTGGTTACTCAATCCACGACTGTTTGTGGGACACCACCGTGCGCAATTGGCTGCCGTATTTCGCCCACGAAATACACAGTCAATTCACTTTACAGTATATTCTAAGAAGTGCTTTGAGACGTCTCGTAGATGTGATAATGCGTTATATCAAACGCAAGGATTATTATTATATTAGGAAGAGCTGAAAACTAATCCTTGATTCTAATCCTGAATTCACTAACCAGTAGATTTGCATACATTATGTAATGTACTAAATGTTTTTGCATACAATAGCCTTTTCAGAAATACCATAGGGTGAATGTGGGTGAGTTACAATGTCCGAGCTTGAAGAGGAAAATCAGATGATGTTTCTGCGAGTGATTATTCACTCCTGGTGAAAGTGTTCATGTTCTGTGAGGACAAGATCACCATAGGACTTATCCTATAGGTTGGACTTCTTTTTAAACCAGCAAAGATCAAGACCTTTATTCTAGGTCCCTGGAATTAATTTTAATTGTTAAGTTTTAATTTTAGTTAGAATCTGATGAGTCCAGACTGAATCTCTGCAACACATGGGCCAGAATAATTTCCAGCTCCTTACCTCGAAATAATTTCCTTCCCGTCATCATGACCTTAATAATAATAAACCTTGAATTTGATATAGCGCCTTATAAAGCGTAGTAAGGTAAATGATAATTGGTAATTGATCATCCTTCAATTACCTTCAAATGTGCAATTTCCTTCTTTAACCTCAAGGTCTCCTGAGTGACCCTGTCGGGGGTTCTGGGCGATTCCTCGTTCTCCTGGGCCATCTTCGCGGACAGCTTGAGGACCACCTCCTGCTTTGCATTGTTCTTCTCCATCAGCAGCTGCACGTGTTGCTTCAGCTCCTCCACGTGGCCAGCCTCTCGCTTCAGCTCCAGCTCCAGCTCCCGCTTCTCGTTCTCCAGCCTCTCCTCACGGTCCTGGAGCTCTGCGATCTGTCGTACCTTGTGCCGCAGCAGCTCCAGCCGCATGGCTTCCGCCTCGTTGGCCAGGAAGGAGTTGCACGCCCGCTTCTCCTGCTGGGCTGCCTCCAGCGCCTTGTGTAGAAGCCTCACCAGCTCCTGGCACAACAACAACAGATTTCATCAGTAATAATCACAACAATAATAATCCATGCATTTGAGTGCAAATCCAGTCACTTTTGTTTCATGACTCAAAGCACTTCACGGGATTTTACTGCAGTGTTGTCACTGTGTATTTTGTAGGTGAACTCAGCAGCTAAGTTGTACACAGTGACATCCCACAAACAAAGAGAATGGCCAGTTTTATTAGGTCCTGATTGACAGTACATTGAAGCTCTCCTAACAATGATCTGTGGCAGTGAGTCTAGCAAACCAGATGTTGGGTTGTATCAAAAGATCAATAACAAGCCAAAATAGTGGGGTAATCCTGCCACTCTATAAATCATTGGTGATACCATACTTAAGAGTACTGTGTACAGTTCTGGTCGCTGCAGTACAAAAAGGGTATTAGATCGAGAAGATACAGAGAAGGGCAACCAAAATGACTGAGGGAATGGAAGGACTGGACTATGAAGAGTTACTAAGTAAATTGGGCATGTTCACGCTGGACAAGAGAAGATTGAGAGGTGACATGATTGCTACCTTTAAGATTCTAAAGGGACAAGACAATATAGAGCATGACAGGCTGTTTCAACTTGTCCAGAATAGTGAAACCAGAGGACACGGCCTGTGATTGAAGAGGGTAAATTCAGAACAACTTTACGCAAACACTATTTCAGTGAACAAGCGAATAGTAAACCTATGAAACAGGTTCCCTACGGAGACGGTTGAAGCAGGAATTGTTGATTCTTTCAAACACAGATTAGATAGTTTTCTTTTAGGAAACAACATTACAGGATATAGTACATAGGTAGTTTGGGACATACTTATGTGCATGCAACCGCCAGGAAGATAGAAAGCGAATCATATCTTTTCCCAGATAGCATTTCTTATGTTCTTATGCAACCTTTGTCATATTTACAGGACTTTATATCTTAGTGGGAGCAATAAACAGGAATGTGTATTAGAACCTTTTTTGCCTTGAAAAGCGTTCTGACCTTGTCCGCTAAGTAAAGCTCACAAATTTACCTTGTTGTTAATTTCATCTAACTTCCTTTTGCAGAAGGTTCATTGTGTGAAGGCTAGTTATTGTTTTTGATGGAGCATGACAGAATATTAGGAAGGAAGCCTGTTGTGCCCCCACCTGGGCACCAATTCCTCAGAAAAAATTGGTCATTCACTTCATGGCTGTTTGTGGGACAGTGCTACGTGCAAATTGGCTGCTGTGTTTGTCTACAAATACACAATCATTACATCTTAAGAGTAAAGCCTTTGAAGTGTTTTGAGACTTCCTACTGACATGAAAGACACTATTACTGTTACACAATTTGTCTGAGTGCCTTGGGTTAGGGAGTGAAAATCAACCAGAATGCCTATTCCTGATCCCTGTCCATAAACACACTCTATCCTCTTCCTTCCCTTGTGGAAAGGTGCATGATGTGGAATCGGTGTAAGGACAAGACAGGGCTTGGCTGTGATGCTGGCAATCACTGTCAAAACCAGACATGCTAGCAATGGCCACTTGTTTAGGTACCGGGTGATAATCAAGTGCTGTCTCCAGGCGAAGGGAAAGGAATAAAACAGCTGTAAAGGTAATGGGAGGACAGCAGCGGAGAGGCTGAAGGTACAAAATTGTCAGAGAGTGGCCAAATAAAATCTCCTGATGTGAGAGATTCCTGAGATGTGAAGCAATTTGTTAGGATTTACTGAGTTTTGGCAGATTCTTCAAAGCTGATAGAAAGCATGACTGGGCCTCATTTGGATTTTGTAACCTAGGCAACAGGTTATTTAGAGGAGTTTACAGCTATTAGTCAAGAGAAACCAGTAATTCCATTCACTTGACAGATACATTCCCTGGCAGCTTTCTACACCAACAACTTGCAGTTACACTTCTTACTTGCCCTTCTATACTTAGAAAGAACTGGGAAAAAACTGCTTCTCAATCAAGACTGAATTTAAGAATTTTCCTACATTCTGCACAATATTAATTTCCTTTAAGGACAATGGAGCTAAGGTTAAGACCATGGCAAATTTCAGGCCTCTGGTGTTAATAAAACAGTCGTATACACAAGATCATTTCTCAGCAATGAGTTAATCAAATCCAAATGTACAGATTGAAGCAGGATGTTTATTTAAATATAAGTCATCCAAAACTTTTTACTAAAATAAAAATACTATATCGCAATATGAAAAATATTAAGCATATTGGTTATTCACTTCATGGCTGTTTGTGGGACGTTTGATGTGTGCAAATTGGCTGTTGCATTCACAATCAAAGTGAAAGAAGCTGCATCAAATGCAAGGAGTATTAGTATTGTAATCACTATTTTAAATACAAGGAAAAATGAGTGATTAAGGCTTTCTAGCTCAGTTGCCTTATGAAGATAGGCACCATTTCCTGGCTCCAGAGCTCACCCCAGTCTGCTCCGTAACCACTGCCTATGGCATGTTACTGAAAGAGGGATGGAAACAGTGGATGGGATCTCCCATTCTGTGCTCCCTTATCCACACTACCTATATACAAAATATAGTCACTCACTTTACAGTATATTGTGTGAAGCGCTTTGAGATGTCTCGAAGATATAAGGCGCTATATCAAATGCAAGGATTATACTCAGCCCCTCAAGCCTGTTCCGCCATTCTATTAGGTCATGGCTGATCTGTACCTCAACTTCATTTACCCGCCTTTCCTCCATATCCCTCGATCCCCTTACCCAACGAATGTCTATCGATCTCAGCCTTAAAAATTCCATTTGACCCAACATCAACAATCTTTTAGGGGAGAGAATTCCAGATTACCACAACTCTATGTGCGAAAAAATGCTTCCTGGTTTCACTCCTAAATGGCCCAGCTCTAATTTTAAGGTTATGCTCCCTGGTTCTGGATATCCCCCCTTGTTCATTCAGGTACATCACAGTAAGTACATTAAATACTGGTCGCCTTACCTTCTGAGAAGCCAGGTCTTCACTGAGCTTTGAGACCTCATACTGCAACCTGTTTACTTTGTCGTTGGAGCCTGTTTCCTTTCCTTTGAGTAGGAGGCTACCCTGTCGCTGGGTGGACACAGGTTTCAGCCCCCCTGATATGTTCTTTGAGAAGGGAGTCTTCAATTCGTCTTCCGGTTGTGGTGAATCTCTAACTAAAAAGCAAGTGTAGGTATATCACACACCAGCTTACCAGCTTGTTGTAAACCTTTAGCAAACATCAAATAACTTTGTCACCTGAGCATTGAAAAGACACATCTCAGAGGCACAACAAAACCAAATTGCAATTTTCTAGCGCCTTTCAAGTCGGGAGGCCTTCCCAAGGTGCTGGACATTGAGGGCTTTGGACCCAATCTGCGGGTTGGGATCAGAGAGGGGTGGAGGGCTAGGGAGGGTGGAGGAGGGAAGATGACTGAAGGCACGGTCGAAAAAGAAGGTCTTGAGATGGGTGATATATGGGATAGAGAGAGTACAAGAATACTATTTTAGGAAGCAGGACAATTCAATCAGTTTTGCATTGAGCAGCACTCAAACACTGCCTCTAGGATTTCAAATCAAAACCTAGAGGTATTCCCAGTTTCCAGTTACTGCCAATTGTTTTCTCAAATCCCCAAACAGATAGTCTATCATGCATGTGTGTGTGGGGGTGTGTGGGGGAGGTAGATCCATACTAGCAATGGCTGGAAGTCAACAGACTTTCATGATATTTATAAAACATATTTCACTGCGTCGCTTCAAAATTGTTTTTTCCTCAACATCCTTTAAATTCTCCCTTCCTTCTTCTGGAAATGATTTTGAGACATTCATTCTACATGATGAAGGCTATATAAAGCTGCTACTGTTAGTGTCCATGGACATGTAGATAAGGGAAGATGCTCATTTCACAACTTTTGCACATCTGGAAGTTTTCAGAGGAGGCAGATGTAAGCTGAGACTGATCTCTGGTCTGGGTCACCAGTCCAAGGGGTGCAGAAAGAAATGGATGCCTTTAAAGAGCAGAGATACTGGAGAACTATAGAGGTTAGAGAGGTGAGAGAGAGCTGTTCTATGTTCATGGCCGAAATAATTATTTCTAATCTACCACCATTGTGTAAAGGGGAACCAATTGACAAGCAAAATTAACAGATAAGTTACAAGATACAATAAGATACAGTACTAAAGATCTCTAGACTAGAACATGTTCCAGTGCCTCTCATTGTTAGAGATAGCAAACGAGCATGCTTTTGCCTGGAAAGCTCTTCTCTGTATAAACGTATTTTACCAGACAGCTCAGCCCCTTTGGGTAGCGGTGAGTCTTCGCAAATGTCATCATCCACCTGACTGATTTCGTCAAACTGAAAGACGCTCGTCCTATTTTCCCTCAGTGGCTTGTTACCACAGAATTGAAACACCGTCTTAGAACTGAAGTTCCTATTAAGTTAAAGAGAAGGAAAGTAAATGAAGTGAACATACAATACTACACAAGTTACATTTATAGAATGCCTTTCATGTCAGGAGGACATCTCAAAAGCACTTGACAATACTGGATGGGCACCTGAGCTGGGGGTGGGGAGGGGAAAGAGCAGTCAAAGAGGTATATCTTGAGAAGTGCTTTGAACGAGTTGAGGGAGTTGGAGTTGGAGGAACTCCAGGATGGAGTTCCAGAGAGTGAGGACAGAATGGCTGAAAGTCCACACACCGATAATTGAATGAATAATAATAATCATAATAATAATCCTTTCATTAGAGCGAGGGACATGAAACAGGCCAATATTTGCTGAATGAAGGGAATGACCGGGTTGGTACAGAGGTAGTGTGAGGCAAAACAGTAGAGGAAATGTAACACAAGAACGAGGATTTTGAACTCGATCTGCTGAGAAATGCAGAGCAAATGGAGTCAAGCAAGGATGAGGGTGATAGGTGGAGCCGGATGTGCAGGAGGACATGGCCTGCAGAGTTCTGGATAGTCTGAAGCTTTAGCAGGAAAGAGCTGGGAAATCCAGGGAGCAGAGCTTTGACACAGTTTTATCACTGGACATGATAAAACCCTGGGTGAGAGTCTGGCGGCCCTAGGGAAGAGGTAGTAGCAGAGGCAGGCAATGTTTCAGAGTGAAGGGAAGTGGAGTGATGCAAGCATGAGCACGAGCGAGGGAGTGTGAGAGAGAAACTCCTCTTTTTGAATAGTGTCACAGAATCTTTTGTGCAAATGAATGCGTTTCCAATTGTCATTGTGACAGTATCCAACTGGGGCATTAGACAGGATATTTTTTAGGCCTATCCCCCACCCAACCTCCCCCAGTGATTTGCAAATAGCACATTGTCAATCACTTACTGTATTTCCGTTCCCAGGTGCTTGAGAGAGATGTTTAAGGTGGATGGATGCAGGGGAGCTGGTAACGAAGCAGCCTCCTCTCCAACCAGGCCTGTCGGAGTTTTCACAGGATCTAAAAACTCATTTGTTTCTGAGTGAAAGAAGGGTTAGTTTCTTTAATATGTATTTTTCTCAGACCAAACTCCATACCCGCATCTCACCAGATCTGGCCAGGCTCCACTGGTTCCCCATCACTGAAAGGATCGACTTCAAGAACCTCACACTCGTGTTCAAATCCCATCACTCTCTGGCACCTCCCTATCTCTCTGACCTCCTCAATCCCCAATCCACCACCTGGCACCTCCACTCGACTGGCACTGCTCTCTTGCTTGTCCCTTGCACCCTCCGCCCCATCAGCAGAGGTAGTGCTTTCAGCCACTATGCCCCAAAACTCTGGAACACTCTCCCTCAATCCCTCTGCCTTGCCCCCTCTCTCCCCTTTTCAAGACCTGCCTGAAAACCTTCCTCTTAAACCGTGCTTAAAGCCACCTCCCCCTCCCCCCCCAGCTCGGAGTCAGGCTCCTCCACGGTTAAGTGCTCTGAGACGCTATCTTGTGTGGACAACGCTATATAAGTACAAGTTGTTGTGTTGTTGTTGGAAGTTCACCGAGTAGTGAACTGTTTATTACCACTGCCCGCAACCATCACAGGATGGTCCAACTAGCAGCCCGTGGGATCTGCGTCAGAGCCAAGTCTGATCTGAACATCCACATACCCCCACTCCCCACGATAAGCTAACTCAGCACAAGACTAAGGAATGAATTGGGGATTTTCCTGCTCTGATGGTTCATTGCAACACAAAGTCTTGCATTTGCTCGCTGAGTCATCAGGTGATCGCTTCCAAAGTAATTTGTAACATTACCAACTGTAAGTCAGCACAATAAAGTGAAGCAATCATGGACTGTCTCTGCAGGCAGGGAACAGAGAGGGGGAAGACAAGAAACATTTTTAAAAATTGCAAGGTCCACAGTAGGTTAGTTAGGGTTAGAAGACTACAATCCACATGCAACTCTCAAAAGAGGACGCCTGCAGGCATGAGGATCATACAGGACTGCTTGTGTGAGGAAGCCAACAATAGATTACAAATCCACTCACACAGGGTTAAAAGAGAATAGAAAGCAGTCTGAATCCCAAGAAATGTAGGTATGATTCACCATGACTGTCACAGTGGAACAAGATAGTAAGATAACAAGTGAAACTCTGGTCCACGCCTTTATCACCTCAAGGCTGGACTATGGGAACTCTCTCCTCGTCGGCCTTCCCGCCACCTCCCTCCACAAGCTGCAGGTCATTCAGAACTCTGCAGCTCGTGTACTGTCCCGCACCAGGCTTCGGGACCACATCACTCCCACCCTCGCTCGCCTCCACTGGCTCCCCATCCCCCAGAGGATCGAATTCAAGATCCTCATCCTCACCTACAAGGCCATTCACAGCCTTGTGCCCTCCTACCTCTCCGACCTACTATCCCCCTACGTACCTGCCCATACCCTCCGTTCCTCTGGCTCCAGTCTGCTCCACATCCCCCGCCCCAACCGCCCTACCATCGGTGGTCGGGCCTTCAGCCTCTCAGCCCGAGGCTCTGGAACTCCATCCCCCAGTGCCTTCGCCGCCTCCTCCCTTTCCTCCTTCAAGGCCGGTCTCAAGACCTTTCTCTTCGACCGTGCCTTCAGCTCCCCTCTCGACTCTCTACCCGCTCCTCGCTCCCTCCCTTCCCTCCCTTCACCCTGACCATTTCCCCCCTGCTCGGGTCCCAACCCAAATGTCCAGTGCCTTGGGACGTCCTCCCGACGTGAAAGGCGCTCTATAAATGAAATCTTCTTGTTGTTGTAGTAGTCCAGGTTTACACTGCAGCTGTCAGTCACACTGGTTTCCAAGAAATAGCAATCTTACACATGTGTAAACCTTGCACTGTGGACATGTTAAAACACGCCACACATTTATGACTTGCCAAATGTGATTCTAGATGAAGTCTAGTTGCCTTGCTGAAGACTTACCAGGTCCTAGCAACACAATACTAACCCTGACCTTCCCCCACCCTCCTATTTTCCCTCTCCCTTTGCTCTGAACGCCTCCTAATCTTAGGCGACTTCAACCTCCACTTCATCCCCTCCTGCTCTACTCCTGCTGACTTCTCCTCCCTCTCTTCCCTTAACCTCTCCCTCCACATCCACTCCCCCACCCACGACCGTGGCCACCCCCTTTATCTGGTGATCACTCAGGGCCTCACAGTCTTGGACATCACTATCATCGACAAAGCCATTTCGGACCACCACCATCTCCCTCAACACTTCCGTACCTCTTCCCCCTTCTCAACCCTCCACCATCACATACCGTCTATGGAAAAAAATTTCCTCCCTCTCCCTCTCCACTGCCCTGGATTCATTTGAACTCCTACACCTCTGGCCCTCACTGACCGATCTACCCTCTTTGTTCTCTTTTCTCCACAACTCCCTCTCCTCCATTCTGGACTCCCTTGCCCCCCTCACCTCCTGAACTGCCTCATTCTCCCGTAAATCCCCCTGGTACACCAGCCATCTCTGTTCCCTCAAGGCACAAGCGTGAGCTGCCGAACGCGCCTGGACGAAATCCAAACTAACGGTCCATCGGCAGATTTGGCTTCATTATACCGCTGCGCTCTTGCTTCCGCCAAATCCTCCTTCTAGTCCAAGATTATCTTGCAGGCAAAGGACAAACTCTGGCTTTCTCTTTTCCACCACAAACCATCTCCTTCATCCACCTTTCCACGCCTCGCCCATCCTCTCCTCAAGCTCCAACTGTGAGGAGATGCTAGACTTCCTCAAATCCAAAATCGAGGGGATTCGTTCAGCCATCTCTACCCCATCCACAGCCACTCTCACAACATCTCTCCCTCATGATCCACCCATCGCTCCCTATACTCCTTCGAGCCTATCTCTCCCTTCTCCCTCACTGCCATCATTCGCAAACTCAAACCCACCACTTGCTCCCTCAATCCCATCTCCACCTCTCTCCTCATCTCCCAGCTCCACCTTCTGGCTCCTCTCCTTTCCGATGTCATCAACCTCTTCTTTTCCACCGGTTCAGTTCCAACCCCACTAAAAACAGCAGTCATCACCCCCATCCTGAAAAAACCTTCCCTGAACCCATCCCTCCTCTCCAGCTGCTGCCCCATCTCTAACCTCCCGTTCCTCTCAAAGGTCCTGGAATGAGTCGTCGCGTTCCAGCTCCACTCCTTTCTCTTTCGCCATTCCTCTTTGAACCCCTCCAATCCGGCTTCCGTGCTGCCCACAGCAAGGAAACAGCCCTGGTCAAAGTCACTAATGACATTCTGAACATCTGTGATCAGGGCTCCCTCTGCTTCCTTGTCCTCCTCGACCTCTCTGCCGCCTTCGACACTGTCGACCACTCCATCCTCATACACCACCTCTCCGCTTTACTCAAGCTTCACGGACCTGCCCTTGCCTGGATCGAATCCTATGTCTCTCACCGTCCCCCAGGGCTCTGTCCTTGGCCCTCTCCTCTTTAATTCTACATGCTCCCCCTTGGTGACATCATCCGCAGACATGGGATCAACTTCCATATGTATGCGGATGACCCTCAAATCCAGGACCACTGCTGTCCTGACAGACTGGCTGTCAGACATCAAGTCCTGGATGCAGGCAAATTTCCTACAGTTGAATGTGAACAAGACTGAGGCCCTCATGATTGGCTCGCGTCAGCGCCTCTGCACCTCAGGTCCTGGCAGCATCAACCTCCATACACTCCAACGCACCAAGCCAGTCAGGAACCGGTGTCTTGTTCGACCCTCAACTGCCTTTTCTTCCCCACATTCAAGCCATGACCCGCTCTGCCTTCCCTCAACTCCGTAACATCGCCCGACTCTGCCACTACCTCACCCTTCAGGCTGTTGAATCTCTTGTTTATGCCTTCATCACCTCCAGGCTCGACTATGCAAACACCCTATTTGTCGGTCTTCCCAACTCCTCCCTCCACAGACTGCAGATAATACAGAACTCTGCAGCCCGTGTCCCCTCCCGCACCAAACTCCATGACCCCATCTCCCCTATTCTCGCCCGACTCCACTGGCTCCCTATCCTTCAGAGGATCCAGTTCAAAATCCTGGTCCTCACCTACAAAGCTCTCCATGGTCTCGCCCCACCCTACCTCTGCGACCTCCTAACCTCCTACCAACCCGCCTACTCCCTCCGCTTAGCCGGCTCTGGCCTGCTCCACGTCCCCCAACCCCCCATCCTACCATTGGTGGGAGAGCCTTCAGCCACTCTGCCTCCATCCTCTGGAATTCCATCCCCCCATCACTCCAGCTCCTTAGCCTCCTTCACGTCCCACCTCAAAACCCTCCTCTTCGACCATGGCATCGGCCACCCCTCTTCTCCTCCCCTCCCTTCTCCCCCGCTGACCCCAGCTCGGGTCTGAAATGCTGTACACTATCCAGCACCTTGGGACGTCCTCCCGACATGAAAGGCGCTATACAAATGTAATCTTGTTGTTGTTGGAACAATACAAGTATTATTTTTTTAACTCCACTATTTGAATTTCAATATACTTTGGCAGAAAATATAGCTAAGATGTTAACACTGTCCTATAGGATATACAGAATATTCTATTCCAGGGCTTACAGTCTGGGTATTCAACCCCTTCGTGGTTCCACTGTGTCAATCATGATGAATCATACCTACAATCCCTGGGATTCAGAGTGCTGTCTATTCACTTTTAACATGGTGTGAATGGATTTGTAATCTATTGTAATCTCATTCTTCCAGTCTGGGAATCTCTAACCCTAACTGGTCTGGGTTATGCCCTATTGCTAAGATCTATTTCACATCCAGTGTTGCAAGTCCGGCCTGCTTTGATTTACCTGCAGATGCCGATGACGACAGGGACTGTTCCCTGGAAATTGTGAGGCTGCCGATGCGCAGGCTCCTCTGTCTGTCGAAGCGTTTCTGCTGCAGCTGCTGTAACCAATACATCATCGTCTGTCTGTTCTTCGCCTGAAAACAAAGTTATTGGGATAACACCAAGATAGCAGCAGAGTATCTGACCTGACCAGGGTTCTATTCTCAGGCCCCTCTCAAAATGTATCAAGATTTTTTTTTAAAAACATGAAAGTCGTACATTGTTGTAAACGATTCTTCCTGCTTAGCTCCTGGTAACCCTGCAAGCCAAAGCCATAAAGGGTAGCTAAACAAGCAACAGGAAAGCTTGCCAGACAGTATTTTCACTGGCAAACTTCGCAGTTTCAGTTGATTAAACTCCAGCAGTAATCCCATCACACACTCTGTGGTCCTCAAGCCTTTGCTCTTGCCAACCTAATACTCACTGGAATTAGGAAAGTAGGACGCATCTCTCCATGAAGAGTGTGCGCATTCCATTCCAAACACGGTACATTGTGTTCCAGTCTGGTTTGGATACTCTTAAGCATGGTGATGGGTTTCTGCAAGTCACCCCAGGTTCAAGCAATGAGGTAACATAGTACACAACGTGTTATAAGTGTGAGGACACAATGCCAGAGCAAGATTCAAACCCTGACAGAGGTTCCAGAAGCCATGAGACTAGTCACCTCACTGCATATTCATCCAATTCACCAGTAAATGGTCTGTGTAAGTCTTTTTATTTCAACAGTTTCAAGGCACTTTTTTATAAAGTGTTTTTTTTAAATGACAATTAAACAAACAAATCTTGCATTTTTTTATCCCTTTATTAGTATTATTAATATCAATCCTTGCATTTCATATTAGTGGAGTCCTGTAGCTCAGTGGTTAGAGCACTCGCTTTGCAAGTGAGAGACCTGAGTTCAATTCCAGGCAGGGCGAAACCTTGGGCAAGTTTCCTTACTCCACACGCCTAATAATAATCCCTCAAAAAAAAAACAATAATTAAATTGGTCATTTTCAATCTACGACTGTTTGTGGGACATTGCTGTGCGCAAATTGGCTGCCGCGTTCGCCCACAAATATGCAGTCAATTCACTTTACAGTGTGTTCTGTGAAGCGCTTTGGGACGTCCTCCCGACGTGAAAAGCGCTATATCAAATGCAAGGATTATTATTTATTATCTCAAAGTGCCTCTGAAAGTTTTACGTTGATTGTAGCGATTGTACATTTGTCGGGATCTTAGTTTCATTTCTAATCTGAGGACCAGCATCTCCAACAATAAAACACTCCCCACAAGTCACGATTCCAATTATGTGACCGTTCATTTTGAATAATTTCACCTCATTTTGCCTAAGTGTGAATGCGGGTGTCATTCAACATTTTATAGACATGTAAAAACAAAATAAAAAGGGGAAGTTGTCCCTGAGGAAGGAACTATTAAGTCCGAAATTTGATATTCTCAAGTAGATTAACCATAAAAACATCCCTTGCACCATTTTGCAATCCTAAAATGCAAGTAAAGGTTAAGCCATTCCTCTGCTATGGCTTCACTTTCAGATAAAAGACCAAACTTATTTTAGTTGCAGCTTGACAGCTTAATTGGTTCTGCAGCAATCTATGTTGGTGGTTTCAAAGCTTTTGATGCTCTTCTAGATTTAATGCCAAAAATTCTTCCTCTTTGACTGGGCTCCAACCTCGACCCCCCCCTACACTTGATTCCCACACCTTCACTGTCCAGTGCCTTAGGATATCCGCTTGACGTGAAAGAAGCTGTATAAATACAATTTGTTGGTGTTGTTCAAGCCCCATGTCAGAATTTGAAAGTTACCTCTAAAATCATGACGCTTTAAAATCGATGGCGCCTTACAATTTGTAAGCTTCACCTGCTTCTTCAGATAAGCGGCCACAAAATTAAGGGTTACAACAACTTGCATTTATATAGCGCCCTTCACACCAGACAGCGTGTCAGACTGCTTGAAATACACATAAAGGGCCCCGATGTCAGGAATTGCGAACATGACTGCAAGGTTCCCACGCACATAATTTTAGCCAAGCTGCACGATTGCGAATCAGCCTGGCTCAGTTAATAGCACTCTCGCCTGTGAGTCAGAAATCGTGGGTTCCATTTGAATGTCGACAAGATTGAGGCCCTCCTGCTTGTCTCCCAAGGATGCCTCCTAGTATCACTATTCATGGATGTACTCTCCACCTCACTGGGCCAGTAAGGAACGTTGGTGTTTTGTTCGAACCTCAACTGTCTTTTAAATCCCACATTTGTGCCTTGATTCACTCTAACTTCCCCCACCTCCACAACATTGCCCAGCTTCGCCGCTTCCTCTCCCCTAAGGCTGCCGAGAACTTCATCCGTGCTTTCGGTACGTCCAGGCTTGGCTATGCTAACTCCCTGCTTGCTGGACTTCCCAACTCTTCCCTCCACAAGCTGCAGATTATTCAGAACTCTGCAGCTCATGTCCTTTCCCGCACTAAGCTTTATGAGCCTATCACCCCTCCCACCCTTACTCGGCTTCACTATCTCTCCTCCCCTAAAGGATCAAGTTCAAGATTCTCGCCCTCCCTTTTAAAGCCCTCCATGGTCTTGCTTCTCTCTCCTGCTGCGATCTATTAAAACGTTATCACCCTGTTCTGCTCCCTCCACTTGGCAGACACTGGCCTGCTCCACGTCCCCCACCCTGCCCACTCCACCATCGGGGGTGGGGCCTTCAGCTTCTCTACCCCCATCCTCTAGAACTCCAAGTCCTCTTTCTCGCCCACTCCCTTGCCTCCCAGGCCCGTCTCAAGACCTTGCTCTTTGACCACACCTTTGATCATTCCTCCCACCTCCACCCCGCTTGATTCTAACCCCCATTATCCAGGGCCTTGGGACATCCTACCGATGTGAAAGGCGCTATACAAATGCAACTTTTGTTCAGAATGTTAGAATGTCCCCATGTCAGAATTTGAAATTCACAGTCTTAGCTGAGACTCCAGTGTAGTGCTGAGGGAGTGCTGCATTGTCAGAGATGCCATCCTTCAGATGAGATGTCAAACCTAGGTCCCATCTGTTTGATGAGGCAGACATTAAAGATCTCATTAAACTATTCAAAGAATAGAGAGTTTCTACAAGTATCCTCGCCAACAATTCCCTAAATAAAATTGGTCATTCACTTCATATCTGTTTGTGAGATATTGTTGCTATGTGCACCTACAAAATACACAGCTATTCCACTTTACAGTATATCCTGCGCTTCAAGACATACTCTCACTGTAAAAAGATACTATATCAAATGAAAGGAATACTTTTATTTATTACTAGCTATACCCGTTGCAGCTACGCTTGCAACCAAAGGATCAATATGGAATATAGATTGACATGCAGACAGACACACATTTCACCTTTATCTATAGTCATCTGAAAGGACTCAGTGGGAGGACTCGACGCTTTAAAAATGTAATTTTGCTATTGTTGTCATGGCTTAGCTTCGTCTGTGCTCTTTATTTTGGTGGAGTGTGCACCATCCAAGGATGCACACTCCACCTTACTATGCCAGTCCAGAACCTTGGCATCTTGTTTTACCCTCAACTATCCTTTCTACCCCACATCTGTGCCATGTCCCACCTTGCCTCACTTCCGCAACATTGCCCGGCTCCACCACTGTTTCACACCGCAGGCCACCGAAACCCTCATAACATCCAAGCTCGACTACGCACACCCCCAGCTTGTCAGCCTTCCTAACTCCTCCCTCCATAGGCTGCAGATCATCCAAAACTCTGCAGCCCATGTTCTCTACCACACCAATCTCCGTGACCCCATCACCCCCATCCTTGCTCGACTCCACTGGCTTCTCATCACACAGAGCATACAGTTCAAAATCCTGGTCCTCACCCTCAAAGCCCTCCATGGACTTGCTCATATCTACCTCTGCGACCTCCTATCCTTCTACCAACCTGCTCACTCCCTCCGCTCAGTGGGCTCCAGCCTGCTGCATATCACCCATCTCACCCGCCCCACCACAGTGCTACTTTGACTTGGCGGCCACCAGGTGTAACTGCAGCGAAAAATGCAAGACTGAAATAACGATAGGAGATACCCGAAAACAAATATGCCCATGTCACTGCCAGATGCAAGACCTTTCCGATTAGGTATAAATCATGTCTCTGCATCAATCAGTTATTGAGATCCTTCCTGAAACGCAGACAGACATTGTGGTTTTATTATACAGAAGATCATATTCCCAATTTGTAATAGGTATGGTGTAGTTACAGATAGGGTGAAGAGACACATACAGACACACTCACAGTCAAAAACATCAGAGAGATAAGAGTAAGAAAATAAAGTCGGAGTGATAGAGTGAGACAGAGAGAAAAATAGAGAGTGAAAAAGTGAAAGAGACAGAGAACAAAAGGCAGAGGGGAACTAGTCTTTTTTTTGCTCTTTTTTTAAAAGAAAGTGCTTGGTTTCTGTGAATAAAGAGTATGTCTTAAAATTCCTTTATCCCCCCCCCCAAAAAAACTCTAAAATCTGCCCATGCCTTAGCAAGGACTTTTGATTTAAGTAACTACGGTAAGTTAGTAAATTAAAATTTGCAACTGCAAAATAAAAACAGACGCTGGAAATCCACAGATAGACAGAGACGGGTAATTAAACGGTCCGAGATCAAAACTCGCTGTACATTTATAAATTGGATGCTTATTGGGTGTCCAAAAACAGAGGCTTTTCTCAAATTGTCGACACAATTAGATGTCTACAATTCGCTCTGAGCTGACAGAAATACAGTACAATATTTAAGTCCAACCCCATTATAATGCAAATCGTTACAGCACGAGTCTGTTTATAGTATGGCAGCTGCACTAAACCCACACTACTCTTCTGCTGTGACTGACTGACTTCTTGCACATGTGCTCATGAAGCGAGATAATCAGCACTGGATGCCAGAAGTGACATCAGCAGTGACCTGACCATCTAGAAGTGGGACTCACAGCCATTTTTTATTTTGTGGACCCAATATAACTTGGGGTCTTGATGTCACACTGTCTGTCAGGTATCAAGTTCAGAATGAGCCCCAACTTTCTCCATCTCAGCTCCTGTCATCACCTCCTCACCTCAGGGACTGACTGTATTGACCTCCACAGTTACTCCCTCCACGTCGCCTGTTGAGACTGTGTGGAACTTCAGTGTTCTGTTCCACCCTCAGATCTCCGTCAAACCTTCAATCTGGGTTCTGGCCAATTCTGCTTTCCTCCACATCACCCACCACCGCCATTCCCTTACCTCAACGCAGCCAAAACCCTCCTCCACAACGTTGTCACCTCTAGGCCTCACTTCTCCAATGTCTTGATTGACAGCCATCCCAGCTCCACCAATTCCAGACCATCCAGACCTTCTCAGTCTGTATCCTCTCCTGTACCAGGCTCCGCGAGTCCATCACTCCAAACTCTCTTGTCTCCACTGGCTCCTTATCCCTCAGTGGATCCCCTTTAAGATCCTTGTCCTCACCTTTGAATGCCTCCATGGATGTTATCATCCGTGAACTCTTGCAATCCTACTCTCTCAGTCACTCCCTCCACGTCTCCCACCCATTCCGCCCCACAATCAGCAGAGGAGCTATCAGCCTCCTTGCCCCCACTCTCTGGAACTCACAACTTCAATCCCCCTGCTGTGCTCCCTCTCTGCTTTCAAAATCCGTCTAAAGACCTCACTCTTTAACTGTTGGTGTATTCAAAGAACAGCATGAAGTTGTAATAGGAGCACAATAGGGTGTATATTTTGCAAAGATGAGATCAAATTGGTTGAAAGACGTAAACTCCGGGGAGTTATTCATAGTAGTGGGACCGCTGTGTGTAGATGGGGAAAAGACTCGCTCAAAATTGGTAAGATCATAACTGTAGGATTCAGTCTGTGTTGCATGCAATCCTTACTACCTGCTCACTCAATTGCTGTTATTATGACTCACAAGAAGACAAGGGGAGATCATCAAACTGGTGCAGCAGGGAGGGACTGTCCTTCTGGCACTTGTAAACTCATTGCTAGTTCAGAGTGGTGGAGGTTTTATTCTACAGCTAACCATCACTTATCCACTTCTCGGAGGGATAGTTGCAGACACTAGAGGCCCAAAGTAATGTAAAATGGGGTAAGAATACTAACCGAATATTTATCTGAATATCACTGATTTAAAGGACTCACTTTTGTGAGTCCATTGAAATACGAATAAATGCTAAGAAGGGGGAAGGTAAGTCTGAGAATATGCAGACACAGCAGTAAGTACCAAAATGCCGGTCACAGACCAGGACAGAATGGATCTCAGAGCGCTCGAAGGACAGGAAGATAAAAACAATAATGAATAGACTGATCTATCAGAGTGGCAGTTTCAAGGTCCGAGGGAGGGAGGCTGGTACACATCAGATAAGACAGCCCAAAGAATGATGGACGGATGCGAAGGGGCGGTTAGGAACATCCGAGGGTCATGGTACCATCCCGTGCCAGCACTCTTTTGATTTAACTAGTTTAACAATAGGCAGAGGTCAAGTAGCTGGAGTCAAGACTTTCTGGAGTCCTGTAGCTCAGTGGTTAGAGCACTCGCTTTGCAAGCGAGAGACCTGAGTTCAATTCCAGGCAGGTCAGGGCGAAACCTTGGGCAAGTTTCCTTACTCCACACGCCTAATAATAATCCCTCCCAAAACTAAAAACAATAATAAATTGGTCATTTTCAATCTACGATTGTTTGTGGGACATTGCTGTGCGCAATTGGCTGCCGCGTTCGCCCACAAATATACAGTCAATTCACTTTACAGTGTCTTCTGTGAAGCGCTTTGGGCCGTCCTCCCGACGTGAAAAGCACTATATCAAATGCAAGGATTATTATTATTATTATTATAAGTAAGGAAGAGAAGAAAATGCTGACATGAGACCATTCGAGGGAAGAACTGATTGAATTAAAAAAACGTGAATCAGGAGACTAAAAGGTCAGGGAGATAAGGAAATGAGGACAATGGCCAGACAAGACCTGGCCTTTGTACGGACACTGCTAGAAGTATAAATATAGGAAGTCAAAAGGTAGCAAGTGAGAACAACTCCTCGGAGAAAGAGCAGCAAGGCTGAAAGGGGAAGAACCTTCACTGCAAGCAGGCAGTCTGTCAGCTGATCACTGGGTGACTCAGGAGAGCAGGAGAAGAGAGGCTGAGAATGTCCTTCAAGACGATTACTCGACCGACCAGAGAAAGGCACCATGCACATTCCAAGATGGGTAGATGAGTGAGCCAAGTATCTGAGGGAGAGAGCGAGATCCTGCCTACAAGAGCTGGGGACTGACAGATTGCACACTGCATACCAGTCCAAGACTCGTTGCCGAAGTATCCTATTGTGACCCTACCAAAGCGGCTGCTAGTTACCGGTAGTATAGTGATACGCACGCATCTGTACATGACACACCTTCCTTCTTGTACCCACTGTGTTAATCTTATATGATTTTATTATTAGTATACTTTTCTTTGATAGTATTTGCGATCGGGATGCTATGATTTCCCCATAAATTAGTGTTGTGAGCCAGTTGAGGTAATCATGATTATGATAGTCGTCTGTGAACATATTTGTTAACTATATTGACTCTTAAGTGCATTCCTGTTTTAATCGGGTGTTGTTGAACCTGGCATTCCTAACTGTATAACCTTTAACCTAATATTGTACTGATCAGTATATTTTCAAGTATATTTGGAAACTTAATAAACTCTGTTAAACAACCATTGCTCTCCGAGTTTTGAGTGTATCGTTTCTAAGCAGCCCTGCGAGAGTTAACAGTAAGAAAGCATTCTTTCCCACAGCGTCCCACATCACACCGTACATAAAACAAGGGAGGCAAGGGAGGGATCAAGGTGAAGGGTCTGTGGGCTGGAGTTCCAAAGGGTGGGGGCAGAAAAGCTGAAGGCGGTCGCCAATGGTAGGGCAGACAGGGTGGGGGATATGGAGCAGGCCAGAGTCTGCCGAGTGGCGGGAGCCTCAGGTCTCTCCTGCTTATCTCTCGTTCTCTCCGTTCCACAATCGGCAGTCATGCTTTCAGCACTCTGCCCTGAAACTTTGGAACTCTCTCCATCAATCTCTCCACCTTTCCCCCTCCTTCCTCTTTCAGAACACACTCTGACAAAGAGGTGAGAGTGCTACCATCTAAGTTCTAAGTACCTAGTATCCTCCTAGTGAGGGCGCAAACTTGTGCTTCTCGGATGTCGATTGACCAACTAGTAACTACCCTCTTTTGGGGGGGGGCAGGTAAGTGGGGTCTCCTTGGAGCTGAAGTGGCTCCAAGGTGAAATGCTGCAATGGAATGTCGGAATCCAGCCAACCCTCTGTGGTGGTCTCGGTAGAGCGGTTCCTGAGCCAAGCGGGTCCGCAGTATTCCAGGGCACTGCTGATAACAGCACGGCCAGCCTGGCTCATCGGCAGAAGTTGGAAGGGCAGGCCAGTCACTGGGGGCAGGGAGTGATCCCACACAGCTCCTGTTATCTCTGCAAGTCAAAGCCTTAACGGGTAGGGTAGTCCTAGCGGGACAAGCAGTAGGAAAGCTTGCGTGACAGCGATATCAATCAATCAATCGACTAAAAAAAATAATTCGGTCATTCACTCTCCGCGATTGTTTGTGGAACAATGCTGTGCGCAACAGGCTGCAGCATTTCGCCCTCAAATATACAGTCAACCCACTTTACAGTATATTCTGTGAAGCGCTTTGAGACTTCTAGAAGACATGAAAAGCACTATATCAAATGCAAGGATTATTATTATATCAAATGTAAGGATTATTATAATATTATCAATGGCAAGCTATGTGGTTTTAGCTAATACTTTCTGGAATTAAGTAAACAGGATGGGTCCCTTCAGGGAGAGAGTGCGCATTCCATTCCAACAATCTATCTCTTGGATTTCTATGTGTAAGTGGGATGCATGAAATCTCAGTTTGGGTTGGATACTCTTAAGCATAGTGATGGGTTTCCCCATGTATCAGACACCCAGCTGACCCCCAAAAATGTGGTAAGACCACATCAATGCACGTAGATGCAAAGAGTTTCAGGACTGTGTCACATTCATTCTGTTTTTTCTGCTTTTCTAACTAACTACAAATTTGACATTTAAAAATGTAGAGGTCCCAACAGCTCGGTGTCAAAGTATACAAAACCACACGGATTCTGGAGGCTGCAAGTTCTTGTGTCTGCTGAATTGAGGCCCTCAGAGAAGGCTTGAAAATAAAACATACGATCTTTCTCTTTCTGATAACTATATCCTGAAAAGGTTATATTAATAAATGATGTGCACGTGATCAGGTTAGGCTGTGAGGTCTCTCACGATCAAATAACATAAAGAATGACCACTGATTGACAGACCAATTGACTGCCATAAACTCACATAGATTGAGATGAAGAAGTCCACTTATCTCATTGTTCCAGAATACCAATTCTACTGGCTTCCCATTACAATATCAAGTTGTTTCTTAAATACATCTAGTGACCTGGCCGTCATCCACCCTCCCGGTAAATGGTTCCAGCTGCCAATCTGTCCTCAATTGTCCCCTTTACAACCTTAAACCATATCTCTTTTCCTCCTGCCTATGTCTGCAAGTATTAATCTAGGTTTAATTTTCTATGCCTTGCAGCATCGACCACAGCGCCATGGAGTCCCCTTTTGATAAGTCTCTATTAATGGGTCAAGGCTGTTTTATCTATTCCTTCCTCATAGCTCATCACTCAATCCACGATTGTTTGTGGGACACTGCTGTGTGCAATTGGCTGCCATGTTACACCAACAAAATATCCAGTCAATAGACTTTACAGTATATCCTGTGAAGCACTTTGAGATGTGATAAAGTGCTATACCAAATGCAAGATTATTATTATTAATAACATTGACCATAGCCGCTGCACAGCTTCTAATGTCTGAATTTTCCTTTATGTTGCAGAGATCAGAAAAGTACACATGACTCTAGGTAATGGATACGCCCTTACCAAAGCATGACCCGGGGATCTGAATTCAACTATTGTGGCAATTTAACTAAATATCCTATTTGTCTTGTGTACTGTTATCTGACATTTTTACATTGTGAGCAACAGTCTCCCTCTCGGCTACCTTGGAATCATTTGAACTCCTTCCCTTCTGCGTTTTCTCCCGCAATGACCTATCCTCTTCGGTTACTCTTCTCCACAGCTCCCTCTCCTCCACTCTTGATTCCCTTGCTCCCCTCACTTCCCAAACCATCTCCTACTCACATAAGTCACCCTGGTACACCAGCCACCTCCGCTCCCTTAAAACCCAGGTGTGTGCCGCTGAATGCACCTGGTTTAAATTGAACTTAATGGTCCATCGACACATCTAGCTGGACCTTATCAAATCCTACCGCTCTGCCCTCACCTTCGCTAAATCGTCGTTCTACTCCAAGACAATTTTGGAGGCCAAGGGCCTAACCCTAAACCCTTGCCCCTCTACTCACAGACATCATAAACCTCTCCCTGTCCACTGGTACTGTTCCCACCCCATTAAAAACAACCGTCATGACCCCATCCTTTAAAAAAACCCTGGACCCATCACTGCTCTCAAACTACCGCCCCATCTCCAATCTCCCTTTCCTCTCCAAGGTCCTGGAACAAGTTGTTGCTTCCCAGCTTCACTCCTTCTTCTCCCACCAATCCCTCCAATCGTGTTTCCGTGCCGCCCACCTCACAGAAACAGCTTTGGTCAAAGTGACAAATGACATCCCACAGTCCCTCCACCTCGCCTCCTCCCTTGCCTCCTTCAAGACCCATCTCAAGACCCTTCTCTTCGACCGTGCTTTCTATCACCCTGCTTACCCCCTGCGCTCTACCCTCCCCAATCCTGACCCCAAGCTCGGGTCCAAAACTCTGACTGTCCAGCGCTTGGGACGTCCTCCCGACGTGAAAGGCACTATACAAGTGTAATTTTGTTGTTGTGCCTTATGACATCTTTTTGATGTTTCAAAGTGCTTCACAGAATACACTGTACAGTGAATTGGCAGTACATGTTGTGGGCAAAACGTGGCAGCCAATTGCACACAGCAGTGTCCCACAAACAGTCGTTTGACCACCTGTGCCTCATAAATCTACTTTTTGTGTGCTGTTCCTTGCATTTCAAGTGCCAGTGGATTAACTCTCAGGATAAGTCACTACACTCAGAAAGAAAGGGGGGGTGGTGTAGAGGGAAATAGAATGAACAAAACATCAGCACATCACAAGGGTGAATTCTCTATTGTCAGTATAGCTTACCAACCTTGCCAATGTGAGCTTGAGAAAGAATGCATTAAAACACATTAAAAAATTTGTTAAAAGCTGAAACCACAATCAATAACACATTAACAGAATCAGATCAATGTGTTCCCATCAGAGTTGATAAAGTCACAACCAAAAAAAACCCCAAGGGTCCAGCTACATTTCCATTTATACGTGTGCTGCGTTTTAAAATACGAATTTGCAATACTAACTCTATGTTTTTAAAGCTACAAATATAGTTGTTCGCCCCACCACACACACACCTCCATACTCAAGGATTTGCTCAGACTGATTGCATATTCTTTAATTTCAGTGGTTTTGTTTCTAAAGCTATATTTAACTGAAGTTATAGAGTAAACAGCAGTTTCATGCTTTTAGTGGATGTAGCAGTTTAAATGTAGCCTGCAATCCAATGGCCTGTTTCGACTCCTTTAATCTTTCCTGTATGTTTCCGTTTCAAGCCCCAACCACACTGCGATTTGTCCATATCTGAAATAAACACTCAGAGGTTTGCTGCCACAGGCCACACTAAGTAGTGCAATGTTTTGAAGGCTATGCAACATATCATTCATTAGCCTACATCTACTGTTAGAGACAAGTTTTAAAAAGAAGCTTAGCTCTTTCTGCAAGGCAATGATGCTAAGCAATGAGGAGTGGTGTTGTAACAAAGATGTTGTGTGGTTTTATTGTTCAATGTGAGAGGACAACCGTTTGTTTATGAATGCGTATTGCAGCAATGCTATGTATAATTGCAGTTTCTGAGGTATACCTAAATGCCACTGGACTAATGCCATTAGGATGCACCTAGAGTAGTACACCATACAGTTCTGATCATCAGGACATAAAGGGAATGTCCAGACCTGGAGCAACCTGCTGACACTCACTGCCAGAAGGATAAGCAGGACTGCTACTCATAATTTGTGTCACAAAATCACAAGTTTGGTTTGGATGAAGAAGGCCTTCAGCCCATTCTGATCTCATCCCTCCAGAACGCCCATTCTACCATCCCCCCCATCACAGTATCAAGCTGCTTTTTAAACGAGTCCTGTCTCTTTGCCGCATCCACACTTCCTGACAACCTATTCTAATCATTGATTACCTTCTTCCTACATGGAGAAAAACTCCCTGGTATCTGTCCTGAAATTGTTCGTTACAAGCCAGCGCCAAAAATGCCCCCAACATTTAAATATTATTTGTACTGTAAACATCATAAAACACTTTTTTGTGCAAGTCGAATCATGTTTTATATCACTTGAGGGAGTAGGCAACATAATAATAACTTGTTGATTCTGGCATTTGTTGCGTCAATGGGAGTTGGAATTCAGTATTGTGGTTGGAATGGGAAATTAGTCATTATTTACAGGAAAAGAGATGTCTTACGGATAGCACTGTAATGCATTCCTCCCCATTGGAACTGCAGTGGCTAGATGAGGTTAGGAGTCAGTCAACAAAAAAAATGTCCAAAACAGAGTGGATTATTAGAGTTGAAGTAAAGGAGTGCCTTCAACGTATATTTAAAGTAATGTCTACAGAGTAAACTTAATATAAGATTGATAACCCAGCTTATTTTCAGCAGGAATGTTTCTGACAATAGGGTCCAAAGTCCCGACTGACATCAATACCAATCACACATGTTCGGTGCAACGTTTGATCATAATTACACATATTCTCCACTTGAGCCACCTAACGTAATCCCACTTTACTCCTTGCTGTCTATACCCTTAAATATTCTTCTTTTACAAGAATTACCGGAACATAACTGGGACTTCCTAGATGCTTCCTAGATGCAGAGGATAGCAACAAAGATCATTCCCATTATTACAGGAATGAAGCTACTATGAGCAACAATTAGAAAAGCTACAATTCTTCAGCCTTAAAAAGAGAAACACCAGCGAAGACTCGGACCAAATTACTTTTTCTGTCCTGTGATTCTCTGAGCCTCTTCATTGCAAGGATATGTGTACTGATCCACACCTTTAATGTGGCTGATCTTTTAATGGTATATAATATTTTTAGTGGATTTGAGAAAGTAAACCCAAATTTTTTTTGGGGGGGTCAGCTGGGTGATTGACACATGCAGAAACCCACCACTGCGCTTAAGGGTGTCCAAACCAAACTGAGATTTCCATCCACCTATACATGGAAATCCCAGAGATAGATTGTTGGAATGGACTGCACACTCTCTCTCATTCAGGGACACATCCTGCTTGCCTAATTCCGTAAAGTGTTAGGCACAGGTTGTCAAGAGGCCAGGCTTGGGACCCCAGAATGTGCGTTGGAGTACTGCTGGAGTCTAACCAGCTAAAACCGCATAGCTTGCCTGGCAAGCTTTCCCGCTGCTTGTCCAGATAGGACCCCCTATCCGTTAGGGCTTTGGCTTACAGGGTTAACAGGAGCTGAGTGGACTCCTTGCCCCCAGTGACTGGTCTACCCTTCCAGGTACTGCCGATGAGCCAGGCTGTGCCGTTATCAGCAGTGCCCTGGAATACTGCAGATCCACTGGCTCAAGAACCGGACTATCGAAACCGCCACAGAGGGCTGGCTCGATTCCGCCATTCTATTGTCAGACATGTCACCTGAAGTCAGTTCAGCTCCAAGGAAAACCCACTTAGTAAACCCAAAACAATACATTTGGATGCAGTGAGATAGCAGAACTAAAGGACATAGGGTTTACAGTTGCAACTTAAGAGTTGCAATGAAGAGCAACTTCATGGAATAATAATATTAATCCTTGCATTTGATATAGCGCTTTTCATGTTTTTTAGACGTCTCAAAGCGCTTCACAGAATATGCTGTAAAGTGAATTGACCGTATATTTGCGGGTGAAACGCGGCAGCATCTCGCTTGCAAGGCGAGTGCTCTAACTGCTGAGCTACAGGACACCACAAACTTTCTGGTGTACATACACCAGAACGTTTTTCTTTACTTGGTGGGCAATTAATACCTGGAACAGGTTGCCATGAAGAATGGTTGAAGTCAGGACACTAGACTTATTTAATACATCAGCTTGCTATGTGTTGAGAGGTTTGGGAAGGGTGGGTATTCGGGAAAGATGAGATCTGATGGCCCAAAGTGCCTTCTTCACCCAAACCAATATTTTGATCTTGTGATTCTCTGTTTATTCACAAGAACTTGCATTTATATAGCGCCCTCCACGCCGGCATCACAGAGCGCTTAACAATGGTGGAGCCTGATGCCGAGCCAGGGGGAAGGGGAAGGTCACCGTAGACGCGTAGAAGAGGAAGGCGCAACCTGAAAATGGGGAAAGAGGGGGCAAGGCAAAGGATTGAGGGAGAGAGTTCCATAGCTTCGGGGCGTAGTGACTGAAGGCACGGCTGCTGATGGTGTAGTGGAGAATTCGAGGGATAAGGAGGAAGTCGGAGCCAGTAAAGCAGAGGCAGCAGATAGTGCTGCGAGGAGAGAGGAGTTTGGAGAGATAGGGGGGTGCCAAGGCATGGAGGGACTTAAACACCAGAGTGAGGATCTTGAAATTGATCCGCTCTGTGACAGGGAGCCAGTGGAGTTTGGCAAGGACTGGGGTAATCGGGGTGCGGAGTTTAGTGCGGGTGAGAATGTGGGGTTTTGGATGAATTTTATGAATAGTGGAGGAGGGGAGAATTTTAAAGAATATAGGGTCTCCGATGAGCGAGATAGACTGATTAATTGTCAATGTCTGCCTTTGAAAATATTTTTTCTTCTCACATACAAACCCACCTGTCCATGAGGACGTGATGTGTTCAAACAATATATTAATTGTATTTATCCTGGGAGGGAGACAGTGGACATTGGCATTGAATGCCCCGGTGTACTCACAGTAGATTTCTTTAATCTGTGACAAATATCCTGGATAAACAATGATCACAGATATTGTCTTACTATTATTACTATCCTAGCTAATCTATCGGTCTGCCAGCCGCAGTGAGATTCTGCTGCTCCGAACTGCACAAAATGAATTTGTTGCAACAAGATCAAGTCACCAATGTCAATGAGTAAATGTCAAGGACAGCATGAGAAATTCCCTTCTCTTTTCGAATAGTCCCATGGGATCTTTAACATCCACCTGGAGAGGCAATTGAGACCTCAGTTTAATTTCTCATCTGAAGGTTAGTACCCCCAGCGCTGCACAAGAGCATCAACATAGACTGTATGGGTTCCAAGTCCCAAGGTGGGGTTTGAAACTACAATTCGCAGCTGCAATAAAATTGCTCAATGTGTTAATGCCGAGTCATGAAAAAAATGTATGAATGAATTAAATGAACATTCTTTTTTGCAAATGTGCAAATTTCTATTCTCAGTTCACGGTGAAATCAGGGTCAGGAGTGTACTTACGATTCCCCTGTATAATCGCACTCACCTTCAGAGTATAATCCTTTTCTGGGCTTCTGATTTCGAAGGTTCCTTCCTCGGTTTCCAGGCTGTAAATGAATGCAGCGTGCGACAGGTCGATGCTCCCGAGCGGGTTGACATCCTGGGCGGTTCGGAAGTAATACAGGTGGCAATTCTTCTCGTTGTACACAAACCAGCGTGTTTTGCAACCTTTGAGCGGTCCTTTCCCTCCCAGCTTGTTCAGGTAGCCGCACAGTTTAGTGGGCACCTCCTGCTCTTCATTCGAGGGTTTCAAATACGAGGGGTCTGACTGATCGTCCAAGTTATCCAGTCTTAGTAACTGCATTTCCTCGTCCACATCACTGTGGCACTGGTGATCTGTCTGAGCTGCTGGGCAACCTTCAGTCTGACCAGATTTACCCACTAGTAATTCGCCTGCCATTGCTGGTATTGAAATCCGGCAATGCTATAATGAAAGCCAGCAGTTTTGCAATTAAATCCAGCAGTGTTATAATAATAATCCTTGCATTTGATATAGCGTTGTTGAGTCTCAAAGCGCTTCACAGAATATCCTGTAAAGTGGACTGACTGTATTTTGTGTGGTAATGAAATCCACCAGTGTTGTACTGAATTCCAGCAGTACTGTATTGAAATCCACCAAATTTCTCAGAGAACTTTTAATATTCTTTGGGTGGTGGGAGGTGGGGTGGGGGGGGGAGGAGACAGACACAATGATCAGTGGTTAGAGCACTCGCTTTGCAAGTGAGAGACCTGAGTTCAATTCCAGGCAGAGGGCGAAACCTTGGGCAAGTTTCCTTACTCCACACAGAGCCTAATAATAATCCCTCCAAAAAACCAAAAACAATAATAAATTGATCATTTTCAATCTACGACTGTTTGTGGGACATTGCTGTGCGCAATTGGCTGCCGCGTTCGCCCACAAATATACAGTCAATTCACTTTACAGTGTCTACTGTGAAGCGCTTTGGGACGTCCTCCCGACGTGAAAAGCGCTATATCAAATGCGAGGATTATTATTATTATTATTTCAGGTGTATAGTAATATTAGTCTTTCGAAGCAAACAGTTAAAACAAGAAGAAAGCAATATCTGTTTCCTGATCAACAAGATTGCACTGTATACAATCAACAGGAAATAATAGTCTCGTCAGGGAATAGTCAGGTCTGAAAAAAGTTGCAAAAAAAAAAGGAAGGGGGCGCTTCAATCCTCAGGCTGTCCTGATCCGAATGAAAAAGGATTTGCAAGGATCTGGCTTGTCAAGAGTTTTGCCTACCTCTCTCTCTCTCTCTCTCTCTGCCTCTCTGTGCCTGGTGTGTGTCTGCTGTCACCCCTTCAGCGTTACATTAACAGCTGACGCTCCTGTGCTGTCTTTCTGCTGCTCTCTCTCTCTCTCTCTCTCTGAGCAGCAACTGCAACAGCCCGCCCAACCCGCCCCAACCCGCCCAGCCCAGCCCGCCCAACCCGCCCCACCCCACCCGCCCAGCCCAGCCCGCCCAACCCGCCCCGCCCGCCCGCTCTGTTCCCATCAGCAATCATGTCGTGCATTGCAAAACATTTGCGGGAACTTCTCTCTGGGTCTCACACGCTGAGAATAACTGAGGGTGTGAGAGGTGACTGAGTTGAGGAGTTTCCCGGCTCAGCGCCCCCGCTGCCCCCCTCTCTCTCTCTCTCTCTCGGTGCAAAGCGGAGTAGCCCAAACACCAGCCCCCAAAGCAGCTCAATATTGCCCAAAAGTAGCCCCAAAAGTCGCCCGCTCGAGGTGGCTGAGCGGCCAATTTAAGTCGGCGCTTTTTTTTTAAAAAAAAACCGGTGTCATGAAAGGTCTATCGAGGCCGAACACATTTTGCAGATTTAAGTTTTTTTTCAGACCTTTTTTTTTAAAACACCTTTGTCGTCCGCGCGAAGGGCAACGCCAAAAAAAAAAAAACCCGCCCGATTGGGCGTGAAACCCGCCCCCCCACCTGCCTCCGCGGCCGCCCGCTGGGAGGGCGCAGCTCTGCCCATTGGTGCGAAACCCGGAAAAGTGGAGCAAAGGCAGTGAGTTCGTTACCCCACAACCCGAGCCCGACACAGTGTGATCGCAGGGAGGGTGCGGCCAGGACACACTGCGGCTCCACTGCATTGCCAAAAAGTTTTTTTTTTTAAGAGTTGCAATAAGTGAATAAATAGCCTGTGGATGTATTGGGTAATCGTGAATTGTAATTGCAATCTCATGTGGTTGGAGTAAGAGGACAACATTATCTGCCAATCCTACAGTGCAACCGTAGAAATGTATTTTTATTTGGTCAGTCTGACCCATGCGAAATCCCATCACTCTGCTTAAAGAGTACCCAAACCGAGCTGAGGTTTCCATGCGTCCCATCTCCACGTGGAAATCCCAGAGAGAGATTGTTGGAATGCAATGCTCACTCTCTCCCTGGAGGGACACATCCTGTTTACATAATTCCGGAAAGTATTAAGCGCAGGTTGGCAAGGGCCAAGGCTTGGGGACCCCAGAGTGTGCGTTGGGATACTGCTGGAGTCTAACCGGCTGAAACTGCATAGCTTGCCATTGATATCACTGTTTGGCAAACTTTGGATGAACACTGCATTATTAGAGGTGTCATCCTTTTGATGAGACTGTAAACCAAGGTCTGGTTTAGATGGTCAGGTGGATGCAGTGGTGTTAAGGGGTGTGACAAAAAGACAAATATTGGCCATGATGTAATAAACTTTTGGAACAGCCTGAATGGGCTGAATGGCCTCCTCGTGATCCTATTTTCCTGTGTTTCTAAGGTTGTTACTTGAAATTTACTAATACACGTGTAAAGCTTCATTGTGAATATACGACAAACAATACCTAGTCTGAAGTAACAGCGATAAGCTAACTACTTGGAGAATAAATAATACATTAGGTGGGTGTGTTATTCCGGAAACTGAGGCTCAATTATCTGTGCCCATTACTTTTGGTTTTTAATTCCTTATCATTTGGATCTGCGACTTTTATAAGAATAATAAACTTCTGTTATGTGTTCAGGGACATATCTGATCTTTTAATCATTTACTTGCTATTAAATTAGATCGGCATCGTTTCCAGATTCTGCTGAACAAGAGCAAGCTTCTCTGTAGAGAAGCAGGTTGATCATTTTAGGATCTGCTCTACCTTTGGTCACATAAATTATCAGCTTGGCTCAGTTGATATCACTCTCAGCTCTGATTCAGCAGGCTGTAGGTTCAAGCTGCACTTCAGGACCCACAGTTGAGGCTCCAATACTATTCAAGTGGATATTAAAGATCTCATAGCAACAATAGCAACAAATTGAATTTATATAGCGCCTTTCATATCAGGAGGATGTCCCAAGGATGACAATGTGTGGTTTACATCCAAGCTGCGGGATGGGATCAGAGAGAGGTGGAGGGAAGGGAATGGAGGAGGGAAGATGACCAAAGGCACAGTCTAAAAGGAAGGTCTTGAGATGGGCCTTGAAGGAGGCATGGGAGCAGGCAAGGTAGCGCGCCTTCAGCCCCTCCACCTCAGATGGAGTTCCAGGGGGTCAGGGCAGAAAGGCTGAAGGCCCGACCACCAATAGTGGAGCAGGCAGGGCGAGGGACGTGACACTATTCATGGCGCTATTCGGGGAGTCCTGTAGCTTAGTGGTTTGTGAATTCGCGTGGCAAGTGATGGGACCTGAGTTTGATTCGCGGGTGGGGCAAAACGTTGGGCAAGTTTCCTTACTTCATATGCCTCAGTAAGTAGGAACCCGGTTGTTAGTCGATTGGCGGATCACTTTTCTGGGGGTAATAATCACTTTAAAAATATGGTCACTCAATCCACGAATGTTTGTGAGGCACTATGTGCACAATTGGCTGCCACATTTTGCCCACAAAATATAGTCAATTCACTTCACAGTATATTCTGTGAAGCGCTTTGAGACGTCTCGAAGATGTGATAAGGCACTATATCAAATGCAAGGATTATTATTATGAAGATCAGTTTCTCCTGGTGTCTTGGCCTACAATCTCCCAAATAACATTGGTCAGTTGTATGAGTGACTAAGCGGGGTCTCCTTGAATCTGAATTAGCTATGAGGTGACTCGGAATCAAGCCAGCCCTCTGTGGTGGTCTCAGTAGTCCAGTTCCTGAGCCAGGCGAGTCCGCAGTACTCCAGGGCACTGCTAATAACAGCACAGCCAGCCTGGCTCATTGGCATGACCTAGATGGGCAGACCAGTCACTGGGGGCAGGGAGTCATTCCACTCATCTCCTATTAACCCTGTAAACCAAAGTCCTAACAAACTATCTACACAAAGCGTTGTATTTGATGAACAGACCTTACTTTCTTGACTAAATGCAGTAACTGATGTTTGTATAGGATTCTAGGCTCAGAACTGAGCCTCCCTTCCTGGTCTATTGGGTTTGGTTTTTTGATGTTTTTTATATTGTGCAGTATTTGGAAAATGAATAACAGTTTTGGAAATCCGAAGCAGAAACGCAGGACATCCACAAGGGATCAATCTGCATTTGAAAAAGAAAGGTTAACACATTAATATAAAATAAAAACAGAAGTCACCAGAAACACTCAGCAGGTCAGGCAGCATCTATGGAGAGAGGAAAGTGAGTTAACGTTTCTGGTAAATAATCTTTCATCAGAGTGTTCCCAGCTACGTCTGTTTTTATTTCAGGTTTCCAGCATCTGCCTTTTTTTAGGTTAACACATTAGCTTGCTGTTCTGAATTAGGTTTAGATTTAATACATTTTCAAAAGTTTCCCAATTCTGATCAGTCAGATTGTGGAATCCCTGAGTGGAATGAATAGTGCGCGCACAATTTTCCTTACTCCACTTGCCTCTGTTTAACTGGCAGTAAGTAGGAACCTAGGAACCCGGTTGTTAGTCGATTGACGGATCGCTTTCAGGAGGTAATAATCCGTTCACAATTCACTGCTATGCTCAATTGGCTGTCACGTTTCACCCACAGAATACTTTACGATATATTCTATGAAGTGCTTTGAGCCCTCTCAATGACACAATATGCAAGGATTATTATTATTATTATTTTAAAACTCACTTCTGGCTGCTTCTGATAAGGTATCATAATATGCAACATTTGTCTATCACTTGCTTCAGATATATAGGTAACAAAAAAAAACAAATGTGGTGACAATACAATGTTTTGTAATTATTAGACCTGAACTATTGATCTCAGCCCCTGTCATTATAGACAGTTGTCAGCCGCCAAAACCACAGGGAGGGGACATTAATTTATAGGAAGGATCCATTCCCATAAACTACAATACTATTATTATTCAATACAGTGTTTATTATTATTAATGCCGTAGAGGGTTAATAATAATCCTAACTTACATCTGGTAAATATAGCATGTAAAGGATGTAAAATGTAGTGACTGTACTTAAGCTCTCTGGGATGCTGCCCTGCGTGAGGGGCACCACTAAAACTATACCAACCTGTCCGCACCGTGTGGCAGCAGGTACTGGCCGGCTTCACCCCACCCCACCTGCCTGCCCCACCATCAGCCTCTCTGCCCCTCCCTTTGGAACTCCACCCCAGTCCCTTCTCCTCGCTCCCTCCGTTGCCGCCTTCGAGGCCCGTCTCAAGACCCTCCTCTTCCACTGTGCCTTCGGTCACCCTCCTGCCCCTCACCTCCGCCCCTCCTGATCCCAACGCCCGGCTGGCGTCCAAATCCTCGACGGCCCAGCGCCTTGGCAGGTCCTCCTGCCGTGAAAGGAGGCAATTTGTCGTTGTTGCCACTCCCTATGATCCGCGGGCACCGGCCCGGCCTGCTCCGTGGCCCCCGCCCCCCCCGCCCGCCCGCCCCACCGGCAGCAGTCGAGCTTTCAGACCCCTCATCCTCCAGAGCCTCGCCCCCCCTCACTCGCCCGCCCTCGCCCGCCCTCGCCCCCTCACCGTCCTCACCCCCCCACCGCCTCGCCCGCCCTCACCCCCTCACCGCCCTCGCCCCCCGCCCCCTCGCCCCCCTCGCCCCCCCCCCCTCGCCCCCTCGCCCCCCCCTCACCGCCCTCGCCCCCTCGCCCCCCCCCCCCCTCACCCCCCCTCCCCCCCTCGCCCCCTCGCCCCCCTCGCCCCCTTCGCCCCCCTCGCCCCCTTCGCCCCCCTCGCCCCCTCACCCCCTCACCGCCCCTCGCCCCCCTCGCCCCCCCTCGCCCCCCCCCCGCCCTCACCGCCCCCCCCCCCCGCCCCCTCACCGCCCCCCCCCCTCGCCCCCCTCGCCGCCCTCGCCCCCCCTCACCGCCCTCGCCCCCTCACCGCCCTCGCCCCCCCGCCCCCTCGCCGCCCTCACCGCCCCCCGCCCTCGCCCCCCTCGCCCCCTCGCCCCCCCCGCCCCCCCCCCCCCCCCCTCACCGCCCTCACCGCCCCTCGCCGCCCCTCGCCTGCCCTCACCGCCCTCGCCCCTCGCCCCCCCTCGCCGCCCCTCGCCGCCCCTCGCCTGCCCTCGCCCCCCCCCTCGCCCCCCTCGCCTGCCCTCGCCGCCCTCGCCCCCTCGCCGCCCTCGCTCCCCCCTCGCCGCCCTCGCCCCCCTCGCCGCCCTCGCCGCCCCTCGCCGCCCTCGCCGCCCTCACCGCCCCTCGCCCGCCCCTCGCCTCCCTCGCCGCCATCGCCGCCTCCCCCCCTCGCCCCCCTCGCCGCCCTCGCCCCCCCTCGCCGCCCTCGCCGCCCCTCGCCTGCCCTCGCCGCCCTCACCGCCCCTCGCCCCCCCTCGCCTGCCCTCGCCTGCCCTCGCCCCCTCGCCCCCCTCGCCCCCCTCGCCCCCCTCGCCCCCCTCGCCCCCCTCACCGCCCTCACCGCCCCTCGCCCGCCCTCGCCCCCCCTCGCCCCCCTCGCCCGCCCTCACCGCCCCTCGCCCCCTCGCCCGCCCTCGCCCCCCTCACCGCCCTCGCCTGCCCTCGCCCCCTCGCCGCCCTCGCCCCCCCTCACCGCCCTCGCTCCCTCACCGCCCTCGCCCCCTCGCCCCCCTCGCCGCCCTCACCGCCCCTCGCCCGCCCTCGCCCCCCTCGCCCGCCTTCACCGCCCCTCGCCCCCCCCCCCTCACCGCCCTCACCGCCCCTCGCCGCCCCTCGCCTGCCCTCACCGCCCTCGCTCCCCCCTCGCCGCCCTCGCTCCCCCCTCGCCGCCCTCGCCGCCCCTCGCCTGCCCTCGCCGCCCTCACCGCCCCTCGCCCGCCCCTCGCCTGCCCTCGCCGCCCTCGCCGCCCTCACCGCCCCTCGCCCCCCTCGCCGCCCTCGCTCCCCCCTCGCCGCCCTCGCCGCCCCTCGCCTGCCCTCGCCGCCCTCACCGCCCCTCGCCCGCCCCTCGCCTGCCCTCGCCGCCATCGCCGCCCTCACCCCCCTCGCCCCCTCGCCGCCTCGCTCCCCCCTCGCCGCCCTCGCCGCCCCTCGCCTGCCCTCGCCGCCCTCGCCGCCCCTCGCCTGCCCTCACCGCCTCGCTCCCCCTCGCCGCCCTCGCTCCCCCCTCGCCGCCCTCGCCGCCCCTCGCCTGCCCTCGCCGCCCTCACCGCCCCTCGCCCGCCCTCGCCTGCCCTCGCCGCCATCGCCGCCCTCACCCCCCTCGCCCCCTCGCCGCCCTCGCTCCCCCCTCGCCGCCCTCGCCGCCCCTCGCCTGCCCTCGCCTGCCCTCGCCCCCCTCGCCGCCCTCACTCCCCCCTCGCCGCCCTCGCTCCCCCTCGCCGCCCTCGCCGCCCCTCGCCTGCCCTCGCCGCCCTCACCGCCCCTCGCCCGCCCCTCGCCTGCCCTCGCCGCCATCGCCGCCCTCACCCCCCTCGCCCCCCTCGCCGCCCTCGCCCCCCTCGCCGCCCTCGCCCCCCTCGCCGCCTCGCCGCCCTCGCCTGCCCTCACCGCCCTCGCTCCCCCTCGCCGCCCTCGCCCCCCTCGCCGCCCTCGCCGCCCCTCGCCTGCCCTCACCGCCCTCCTCCCCCCTCGCCGCCCTCGCTCCCCCCTCGCCGCCCTCGCCGCCCCTCGCCTGCCCTCGCCGCCCTCACCGCCCCTCGCCCGCCCCTCGCCTGCCCTCGCCGCCATCGCCGCCCTCACCCCCCCTCGCCCCCTCGCCGCCCTCGCCCCCCCTCGCCGCCCTCGCTCCCCCCTCGCCGCCCTCGCCGCCCCTCGCCTGCCCTCCCGCCCTCGCTCCCCCCTCGCCGCCCTCGCCCCCCCTCGCCGCCCTCGCCGCCCCTCGCCTGCCCTCGCCGCCCTCACCGCCCCTCGCCCGCCCCTCGCCTGCCCTCGCCGCCATCGCCGCCCTCACCCCCCTCGCCCCCTCGCCGCCCTCACTCCCCCTCGCCGCCCTCGCCCCCCTCGCCGCCCTCGCCGCCCTCGCCTGCCCTCGCCGCCCTCACCGCCCCTCGCCGCCCCTCGCCTGCCCTCGCCGCCATCGCCGCCCTCACCCCCCCCCCCCTCCCGCCCCTCGCCGCCCTCCGCTCCCCCCTCGCCGCCCCTCGCTCCCCCCTCGCCGCCCTCGCCGCCCCTCGCCTGCCCTCACCGCCCTCGCTCCCCCCTCGCCGCCCTCGCTCCCCCCTCGCCGCCCTCGCCGCCCCTCGCCTGCCCTCGCCGCCCTCACCGCCCCTCGCCCGCCCCTCGCCTGCCCTCGCCGCCATCGCCGCCCTCACCCCCCTCGCCCCCCTCGCCGCCCTCGCCCGGGCCGGAGCACCTTCCTCCTTCGACCGTGCCTCCGGTCATCCTCCCGCCTCCGCCCTCCGCCCCTCTTGGCTCCAACCCCCACCCCGGGTGCAGACCCTGAACCGTCCAGCACCGCGGGACCCCCCTCCACTCCCCCCACTCCCCCCCCCCGCCCCATCCTGACGTGGAGAGGCGTAAATGGTAAGTTGTTGTTGTTGGGGGTCAAGAGAGTCTCCCCCGACGGTGCGCGGAGGGGCTGTGCTGGAGGCCTCCCGGCAGTAGGGGGCGCAGGGCCTGGGGCCGGGGCAGCGGAGGCTGCGGTGCGGTGGCGAGGAGCCAACACGTGAGAGAGAGAGAGACAGAGAGAGAGAGAGAGGGGGAGACGGTCACCCCGAGAGTCGGCGGCCGCGGGGGGTGAGGGGGTCACCTCGGGGAGGTGGGTCAGGGTGTGGGGGGGACCCCTGTCAGGGCCCTGGGCAGCTCCTGGCGGGCGGTCAGGGGGTGCGGGTGGTGTGGGGGTGTAACGCCGTTTGTGCTGATTCCCACTGTGGGGGTGAGTGGGGTCTGTGGGGTCTGTGGGGGCAGAGGGGGGCAGAGGGGGGGCAGAGGGTGGGGGGGGGTCAGGGTCAGGGTCTTGTTATTACAGTGTCGCCCACAAACTACACAGTCAGTCATCGGGTAATAATATAGTAACAGTAATAATCTTCGCCTTTGATATCGCGTCGCGTCTTCTTGTCGTCTCAAAGCGCTTCACAGAATAATGATAATAATAATAATAATAATAATAATCCTTTGCATTTGATATAGCGCTCTTCACGTCGGGAGGACGTCCCAAAGCGCTTCACGGAACGCACTGTAAAAAAGTGAATTGGCTGTGTGTATATTTGCGGGCGAAGCGCGGCACAGCCGATTGCGCGCAGCAGTGTCTCCGCAAACAGCCGTGGGTTGAAGTGACCCAATTTATTGTTTTTCTTTTATTTTGAGGGATTATTATCGGGCGTGTGGAATAAGGAAACTCGCCCAAGGTTTGGCCCCGCAGGGAATTGAACCCAGGTCTCTCGCTTGCGAGGCGAGTGCTCTAATCGCCGAGCTACAGGATACACATTATAATAATAATAATAATAATAATAATAATCCTTGCATTTGATATAGCGCTTTTCACGTCGGGAGGACGTCCCAAAGCGCTTCACAGAATATACTGTAAAGTGAGTTGACTGTATATTTGTGGGCGAACGCGGCAGCCAATTGCGCACAGCAAACAGTCATAGATTGAAAATGACCAATTTAATTATTGTTTTTGGTTTTGGAGGGATTATTATTATAAACTTTTAACTGGTGGATCTGTTTCTGAATCTGGTCGTTAATTTGCTTCATGTTTCTCTCTGCTCATCCAGCAAGCTGTTGCAATACCTGCCATGCGTAATTTGAAGTTGCTGAGGAGCCTATGCAGTAATGCGCTGCACGGGCTCGGAAAACCTCAGTGTCTGTCTGTACGCACCGATACAGGGACTGTACTTGTGGGATCCAACCTTGGAATCACCGAACTAGACCCACAGACTGAACAGGTGTGGACGTTGACGTTTATATTTCAGAAATTTCACATAGTCTTAGCCTTATTAATAATAATCTTTGGATTTTGATACAGAGCCTATAATGTTGCAACTCTATAAGTGCTTCACAAGTAATTGCTCTAAAGTGTATTAACTGTGTATTTGTAGACGAAAGCAGCAGTCAATTTGTGCACATCAGTGTCCATAATAGTGAATGACCACTTGAAATATTTTGAGTCTTGAGATTAGCAGATGGTGCGCAATGATTTATAAGTACGTCTTTTGTTATCAACTAAATTCAACCAATAAAAAAGAAAGAAATACTCTCTTTATAACATTATTTCTTTCAACATCTTGAACTTGTTTTTGGGCACTTTCTGCCACCAGGGTTATTCCAGAAATTAGTATTTGTTTTGTAATTCCTCACTTTAGTCTTTGATTCTCAATAAATGGTCTGTTTTAATTCACCCTAACCCTGAGTTGATGAAAATTGTTCCTAGTGGCTTTGATTCAAGTTATCTTCATGTTTTCCTCTCAGGTGGTCAATGAGGTGTCCCTGGTTGGGGAAGCTTATCTCCCTGAAGATGGTACTGGCTGTATTGTTGGTATCCAGGATCTGCCAGACCAGGAATCTGTGTGTGTGGCCACCTCCTCAGGGGATGTTATACTTTATAACGTAACCAACAATCAGGTAAGATATCTTATTGTGTGATATTTCTAATTATTGGGCATTGGGGACGAAATTATCAGTTGAAAATCACATTTTATTTCCTGAATGCTTTAGCTTGTTACTGTAATGGCCTCAATATGACAGTACTGGTCATGAAATGCCGTGATGAAATTTTCAAAGGCTGAGATGGAGTTCAATTAACCCTTAGGTTTCACGGACTCTGATTCTTGTTTGCGATGTTCTCTAAACCTACCTTGTTACAGCCTTTTGTAACCCATCCCAGACATTTGTTCTCTATGTAATCAAAAGCCTTCCCTGGGGGAATGGGACTGATTTGGATAGCTCTTTTCAAAGAGGCGGCACAGACATGATGGCCCGAGTGACCTCCTTCTGTGCTGAATGATGGTCTTGGTTTCAGTGAAGTGCAGTGAAACAGCATGTTTGTGCACAGACATGCTGCGCCATTGATATCTTAAAAAGCAGATTTTTGTGTACCAGGCTCCATGTAGCGAGCTTCCTGAGCTCAAACCTAGGAGGAGGAAAAATTGAAGAGCACTTGCACATCTGAATACTTAAAGCCAAAGGAGTAGATGGTTTGATTACATTCGTATTGCAGATTGGCAAATGGTGCTTCCGACATCATAAGGAACCCTTGCTGTTTTGCTGTCTCCAGCCAATAACCTCATCCGACAGCCTAGTGCTGACCCTGGTCCCCTCATGTTTGGTGCAAAGATGACAACATGATGACAGTCTGTCAGAATGAATCTGTTCATTGTTTATTGTATTAGGTGGCACCTAGGTAGCACTTAAATCATGTAACAGCTTAGTATGATTATCTTCGTTGTCTCTATAGCTGTGACTCCTAGCTTGTTTTCTTTTCTGTCACTTCTCCAGTTTCAGTGTGAAATGAAAAATGTTAAATTTTCTATAAGGTACAGGAAAATCCTTTTGTATAATTTAGTTACTTTCGTATAATTAAATACAGTATTAGCATACCTTATAAATTGCACAGCTTTACTCAGCAGTGACTGGCTGGCCCAAAGTAAAACAATCTTTATTATTGCACTGAGGTGGTGCACTTCCTCAGTTTAAAACCCTTATGTTCAGTACCCATAGCCTTTCATCACAGAATCATAGAATTATACAGCACAGAAGGAGGCCATTCAGCCCATCGTGTTTGTGCTGGCTCTTTCAAAAGAGCTGTCGAAGTTGTTCCCATTACCTCACTCTCTCCCTATCGCCCTGCAAACTTGTCCTCCCCATATAATTATCTACTCTCTTAAAAGTTGTTATTCAATCGGCTTCCACCACCCTTTCAGGCAATGCATTCCAGATCCGAACAACTCTGTGAAAAAAATTTCTCCTCACCTCCCCTCTGTTTCTTTTAACAACTATTTTATATCGGTGTCCTCGGGTTACCGACCCACCCGCCAGTGAAAATAGTTTCTCCTTGTTCACCCTATCAAATCTCCTCATAATTTTGAAAATTTCTATTAAGTCTCCTCTTAACCTTCTCTGCTCCAAGGAGAATAACCCGAGCTTCTGTAGCCTCTCCTGATAACTGAAATCCCTCATTCCTGGTACCATCCTTTGCACCCTCTCCAATACCTTGACATCCTTCCTAAAGTGTGGTGCCCCAGAACTGAACACCGTACTCTAGCTGAGGCCTTACAGTGTTTCATACCCTGGGAAGTCGACGGGATATTGCTGTTACACAGCCACTCTGACGGCCTGGGGAAAGTAACATGTGATCCACTGTTCTGTGGCTCCTGTCCACCCTGCTGTTACTTGGTCAGATATGACAGCAGAGACCCACCAATAATGACCTGGCGAGCAGGATCTCACAATGATACTGTTTCTTCTAACTGCAGAAATGTTTTGTTTCTGATAGTTGGAGTGTGTAGGAAGTGTCGAGAGTGGGCTGACTGGGATGAGCTGGAGTCCAGACCAGGAGCTTGTTATACTCACCACAGGTAAATGTGTCAGATTGTAGATTACTATGTGACTGTGGTCATTATGACTGAAAATCAACTTTCAGAAACAATTCTCCCCACTTCCTCTCCTGAGGGGTGTTGTCTCTCCCATTCTTTGTGTGTGAATCCAGCAAACTATGCTGTACCCCATGGAGGTATCATAGTGAAAGCCAATCCTGATCTTACCTGATATCCACACATGTGCATTGTCAGCTTGGCTCACTGGAGAGCGATCAGAACCTGGGTTATTTTCCACCTCCAGCTGCCTGTCTGATATCAGCATAGACCAGAATGAACCTGGGAACCTTTAGTCAATCAAATCAGTGCAGATTGGGTTTTGAACCCGCACTTTCCTGTCTGGGTGACACAACACTCATAGTCTATCCAGGCTATTGTCTTACAAACAGCTCAGAATACTAATATAAAAATGATTACAATTCTTTGTTTTAGGAAAATCAATTACCTATGATTCCTTCTGATGTCCTTGTGTTTGGTTTGAAATGGATTGATTAAACTCTTAAGTGATTTGGTTTGATTCGTGAATATTATTATATCATCTTTGTTGCCTGTGCCTTAACCTTGAACTGGCACTGCTGGGTCTATAAAAACAGTCTGGATTATTCTGTTCATTATTGTTTGTTTGTGTAGGACAGGAGACCATCATAATGATGACCAAAGATTTTGACCCAATTACTGAAGTAAGAATCCATCAGGATGACTTTGGTGAAGGTGAGTCCACTTAGCTGTGAAGAATGGTAGTTAATAATAATCGTTTTATTTGATACATTGCCTATAATGTTGTATAATAGGTCATTTGTGTAAAGTGTAGTGACAAAGTGTATTTGTAGGCGATTGCAGCAATTGTTTTACTCACAGCAAGATCCCACAGACATCCAGGGGCTGAATGGTCCGTTTAACTGGAGGATTGTTGACTAGGAGACCAGGAAAAACTCTTTTTTTGAATAGTGTTATGGTTTCTTTAACGTCCACCTGAACATATAGGTAGGAAACACTGTGTTGAAAGGCACTATTCAATACAAGTTACATTTGTATAGCACCTTTCACTTGCCTTTCAGCAGTCATGACCAATTTTATCTGTTGTCCAGGACACTGGAAGAAACTCCCTTTTTATCTTTTGGAATAGTATCAAGAGATCTTCAACATCCACCTGAGCAGGTGGCAGGATCTCAGTCTGATGTCTAATCTCACAATGCAGCACTTCTCCAGTCTAGTCTAAGCACAAATTCCTGATTTTAGGCTTAAATCCACAACTTCAGACCCAGTAAGCGAGAAAGCTGCCAACTGAGCCAGCCCAACACCTGGCTATTCTTTAATCTATATTTTTGTTTTAAGTCGAGTACTTTTTTTGTGAAGTGAACCACAGAAAGGGAAGTAATCTCTTCACTATCCTCTCCTCCCCAAAAATGCATCCAGTTATTAAATTATGTAAGAGTATATTGCATTCTTGTATTTTTCCTAGGAAAATTCATCACTGTTGGCTGGGGAAAGAAGGAAACACAGTTCCATGGATCGGAGGGTAAACAAGCAGCTCATCGTAAGCAGGTGGTAAGTGGGTTGAGAATCTTTAGCATTGCACACACGTTGTTTTTCCCTCATTCCAAAATGTCTCAAAACCTTTCACATCCAAATGTTTTCAAGTGTGTTGAATAGTTTTATAACCAAAACCGGGAGCCATTTGCACCAATAAAATCCCACAAGCAGCCAGGATTGTTGACCCGGAGAAAATCCTTTTTCTTTTTAAGTGGTGTTATGGTTTCTTTAATGTCCACCAGAACAGGCAGATAGGAAACACTATTGAATGGTTCTATTCAATACAATTTATATTTATATAGCACCTTTCAATTCAGGAGGACATCTCAAAAGGCTTGACACTGCTGGCTGGTTACCTGTGCTGGGGATGGGGACCAGGGGAGGTGGGAAGGGGATAGAGGACCAAAAGCATGATCAAAGAGCTAAATCTTGAGACGGGCCTTGAAAGAGGGGAGAGATGGAGTTTCCCTATATTTATGTGGAACATCTTGTCCTCTTGGCTGTAAAAGAATGTATGTTCGAGAAAGTAAAGACTATATTTAAATGAAATTTATACATCTTTCTTTCTGGGGTTCTGTATAAATGCTAACTTTTCACATATCAGAAATATGATGTTACTGTGACTATTTCTTTCCCTTGTCGGCAGGAGGTCCAGTCGGCTGTGGCTTGGGACGATCAGAGACCCCGAGTGACTTGGAGAGGGGACGGACAGCTTTTTGCAATTGGTGCCATTTGTCCAGTGTCTGGTATGTGGCTGACATTACAGTTACGTTTAAACACCATCTTGAAGGCTGAGAGCATTACTTGTATTCTGCTGAAGTGAGTTATCATAAACGTCAATAATATCCCACACCAGAACCTCCGATTTACCTGCTGCTGTCTTTCGTGTTGTTGGGAATTCAAATCCCAGAGTTCGAAACAAGAACTCGACAAAAAACAAATATGGCGTGGTAAAGTTGTTGCTTTAATTCACAATGATTAAATGATAAAGTATATGAGTAATTTAATAAGTAACATACGGTAATCAAGCAATAATTGGAAAGTACAGTGTTGAGTATATTGTGATTTGTTTAAGTAGTATGCCTGGGCATTTACTTATACATGCTAAAGAATAAACTCATACTACCAGTTTAACTTTGTTTCATTAGCAGGATGTCTCTCTCTCTCTCTCGCTCTCTGTTTCCGTCTCTGTCTCGTCCTTCTGTATCTTGAGCAAGCTGAAGAATACTCGCTGTCTAATTTTTCTTATGGTGTCAATGTGGTCTTCAATCTTCTACACTACTTCTCTCTTTCTCTTACACCTTTATAGGGTATCTGGGGTTGTTTTTCCCAAATTCTGCACCTCTCTCCTTATCTAAAATATGCCCTTTGTCCAGTTACCTCCCTTAGGTCCTGTTCATGTAAGAGGTCCATGAGGTTGGTTTCAACCTTGATGTATCAAGGATACATCTGTCTCCTAATCTCTATTTTACCAGCTTGCTTCTCTCTTTCTTACTCATTAGCTCATACCAATCTGTTTAGTTATGATGAACAACCTCCTGACTATGACAAGTATACTGAACCAAGATTATTACCTTGTTTTCTCCCGTTTTCCCTCCTTTTGCCAACGTATGAAGGTTTTGAGCACACATGTGTCTGTTACCCTAGCTAATGTTTCTCTATTTCTTCTAATTGCCTCTCTTGAGATTCCGTCTGACTATCGTCCTGATTCATTGATGACAACCTCTCATATAACCGATTACTCCAACGTGCACCATCTGCGAGTACTATATTGATACTTCCTTCAGCATCTTGATGACTATTCATAATTCACTGTCAAACATATGGATTAATACAAAAGAGAAAAATCTGTTTTATCATAACCCTAAAATACACTTTATATTGATACCGTTTTCTCCCAACAATGTAATAAAATCTGCTCTTGTTTGGGAAGCCTAGAGTGGACATTTTGTGTAGGCTTTTTTTCCAGTTACCTATGAGCAATAATCATCTCTGAGGATATGACTGTAACAGCTTTGAATTCAATTTCTAGGAGCCAGAAAAGTGCGAGTATGGAATAGGGAAGGTGTACTTCAGTCAACAAATGAACCTGTCAATGGACTTGAGCAGGCCCTGTGCTGGAAGTGAGTGTTTTTGTCGAATCAGTTTATTCCTTGTTGTATCTCTGTATGTCGATGATGGGACCAACAGCTTCCATTCCCCAATAATAATCAATCCATACAGAAGAGGCCCTGTGTAGATTGCTGGCTGCCACACGTTTGATGAAGAGAACAGGCTCACAAGGGAATTTAATGCTTGCATTTGATATAACACCTTTCATAACACGAGGATGTCTCAAGGAATTTTACAGCCTGAAACGTTTGAATTTACGAGATATGCTGGAAGGTGTAGCAATTATGTATTTTAATGCACAAAATGGGGTTTATTTTACAACATTCCTAAACAGTAGACTTTGTGTTAATCTGGTTTGTGACCAGATTTGCTGGTGGCTAGCTAATTACTATCCCAAATTGGCAACATCTTTTATATATAAAAAAGGCCAGTAAACAAATCTAGTCTCTCCACTTATACATTTTCTTTTGCGTTGTAGCTTGTCCACTATAGAAGTAAATATATTTGCCCCTGTCAAATATGTATGCTTCATTTAGCAAATAATAAGTTGACTCCCCTGTTGACGGATAGTTTCTGAGGTTATGTCAGTGATCCTGATGTCAGCAAAAATATTGGAGGCAGGTGAGAAATTGAACCAGAAGAATATATCCACTAAGAAGGATGAAAAGTATGCCTCTAGCATGTTTACTGGGGGCTGTCTGAAATTATAGTGCTTGTAGAACAGAGAGTGGGTTGCAGGCTCATGTTTGGTCTCGGGCATAGTGCTTGGTATGGAGGGACCTTAAAATGGATAGGATTGTTTCCTAATAGAGGGATTTGTCATTCATGAAGCTGGTTAAAGTGTAAACTTAGTTAGGTTATTTGTGTTTATGAACGTATTCAGGAGAGAATTCTTTAGATTTCTTCCCTCCTGAATGTGTTTTCATTGTTTTTTTTTCTGCAGGAGTATGGTCACATGATATCTTCCTCCAAATAGCCATTATATTCATTCGTGATCTGTCCTCTCCAAACACGCACTTTCCAGCTAGTATCTCGGGATGAAACCTGACGTTTTGTTTTCCTTCACTATTGTAGAGGTGCTAAGATTAATTGTAGCATCCTGCCAGCTGTCTATGCTGGGATCAACTAACAGTGTAGTCTGAGTTTCAACCTAGGCTGTGTGGCCTAGTGCAGTGCAGCTATATATAGGCTATATGTCTGGCCCTTTAGTAGAATTTGTTTAAAAGATTAAAAATGATTTGTCCTGTTAAAGTGTTTCAGCGAATGATACATATATTAGTTCTGAATGAAAATCGTGTTTCAGATGTGAATATAATAATATTCCTTGCATTTGATATAGCATTTTATCAAGTCTTTGAGATGTCTCAAATCGCTTCACAGAATATATTTTGTGGACGAAAATGTGAGGTGGGAGATTATGTTGCAGAGTGTGTCCATTTTCAAATAATCATTCCTCTCCTAGACCATCCGGGAGTTTGATTGCATCGACCCAGCGCAAGCCTAACAAGCACAATGTTGTGTTTTTCGAGCGGAATGGTTTGGTACATGGGGAATTTTCACTTCCTTTTGACAAGGATCAAGTTAAGGCAAGTGACCCAAGCCTTTATTTTGCCTCTTTTTTTCCTTCAGTATCTTTCCTAAAGCATCCATTCGTCATTGGGAAGCTTCAGTTTCCATTTATAATGTGCAATTGGGTTAATTGAGCATAGACCAAAGATTGAATCTAAGACTTCCTTATTTTTGTGTAACTCAGCGTTTTCCCACTGAGCCATCAAGTCTCTTTACGTTTTGAAGTCATTAAGATATAGCTGTTCAGATATTTCGGCCATGGTATTTTTATAGTAATATGAAAGATACAAAACTTCAGGTCTGGGTTATTTCACATTGTGCTTATTAATTGAGTATCTGGTTTGCTAATACAGTGCAGATCAATTAATAATTGCTTCTTTACAATTCGGATTTGGTTGAAATACAGTTGAAGTGTTCCCATTCACTGGCATGTGCACAGCCACTTCTCGTGCTAAAATAGCTGACATCAGGTTGCCACTGACATAATTTCTTGCTTTGCACATATACAGCATACAGGAAGTGATCTGATGACCCAGAAGTCAGCTTTTATAACCATGTAAACTGGAATTCAGCCAGTCACGCATGTGCAGTGAAACTAACTATTCTGCTTCGCTGCAACATGGGTTGCAGTTTTACGTATCCCAACCACCATATTATAATGGGCCTCCACTCTTATCTATTATTAGCTGAACATTTTCTTTCTCTGCTTATTTTCAGAGAAATCTTGGTGTTTTGAAGTTACTTGTTGGTCCTCTTATTAATGCAGTAATTTTGGAGCTGGTTGCAAAATATTTTATTTTAAGCTTTTTTATCCCAAACACCAACTCCTTTGTATTAAAAACTACTGCTCCAGTAAGTTACTTTACGGGAAGTCAGGATTGAAGGGCAAATGGTGAGTTACAAGACCTGAACTCGGGCATCAGTAATTGGGTTTCTTGCAATAGCAGAAAAGTAGTTGCATATGAATCTATATATAGAATTTATTGAAACAAAATAAAGTTTATGGTGGAGGCATTTCTGAAATCAATGTCTTCATTTGGATTGTTTTGTGGTTCCTGCACAAATGAGTAAGGCACTGCATCTAACCTGTTCTCAGCTTTTGGTTAGAATTGGACCTGTACACGTTTGGTTGAAATTAGCTGACAAACTGTGCAGGCTCTTCTTTTTGTTCTGTCTCAGTGTTCAATTTTGCATACATTCTCATCAGATGATGCACCACACTTCATAATCCACACACTCACTGCCTTGGGTTTTATTGTCAACTAGGTAAAGGAGTTGCTCTGGAACAGTGATTCCACTGTATTGGCAATTTGGCTGGAGGATCTGAGATCAGCAGATGAAGAGCCCGAGGATATTCAGCCCAATACATATGGTAATCAATCTTATTAGATATACATTTACTGCCATTACATACAACTTCTCATAGTAGTTTTATCTGTTGTTTGAGATGGGCCAAACGATCAACATATGACAGCTTGTTCAGGACTTAGTGCTTACTTTTGTTCTTTGTAAGATATCGAGTATCTGCTGTTAGGGGCAGTCCGATTGTATAGTGGACAGAGTTGCAGTTTGCACAGATGTCCGCAGGGTTGAATCCAGTCCATGCTGAGTTTGCTGGTCTCATCCTGGGCTGCATGGGAGGCTAAATCTTCTCAGGGTTAGGGAGAGAGAAACCCGCCAGAATCCCTACAATATTCTTGTTTATTCACACAACTGGGCCAAGTTTCAGCTACGTTCAACTCACAACTCCAACCTTCATTTCTGTCATATTAGATGTCCTATTTTTCGACACCAGTGTTCAGTCTTTTTTCTTCTCAAGCCATCTTGTCTTGAAGACTACCATATTCATTTAACATTTCTTTCTCTTTATCCTGTAAAAACTGTCATCTGTTTCTTAGCTTCTCCCCTCCTTACATCAGCATCTTTGAGAGGTGGGGGTGGCACACTGCTCTCAGGTTTCTGACAACGCCAGTCTTTAGCAATCTGAACGGAGCTCCAGTCTACCTTCCACCCTTGTGCAGGAAGCACATTGGCTTCTGCTTGGTATCTGTCCATCAGCAAAAAGCCAGACTCAGTTTCCCTTGTGAGAAGTTATGGATTCAGCTCATGCCTCTTTCACTGCTTTCTGTCACCTTTCCCCTCTCCACCCTCCTCGGCTGCCACCCCCAGCTCGGCTGCCCATCCAGGATTGAATGTGCTTTGGAACGTCCTCCTGATGTGAAAGGCAATATGTAAATGTAAAATGTATTTTATCTGTCCACTCAATGATGTATGTTACCTTCATTCTACCTACAATTTTATCAAACAATTTATAAAAATGTTTAGATTTTTTTAATTGCCTGACTGTGATTGATATAATGAATTGTACCACTCGTTGCAGAACCTGAGGAATTCACAGCTGTGTCTGTGGCTTTTTCCCCTCTGTCTGTCTTGCAGTTCAGTTGTGGACAGTGGGAAATTACCATTGGTATCTGAAGCAGAGTCTGCATTTTGGTTGTGATCCAGAGGGGCAGATTGTGTCCCTGATGTGGGATCCTGAGAGCCCACATCGCCTTCACATTCTCCGGCTCGGGTGGCAGTATCTGGGCTATGACTGGCACTGGACCACCGATCGAAGCATTGGAGAAGATAGCAGTGATGCTGCTAATGTAGCTGTGATTAATGGAGGTAAAATCTGTTCCTAAACCTGACACTTGCTGCTGTGTAGACCAGGACGACTAGAAGCACCAGATATAACACTAGAAACACCATTATAGTATTTATATATTAATAATACTTATTATTATTATAGAAACACTATTATAATACCAGACTCATCATTAGTTTGGGGCACCAGCTGAGGACTACCCCTTTTCTCACACCATGTCATGCCTGAATTGCATGCCCAGCCAGGCAGTGTTAAGTGATTTGAGACATCCACCCCACTCCAATTCTAGAAAAGCACTCTATAATTGGAAACTCTATCATATTGAAATGCTGCCTTTTGTCAAGCCCAATATAAGAAATTAGAAAGGGAGGAGGGAAGAGGTGATGGATTGAGTTCTGAGATTTGCTGTTCTGATTATTAAAACTTATTGAAAACCTTAATTGTAATTTCTTAAACATCATAAATTATAGCGGAAAGTTGGAAAAAAAAACTTTAAAAAGATTCTGGAGTTTTTTCATGTTAGAAATTTCTTGAGTTTTTTTTTCACCTCCCCGCTCCCCCCCCCCGATTGCCTTGTTCATTACTAAAAAAAATTGTTTTTTCTCAACTTTGATGGACAGATAAAGTTCTGGTGACATCTTTCCGCCACACAGTGGTACCTCCTCCAATGTGCACTTACCAGCTGCAGCTGTCCTCAGCAGTGAACCAGGTCATGTTCTACCCAGAGCCACAGAAGAGCAACAATCTGGCTGTGCTCACAACAGATAACCGGATTGCAGTGTACCAACATGGTGAGTCTGTGAGGTCAACTGTACTAGAGTTTGTGCTAGTTCATTGTGAGAAAGTGGAACTACGCTGTCCAAAAATGTGATCGAAGGGATATGGGAAACAAAATGTTTAGCAAAAAAAGTTTGGAATTAGTTTATTTTTTATATTTTCAAGCAGATGATGGTGGGAATCAAGATTCCACGCAGAAAATTGGTGGTAACGGACTTAAAATGTGCGTGACAATGCCCAAATTGATAAAAATGTACAGGTTAGTTAATTTTGAGATTTTTCTTCACTGTTCTTTCTCAGTCTTTCTGTATATTACAACAACTTGACCTTCACATTGGGAAACGTCTCGGAGCACTTCACACGGATATATGGTTGATTATTGAGCAAGGGAGAGGAACGGAGGAAGGTGGCCATAAGTGTGCTCCTGACTAATATTTGAAGTGAATGAGGGGGGGGATGAGACAGAGTGGTAGGGGGAGTGATTTCCAGAGGTTAAGGGCAATCAAACTGAGGGTCGTTTCATTTCTTAATTCACATAAAATCTAAAGATTGAAAACTCCATTCAGTAATGAGGTTTCAACCCTGCTTTTTTTGTAACCAGTGGGATTCACCCTTCATCTATTGCTGTTCTCATTGTTCTTTTTTCTAATGTTTAATCTTTGTGGATTTGTCAGAATTAAATCTGATGAAGAACGAAGAGACAAGGCATTGACTCCAATGAAGTTACGGCTGATCACATGGGTAAAGGAAGATATGTTTCTGGCTTTGAGTCAGGGGTCAAGTACTTCACAGACTGTTCTGTGCCAGCTGGTGACTTTGTCAGAGAGAGAAAGTCAAGAAGCGGAGCTGGAAAGCAGGTACAAAATTAAAGCTTTTAGAAAGAGCAAATTTTAGGTTTTTAAACTTAAATAAATGCAAAAATATAAGGAGCCAAGTGGAATCCACAAATATGTACAGTCTATGTAAACAGTCTAGCACCACTTGAAGTTTGTACTCCACATGAGCATATATACACACTTTTGATACACACGTTTGTACACTTGGAAGTATTTTGTTACTCAGAATGTCAAAATCGAGCCAACCCTCTGTGGCCATGTCTCGTCCAGTTCCTGAGCCAAGTGGGTCTGTAATCCAGGACACTGCTACTGACAGACCAACCAGCTTGGCCCATCATCAGAACTTAGATACTCAGACCAGTCACTGGAGGCAGAGACTCTTCCCACTCAGCTCCCGTTAACTCTACAAACCAAAGCCTTAACTGGTAGGGTGGTCCTAGCTCACAAGCAGCATGAAAGCTTGCCAGGCAGGGTTCTCAATAGCAAGCTCTGCAGTTTTAGCTGGTTGGACTCCAGCAGTACCCAACGCACAATCAGGGTTCCCCAGTTCTTGGCTCTTGCCAACCTGCCCTAATATGTTCTGGTATTAGGTAAGCGATGTGTCCCTCCAGGGAAAGAGTGCATTCCAATAAAAATATCGGGAATTTCTAAGTAATGGTGGGATCCACAGAACTCTTATGGTTTGGATACTCTTAAGCATGGTGATGGATATCCGTATGTGCTGACCAAAAACAATCTTTACTCAGTCTAATCAATAGCTGGAACAAGTTAATCAGGAGGGTCGGCGTTTAGAACACTGGATTCATGTAAGAGTGCTATAATTGGGATAGTAGGATGGATGTTTTGGAAGGGTGAGATTGAATAGTTCCTTCGTTCCTTCTTAATTCTTTTCCGCTTGTGATCTTTTATTTGTGTGGTAAACTGTGCGAAATGCTGGAACGGGGATTATAATGCTGAGTTGAGTATAGACTGTGACGGTTCGTTGCTCTGGTATCTTTTTTTATTATAACCATTGATGTTCTGGATTGTTCCAGGTCTCCTGTCACTGTTGATGGTCATGTCATCAGTCTTTGTTACAATCCGAAGACACAAACTGTGGCCTTGGAGCTCTCTGACGGACAGATACTAAAATATTTATGGGGTTAGTGTATTTTTAATCCTGCAATTTTAAGCACATTTTATTGAAGTTTACTATCTAAATGCAGTACACTGAAGAATTTCAGTGTCTACACTAGCACTTAGAAGCATGCAACAAATAAAAGAAAAATCTAGTCCACAGAATATTTCCTGGATTTTAGTGTTTTAACATTATGGCAGATCGTAATCGGCAATAACAAATGGGCATTTAATAGTGTGTGTGTATCTATTAATGCATAATTCTAGTGCAGCTTTGAGCACAATAATTGATTGTCTCTGTGTTATCTGTGTAAATTTCAAGGTCACTATTTGACTGTTGGTGAATTGCCCGATTACAGTTGCATTAGAATAGATGAGTTTATTATTACAAGTTTATGAGTACCAGTACTCCTTCATGAATAACCAAGAAATTGAAAAGCTATTGCCCAAGACAAGTATGTAAAGCGACAACATAACTATTTTAAACCATTAATAGGATGTTGTTGTAATTTTTCTTCTCAGTTAAACGTCAGTCTTTATGTAGTTGCTTTAGAGAAATGTAGACCTGTCATTAATTGATGGGAGAGATTGTGCTGAATAGGTAGTTTATACAATGATATTCCAATCTTACTGTTTTTTAGCTTTGGGTTCATCTGAGGCATCTGTTGAACCGTGGAAGTCCACAAATGGGTGTTTAATACAGTTCCCTCAGCCTTGTGTGCAGACAGCTCTGTGTACCATTGATGGAGAGGTCAGTAAGTTATTTCATTGCCACACACCACAACAGTATCTGTCTGCAAAACCGACCATTCCATTTACAATCTCTTCTGTTCTCTAGGAAGTGGTCTTGGGTCTGACTGAAAGAGCCCGTTTTTTTGTTAATGACATAGAGGTGAGTTGAGTGTTTTAATTTAAAAGATTTTTATTTAAGAAATGCGTTAATTAAGTTTTAATTCTTTTGGGGGTGTTTCATGTTCTGAACAGGTAGCCTCCAATATGACGTCCTTTATAGTGCATGATGAGTTCTTGCTGTTCACAACCCATTCGCACACCTGTAGATGCCTCAGTCTTAAGGATACTTCATTAAAAGGTGAGTGAATGAAATACACTAACTTACTTTCCTAAACCATATTCAGGGGTTCAAAAGATGATTATTTGATAGGATTCCTGAAGAGCAGTAATCTCATTTCTTCACAAACAGCTTTAGCAAATCTAGTGAGTAGTGATTCGCAGCCGAATGACGAGACCGTTCGTAGAGTGGAGAGAGGATCTCGGATCGTGACTGTTGTGCCTCAGGACTCGAAGCTCATCCTTCAGGTTAGCACGATAATTATTCAAATGTAAGTGTTTTCCTTTGTCTTAAACGTTCCGCAGCGAAAAAATATAATCGGAAATCCGATGCAAAGAAGAACTTTCCCTCCCCCTCTCCTCAAGGCACTCAATTCCTACTGTCACTGGCTGATGTGATGTGGCTTTCTCAAGTAGCCATTCTTCATTATGCAGTGAGTTTTTGGCAACTGGTTTGACAATGGAGCTTGATTCGGCCCTCACTCAATACTTGTGTGTAATTTCCACCTGAAAGTTACTAGATAGCGATCAGAAATCTGGCTGATTTTTCCTGCCAATTCACTGCAGCCAATTATAGGGCATCCCCGACTGACTGACGTGATTGAGATTGTTTAATCCAGGAATATTGCTGGTTTATTAGACTCAGGACCACAACATGTGGTCCTTGGAGCCATCGGGTTCAGAATCTACTGTATTATTTACGTTACTTGTTGGTCACAAAGGTATTAAAGATTTTGTTTTCCACTCTCATCTTTTACTAATTGGGCATTCTAAAAGCGAGCCAGTGACAGATGTGATATTGTCATTTGTCAATAAATTTCCAATTTAATAGCTAATTAAGCATTACAATAAGGGAATAGATTGGCTGCTTTACAATACTACTGCAGGTATGATTCAGATTGATTGCCAGCCAGCTTCTCGTGTGTGATTGATTGTAAAAAGAGACTTCAGAAAATCTTTGAATGATGATCCGTCGCATCAAAGAATCTCCATGGATTTGCTTTCTCCTCCTTTCCCTCTTTCTCCACCTCACACATCTACTTCAATATCTAGTTACTAAAATGGAAGCTTCAGAAAAGCCTTCTAAGTGGAAACATTCTTCAAAAAAAAACTGAAGTAAAAAGAGGATGTCTTGGGTTACATCTGGAGTAGATGCTTGCTGTTCACAGTATTTGCCCCTGGAGGTACTTTGTTTAAGCAAGCATGTTTAAAACACAAATACAGAGAAGCAGAAATCATCAAGGACATTGACAAGAAATACTTGCAACAGGTTGCTTTAGGTTTTTGACTTTCATGGGAACACTTGAATAAATCTAGACACGTCAAAAAAAATTTTTTTTTAATATAAATATATATAGTGTGCATATACACACACCAACTTCATCACACTAAAGAAACATGATTGGTGATTGCATTTTTTAATCATCAAGATGGTTTTCTGTCAAGCCACCCCATTTCTTTGGCATCTTTACTTAAATTACATTGTGTCTTTGTGCTGTCTCTGTGCAGATGCCACGCGGGAATCTGGAAACTATTCACCACAGAGCCCTGCTGTTGGCTCAGGTTCGGAAATGGCTGGACAGGTCTGCAAAATATTAACTCATAGTTTTGTTGTTGGCTCTATTTAAGGACTCTGAAACGCCGTCCGGCGTGAAGGGCGCTGTATAAATACAAGTTGTTGTTGTATTAACATCACTTGTTAAGAGTATTAGGCCAACCTGTGCCAATTGTGGTGTTGTGGGAGACAAAACACCAAGCAGAAGCTTGTAGAGTTATATTTATCTTTGAGAGTAAATGAGTAAGACCCAACATATTCATACACGTTCTTTTCCTTAGGCTGATGTTCAAGGAAGCTTTTGACTGTATGAGGAAACTGAGAATTAATCTTAATCTGATCTATGATCATAACCCAAAGGTGAGCATGTTATTATTTTCTAATGCCCGAGTTTTGCTTTCTAGTTGCCTTCATGCAGTGGCCTTCAGCTAGAACATTAAGATTAATTTCTGGACTACAAATAAAAAGACCCGAAAGTTTCTCTTACCTCTAAGTTTGGTGATATTGACAATTTTTATGAATTGATTTTTCTTCTATTTATCTATCAATTTATCTACACTTTCAGGTATTTTTAGAAAATGTGGAAATATTTTTGAAGCAAATTGATTCCATAAATTATATCAACTTGTTCCTGTCAGAACTGAAGTAAGTGATATTTGAAGTTTTACAATATGCTTTCTGCAAATATTCACACTTTGCAAAAGACAAGATTGAAAAGGACGAGAATGAACATCTAATTTAAAACCATGCATTCATTATAGGTCTGAAATGTATTTCTGCAGCATTCAAACTCAAGCAAAAAAATTCTTTGGAGAAAAAACTTAAAAACAAAGTCCTTACACTGTGTAACAAATAATAATCATAATAATCCTTGCATTTGGTCTAGTGCCTTATCATGTAGTTGAGCCATCTCAAAGCCCCTCATAGAATATTGTAAAGTGAATTGACGGTATATTTTGTGGGTGAAACACGGCAGCCAATTATGTATAGCAGTGCCCCATGAAATGAATGACCAAATTACTATTTTTATTAAATTTTTTGAAGGGATTATTACCTCCAGAAAGTGATCTGCCAATTGGGTTCCTACTTACAGCAGTAAGGTAAACAGGCGTGTGGAACAAGGAAACTTGCCTAAGGTTTCGCCTGCGCAGGAATTGAACCTGGTCTTCTCACTTGCAAGCATTACATTTAGGGCTCTTCTTTGTTGAGCCTCACATTGTGTCAGTTCTGATTTCTGATCTCATAGTGTTCTCCACCAAGTGATGATGCATAACTCCAAAGCATTGTGCCCTGGAGCAGTAGGAAGTGGGTTGGTGCCTGTAGTTCTGTCTTGGTGATTCTTCTGTCTCAACTATACCTTCTGAGGAAGATTGAACAGGGGTCAGATCATTTGCTCCAGGGAGAGAGGAAACCCGTAACTGCTATCGCCAGTGTTTTCAGGGGTTGCTGGGAAGTCCTTTTATATATTAAAAAGCTTGTGCATACGTGCATGTACAATCAGATCCCCATTAAACCACAAGTCTACTTGTATAATGGAGTTGTGGCAGGGGCTACAAGAGAAGAACTTGTTTGATCGATCGCCACAATGCAAAAGGGTTCCTGGAAACGCTGGTGAGAGCAGTTGTTGTTTCCCTACACGCAGTGCAGTTCAATAGGGTTAGCGTGAAGTTATTGGAGACCTGATAACTCCAAAGTGCTGATTGTCAGCCGCACTATAGCACAGTCCACTGTAACACTTTTGATTTCATGGCCACTAACCACTGCGGTGGAGCAGGGTTTTATCGCAACGCAGAGATTAAGAAAGTGTTGAAAGAAATCACTGACATGTTAAAACTCCAACATACCCGTGAAAGTTGAACTTTCGTTTACCTTATGTACTTTTGGCAAGTTTTATTCATAGTTTCGTTCTCAACTTCCTGTCTGTCAGTTTCCCTCCCTTTCTATTCAGTTTCCCGACTGCATTGTTCCTAAGTTGGTTTTAAATTCAAACTTCCACCCTCCAGGAACGGTAGCCTTCGATGTAGGAAACACAGAAATGTAGCTGAAAAAGAGCAGCTTGTCAGAGTTCCTTCCTTCCCTCATTGTGAACTGGCTTATTTCATACAATTGCACAGAATCCCGATCTCAAATCTCAGAGTTCCTGGAGTAGATGTTTGTGATGGCCCAATGTCACGACAGCAGTAGGTCCCATTGCTCTCTCACTCAGTTTGTCATGAAAGCGTTTTGACTTCTTCTACTAGGCTACAAGTCCACCCCAAAGACCATTTGTGTAAGGATTGACTTAGTATTATCATCTCTACAAAAAGGGGCAGAAGGATAAACCTGAGAACTACAGGCCAATCAGTCTAACATCAGTAGTAGGGAAACTTCTGGAGACTATAATCCGGGACAATATAAATTCTCACTTAGAAAAATATGGTTTAATAAAGGACAGTCAACAAGGATTTGTTAAAGGCAGATCGTGTCTGACAAACCTAATAGAATATTTTGATGAAGTGACTGAGAGGGTGGATGAAGGTAGTGCAGTAGAAGTAGTTTATATAGATTTTCAGAAGGCATTTGACAAAGTGCTACTTAAGAGACTTATAAACAAAATAGAAGCCCACGGTATTAAAGGGACTGTGGCAACATGGATCCAGAACTGGCTAGGAGACAGGAAGCAGAGAGTGGTAGCAAACGGTTACTTTTCTGACTGGAGGGAGGTGTCTAGTGGTGTCCCTCAGGGGTCGGTATTAGGACCACTGCTCTTTCTGATCTATATTAATGATCTGGACCTGGATATAGGGAGCACAATTTCCAAATTTGCAAATTAAGCTAGGAAAAGTAGTTCATGGTGGGGAAGATAGCACCAGACTCCAAGAGGACTTAGACAGATTGGTAAAATGGGCAGAAACGTGGCAGATGAGATTTAATTTGGAGAAATGCAAAGTGTTGCATTTTGGTAGACACAATGCATTTTGGCATGAGGAGAGGCAGTATAAGCTAAATGGTACAATCTTAAAGGGGGCAAATAAACAGAGAGACCTGGGGGTCCAGATAAGCAAATCTCTGAAGATGGCAGGACAGGTGGATAAAGCTGTTTAAAAAGCATACGGGATACTAGGTTTTATAAATAGGGGCATAGAATTCAAAAGTCAGGAGGTTATGTGGAAATTTATAAAATGCTGTTAGGCCTCAGTTGGAGTACTGCGTTCAGTTCTGGGCACCGCACTTTAGGAAAGATGTTAGGGCATTGGAGAGAGTGCAAAGGAGGTTTACCAGGATGGTACCAGGAATGAAGGACCTTAGTTATGAGGAGAGGTTAGAGAAACTAGGATTATTCTCCCTAGAGCAGAGAAGATTAAGAGGGGATTTAATAGAGGTTTTCAAGATCATGAGAGGATTTGATAGCTTGAACTGGGAAAAACTGTTTCCACTGGCGGGTCGGTCAGTAACCCGAGGACACCAATTTAAGTTAGTTATTAAAAGAAACGGGAGGTTAGGAAAAAAAAATTAAAAAAAAAAATTATGTCTTCGAGACGTCTCAAATCACTACACAGGATATACTGTAAAGGGGCGTGACTTGAGTGTATTTTTGGGGCGAACACGGCAGCTAGTTTGTATGCAGCAATGTCCCACAAACAGCCATATTATACTGAGAGCCTGTTTGACTTGCGAAAGGGGTAAGCATCAAAGCAAATTCTGCTCTTGACTTCATTCAGTGACTCCAAACATGCACCTCCAGTGGAGATTGATGGATAGCGATCAGGCCGAGTATCCCCTCCATAACCCAGGGAATTTAGGTCAGATATAGTGCTCAACCTCCTCTGGCTGAAATCAAACAAACTTAGTGCAGAGACTGTGGACCAAACTTGGAGCCTTCATAGTCTGTAACACTAACTCAGTGGATAAATTGGCAAAGGCATCAGCGGATTCCAACCTGAATATTGCTGCTATTGGGTTAGTTCTTCTGAGATGCTAATGGGATAGAAATTCTGTAATACCTGAATTGTTGGATGACATTTCTCTGAAGTAAGTGTGTGTTTTATTTCCAGGACAGTATTATTAAGTTAGATCTCTGCACTTCTCTGCCATACACATTCCCTTTGTTTGTTTGTCCTCTAGAGAGGAGGATGTGACAAAAACAATGTATCCCTGCCTCACCAGCTCTTCAACTGCAGCACCTCAAACTGGGAATAAAGTGGATATTGTTTGTGATACACTGAGAATTACTATGGAGAAAATAAATCCTCACAAGTAAGTATTCCATTCACAAATTGAATGTTTCTCCACCTCCTCCAGGCCTAGTGGGCCCTATTGCCTATAGTGCCACCCTGGGAAAGAACTGACAACTACAATGATCTTCGGATAACTCATCGCTCCAAGGGAAAAGGGCTCATTGACGAGTTATCTGGAGTGGTAGCTAGTTGTATATGTAAATGCTTAAATAAATGTGATCAGGGTATTGACAACATGCTGACTTAAGTCAGCGCAGTCCAACAGGGCTGGCAGCGGTCCGGAGGATGATTTTAATCCTTGTTGTTAATCCTTGCATTTGATATAGCGCTTTTCACGTCTTCTCGACGTCACAAAGCGCTTCACAGAATATACTGTAAAGTGAATTGAGTGTATATTTTGTGGGCGAAATGTGGCAGCCAATTGCGCACAGCAGTGTCCCACAAACAGTCGTAGATTGAAATGACCAATTTATTATTGTTTTTTGGAGGGATTATTATTAGGCGTGTGGAGTAAGGAAGCTTGCCCAAGGTTTCGCCCTGCCTGGAATTGAACCCAGGTGTCTCACTTTTATCCCCCTCTCTGCTCCCCCTTCTCTCTCTCCTACCCCCGCATTTGGCCCCCGTGCCGCCAGCTGCCCACTCTGGATGCGGGCAGTGGACTTTTCTCAAATAGGGAATCCAGTCCTCAGCAGCCAAAAGGTTGGACTATCCTGACTTAAATGATAGTGACAAGTTAAGCCAGCATCGAATATCAGGAGTTTACTGTATTGCACTTTTCTGTGGAAATATTATTTCTTTAATATGTGAGTTGTGAATGTTAACACCAGTATTTTGTGCTCAGCGGAGAAATAGTATCATAGACATTTATAGTGCAGATAGGAGGCCATTTCAGCTTATCAATTCTGCTCTCAGAACAAGCTGTTCCTTCATTCCTCTGCCCTGGCCTGTCCCCATACCTGTTTTGTCAATACCTTAATTATTTTATGCATATCCTATTATGTGCAGGTATAGTTTGTCGATATTGACCTCTCATGTACGAAAAAGTACCCCAGAACTGGAAGTCGCCCTTCAGAAAGTCCACAAGCTCAGAGGTATAATTTGTACTTATGATTACTACTTTCCTGACTTATACTTGTTCTCTTGGTTGTGATTTACTTGCTCTGAATGCAACAAAACTTAAAACAAGAAAGGGATTCCTTCTTTCCCTCTCGCCTTGTATTCGTACAATCCCACGTTGACTCTTCACTTTTGTGAACTGTAGCAAATCCTCCAACTGACCCCGAAGCAGTCAGTGCTGAAAAGGCCCTGAAGTACCTTCTCTTCCTGGTTGATGTCAATGAACTGTACGACCATGCAGTGGGAACCTATGACTTTGATCTTGTCATGATGGTGGCAGAAAAATCTCAGAAGGTTAGCATTGCTTTATATATATTGATTTCTAGGAAGATAATTTGGTTGCTCTTATTTCTTTGTTTCAATCTTTGAATAAAAGCCTGTAAATCAAAATGGAACAGTGAGGTACTCATTTGTGTATTGTATACGGAAGAAGCAAGGTTGACTATTGCACTTCTGAATCAAATTGTTTGTGTATATGATAACAATAATCATTGTGATTAATAATAATAATACTCTCGTTTGATATAGCACCTTATCACGTCTTTGATACATTTCAAAGCGCTTCACAGAATATATTGTAAAGTGAATTGACTGTATATTTTGTGGGCGAAATCACAATGTAGTTAATGTGGTGCTTTTTCACATCAGTTTCTCTGTGTTCTGGCCAACAATCCCCTAATAAAATTTGTCATTCACCCCATGGCTGTTTGCGGGACATCGCAATTGTGCTGCCATGTTTGCTTACAAATATGTAGTCACTCCACAGGAAATCCTGTGAGGCGCTCTGAGATCTCCTTCCAATGTGATAAGGTACGATACCAAATGCAAGGGCTTTATTATTATTATCATCAATGTCTCAAAAGTGCTTAGAGAGATTTATTTTACGTTGATGTGACTGTTTTGTAGCAATGTTGACAAATACAGCATAGCAATGTGAATGACCAGTTTTATCTGGGGAATCCGGAGACACTGGGAGAAAACCTTTTTTTCGAATAGTGCCATGGGATCTTTAACATCCACCTGATCAGACAGCTGGAACCTTGGTCTCATGAAGGATGTCATCTTTTCAAATGGGGAGTCCCTGATCTTTGTTATTTAATGGAGAGGAAGGCAAATAAATCAGTGAGACATTGGAGGCTGCTCTCCTCTTTCCCCAACTTCTCTGATTACAGAATGGCAGCTACAGTTGACAAGGTTCCTGAAGCCCTTTCAGTCATGTAATGATAGAATAGGAACAGAAGTAGGCTATTCAGCCCCTCAAGCCTTTTCCACCATTCTATTAGATCATGACTGATCTGTACCTCAAATCCAATTACCTACCTTTGCTCCATATCCCTTAGGAGATGGCAAAAGAGTGGAGCGTAATAACACCAAAATGGCCTTGAGTTAAGACAAAGTGAAATGAGACTTTGAATGTGGATCTCGAGCTTTCTCTAATTGCTATGTATGGAAATCTCATTTTCTTATAGGATCCAAAGGAATATCTGCCATTTTTGAATGAACTGAAAAAAATGGAAATAAATTACCAGCGATTCACCATAGATAAATATTTGAAGCGATACAAGAAGGCTCTTGGCCATCTGAGTAAATGTGGTGAGTGCAAGTTCCAATCCTTGAATGCTTTAGTGTTTGAAGATTGAACTGCTCTTTGTCGTTTAAATATAGGAAATTTAGGAGCTATTGGAGTATGTACTAAGACTTGTTTCAGAACAAGTAAAAACAATACAATTGATACATCTTGCATGCAATGCTTGTATCTTAGTGAGTATAGGGGCAAAAAGAGACGATCGTTGGCTTTGTTCCACACTGAACTTATTTGGCAATGCAGTTCTGAACCATCTCCAATAAGCTTATGTGCTTCAAAATGAGAATGTACATGAGATTTGCATTGATTCTGCTAAAATCTGTTTTTGCAACTGTTTAATTTTTTTATTGTGTAAATTCCAAGCATGACTATGTACAACTGTGCACAAACCTGGATCAGAATGGTGCTGTCTTAAGTACCACTTCTCCTTATTTCATGTATCTGGATCAGAATGGTGTGGTTACTATTCACTGCCTTAAATACCACTTCTCTTTATTTTTATTATCACAACCAAATGCAATCCCCTCTTGAAAATGCCCACTCAATTAGTCTCCCTGTGCAATATGTTGCACGCTAACCACTCTCCACAGAGAGTAGTTAAATTTAGACGCTGTATCCACCTGCTCCATCCTCAGTTTGACAACATGACCCCTAGCTGTGAAGCTCTTTACTTTCCTGAATCACTTTAATTAGAGCCCAGTTTGTCCACACCCTTTTGTTTATGACTACTCTCTGAATACTGCGATTGGGTTGCATCCCAAAACTCATTGTTTACAATGTGTTCCATTATAATGCCCTGTGTTGGTTTTATTTGTTAGCCAGCAGCAGCTGTCAACACCCTCTTTACTCTTTGAGTGCTTCATTGGGTGCTCACTAAAGATTAACATCTGTGATACCTTACTGCAGCTCATTGGGACATCTGTAGGTGATTGTCTGCCTGGTATGCATATAAACACAGAGTGAGTTTGCTTGTGGTCTTCTGTGCTGTGTAAGAGTTGAGTGGTTGTGGTCTGAACCTGTCAGATGGACCTTTGTCTAATAGACCCACACCTTCATCCGCACATCCAGAATGCTGGGCCTCAGCAGTTTCCTCTGGCTCCCAATTGATCAACTTCAAGGTTCTCGTTCTTCACCCCCTTGCACCTCACAAATCTTCAGTCAGTCCACCCCTAATCAAACTGTAAAACCCAGCTCTTTCACCATGCCTATGGTCACCTCTCGCTCCACCTCTTCCTTGCTCAACATCCGACCCTGATTACTGAGATTGTGAAGCACTCTGGGATATTATCCGATGTGAAGAGTGCTATATAAATGCAAGTTATTGTGGGCCTTTGGAGGATAGTGCCCTTCCCTTTATGTAGCATTCTTCATGGCCCCCATTAGATTGAGAAATCACTTTATAGAAAATTGAATAGGGGTAAAGATCACCCAATTGCTACATCTTGGTATTGCTTCCACATGGCAGAACATGTTAGTTGGTGCTTGTGCCATTTCTCCAGGCCTTATTCATTCTCTTTCTTTAATATGTTTAGGTCCTCAGCACTTCTCTGAACTTCTGAACTTAGTAAAGGACCAAAAGATATACAAAGAAGCCTTGAAGTTATTCCCAGTCAACAGCCAGGAGTACAAGGTACGAAGATGACTCTGATTACCACTGTATTAACCTCTATTAATTGGAAGTGTGAGAATTTCTTCAATAAGCACATCTTTAATTAAATTGGCAACAGCTTTGCTGTGTGACATTGCTTTTCGGAGGTGTACACAATCCTCTTGTACTTTATTAACACAAGAACCAACATCCATGGGTTTTCTATTAAGGGCCCGTGTTAGCAAGTTTCTCTACTTAGGAAATTGCTAGCAATTTCTCAATGTTTTGTTTGTGCTGTGAGCAACTCTGTTATGTTTTTTCCTTATTTTCTCCCCCTTCTTTCCTGAAGGCAAAACCCATGTTTCCACTTATACTAACAACAACAACAAGATTTCATTTATAGAGCGCCTTTCACGTCGGGAGGACGTCCCAAGGCGCTGGACAGTTGGGTCAGGATCCGAGCAGGGGGGAAATGGTCAGGATGAGGGGAGGGGAGGGAGGGAGCGAGGAGGGGTAGAGAGGGGAGCTGAAGGCACGGTCAAAGAGAAAGGTCTTGAGACCGGCCTTGAAGGAGGAAAGGGAGGAAGAAAGGCGAAGGCACTGGGGGATGGAGTTCCAGAGCATAGGGGCTCAGAGGCTGAAGGCCCAGCCACCGATGGTAGGGCAGTTAGGGCAGGGAATGTGGAGCAGACCGGAGCCAGAGGAACGGAGGGTACGGGCAGGTAAGTCCTTTTGATGGCTCACCAAATTGCCATTCTTCTTGCATGATCTGAGATGAATTTCCTTTGGTATTTGGCTACAGGGGAGGTCACTGCTGTGCCTGACTCTGTCCTAAACCAAGGTCCAGTCTTAAACCTTCCAGCAGGACTCACTGTTAGCAATATAGACGGGAAGCCAAGATGAGCCTTTTTCACTTCTCCCACTGAAACCCAGGAGACCAGGGCCAGTGTCAGCCTGGTTCAGTTGTGAGCATTCTCAACTCTGAGTCAAAGGTTGTTGGTTCAAGTGCTTTGTTAGGACTTGGAACTCACATCATTTAGGCTGACACTCCAGTGCATTGCTGGAGAAGTGCTGCATCATCGGAAATGTTGTCCTTCAGATGAAACGTTAAATTAAAGTCCCATCTGTCTGTTCAGATGGACTTTAAAGACCGCATGACACCGTTCGAAAAGTGAAGGGAATTTCTCTTGTCCTGGCCAACAAGCCTTCAGGTAAAATTGGTCATTCATTTCATAGCTGTTTGTAGGATATTGCTGTGTGCTGATTGGTTGCCACATTCACTTACAAGATACAGTCAATAAAATCCTTCGAAGCGCTTTGAAACATATTCCCAATATGAAGGTTGCTTCGCAAGGATTATTATCATCCAACTGCTAGACAGCTGAGGTCATCAAATTGGAAGAATTGTACCAGTTCAGCATAGCTCAGTGCTATATCAGTCAGTGTCATTATGCACTAGAGCATCAGAGAAGGCAGTTCTATTATTTTGTTTGTGTGATGCAGTGTGTAGAACAACACCAATAATTAGTTTAATTTTGCTGCAAAAACAGTGAACAATAGATCTTTGGCCACTGCTAAGCTTCATGAACACTACAAAACCTTTTTCAAAAGCATTTCACATACATGAATGAGCATTTTATTGAAAGCTGCAAAGCCTTCTGTGCTAAAGAATGCTCCTTTTTTGAATTGCTATGTACATTTGCTACAAACCTATTTTTCTACACAGCAAAGCGAGCAAATTCCTTCAAAAAAGCAAATGAAAATTACAAATGGATAATGATTGTTCTTTTTTCCTCCCTCCAAAAAAAAGTCTGTATTTTTTAATAACCTTTAAAGTAATTTTGTTTTCATAGATCAACAGAAGGGGCAAGAGAGACCAAGTGTTTTGCAGACAAATAAATCAAAAGTTTTGTCCTGATTGTGCTTTCCTTTAATTGCAGGGCATCAGTATTGTTTATGGTGAACACCTTAGCCAGAAGCAACTCTATGAACAAGCAGGGCTGATCTTTGCCCGATGTGGAGAATCTGAGAAAGCATTGGAAGCTTTCCTACTAAGCCACAGCTGGCAGCAGGCATTTTGTATGGCTGCTCAGCTCCAGTACACAGAGGACAAGCTGGGTACCATGGCACGGACCATTGCAGGTAAGAACTAGCACATTTACTTTGTACTAAACTGATAAATGTTTGGGTGGCCTAGTGTGTTGGCCACAGTCCTTTCACCCTTGGGTTCAAAAGCTATATGAGATTGATGGAGTGAAAGTTTCCTCTCTCTAACTTGTTGTAAGTGTCCAAAATTAAATCTGTAAGAGAGTGTGGAAGGAGAGGCCATTCAGCCCATCAAGTCTGCCTCAACAGAAAGATCAAAACAGACTTGATGGGCTGACTGACTATCTAGCCTATTTATGTTCCAAACTTTCTGTAACTAAGCGAGTAGACTGTGGCAGATGGAATTCAACAGATCCAAGTTTAGATTTAAGAAAGACAAATTGTTTTTTTTATATATAAGCTTAGTGTGTCCAATTATTTCTCTAATTTTCTTCCAGTGTTAAATGCTCTCTGATCCTGCTTCCCAGCATCCTCTTGCTGGGGTGAGGTTCCATAGGCAAGTGCCCTGCCAAGTGGCCAATGTTTAAATGTTGGCCTCAACTGTAGAGAGTGTCACAGCAGCACACAGCCAGTAAAAGGCACTGTGGAGATGTAAAACAGTAGCCCCTGTGTGGTTTCCCCCTCCCTAACCCTGGTGGTCTCCCTATGCAGCCCCCAGCTGAGAACCAGCTAGTTCCTGGTCCAGACACTGCATTATATCATCAGGGATACTTCCATGAATCCACCGAGAACCGTGATTGTGATGCACCTGTCCGTGTTCTCCTCAGTGCTGTCCCCAAACAAATATTCACACTGTTAATAAACAACGTGTAATGAATGTCATGTCTCTGATTTCTTCCAGGGAAATTGACTGAGCTGAGAAGACATTCTGAGGCAGCTGTAATTCTAGAACAGTACGCTAAGGTAAATCATAATAATACTCCTAGCATTTAATGTATCGCCTTATCGTGCCATTGCAATGTCTCAAAGCGCGTCACAGAATATATTTTAAAGTGGATTGACTGTGTATTTTGTGGGCGAAATGCGGCAGCCAATTGCACATAGAGCAATGCTTCTGAACTTTGTGTGTAGTGTGGAGAGATGTCAATTGTATAGACAGGCGCTAATATCGGGGTCTATTATACGCCATGTGCAAAAGTGTTCAGAGAAAATTACAGGTGCTCTAAATTCTGTAATCAATAACCAATCCTTTTCATTGATTACATAATTAAAAAGAAATCTCTCAATATCCATGTATGTTATCTATGTTAATTATGTATTATGTTTGTAGAGTCCTGTAGCTCAGTGGTTAGAGCACTTGCCTCGCAAGCAAGAGAGCTGGGTTTGATTCCTGGCAGAGTGAAACATTAGACAAGTTTCCTTACTCCACATGTCTCTGTTTACCTAGCAGTAAGTAGGAACCTGCTTGTTAGTCGATTGGCGGATCGCTTTTCCAGGGGTAATATAATTCCTTCAAAAATAATAATAATAAAATTAGTCATGCAATCCACAACTGTGGGACATGGCTGTGTGCAATTGGCTGCTGCATTTTCCCTACAAAATATACAGTCAATTCACTTTACAGTATATTCTATGAACTCTCATTTTGGGAACTCTCGAAGATGTGATAGGGTGCTATATTAAATGTAAGGATTATTATTATGTTTACACATGGCAAATTATACATGTAGCTTTATGTTGGGCACAATAGACTGTTTCTAGGTCACTGAGCAGATGATGAGCTTTATATGTTGAGTGGGTTATCTGCTTTCTTCAGTGCTCTACACACTATATTGACTTTGTTACAGACCAAATTGATCTACATTTGCAGTTTCCAATTCTAACTAACCCATGATCCCTTCCGAATACAAAGGAAGGAAAGCAATGGGACATGACACACACAGGAGGTTATCGCAAATTTTCCCCATCTAAAATGGGTTTAAATCAGATCACTAGAAAGGATAACATATGCTGGATAGAATAGCCAACCTGAGTTTAAAACAATTGTATTGTCAATAATATACTAAATGGAGCATCAACCTCTCTTATAACAGGATTCTGAGGAAGCCATTGCTTCACTGTTAGAAGGTGCTGCTTGGGAAGAATCACTGAGGCTGGTAATTGTTTTTAAATACTGTTTTTCTCACTTGATGTCCCCAAATCTCATGTTCAATGCCCCCCCCAATCCATCATTTTTAATATTTATATATTTGCCATTCAAAATGAATGTTTAATGATGAGAGTTCAATTAAAAAAATGTTTAATTATGGGAGTTCATTTTGCTCAACTTAGAGAAAATTTTTACCAATTTTTCAATTGGAAACCAACAAGCCTATTTATAGTATATTGGAACACACATGTTTTTGCATAAATCTTTTGCATACAGATACTTTGTCAATTAAAAATTCTTCTCTTCCTATAACGTTTAGGTTCACAAGTATAACAGACATGATATTTTGGAAACTAACGTAAAACCTTCCATATTAGAAGGTAGGTGATACATTTTTGATTGTATAACATACTCTAGTCAGTGAATATTTCTCAGTCTCCTCTACAATAAAATTGTGGAACTGGTCCATTTGGTTGTAAATGTATAAAACGGATCTATTTTCCAAGCAGTCGTTGCAATGGCCTGAATGTATCAGTCACGTCATGGATGGACAGTGCTAAAACCATGTTCGTATAAACTGCACGCACTATATGTGAATTAAATATTTAAAGTGTATGCAAACATCTGCTGGATTTTTCCATTTAAAAACATGGCCATCTTCAGGTCATCAGGTTGCTGCAGACATTTCTTTTCGTGCACAGACAGTTATTGCGCCCATGGTCGACCCCCTTCTCCCTTGCTCGGCATCTAACACCGTTTGTGCAGCGTTATGTGACGCTATGCTGCATGAAGAGAGCTAAATAAATGCAAGTTGCTTTGGTATAACAACAAATTAGTGTAGAAAAGTTGAGCTTTGTTACATCTGTTTTTTCCCTACAGCCCATCGTAACCACTTAGCATTCCTGGATTCTCAGAGATCTCTATTTTTATGTCATAAAAAACGTCTGGAAGTGGTTCGAGAAATTAAAGAGAAGACATGTCAAGGATTTTTAGGTAACTATGGAAAAAAAGTAATCGCCTTCAGGTGTGTTGCAGTATCTGGAGCCAGTGAAACTAGAGAAAGGTGACTTTTGTGTCTGAATGTTTTTACAGATGAGGAGCTCCCTGGTGAGCCGGATTCAGACTTGTATTCAGAAGCCAGCAGTGTATGGTCAGCCAGTGCTACAGGCTCCAAGTACTCACACAGCAATTCCAGGATTTCCGCGTAAGTTCGGACACCTTGAATTTATCCTGACAATAATTATAAGTTGTGCTAAACATGTGTAAATGCATGAGGAAAGAGGCAATTACAGATGCCTTTAATTGTGTAAACAACAACCAATGAAAAATATTGCAGATGGCAGCAGCCATTGTAAGTTCTCTGATTTGTGATTTTTAATGGGAGCTTTTCAGGCACGAAGAACCTATCTGCACGTTTGTATTTCATGTGTTTGTAAGCTGATAATAACAGAAAAGAAGCAATGAGTGTCTAAAATGTGCCAAGTCACCATTTGTTGCACTTGTCGATTTCCTAGAAGAAGCTCAAAGAACCGGCGAAAGGCTGAACGGAAAAGGCACAGTCTGAAGGAAGGAAGCCCTTTGGAGGATGTGGCGTTGGTGGAGGCATTGGCAGAAATCATACGCACAGTGGATGAATTAACTGGTATTTTTAGTCACATTTTGTTGTTTCCTTTGTAAAATAAATTGGGCTGTTTTCTCTCTTTCTCCCCATTTCCTCCTCCTCCTCCCGCCCGTCCCCATACTCACACACACCACATTCTTTGGTACACTTGGCATTTTTTTTCTTGTTCCTCAATTTGGAAACCTACAAAACTATTGCTGAAAGTGAAGGGCTGTGAGTCAGCAGTGTTCTTTTGTGAGTTTGAAAGTGTCTTAACTCAACAGCGCCACCTTCACGAATATATTCAGATAATTCACTCAAATGAAAGACAAGAAAGACTTACTGATGTGGAGGTTGCTCTGTTCATTCTTTAGCGAATGCTCTTTAGGATCACAGATTCTTTTTATTATAACTCTGAAGATCACATCCCACCCAGAATTCAAGTGCAGTTGAATGCTAAGATGCTGCAGATGTGTTTACGGGTTCAGCCATTTGCATGCTCTTGGATGTGTACATTCACAACTCTTTCCCCCAACCCCCATACAATGGATTATAATAACCCTTGCATTTGATATAGGGCCTTATGTCTTCTAGATGTCTCAAAGCGCTTCACAGAATATACTGTGAAGTGAATTGACTGTATTTGTGGGCAAAATCCGGCAGCCAATTGCGCACAGTAGTGTCCCACAACAGTCTTGGATTGAAGTGATCAATTTATTATTGTTTTCTTTTCTTGAGGAATTATTATCCTATGCTGTAAAGTGAATTGTGGGTGACATCTATGATGTAATTTACACATGACGCCTTAAAGTTGCTACCATCTTCTGAAAATCACAGTGGGAGATGGATTGAAAAAACTATAAAAGTTTTCAAAGTTTAAACGTAACTCAGCAACAAAGGTTGGAATATGCGTAATGGGTAGAATATGGAAGTTTAAGTAAATATAAGACCACAACCGTGAAGGAAGAAGATGAAGCTGTACTTAATTTTTTTTAAATTAATTTGAATTATGTCTTCATATTTATTTTAGGTTAAGATTAATATTACAAGTGGTTAATCCTAGAATATTTAAGTAACTATTCACAACAACAAATTATATTTGTACAGTGTCTTTCATGTCAGGAGGACGTCCCAAGGAGCTGATTACTGTGATATTAACTTTTCTTTTAGTGTAAGATGAAAATGGACAGAGCTCGACACCCAGAGAGAGGGGTATCCATGAATCCATCAACACTTGATGGATTAATCATCCTGAGCAAATGTTTTTCCATGAAGCCTGTCAGAAACTGACATTATGGTATTAGAATGGAAGTACATTTGGTAGTAGCCCAAGTTACACAGCAGAAAGCAATATACCTGTACATCCTGCTCTAATGTGCAAGCCTCCACTACCAGATGTCAGCAAATGTATCAATGTTAGAATCAAGTTGTGCATTCAGCTCCAATAGCAGTAAGAACCTTGAAGGCCAATCTCACAACACTTCAAAACATTTAAACATAATATTTATTTTAAAATGTAAATGTCTCCTTTGCATCAGCTGCTGTAAAATGAAAGTTGTTCTACAGCAGTGGTTTGATTTCAAAGCTGCCTCCTTTTGATGGTTTTATGTGCAGGAATCAATATTAATAACACTTAACCTATCAGTATTGCACTATACTGATTTACCTTAGAAACCATCGAATTAACACAACTGTATATTTTTCCCACAAAGTACAGTCAATCCACTTTACCATGTATTCTGAAGTGCTTTGAGATGTTTCGATAATATAAGGCAGTATATCAAATGCAAGTATTATTATAACTCTGGCATTAATTGTGATAGAAGTTTCTTGCTATTCCAACCCAAACTCACCTAGTCTCTGACTTCCTGCTTCAATTACAGGTTCAAAATTGCCCAGACAACTTTTTTGATGTAGCTGTATATTTTTTTTGGGGGGGTGATGGCTTTTAGCTTTTGATTAACTCAAATACCAGCTTTTCAAGTATGTGTTCAAAATCTTAGAATAAACACCTAGTCTGCATTCAATTTATTTATTAAGATTTAGACTCCCACTGTATAAATCCGTTTGAAAATCCCTTTATAAATCCCACTGTACATCTGCTTTTCATCTCCAGGTGAGGTCCACAGGTTGCTGAAAGTTTTGGTCCTCTTTGGATTTGACACTCTGGCGTCCGAGCTGCAGCAAGTGTTGGACGATACGCTGCAGCTAATGGAGAAATCAATCCCTGATATTTGGCACTCTGCACTGAAGCAAACAACCTCCTCTCCAGTAAGTGGTGCAGCAATGCTAAATGGCAAATATAATGTCTGACATGTCCTGGGTTACCTTCAGGAATTCCCCAGTCTTGTTCCTGAGTTGTACTGTACCTAAAATAAGGTTCCATCTTTATGAACATTGTTTCTACACCATGTACATTGAGGATAAACAGCCAGAGAATGCTGGCAGATGAGTCTCAGCGAGCCTCAGAAACACAGCAAGATGCTGACCCCCATGAAGAGTTGAGGAAAAGTAATACGTGTGTTGGTGACTCACTGCAGTCCCTATTAGCTGGAGAGATGTGGCCCATATCTTAAATAATTTTGCACCTGACCATCGTAGTGTTGAAAGCCAGAATCTGAGGTTACATTTTTGTGCCAGTGCCGATTTACACTAATCTTCACTCCAGATTTCCAACTACTTCAGTTCACCTCAAAATAAATATTAAGAGTCAGATGGAAGTTTTTAAATGACCTATATTTCCAAAAATTATAGCTTTTTTTCTTTCTGCACTGTATTCATTTACTTTCAGACCTTGTCAACCTCTCCCTGGCACCATTCCCCTAAAAACAGCTGTCATCAAAAAAAAACCTTCCCTAGATCCATCCCTGGTCACTAACTACCACCCCATCTCCAACCTTTCTTTCCAAGGTCTTTTGAAAGAGTTGTTGCTTCCCAGCTTCGCTCATTCCTCTCCTGCCACTCCCTTTACGAACCCCTCCATTCGTGTTTCCGTGTTGCCCACAAATGACATTTTGTCCATCTGTGACCAGGGGCTCCCTCTTGTCTCCTTGTCCTCTTGACCTCTCTGCTGCCTTTGACACAGTGGACCACTCTATCCTCCTCCTGTCCTTGAATGGTTCAGATCCTATCTCTCACACCAGCTCCACTTTGTCTCCACAAATGGCTTCTCCTCCAGCTCCCGCACCATCTCATGCGGTGTTCCTCAGGGCTCTCTCCTCGGTCCCCTCCTCTTCAACCTGTACAGGCTCCCTCTTGGTGACATCATCCGCAGACATGGGGTCAACTTCCACATGCACACGGATGACACCCAACTCTACCTCTCTGCCTCCACCCTCGACTCCAGGACAACTGCTGTTCTGACAGACTGTCTGTGAGACATCAAGTCCTGGATGAGAGACAACTTTCTGTAGTTGAATGTCAGCAAGACCGACGCTCTTGATGGCTTGCGCCAGAGCCTCCACACCTCAGGTGCTGGCAGCATCAGCTCCACCTCACCAAGCTAGTCAGGAACCTCGGCATCTTGTTCGACCCTCAACTGTCCTTTCTACCCCACATCTGTACAGTGATCTGCGCTGCTTTCCCCCATCTCCACAAAATGCCCGTCTCTGCCACTGCCTCGCCCCTCAGGCTGCCGAAACCCTCATACATGCCTTCATTACATCCAGGTTTGACTATGCCAACACCCTGCTTGTCGGCCTTCACAACTCTTTCCTCCCCAAGATGCAGATCATCCAGAACTCTGCAGCTCGTGTCCTCTCCCACACCAGGTTCCATGACCGATCGCACCCACCCTCCCCCGGCTCCACTGGTTCCCTATCCCTCAGAGGATCAAGTTCAAAATTCTCGTCACCTTCAAGGCCCTTTATGGCTTTGCCTCCTCAACCTCTCTGACCTGCTAACCCCTTATCAACCCGTCCACTCCCTCCACTCAGCAGGCTCCGGCCTTCTCCCCGGCGCAGCCCTCCATCAGCGGTCGGGCCTTCAGCCTCTCTGCCCCCACCCTCTGGAACTCTGTCTCACATTCCCTTTGCCTCTGTCCCTCCTTGCCTCCGTCAAGGCACGCCTCAAAACCCTCCTCTTCGACCGTGTCTTCGACCACTCTCCTCTCTCTGTCCTCCACCCTCCCTGACCCCACCCCGGCCCAGATCCTAATCCCTGACTGTTCAGCGCCTTTGGACGTCCTCCCATCGTGAAAGGCGCTTTACAAATATGACTTTGTATTATATTGGAAGATAAAGAATGGTTGTTGGTGAAATTATAAATGCGGATGCTTCCTGCCGGGGTCAGTGTCTAGCAGAGGTCTTTACAAATAGACATGTGAACAGCGAGAGAAATTAGGTGCTAATTATTAGAAGTAAACCACAGAAAATGATTCCCCGCACAAGGGTGAGTTCCTGGTCTCATTCATATTGTCAAGGGCCGGCCATCAGCTGATTCTAGCCATTGTTCCCCACAGTGAGGAAGAGGAAAAGCAGCAATCATTCTTTGTCTTAAGGAGCTTTTTTTTAAAAAAATAGAATTAAAAAATAGCGTACAAAGGACTTGTCTATTCTATTAAATGTAGCGCAGTGTTTCTAATGTGTTTTATCGATATGCTGTAGAAACATGGTTTGAGTGGTTGCAGACCAATTTTAAGGATTTAATTTTTATTTTGCTTGTCTCAGGTTCTTGGCCCCAATTCTACAGCAAACAGTATTACTGCTTCATTCCAGCTGCCGAGAAGTGGAGTTACTCCTCATCCAGGTCAGTGGGAAGCAACTTGTGGAGTGAGTGGTGCACAAGGGTTATTTTACCCTGCAGGTGGAAGGGAATGGCTGAGACCATAAATCTCAGTCATTCAACACAAACTGAAGGTGTAAATCTATTTTGTCCCCATGGTTCATGTCCTAAATAAGATAGTTCTTACACATGCAAAAAAGCCTTTACAAATAGACATGGAGAGGAGAGAAAAATTGGCGCACAGAAAGCTGGATTCTGTCCAGGATTCACGCATAATTCTGAAGTAATGTAACTGCCTCCCAAGAGCTTGTTATACATTTTTTGAGATGGTTCCTATCAGTATTGCAAGTGGTGTTACTGTGTATCTGATTAAATGCTTAAAGGTAGATTTTTCTGTAGTTGTGATCAAATCAAGCGTTTACTTGCATGAAAAATCACAGAGCCATAATAAGAACATAAAAACATAAGAATTAGGAGCAGAAGTAGGCCATTCGGCCCCTCAAGCCTGCCCCTCCATTCGATAAGATCATGGCTGATCTTCTGACCCAATTCTAATTACCTGCCCTATCCCCATATCCCCTAATCGCTCTATTTTTTAAAAATCTATCAGTCTCAGCCTTGAAGATGTTCAAGGACTGGGCATCTACAGCCTTCTGGGGTAGTCAGTTCCATAAATTCACTACCCTCTGAGTGAAGAAATGTTTCTTCAACTCTGTTCTAAAAGGATGACCCGTAATTTTAAGATGTGACCCCTGGTTATAGATTCTCCTACCAGGGGAAACAGACCCTCAGTGTCTACTTAATCTAGCCCTTTAAAAATCTTATGTTTCAATAAGATCTCCCCTAATTCTTCTGTACTCTAGAGAATACAGACCTAGTTTATTCAGCCTATCCTCATAGGTCAGTCCCCTCATCCCAGGAACTAACCAAGTGAATCTACGCTGCACCCCTTCTAGGGCAAGTATGTCCTTTTTTAAATATTACATTAAAGCCATCAACAGCCCTCTTCAGCATCAAACCATTCCAAAGAATGTAAATGTCCTTGATGGCTTAGCAAATAACTGAACCACTTCTTGTGATATTGAGTCATTCAGATCAAGAAAGTCTCTGACTCTGTTGTGTATTCTTTTAGCTGGTCGCCGCACAGCAGCTCATCCCGACTAGTTCCTTTGCTGCTGTAAACATTTACTGTTTACCAATAAACATAATTAAGAATAAATGAAAGGATGCTTAATATCCTTTCCCACAGACTCTGCAGCTAATTTTAAGCAGGAAATTAAGTAACAAATATGGGAGATTGCTTTAAAACTGTTATTGGTGACTGTTCAGCCAGTTCTATAATACTGGGCAACAGATAAATGAATGTCTACCATTTTTGTTCTCTCTTGCTCTCTCCAGATGAATTTCTCATGCCTCCAAAGCTCAACAAGAATGTGACGTGGAAGCTAAGTGTTGTGCAGTAGAGGAAAGCAAGGCCAATGAGTAGCATTATTTATTACTATACTGGTCCCATTGCTGAAAGCACAGAGGAATCAAAGAAAGGAGGGGGCAGGACCACATTGACTGGCCATTGCTGCTGCCACAGTGGGATCTTTGGCACCTAGTGTAAGAGTGTTTACATAAGCACGCCATCATGATTAATCAATGACTTTAAGTTTAATAAATAATAATTTAATAATTTAGGTTTCACCGCTTTGGGATGACCTCTTGACGTGAAAGGCGCTCAATAAATGTAATTTTGTTGTTGTTAATAAACAAGCACGCTAGTGGTTTGTTGCGGACAGTTGGAGGAATATAACCATTATGGTAAATTTCTTGAAGATGGTGCAAAACATGATTTCTTGTAAAGCACTCATCTTTTCACAAATACTTTGTTTCGTGCCTCCTGTTCATATCCAAGGAATTCTCCATGATTGCATGTCCCAGTGAAAAACTGAATAGATGTACATCTTTGAATACCAATACCAAAGGAAAGGAATTGATTTCTTCCCTATGTGAACTGGGATAATTATCCAAGCATGCAGCCTTGAAATGCATTTGTCACAGAGACCGTTCATTGCCTCGCACACTGACAAAATCTATTACTGGTAAAATAATGTAATGGATTTATTTGGTGTGGGAGGGGGGAGGGAAAAAAACATCCCTAGTTCACAGCAACAAAAGAAAAATTGAAACTGCCTCATAATACATCATCATGAAAACCCTTGTCTTTCACTTAACCCTGGGCACTGAGTAGAGATATTTCTCTATCTAGATCCTACTGCTCCACTAAAGGCTCCAACACGTCATTCTTTTCCCATAGTGCAAACTGCAAAGCTATTCACTGAAATTTCAGCCTCTCAGAGCATGGGTTTTAATTGGAACCTGAGTTCAAGAGCCAACCTGGTTGTTACTCAATTGGCAGATCACTTTTCCAGGGATATTAATCCTTAAAAAAAATTTGGTCACTCAATCCACGACTGTTTGTGAGATACTGTTGTGCGCAGTTGGCTGCCACATTTCTCCCTCAAAATATACAATCAATACACTTTCCAGTATATTCTGTGAAGCACTTTGAGACATCTAGAAGACTCTGAAAAGCGCTATATCAAATACAACAACAACAAAAGATTCCATTTATAGAGCGCCTTTCACGTCAGGAGGACGTCCCAAGGTGCTGTACAGTTGGGTCAGGACCCGAGCAGAGGGGAAATGGTCAGGGTGAGGGGAGGGAGGGAGCGAGGAGGGGGTAGAGAGTCGAGAGGGGAGCTGAAGGCACGGTCAAAGAGAGAGGTCTTGAGACCGGCCTTGAAGGAGGAAAGGGAGGAGGCAAGGCGAAGGCACTGGGAGATATATATTATAGTCATTATGAGGTGAAGGTATTAAATGTGCATTTTTAAAGCAATGATAAAACCTTTGTGAATCTTGTTTTGATAATTGTTCTGCCACTCAACCTTTTTATCTTCTATAAATTATGACTGATATTTTGGAGTTTGCTGCCATTTTTAAGTGTACATCTGGTTATAAATGCTATGGCCCAGTGCCTTTATTTGTAATATATATTTAAAATAAAATATTGCATTACACATCTCCATGTATTGAATCACTACATAGATTAATAATAGTAAAATAATGTCTTTTAATGAGCTTAAGAAGTGAAGGACATAAAAGCTGTAGATGTGGTTAAATCATGTTTCACTCATTAAACCTACATAAACCTAGGACCATCCACAAAACAGTCTCTCCACTTCACTGTGAAGTGCATTGAGACAACGTGAATGACACTACACCAAATGTATAGTGTAGTGTCACTATACATTTGGTATAGTAATAATAAATGTATTAAACTTGGCAATACAAACTGTTTATCCACCTCTTTTGCTTTAGACATGTGCTTTGTTCAACTGTTTCCTGAGCCACACAGTATTCCAAGGCACTGCTGATGACAGCACAGCCATCCTTGCTCATCGGCAGAACCTGGAAGGACAAACCAATCACTGGTCAGAGATTTTTCCCACTCAGCTCCTATTAACCCTGCAAGCCAAAGCTGTAATGAATGAGTTGGGTGTTCATTGCTAGTCAAGCAAAAAGGAAAGCATACAGAGCTGTCAATAGCAAGCTATACGGTTTTAGCTGGATGGATTCCAGCAGCACCCCACACACACTCTGGGGTCCCCAAGCCTTGGCTCTTGCCATCCTGCACCTGATAGTTCCAGAGGATGTGCACCTCCAGGGAGAAAGTGCATCCCCTTCCAACAATCTATCTCTGGAATTTCCATGTGTAAGTAGGATGCATGGAAATCTCAGCTTGGTTTGGATCTTCTTAAGTATGGTAATGGATCAGAAACCTGGTTGACCAAAGAAAAGTCAACCCATACATAAGGATTGGCTAAGAGGGTATTCTGACACTCTTTCCTGTCTCCTTCAAAATCAACAAGTCTGGTTTTGAAAGCCACCCTAGAGTTGGTTGAAGAAAGTAATAAAATTAAATACCCTATGGAGTACTGACACCAATATTATACTCCGTGTAGTACCCTGGATTCTTCAATTGCCTTCAGGGTCAATGAGAAATTTTGTAAATTTACCTCATAGTAACAAGAGTTTTGACAGGGTAAATAGAGAAAGCTATTTCCACTGATAGGGGAGTTTATCCTTATAAACTATAAGGATGTCACAATTGAGGGGTTCAGATGACATTATAAGGCTGGAAAAGCAGGTGAGACCAATAGTTTACAGCTATATAATAATTCTTGCATTTGAAATAGTGCATATATAATCTCAGTATTTCACAACATTTCTGTGACACACAGTGACAGACAATTTGCACACCGCAACAACAACTTGCATTTATATAGCGCCTTTCACGCCTGAGGGCGATTATAGTGTTTATATTGTGCTGAATCCTGATGTTTTCAATAAAAACTGGAAAAACTGTTTATAAATGAAAAACATGAAAATATAGTGTCATTTGCATTCATTTTAAAAAGCACGCTCGCATCAAAGGTGCTATATCAAATGCAAGGATTATTAATTTTAAAAGTTGTGAGCATGCATTTTAGGAAGCAGGCATGGCGGCAATTATTTGTCAAAGGCTTTATTATGCAAGTCAGTATAATCTGACCCTTGGTGGAAATCACTATGATAAAGTTAAGTGAGTGACATCCTTAAAAGACAAAAAAAAACTTCGAGTATTAAAAGATCGGAAGGGGCCGGTGGGGGGGGGGATACAGTACTGTCTGAATCATTGGTCTCAGAAACATTTGCGATAAATAACAAAAGGCCCACGCTCATCGTAATCCCTTTTGCGAACCCAAAGCTGCTGGAAGGACTTGAGGGAAGCCATGATAGACCCCCCAAGCCACACCGAGTACTTTCTCTCGGGGATGGAGTGCACGATGGGGTTCATCCCTCTCTCCATCTTGTTCATTTCCTTCTGCAGACGATCTGAGAAGCCTTCGAACATGGTGGAGCCTCCACAGAGCAGGATGTTGCTGTACATGTCGTACTTGAGGTTGCTGTCACACATGTCCAGGCTGTGCAGAGCCAATGAATGGATCCCTGGTTCCTTGGATCCAATGAGGGATGGGTTGAAGAGAGCCTCTGGGCATCTGAACCTCTCCTTCCCTATTGCAATGACATGCCCATCAGGGAGCTCATACTCCACCAAGTACTCATTGACATCCAGATTCATGTCCTGCTCGAAGTTAATGGCTGTGTAGCAACATTTCTTCTTGATGTCTTCCACGATGTGCAGCCCTTTCTCAGTGAACTTGTTGCCCTGCTCGTTCAGCAGCTTCATCAGGTATTCGTTAAGGTCTGAGCCGCTGTAGTCAGCTCTGCCTGTCACGTGGGGCATGTTGTATCCTTCATGGACTGGCACCACATGGGTCACCCCGTGCCCGCTCTCCACCACCAACCCTGTGGTCCTCCCGTATGAGTAGAGTGACAGAATGGACTGGTAGGCAATGTGCATGGCTGGGGTGCTGAAGGTCTCAAACAATAACTCTGCCATCTTCTCCCTGTTGGTGGTGGGGCTGAGGGGAGGGTCTGCCACCATCACAGCATGCTCCTCTGGCAGGATCTTCATCCCCTTCTGGAAGATGTAAGACCAGATGGCCTCTACCCCCTCCCAGTCCACTACGATCCCATGCCTCAGTGGGTTGACCAGCTTGAGGTTGGGCTCTGAGTTGCTCAGCTCTTCCCCCACGTAGTTCTCCTGCCGGTTGTCCCCTGTCTTGGCACTGCGCTGAGTGGGTCTACCCACCACTGAGGACATGATCAGGGAAGGTCTAGGCTGCCCCGCGAAACCTGCTTTGCAGTAACCCGTCCCCAGGTCAATCATCACTGATCTGATCTCTTTGACCAGCCTCCCGGGTTTGGCATCCACTTTACTGTCGGACTTCACGCTCTGGGACAGTTTGGAAGTGGATTTCTGTGCTTTGGTGGAGGCGGGCGGAGTGCCCGCCTTCTTGGCCAAATGGGTGGTTGGCTTTGTAACCATTTTGGTCTGGTTTTAGTTTTGGTTTGGTTCCTCTCCACTAGCGCAGGTCGCACTCCACCCTCCAGCCAGTTGTGGGATAGTAACCAAGTTGTCCTGTAAAGATAACCCTTTTGTAGCTCATTCGTTGTCACCAGGGCGACAAGACCCAGCCTATTGCGATGTCATCTCAGATGTTTGTACCAACCAGGCTCCTTCATGACACGTGCAATGATGCTGGTGAGGGGCACCAGCTTTAAGGAGAGATGATGCAACATCTCTCCTCTTTAAACGAATACATATGGTATACTTATATATGTGAAAAATATATCTCGATGGGTGAATTGCATTTCCACCTATTTCTTGTTTTCACTACATTGTGGAGGTTTCTTCAGGATGCTTGGATTCTGCTTTAAGTCTGAGAAACATAGGGGATGGAAGAGGTCTATTGGAGATATATCAAACTAAAACTGATTCAGAACTCCACCGCCTGTATCCTCACCCACACTAAACTCCATACCCCCATCACACCAGTCTTCGCCAGGCTCCACTGGCTCCCTATCACAGAACAGATCAATATCAAGATCCTCTTACTCATCTACAAATTCCCTTCACACCCTGGCACCTCCCTACCTTTCTGACTTGCTTTCTCCCCAACCCACTGCCTCCGTTTGGCTGGCTCTGGCCTTCTGCTTGTCCTTCATCCCTTCTGCTCCACCATTGGCAGCCACTAAACACCAAAGCATTGGAACTCTCTTCACCCAATCCTTCTGCATTGCCCCCTCCTTCCCTTCTTTTAGATCACGACTGAAAACCTTTCTGTTCAACAGGGCCTATGCTCCTTCCCCCGGCCCAGCTTCTGACTGGATTTTGACTGAAATTGTCCAGGTCACATTAACATTTAAATGCTTTCCAATGAGGCTCTCTTCTGTGACTCAACAGGAAAAGATTTCAGATGGGGCAGTCCTGAGGATATTTCAATCATTGGCTTCAGTGCATCTGGTCACAGAGGGAAAAATAACCAGGGTTTTTGTTCCTGATCCAATACTTTGATCCAATACTTTATACAGTCAAACCAATATATTATACAGTCAACTATATATTATACAGTACAATGTATGATATATAGTATATGTTACACAGTATAATATATAAAGTATAATATTTTTTGTATTATGTATTAAACCATCAATTATATATTATATTATACTTTGACTACAAGATCCTCACACTCGTGTTCAAATCCCTTCACTCCCTACCTCTCCAACCTCCTCACTCCCCAATCCACCATTCGGCATCTCCGCTAGACTGGCACCGACCTTCTGCTTGTCCCTCGTGCCCTCCGCTCCACCACAGGAAGTTGCGCTTTTAGCCACTGTGCCCCCAAACTCTGGAACACTCTCTCTCAATCCCTCCGCCTTGCCGTCGCTCTTTCCTTTTTCAAGTCCCGTCTGAAAACCTGCCTTTTCGACCGTGCTTATGATCACCTCCCCCCCCATCCCCCTGCCCCCCACCACCTCCCCCAGCTCGGAGACAGTCTCCACCATTGTTAAGCACTCTGAGACACTGCACTGCCTGGAAGGCGCTATATAAGAGCAAGTTGTTGTTGCTATGAGGTCAATTTACTTTACAGTATATTCTGTGAAGTGCTGTGAAACATCTTTACAATGCAATTCAAGGATTATTATTATTAATAATAATTATTATTATTACTCTGGCCCCTGTTGGAAAATGTTCATGTGTAGGTGTCAAGTGAGGACAGTTTAGGGTGTTTATCTTGTTTATCCTCCTGTCAAATGCAAAGGTTTTAATAATAAATAATAATTATTGCATTTGCGAGTGCTTAAAATGTTGCAGCATCTCAATATGTTTCACAGAGAATTGCTGTCCAGTATAGTGACTTTATTTGTAGGCAAATGGGATAAATATACAGTGAATTCACTTTACAGTATATCCTGTGAAGCGCTTTGAGACGTCTCAATTATATAAGGTGCTATATCAAATGCAAGGATTGTTATTATTATAATAAGTGAGCTCTAGCTGATTACCAAACTACTACTGTACTAAAGTACCCAAGTTTGGAAAACTCTATCTTGTATATGGTCAGACAAGAGTCTAACACATGTGGAGACCTTACTGTGCTTAACAACAACTTGTATTCATATAGCACCCCTCGCACAGTATAGCGTCCCAGAGCGCTTAATAGTGGCGGAGCAAGATGCCAAGCCGGAGGGAGGTAACTGGAAGCACAGTCGAAGAGGAAGATCTTCAGGCACAACCTGAAGATGGGGAAGGAAGGAGCAAGGTGGAGGGATAGAGGAAGAGGGTTCCAGAGTTTCTTGGTGTAGCTGCCACCAATGGTGGGTAGTGGGTTGGGGAGCAAGCAGGTAAAACTACTGACCGATTTTCGGATAATTCATATCAGGTAAGATATGCAGTCTCAGTATAGATTATGGAAACTCCTGTGTCTGTGACCTATATAATGTTAAGTCACGCTAGTCTGATAGCCTCCCAATACTCACTGCTAATGCTCACACATGCTTAAAGTATCAGATAACCAGCACCCATGGAACCGTACCCAGTAGAAGGTTAAAGAAGCCAAATACATTGAGATGGGATGGGATAAAATTGGTAGTCTTTTTTTTTTCACATATGTGTGCATTGTGAAGGATTTATTGTCTCAGATCGGGGGGAAGATGCACAAAATGAAAATTCTCTGCACAAAAAAAGGAGAGGAAACGAGAAGTTGGCTCAGATCAGGACACATTTACACATTACCCTGTTATACATTGAGTTACCAGCCACCGTATGTGGTTTTGCACTGGACAATCCAGTTTGAGGGAAATGTCAAAATGAACACTAAGAGTTGTCTGTAAAATGAAGTTCATTTTACTCACTTATGATGGTTACAAAGGAATCAATTTTCATCATGAAAGAAATGGATAGCAGCTGTATCCTGGCTCTGCCCATGTTTAATTTTGCAAATTATGACAACCCTAATTATACAGTAACAATGGTATAGAGCCAGGTCAGGGTGTCTGCAATGCCATATCACCTGATATGACCTAGAGGCAGTCAATAAATGAAAGTAGGACATAGGATAATTGTTTTTTTGCACCTTAATGTTTTACTGAGTAAAAGTGTCAATTACAATGATGCTGCACCATACATACTAGCAGATCACAAGATTTGGAAGAAGCCATTTAGCCCATCAAACCTTTTCTGCCAGTTTATTAGATCATATCAATTCTTCCAATCCTATTTCCCTGGTTATTTCCATATCCTTTAATATCCACATTTCCCACGTATCTAGCCATCTCCCTTTTAAACATTCTAATTGATTCTGCCCATGTAGCATTCTGGGGAAAAAATTAAAACATTTTCCTACTGTTTCTATGAAGAAATGTTTTTTGATCTCACTGGCTCAGTTGGTAGCACTTCTACCTCTGAGTCATGTCGGGACTTGGAACTCATATAGTCTTAAGCTGACATTCTAATAAAATGCTGGGGGAATGCTGCATTGCCGAAGGTGCCGTCCTTCAGATGAGAAGTTAAACCGAGGCCCTGCCTACCTGTTCAGGTGGACATTAAAAATCCCATGGCACTATTTGAAGGGAGTTTCTCCCAGTTTTCTGGCCAACAATTAATGGCTGTTTGTGGAATATTGCTGTGCGGAAATTTACAGTAAATCCTGTGAAGTGCTTTTGAGTGGATCGTATCCTTACCTGGTGTCACCACACCTTCACTTCCACCAGGGCTCTCTGAGTACTGATCAGGAGCATGAGCCTTGGCTCCAATTTTTCCCTTCAATACTAGCCGGCAACACTAAGGCCACTTGTTGCATCCCTGACCCCAGATGAGATCAGCTAACTCAGCACAGACCAGAGATCAGCTAGGACTCTCCCAGTCTGTATGGTCCAGTCTACACCATGCGGTGGATTTATTCAAGGAGGCACCTTTTCGTCCCATTTAATTTTTAAAAATAATCTTTATTTACGATTTTCTCAGAGCACATACAAAGTGAACAAGAGCAAAGAAAGACCACAACACATTTTTTCGAAAAACTTGGAACAGAAAAACCCACGAAAGGTAGTCCAAACAGCAACTCTCAGTATTCAAACCAGCTTCAAATGGCACCAGAGGAAAATTCTAACTTTTGCATTGAAAGTGGGGAAGTACCAGTTCTCCTGTTGCTTTGAACATAATCCGGATTGGACCAACGTATGTCATTTCTGGCAAGTCACAAATTCAAATATATATTTGCAGTCTGGGCTCCCTCAGCAAAAATGCCACAAAGCCAGCAAAAATCAGCCTTGCTGGAATTCTATGGGATCTCTCGGCTCCCTCATTCTTAACCAGATTTGAATACAGATGATCGCATGGATTTCAGGAATCACAAATTTGCAAAATTTTATTACAATTCCATAGTTTCAAACCTGGTTTTCAACCCAATTAAACTTCCCCCCACCCTTCCAATTACCCCCTGAGAAAAATAAATTACATTCAAAGATGGAAATTATAAAAAGGTTAAATTGGCAACAAGTTGAAATTGTTCTTATATTTAAAAAAAGTCTCTGTCTCAAAAACATTTGCGATAGATAACCATCGGTCCACGCTCGTCATAATCTTTCTTGCGAACCCAGAGTTGCTGGAAGGATTTAAGACAAGCCAGGATGGAGCCTCCATACCAGACTGAGTATTTCCTCTCGGGGATGGCGTGGACATGTGGAGCCATGTCTTGTGCCAACTTCCTCACTTCCTTCTGGAAACGGACAGGGAAGCCACTGAACATGGTGCTGCCACCACAGAGCAAAATGTTCTTGAACATATCCTCCAGGATGGTGCTATCACACTTGTTGATTGCGTTGATGGCCATGGTGTGCAAGCCCATTTCTTTGGAGCCCATCAAGGAGGGGTTGAAGAGAGCCTCTGAGCACTTGATCCTCTCCTTGCCTATGTTGATCAGCTTGCCATCGGGCAGCTCGTAACTCACGACCCCTTCCTTGCCCTCGCAGCGCATCTCGACCTCGAAGTCCGCGGCCGTATAGCAGCACTTCTGCTTGATGTCCTCCACCACCTGGAAGTCGCAAGCCGTCAGCTTGTGGCCGTTCTCGTTCATGAGCCTGGTCAGGTACCTGGTCAGGTCGGCTCCTCCGTAGTCGGTGGTGCTCGTGATGTGGGGCATGATGTAGCCCTCGTAGATGGGCACCAGGAAGGAGGAGCCGTGGCCGCTCTCCACCACCAGCCCTGTGGTGCGCCCATAGGCATAGATGGAAAGGACGGACTGGCTGGCGATGTGCAGGGCAGGCGTGCTGAAGGTCTCGAAGAACATCTCAGCGGTCTTCTCCCTGTTGGTGATGGGCCCGAGCGGAGGATCGGCTACCATCACTGCGTGCTCCTCTGGGTGCAGCCTGAGCTTCTTGCTGAAGATGTAATCGAGGACGGCCTCGGTGCCCTCCCAGTCCACCACCACACCCCTCCTGAGTGGGTTGACCATCCTCAGGGCAAGCTGGCCTCTCTGCTCCTCACCCACGTAGTTCTCCTTGCGGTTGTCCCCGGTCTTGGCGCTGCGCTGCACAGGTCTGCCCAGCGTGGAGCAGATGCTCACGGAGGGCTTGGGGTAGCCGGCGTAGCCTGCCTTGAAGTAGCCGGTGCCCAGGTCGATCATCAGGGCCCGGATCTCCTTCACCACCCTGTCCGACCCGTTGAGATGACTGTGCACAGACAGCGACGAGGACTGTTTGCCGCCCATTCTGGGCTCCGATTTCACCAACTGCACAGTGTTGGAGGGATTCCTTCTGGAGATGACTGTGGACACGGGCAATAAGGATTTTTTGCAGATGCAGTTTGATGACTTCATACTTCCTTTTGATGTAGGTTTTACGAGGGGGGAAAGGGGGGGGTTGGCTGTGGGGTGTGTGTGGGGTGGGGGTGTCCCTCTCTCCAGAAGCCGCTGTGGGTTGTTTGGATGGCACTGGCTGTGCTGTGCTGTGCTGGGCTGGGCTGGTGTGCTGAGCTGGGGCTGGGCTGGGCTGGTGTGCTGGCTGTGCTGGGGCTGTGCTGGTGTGCTGGGCTGAGCTGGTGTGCTGGGCTGGGCTGGTGTGCTGGCTGTGCTGGGCTGGGCTGAGCTGGTGTGTTGAGCTTGGGCTGGGCTGGGGCTGTGCTGGTGTGCTGAGCTGGGGCTGGTGTGCTGGCTGTGCTGGTGGGCTGAGCTGGTGTGCTGGGGCTGGGCTGGTGTGCTGGGCTGAGCTGGTGTGCTGGGCTGGGCTGGTGTGCTGGGCTGGTGTGCTGGGCTGAGCTGGTGTGCTGGGCTGGGCTGGTGTGCTGGCTGTGCTGGGCTGGGCTGAGCTGGTGTGCTGAGCTTGGGCTGGGCTGGGGCTGTGCTGGTGTGCTGAGCTGGGGCTGGTGTGCTGGCTGTGCTGGGCTGGTGTGCTGGGCTGGGCTGGTGTGCTGAGCTTGGGCTGGGCTGGGGCTGTGCTGGTGTGCTGAGCTGGGGCTGGGTGTGCTGGCTGGTGTGCTGAGCTTGGGCTGGGCTGGTGTGCTGGGCTGGGCTGGTGTGCTGGCTGTGCTGGCTGTGCTGGGCTGGGGCTGGGCTGGGCTGAGCTGGTGTGCTGAGCTTGGGCTGGGCTGGGGCTGTGCTGGAGGGCTGAGCTGGTGCTGGAGGGCTGTGCTGGAGGGCTGAGCTGGTGCTGGAGGGCTGTGCTGGAGGGCTGTGGCTGTGGCTGAGGTCGGGGCTGAGACGCCGCTGTTACTATGGGCGTCAACAGGTCCCCATTGTCCAGTCATCGCGGCCCCTTCTGTTCAGCCGCCGCTTCACCCCAACCCCGAGACCAGCGGCGATCAGCCAGTGCCCCCCCACCCCCACACTGCCCCCCCCACACTGCACAGCCCCCCACACACTGCCCCCACCCCACCACACTGCACAGCCCCCCCCCACACACACTGCCCCCCCACACACTGCACAGCCCCCCCCCCACACTGCCCCCCCCCACACACACACACTGCACAGCCCCCCCACACTGCCCCCCCCCACACACTGCCCCCCCCCACACAGCCCCCACTGCCCCCACACACTGCCCCCCACACACACACACAGCCCCCCCCCCCACACTGCCCCCCCCACACACACACACACTGCACAGCCCCCCCCACACTGCCCCCCCCACACACACACTGCCCCCCCCACCCCCCACACTGCCCCCCCCCACACACACACACTGCCCCCCCACACACAGCCCCCCACTGCCCCCCACACACTGCCCCCCACACACACACACAGCCCCCCCCCCCACACTGCCCCCCCCACACACACACACTGCACAGCCCCCCCCACACTGCCCCCCCACACACACACTGCCCCCCCCACCCCCCCCACACTGCCCCCACACACACAGCCCCCCCCCCACACACACACACTGCCCCCCCCCCACACCCACACTGCACAGCCCACCCACCCCACACTGCACAGCCCCCCCAACACAGCACAGCCCCCCCCACACACCCCCACACTGCACAGCCCCCCCAACACAGCACAGCCCCCCCCACACACCCCCACACTGCACAGCCCCCCCAACACAGCACAGCCCCCCCCACACACCCCCACACTGCACAGACCCCCCCACACAGCACATAGCACAGCCCCCCCCCCCACACTGCACAGCCCCACACTGCACACAGCACAGCTGCCCCCCCACACTGCACACAGCACAGCCCCCTCCACACTGCACACAGCACAGCACCTGCTCACCCCCCCCACACACACACACCAATACCACTCCCAGGGTAACACCCACCCCAGGTATTTACAGCGCCCCAACTGCGCCTGAGGTCCTTAGACCTCCATGACAAGTGTTTGTTGCGTTTGGATTCTTTTAGGATCGGAGTTAGATACCCGGGAGGTGGAGGGAGGGGGGGTCTAACCTCCCCGCAGAGCAATCCCATTGCATCTCCAATTCCCAATGGGGCTGAGGTCCCAGATGATTCCAGACAAGTGTTTTGAGTTCTTTTAGAATTGGGAATCTGACACTGGTTAGGAATAAGGACTTGCTTTTCCTCCTCCAATATTCTGTCTCCAGCTGGTCTCAGGCAGTCTTCACCCAGTCATTCCCATCATCCCAAATGGGGTCCCAGTGAGGTCCCAGTTCTTTCAAGATAAGTCTGTGTTGTGTTTTGGTTGTTTTAGAATCGGAGTAGGACACAGCCCTGCATCCCCCCGCAAAGTAATTCCACCGCATTTCTAATCCCCAAACAGGTGTGAGGTCCCAGATACGATCAAACGAGTGCTTGGTTTCTTTTAGAATTGGTTAATGAGAACAGACCTTGCTTTTCCTCCAATTTTCTGTCTCCAGCTGGTCTCTGGCAGTTTTCACCCTGTCATTTCTTCCTCCCCACTCCTTTGCTCTTATTTACCTAACCAAACCAGGTGTCCCAACATCTGCCTAAGAGTCCTCCCAAATAATCTTCTAAAGTAGCCAATTGGTGCACAGTATTGTCCATAAAGTCAATGACCAATTTTAATCTGGGGGATTGTCAGATGTCTCACTGGAAGAATCTCCCTTTTTTTGAATAGTACCATGGGATCTTTAGCATCAATGTGAATAGGGATCCTGGTCCTCACTTTCAAAGCCCTCATGGCCTTGCTCCCCCTACCTCTGCGACCTCCTAACCCCCTAAGCTGTCCGCTACCTCTGGTCAGCGGGCTCCGGCCTGCTTCACATCCCAGCCTTGCCCACCCCACCATTGGCGGGTGGGCCTTTAGCCACTCTACCCCCACACTGTGGAACTCCAACCATTTGGAAGAACAGCACGATAGAAATATAACCTATCTGACAGAGGGTATCAGGGGCTGCGGGCTCATACCTCAGCATAAGGGAAAATAAATCAAATGCAACTGAGAAGAGAAAAAAAACTCTAAACACATTACTTGTATTTAGATTCACACAAATCTCTTTATTAAAGGAATCCTTTTAAGACTCATTGTAAATGCAAACCAATTATTTCATCACAGTAATAATTCCTACACACGGTAAAGCTTTGTGCTAAATTAAGAGTATAAAGCATGTACATCTCATACGTTATTGTCCAATTAAACCAGTATAATGAACACTGAATAAATGAACAGCAGGAATGGATGGGCAGACAGGAGCACTGCAGTGAGAAAACCTTTCATTCAGTGGCCAAGGTGCTTTTTCAAATGCTCTTTCAGTTGTGGAATTGTGGATTGCTGCTGTTTGCAGATGTGGCATACAAGAGGCAGTTTTAATAATTCAGTTGTTGCATCCTTGACGATCACCTTTCCATCCCGCTCGACCATCTCAATCACGTCTAGTCAAAATAGAAAGCATGGATCAATATCTCGCAAAGGTTATCAGCTTATAAAGTGGCTAAAACCTGAAGAAAATTAATTAAGATGGAATCGTCACAGCCAATAGTGAAGTCAAAGTGGGAACTATGGGTCTAAACTGTACAAATGAAGTAGTTAAGTATGACATTAATTCTACATGTGAAGTCTAAAATTAATTCACTGTAGGCTGAACTATGTTCAGAATACAGCACAGAAATTATATCTACTTTATCCCATGTTATATTTTTCTTTAAATACTTATCCAGTTCCTTTTAAAATGTTTTGTTGTCTTAACTTCAATCAATGTGTATGCAGAAGGACATTCTACATTATAATGGAGTCCTGTAGGGTGTTGGTTAGAGCACTCGTTTCGCAGGCGAGAGGACCCTAGTTAAATTCCCGGACTGGGCAAGTCTTCTTACTCCACGCACCTCTGTTTACCTAGCAGTAAATGGGAACCCGTTTTTTAGTCGATTGGTGGATCACTTTCCAGGGCTAATAATCTTTTCAAAATAAATAAATAATAATAATTTTGTCACTCAGGCCATGACTGTTTGTGAGAAACTGCTGTGTGCAATTGGCTGCCGCATTCGCCCTCAAAATACACAAGTCAATTCACTTTACAATGTATTCTGTGAAGCGCTTTGAGAAGTCACAATGACGTGATAAGGCACTATATCAAATGCAAGGATTATTATTATAATAATCTCAAGCACAAAAAAAACCGAATGTCTACCATTTTGTCTTCCCATGAGAATCTTGATCTTAGGCTCCCTTATCACAATTTATCAACTAACATGAATAATCTTTCAATATCTGGGCACTCAAATATGATTTAATAGCAGTAGCTGCTATGGTGATACCATCAGTTTCAGCTTGATTATTGAAGTTTAAATGGGAATGAACAGGTTTTTGTTATTAACCTGTCAAGATAGTTTAAAAAGTACTCAATTGGTTTAATCATTGCACACAAGAATAAATGGCAAGGCTTTGTGAGTGGCAAGAATGACATGCAAATAAAAGAAGATTAACTAAAAAAAGAATTGTGCAATAATGTAATGATGATAAATTTGGTTTCAAAGGTATAAAGTTTAAGTGACAGTGTTTGTTCAACAGCTGGTGTACGCCTAATAATAATCCCTCCAAAAAGAAATAAATAAATTGGTCATTTTCAATCCATGATGTTTGTGGGACACTGCTGTGCGCAATTGGCTGCCACGTTTCGCCCACAAATATACGGTCAATTCACTTTATAGACTATTCTGTGAAGCGCTTTGTGACGTCGAGAAGACGTGAAAAGCGCTATATCAAATGCAAGGATTATTATTAATATTACATAGTCCCTTTGGTATCCCTGTAGATGGTTGTTGTTCTTACCTTGGGATTCCAGGAAATAATCAGTTGTGAATGAATTCCAATGCTTTTTGTTTTTCATGCATGGAGAATCAAAGTCTTGGCTGATAACATGGAGGTGAATATGACTTGTGAGGGTGTAAGGAAAGAGAGAAAAGAGTAAATGAACACTCATTAACACACCTCACCAGTTCTACAAAGCACAGCACTGTACATTATTTGGGTTTCAAATCCAAAATCTAGATCAAACCACTGTAATACTGAGACTTTTTTAAAAAATCCAAATTATAATTAAAATTTGTATACTGCAAAATCATAGCTGCCATTAATAGCCAGATAATGCTGACTGAATAGGGCATAAACGGAGTAGTTTAGTGCACCTCAGAGGGTAGCGCCGAATTTAGCTTGTATTGCCTGGATTTTTATTAAAAAACACAGATGGGCATATTCTTGTTCTCACAGGTAATTATAGCAGAAACACCCACAAAGATCAGTAAGGTTAGCATCTGTCATTACTCAGAGCTTTCCTGCTCTCTACACAGGGGAACAACAGATCAGAGGCCTCACATTAAATGAAGATGTAGTTGTAAAATGGACCTCAAGAGATTCCAAAATAATTGAAGGTATATCACACATGCAATCAAATTCAGAGTGGAATGGCAGAATTGCATCTGATACACACTCAGAAATGACCCCTGTCAACACTTGCATCAAATTTGACAAGCAGCTGACAGAATAAAGTTAGTATTGTGGCCCCACATGTACTAATGTGCACTGGAACAGATGTACATAACAAGTGTAGCAAGTTCATACTGTTAGTTTCAATAAAATGCACACCTTAAGGAGTCAACACAGATACAATTTAGATGCCGTGTTTGGTCAAGAGAACAAATATCCACATACTATAATATATAGCATGTCCTAAGTTATTTGTTTGATGACCTCATCTCATATGGAGTATAAACATCAGAAGACTAGTTGGGCTGAATGGCCAGCTTCTTTTTGTAAGTCTATAATTCAGTCCATGTCATTCTATGTTAGGGAGTCCTGCAGCTCGCAAGCGAGAGATCTGGATTCAATTCCTGGCAGGACGAAATTTTGGACAAGTTTCTTTACTCCACAAGCCTTTGTTTACCTAGCATCAAGTAGGAACACGTTTGTTAGTCGATTGGCGGATCGCTTTTCTGGGGATAATAGACCTTAAAAAAAAAACAATAATAATTTGGTCACTCAATCCACGACTGTTTGTGGGACGCTGCTTTGCGTAATTGGCTGCTGCATTTTGCCCGCAAAATATACAGTCAATTCACTTTATAGTATATTCTGTGAAGCACTTTGAGACATCTAGAAGACGTGAAAAGCGCTATATCAAATGCAAGGATTATTATTATTATTATTATGTAAATCAAGTCAGGTGTGTTGTGGGCTATAATTGGAGTGAGATCCCCCAAACAATAACCTATTAAACCAAATTCATTCAATGCTTTAATCTTCAGGGGTAATGTCACCAATGGCAAGAGGCTTATCAGTCACTGTAACTACCCACTTGGTGGGTTCAAAGTCTTTGCTCAGGCTGCTGTGGGGACAGGAAGAACATGCCAATCGTTCAATCCCATTTCATCTCTTCACATTCCTTACTATTCTAACTGCCAAGTTTTTAATCTATCTCCGTCTTAAGCATCCCAATAGATTCCATTTCTGTGGCCTTTTGGGGTAGTGAATTTCACACATTCACAAGCCTTGTTTAGATTAAGAAAACTAACTGCCTAAATTCTAATTTTAAGATCATGTCCTCTTGATGATGGGTGCTATATAAATACAAGTGGTTGTTGTCATCTTAGGCCAGAGCCCAAGAGGGAACCTCACACATTTAAACTAATGTTCAAGCAGATATACTCTGTGCCTGTTCTACAATTTATAAATAATTATGTCACCGCTGAACTCAAGCAACTGATTATTGCCTTTTAAAAAATATATAAACTTGCTTACCTCATGCTGGGGATGGCATGATAACCTAAGCGAAACTTTAATTTCCCAGAATCAGGGCATTCGCTCACCATCTTTTCACCAACTTGATGCATGTGTTTAAGTAATGATAGGTTGTCACTCCTTACAGCCTTCAAGCTAGGAATAGAGACCCATGGTAACACCAGCCAGTGGTAATGAGCCTTTGGGTACTTATCTTTAATCACCACCACCTTATCATCTTTATACAGCTGTGGACATGAAAATTACATGTCACATGAAAAATTCCACTTAGGTTTGAACCAGCGGCGAGCTCCTTCCCAGCCTCAGCAAGCTGAGAAACAAAGCAACACAGCGCCTGTTACATACACCTGTGCCCAATCCACCTTCAATTATTTTTTCTGTTCCCAGTCCTTTGTGATGTACTGTATCTCTTCCATCTCCATGACCTCTTAACCCAGACCAAATGCGTACTTTGATTTCCCCAAATTAAATGTTCTCTTTTTAAACTTAAGTAAAAAGTTTGAGAAACGTTGTCAACCTGTGATGTTCCTTTGGGAAGTTGGATGACCAAAGGTCTTCTTCAAGCTCCATTTTTAGGCTCTAATTTAAGGGATAATCTGAAAAATTGGTTATCTAGATTTGTTCACTATGGAATAGGTTTAGTTGTTGGTAACTAATTTGTTGCATCTTGCTTATGTGTTAGCATAGTCTGACACTCCCAATACAATGCGGGGGAACACTGCATTGTAGAATGATGAGTCATTAAACAAAGGTCCTGCAAGACTGATTAGGTGGACATTATCATTAGCTATCCTTCAAACCACACATTCATGCCATGACCTGTTCCGCCTTTCCCCACGTCCACAACATTGCCTGTCTCGGCCACTGCCTCTCACCATAGGCTGCTGAAACCCTGATCCACGCTTTCATCAAGTCCTGGCTTGACTATGCCAACTGCCTGCCCGCTGGACTTCCCATCTCTGTCCCCCATAAGATATGGAATTATTCAAAAAATGCAGCCCATGTCCTCTCCCACACCAGGCTCCGCAAACCAATCATCCCTATTCTTGCCCGGCTTCACTGGCTCCCCATCTTGCAGTGAATCGAGTACAAAACCCTCATTCTCATCTTGAAAGCTCTTCACGGTCTTGCTCCCCCCTACCTCTCCGACCTCCTAATGCCATATCACCCTATCCGTTCCCTCCGCTCGGCAGACACTGGCCTGCTTCAGGTCCCCCATACGTCCCTCCCCACCATTGGCGGTCGGGCATTCAGCATCTCTGCCCTCACACTCTGGAACTCTATCCCACAATCTCTCCACCTCATCACGTCTTTCCGATGTTGTTGTTATTCAAAAAAAGAAGAGTTTCTCATAGTGTCCTGTCCACTTAAGTGGGCATTAGAGATTACATGCCACTATTTAAATAGAGAAGGGAGTTTCTCCTGGTGTCTTGGCCAGTAGTCCCTCAGATAATATTGGTCATTGGTCATTGATTTATGAGTGTTTGTGGGACGCTGCTTTGCACACTTTGGCTGTCATGTTTGCACATTCATTACATGTTACAGTGATTGCTATGAAGACAGTTCGACAATGTGATAAAGGCTAAACCAAATTCAAAGATTATTGTTTCAGTAATATAATCAAAAATATAATCACCTAATGAGATTGGTGCAAATAGTGCAATTTGGTCCAAAAATTGAGATAATTTTAGTTCACAAATTTAGCCAGAAATGTGGTTAGTACATGCAAAAATGTGGTTGCTACATACCTGCATTGTAGGATCCTGCATGGAAACTTTTAATGCTTGGCTCCAATGCCCCTGGAAATCCCAAAAGAACAAAGTTAGCAACAAGTGCAGAAGTCAGGTTGAGGTACTAAACTTAAAAGTCTAGATACATTTAGTGATAATTTTTCATATTTCTTTACAGTGCCACGACTTATTAAAATTAGTAGTATTTATACACCAAGTTTTTGTGCTATGCAATGGGAGAGAAGAGAAAGACAAACCATGGCCATGGTTTACATGTATATTTTGCTGGCATTAGGATTTGCCAAAGGGAAGAATGGACACATATAGCACTCTCCACAGGCTGCTCCTTAAATCTAAAATTCAGCTGTATAAAAACAGAATCTCCTCCCTCAATGAATTGCTTCCTTTCTCCATCAGTCACTCTCAGCTTTTGTCATCAAGGTCCTTTCATCTTATAAAAGATGTGCAGTGTTTCATATATATATACTGTATACATATACATACAATAAAACATGCGTGTCTGATATGTTTCAATCATATAATCACCTAAGTTGTACATCTGCCCAAGTCTCGTTGAATTTCCTATTATTTATTAGCTTCACATAACTTACTTTGCATAAGTCATATTAAAAGTATGGTCCCAACTGATACGACTTATGTAAGGTTTACTGTATTATATATAAGGAGGAGGGAGAGAAGGATGGAGGGAGTGCAGTATTACAAATATAGGATGTCAAACAGATATAATATTTGATTAGCCAATTACCGATCCTTTCTTTTCAGCTACACTGGCATGATTAATCGGAGTCTCCAAACTGTTGCTGTCTTCATTCATACAGCCATCCTCAGGGCTTCTTTTCCTCCTTTCCTCTCTCCTATTTGATTCTTCAGTTTTAAGGAGTTTGCTCAGCATGTCGGAGGTTTTGTTTGTAGAATGTTCATCACTGGGTCTCTTTGGGGAGCAACCCTCCTGGTCTGTAGTATCTTCAGCAAACTGAATGATGTGCGGGTAAAGCTTATTGACAATGTGAAGAGTCTGTCCGGGCTTCAACTTCACTTCCTTGTCTTTCCCCACATCTTCCAAATTGATGTTGCTAGGATTTACACCCAACTTCAAAGAGGGGAAAAGAATAGAATAAGTCACAATCTTACGCTGGGAGAGTTCATTAGTACATCGAGTAGCAGCCAGCCAGTGCTGAATTAATAATTAATAAATTGCATTTGATATTGAGCACCTTTTCACATTAGGAGGACATATCAAAGGGCTTCACATGAGTTACTGTAAAGTGTAGTGACTATGTAGACAAATGTGGTAGCCAATTTGCACATAGCAATATTCCACAAACAGCCATGAAGTGAATGACAATTTTTTATTTGAAGACATTTTTGGTCAGAACACTGGTAAAAACTTCTTTCTCTTTCCAAATAGGGCCACAGGATCTTTAATGTCCACTTCGACAGGAAGACAAGAAATTACAAAAAAAAAGCTAATGGGATACTGTATTTCGTAATGAAGGCTCTGGGATATAAAAGCAAGTGCTGCTGCAGTTGTATATACAGCCCATTTGTACTGTGTTCTGTACTCAATTTTGGCTGCCTAACTTTAGAAAAGATATGGTACGATACAAAGTTAGGTGGGAGAGTAAGCTGTGAGGATGATACACGAAGAATGAAAAAGGGAAATAGACAGGCTAGGTGAGTGGGCGAGAAGGTGGCAGATGGAGTATAACGTGGGAAACTATGAAGTTATTCACCTAGGTAGTAAAAATAGAAAACGGATTATTTTCTAGAGGGGGAGAGACTAGGTAGTACTAGTGTTCAAAGGGATTTGGGTGTTCTTGTACACCAGTCACAAAATGTTAGTATGCAGGTACAGCAAGAAACTAGGAAGGCTAATGGCATGTTGGCGTTTGTTGCAAAAGGGTTAGAATACAAGAGTAGGGAAGTCTTGCTACAGTTGTATAAGGCCTTGGTGAGGCCGCACCTAGAATATTGTGTGCAGTTTTGGTCTCCTTATTTAAGAAAGGACATACTCGCCTTAGAGGGGGTGCAGCGTATGTTCACTAGGTTAGTTCCTGGGATGAGGGGGTTGACCTATGAGGATAGGTTGAGTAAACTAGGCCTGTATTCTCTAGAATATAGAAGAATTTGAGGTGATCTTATAGAAACCTATAAGATTCTTAAGGGTCTTGACAGGGTAGATAATAATAATAATAATAATAATCCTTGCATTTGATATAGCGCTTTTCACGCTGTGAGACTGTTTCCCCTGGTTCTAAAACCAGGGGTCATAATCTCAAGATTAAGGGTCAGCCTTTTCGAACCGAATTGAGGAAACATTTCTTCACTCAGAGGGTAATGAATTTGTGAATTCACCTCAGAAGGCTGTGGATGCTCAGTCCTTGAACATATTCAAGACTGAAGTTGATAGATTTCTAAAGTAGGCCATTCAGCCATGATCTTATTAAATGGCGTGGCAGGCTTGAGGGGCCGAATGGCCTACTCCTGCTCCTACGTCTTATGGTCTTATATACTAGCCTTGCAGGGTATTCAGCAACGATTCGTTAATTCACACTTGAGAATGAAGGGGCTAAATAAGCATGAGTTATATTCCCTAGTTCTGAAATTAAGAGGTGATCTGATTGAGGGATTCACTTTATAATAATTCTTACATTTGGTATAGCACCTTACATGTCAGCCGACATCTCATGGTGCTTCACAGGATATACTCTAAAGTGGAGTTACTGTGTTTTGTGGGCAAACGCGGTAGCCAGTTTGCACATAGCAATATCCCACAAACAGCCATGAAGTGAATGACCAATTTTAATGTTGGCCAGGATACCCGGAGAAACTCACTTCTCTTTTCAAGTAGTGCCATGGGATCTTCAACATCCAGTCAGAGGACTTTGGTTTAATGATTCAACCGAAGGCAGCACCTCCAACAATGCAGCACAAGTTCAGTACTGTACTGGAGTGTTAGCCTAGACTATTTGAGTTCCAGTCCGACGTGAGGCTTGCACCCATCTGACTCATAGGCAAGAGTGCTACCAACTGAGCCAGACTGACACCCTTTTCACACAGCATTACCATTCAAAAGAAATAATACCTGTTTCACAAAAGCATATCCTTTATTGTAGTCTGCTTTCAGTTGAACTGAAAAGTAACAAGAAAGTTAACACACTTGTTAGTATTTTTTCTCTCAAGTTGCATTCTAAGTCACACAATGCTTCTTCTCTTTCTTCTCCACAGAATAATCTCCAAGAGTCGAACAATACTGTGCTGCTGGCAGACTCACCTGGGGACCTTTTGCACTGCACCATCTTGGGCCAGTCGGTGGGACACTGTAATGTATGGCCCCAAGTACAGAATCGTAGCTCTGCGTGACTCAAGAGAAGTCATCGAGGGTATTGATTAGAAAATCCATCAGTCCAAATTGATGATTGTTATCAGTACCTGGGGATTGTGGTGTCCACCAACTTTGCTTCGACACTGTACTGAAGGACTGTGCAGAGAGAGCAAAAGGCACTCTGGTCGTGCTCATCTCTCTTCAAGGCTTGCGGCTACAGCTGCTGGAAAGTGTTCCCTGGAGTCTGAGTTTGTGAACACATGTCTGTACACCCAGGGTTTGCAATCCACTTTGATTGCTTTGCAGAGAGATCATCAGCTGCTACTCAAGCTCCACACCTCCAACTGGTGGAACCATCGCTCAATGGGAAGGGACGTGTGTCTGAGCAGGAAGATGGTGGCAATGCTTTCACATAGTTCATACTGAGCTGTGTTGCTTAACAGGAAACTCGCAGGGAGTTCCTGTCACCAGCCATCCACATGAAGTGAGCTAGCCAGCTTTCTGCAGGCATTTGGGATTATTTGGTAACTAAATGTTGGGAGTCCACACCTCAATAGTGAACTTGCGTGATAATGAAGTGCGGTATAATAGATTCTGTGGATCTCATGGTTGTAATTTTAAGATGATGCAACAATATATTAATTAGTTTTAGTCATCATCCAAGAACTTGCAAAAAGAGACACAGACAATTTTCACTCACTTACCTTGATGTCGCGAGCACTTTTTATCTGCAATTTTGGTATCTAGGCCTCGACCGATTATCACAGACTGTAAATGTGGAAGGCGAATAGGTTCATGCATTCCATCTTTACTCACCAGCCAACACACTCGCATTGTACTGTAACATAGCACATTACAAAGAACAGACAGTGGTTTATGTTGCTTTCATTTCCAGTATGGATGCTTTTAATTATCACAAGAATTACAAATTACTAATAATAAGCCTTGCATTTGATATAGCGCCATATCACATCGTTGAAATGTCTTAAAGTGCTTCATAGATATTTTGTTGATACGTCATAACAAGACTACTTAGACATAACAGTTGAGCACTGGATATCTTTCAGGGCCAATCTTCCTGTGGGCTTAAAGATTAAGATTGTGTCAAATTTGATTTCATTTTAAAATTGGCAAATTTTATTCCATAAATAAGGGTTATGGGGTAAGGCAGGAATGAAGCGATCATCTTACTCTGTGAGCCGATGCAGACTCAATGGGCCGAATGATCTCCTCCCGCACTGTTGATCCACCCTGTCTTTAGCCACTATGCTCAAATCCTCCGCCTTGCCCCCCTCTTTCCCCATTTTCAGATCACACCTGACAACCTCTTTGACGAATCCTACGGTCCATCTTCCCCCTCCCCCCAGCTCGGCATCAGGCTCCATTACTGTTAAACGCTTCAAGAAGCTACCCTGTGTGATGGGTGCTATATAAATGCAATTTGTTGTAGTTTTGTATGTTTCTAAGATCAGAAAAGCTGATGAATTCAGCTCATGGTCCCTATGGCCCAGCTAGAGGGTGAGGAGCAACCTCAGACAGCAATCTAAATAGTTTCCAGAAGAAACCACAAGAGAAAAATACAAGCAAACAACTTGCATTTATATAGAGTCCTTCATGTAATATAATGCCTCAGAGCTCTTCACCGCCAGATATCAAGCAAGGGAATTGATGACCATAGGCCCAGTTTTTAAAATAATAATAATAATAATAATCCTTGCATTTGATATAGCGCTTTTCACGTCGGGAGGACGTCCCAAAGCGCTTCACAGAACACACTGTAAAGTGAATTGACTGTATATTTGTGGGCGAACGCGGCAGCCAATTGCGCACAGCAATGTCCCACAAACAGTCGTAGATTGAAAATGACCCAATTTTTTTTTATTATTGTTTTTGGGTTTTTTTGGAGGGATTATTATTATCTTGTTGATACTCGTCAACAAGGTGATGTCTCACCACTGTAATCATAGACAAGACTGCAGACATGGTTGGGAAGAGAGACTGCTGACATGGATGCAGTGGGCATGGAGAGCAGGTGGTGGGTTTGAGTTTGCAGACAGTCGTACTGAGGGAGAAGGGAGAGATAGGGTTGAAGGAGTATAGGGGGGGATGGGTGGGGGGTGGGTCATGAGGGAGAGGTGATGCGTGAGTGGCTGTGGATGGGACAGAGATGGCTGAAGTATCCTCGATTTTGGATTTGAGGAAGTCCAGCATCTCCTCACAGTTGGCGGTTGAGGAGAGGATGGGCGCGGCGTGGGAAGGTGGACAGAGGAGACGGTTTGTGGTGGAAAAGAGAAGCCGGGGATTGTCCTTTGCCTCCAAGATAACCTTGGAGTAGAAGGAGGATTTGGGGAAACATTTATAAATAGTTATAACATTTATAATTCACGTTAACCAGTGATATTTATAACTTACCTACACCGAGTGACATTGATACCTAACTCACTGATCACACCTATCACTCTCCAGCTCTCACACAACAGGCAACAACTCTTCGGTTAACAGGAGCCGTCCACTCCCCACAATGCATCGCGGGGGCTCAGTGTCGCCATGTTGGTAAGGGCAAGGCGCAGGCGCAGTTCATTCCTAAATGCCGGCGTGCGCGTCGCTCCGGTCAGACCCGGAGACCAGGTGGCAGGTTGGGCTGCTTTCACGTCCAATTGGGCGGATTTTTGTCACGGTGCGTGAAAAACGTCTTTGAGCGGGTGCCTTTTTTTAAAAAAATTCTTTTTAAAAAAATTAAACCTGCAAAACGTTACTCCCTCCTCTCTTTGAAGACCTTTTCTTACCGTTTCGAAAAAAACGCTCGAGCTGAATCAGCCACTCTGTTACCCAGTAACAGGTGACACGTGATATTGGGCTACATTGGGGCTACTTTTTGTGGCCTTTGGGCCACAGACCTGGTTTAATTTCTGTCAAACCCTGGTCCAGGGGGAGGCGGCACAGGGAGCACTCACTGCCTTGTAAGTCACTTACCACCAACTAATCTTTTATTATTGCCCTCCACCCGCGTGGCTTACACAGACACGGTCATCTTTCCTTAGCGCCTTCCGGTTGGTTGCCATAGTGAGAGGAGAGAGACCAAGATAACAACAAGAGAATAACACTGCATAATAATAACCAGAGACTAAGATAATAACGAGAATAACACTGCATAATAATAACCGGAGACTAAGATAATAACGAGAATAATACTGTATAATAATAACCAGAGACTAAGATAATAACAAGAGAATAATACTTTATAATAATAACCAGAGACCAAGATAACAACAAGAGAATAATACTTTATAATAATAACCAGAGACTAAGATAATAACGAAAATAATACTGTATAATAATAACCAGAGACTAAGATAATAACAAGAGAATAATACTTTATAATAATAACCAGAGACTAAGATAATAACGAGAATAATACTGTATAATAATAACCAGAGACCAAGATAACAACAAGAGAATAACACTGTATAATAATAACCAGAGACCAAGATAACAACAAGAGAATAACACTGTATAATAATAAACAGAGACCAAGATAACAACAAGAGAATAACACTGCATAATAATAACCAGAGACTAAGATAATAACGAGAATAACACTGCATAATAATAACCAGAGACTAAGATAATAACGAGAATAACACTGCATAATAATAACCGGAGACTAAGATAATAACAAGAGAATAACACTGCATAATAATAACCAGAGACGAAGATAATAACGAGAATAACACTGCATAATAATAACCGGAGACTAAGATAATAACGAGAATAACACTGCATAATAATAACCAGAGACTAAGATAATAACGAGAATAACACTGCATAATAATAACCGGAGACTAAGATAATAACAAGAGAATAACACTGCATAATAATAACCAGAGACTAAGATAATAACGAGAATAACACTGCATAATAATAACCGGAGACTAAGATAATAACAAGAGAATAACACTGCATAATAATAACCAGAGACGAAGATAATAACGAGAATAACACTGCATAATAATAACCGGAGACTAAGATAATAACAAGAGAATAACACTGCATAATAATAACCGGAGACTAAGATAATAACGAGAATAATACTGTATAATAATAACCAGAGACTAACATAATAACGAGAATAATACTGTATAATAATAACCAGAGACTTAAGATAACAACAAGAGAATAGTACTTTATAATAATAACCAGAGACTAAGATAACAACAAGAGAATAATACTTTATAATAATAACCAGAGACTAAGATAATAACAAGAGAATAATACTTTATAATAATAACCAGAGACCAAGATAACAACAAGAGAATAAGACTGCATAATAATAACCAGAGACTAAGATAATAACAAGAGAATAATACTTTATAATAATAACCAGAGACCAAGATAACAACAAGAGAATAACACTGCATAATAATAACCAGAGACTAAGATAACAACAAGAGAATAATACTTTATAATAATAACCAGAGACTAAGATAATAAGAAGAGAATAATACTGTATAATAATAACCAGAGACTAAGATAACAACAAGAGAATAATACTTTATAATAATAACCAGAGACTAAGATAATAACAAGAGAATAATACTGTATAATATTAACCAGAAACTAAGATAACAACAATAGAATAATACTTTATAATAATAACCAGAGACTACGATAATAACAAGAGAATAATACTTTGTAATAATAACCAGAGACTAAGATAACAAGAGAATAATACTTTATAATAATAACCAGAGACTAAGATAATAACAAGAGTGAATAATAACAAGAGAGAATAATAATGATAATAATAATAATAGTAATAATAATAAGAGAATAATAATAACCAGAGAGAGAATATAATAATAACTCGAGATAGGGAGAGAATAAACATAAGAGGGAATATAACTCCGCAAACGTTTTTTCCACCCGCCCAGTCACCTGCAACGTACCATCCGAAGGCTCCATCCTTGGACCCCTTCCATCCCTCTCGGTGATATCATCTGCAGTCATAGATGGGGTCAACTTCCACATGTATGTGGATGACATCCCAATCTGCTTCTCGTCCAGCTGTGACTTCAGGTCGCTGATGTTTTGTCCACTGCCTTGTTGGACATCAGAGCCTGAATGAGCGGCAGCTTTCTGCAGCTAAATATTGACAAAATGGAAACCATGCTCCTTGGCACCTATCAACGGCTTCTTATCTGCGGCTCTGACCTCCTTAACCTCCCTTGCATATCCTTCAGGCTTACTGCACTTGTGCATAACCCAGGCTTCAGGCTCGATCCCCAACTGTCCTTCCTACTCCACATCCAGTTCCTGACCAGGACCAACTTCCTTCACCTTGTTACATTGCCTGCCTCCAGCTGTATCTCGTACCCAACAACAACAACAACAACAAGATTTAATTTATAGAGTGCCTTTCACGTCGGGAGGACGTCCCAAGGTTCTGGATAGTTGGGTCAGGACCCGAGCAGGGGGGAAATGGTCAGGGTGAGGGGAGGGAAGGGAGGGAGCGAGGAGTGGGTAGAGAGTCGAGAGGGGAGCTGAAGGCACGGTCAAAGAGAAAGGTCTTCAAACTGGCCTTGAAGGAGGAAAGGGAGGAAGCAAGGCGAAGGCACTGGGGAATGGAGTTCCAGAGCCTCGGGGCTGAGAGGCTGAAGGCCCGACCACCGATGGTAGGGCGGTTGGTGCGGGGGATGTGGAGCAGACCGGAGCCAGAGGAACGGAGGGTACGGGCAGGTAAGTAGGGGGATAGTATGTCGGAGAGGTAAGAGGGAGCAAGGCCTTGAATGGCCTTGTAGGTGAGGATGAGGATCTTGAATTTGAGACTCAAAACCCTTATCCATGCATTCGTCACTTCCCATCTTGATAATTCCAATACCCTTCTAGCTTGTCTTCCCAACTCCACCAATCATAAAATCCAACTAATTCAAATCCTCAAATCTTAGTCCCATGTGCTCACCCGCACAAAACTCCATACCCCCATCACCCACAGTCCTTGCCAGGATCCACTGACTCCCAATTACAGAATGGATCAACTTCAAGATCCCCATACCCTTCTACAAATTATTTCATGCCCTAGCATCTCCCTACTGTCAGCACCTTCTTGCCTCAAGCATTGACAGGATCAACCTGTATGGATGCACACTCCCATCTCACAGGGCTGCTGTGGAACCTCGGAATTTGACTCCCAACTGTGCTTTAAACCTCACATCCATCCTCTCAGCTCTTCACTACATAAGCTTCAGATGAACCAGAACTCTCTGTATCCTTTCGTGCACAAGGTTCCACAAGCCTATCACCTCCATCCATGCTTGTTCCACTGGCTACCTGTCCCCCTGCAAATCGAGTTCAAGATCCTCATTCTCACTTTTAAATCCCCCCAGGGTCTTACTCCACCCCTAACTCTGCGAACCCCTCAAACCCTACTGACCCAGCTCTGCACTTTGCTCAGTGAGCACCAGGCCTGCTTCGGGTACAATGCATCATATTTTTTTACAGCATATTCTGTGAAGCACTTTGAGACATCTGGAAGACATGAAAAGCGCTATATCAAATGTAAAGATGATTATTATTATTATTATTATTATCTATCCCACCATCAGCAGGCAGGTTTCAGCCTTTCTACCCCAGCTCTCTGGAACTTCAGAGTCTGTCGGTCTGCCTCATCTCCCTCCCTCATCTCATCTTTCTCAAGACTACTTTCGATAATCTTTTCCCTCCCACCCCCAGCCCCCGCTCATGTGCCCAGTCAGTACTGTTAAGCACTTTGAGACATCCTCCTGATGTGAAAGGTGCTATATAAATGTAAATTTGCATTGTATTAGGTCTACTTTAAAATGAAGGAATGGTTGAGTTCTGCATGCTATAACCTCGCTATATCTGTGATTGAATTCTTGGATCACTGAGGAAGGCAGGCATTCCAATTAATTTAATAGTTGCCACTTTTCAGCTGTGAACCTCCTAGTATACAGCATCTCGACAAATTGTCTGGGCCATGTCCTGAAAGATCATATGCATGTGTTCAAAATATTTGGTTATCTGTTGAATGCAATAAACCCAACAATTATTCTATTTTATCCACTAACACCCCAAAACTATGGAACTCTCTGCCTCAATCCCTCCTCCTTGCCTGTCTTCAGATCAGGCACCTGAAGAACCTCCTCCTCTGTGCTTACGGTCACCTCCTCCCTCAGAGTCAAGCTCTGCCACTGTTAATCCTCCGAGATGCTACCCTGTGACAGAGGCATTATATAAATGCAAGTTATTGTTGTTATATCTCAGGGATCTGAACAAATGTGGAGTCCCGTAGCGACGTGGTTAGCGGCGGCAGTCTTGGCTCGCAAGCAATAAGACCTGGGTTTAATTAATCCTTGATCGGGGCAAAACCTTTAGGCAAATTTTCTTCTCTACACAGCTCTGTTTACGTAGCAGTAACTAGGAACCCAGTTGTTAGTCAATTGGCAAATCGCTTTCCGGGGGTAATAATCCCTCTGTAATCCCTCACACAATCCACAACTGTTTGTGGGACACTGCTGTGCGTAATAGGCTGCCGCGTTTCGCCCACAAAATACACGGTCAATCCACTTCGCAATTATGTTGTGCACTCTTTGAGATGTCTCAACAACGTGATGAGGTGCTATATCAAAAGCAAGGATTATTATATTAAAAATTGCAATAATTTTCATTTTCATCAATTTCTTATTTTATCAAACTTCATCCCAATATTGCATAATATGCAATGCTGATGGTAAATATAGACAATAATAATAATCCTTGCATTTGATATAGCGCTTTTCACGTCGGGAGGACGTCCCAAAGCGCTTCACAGAACACACTGTAAAGTGAATTGACTGTATATTAGTGGGCGAACGCGGCAGCTAATTGCGCACAGCAATGTCCCACAAACAGTCGTAGATTGAAAATGACCAATTTATTATTGTTGTTGGTTTTGGAGGGATTATTATTAGGCTCTGTGTGGAGTAAGGAAACTTGCCCAAGGTTTTGCCCTCTGCCTGGAATTGAACTCAGGTCTCTCACTTGCAAAGCGAGTGCTCTAAACACTGAGCTACAGGACAAAAGGATACAAAACATATTTCAAATGTTTGCAATTTTGTTTATATATTTTTGGACAACTATGTGGGTAATAGTGGGGAATAGATTGCTTAATCAATGTTCTTTGTACAGTACAGTGTAATGTAATGCTATGTGCATGTATTTCTACAATTTTTGCTTGTCCAAGAAAGGATAAACAAAGGGTGAATGGAGGCTTTGAAGGCAGTTTGAGGGAGAGGATGAGTATCTCACATTCAAACTCCTGGGGTGGGGGGAGTGGTGGTTGTGGAACGAATGGAGCCATGCAATAATGGGGGTTATGGACTTGCATGGCTTGGTGCTGGAAAGGACCCGGGCTGCGAAGTTCTGGACGGTTCTCAGCTTTTATGGGGAGGGGCTGAGGAAATTGTTGAGTAGGGTGTATATGACTAATCTAGGCTGGTTGTAATGAAAGGGTGGATAAGGGACTCAGCAGCCTGGGAGGGTAAAAACAGTGACGAAGGCAGCCATTAGTGCGGACGTGAGGGAAAACTAATCGATTGAGAGCCCAGACGTGTCAACCAGAAACCTGGCCTACATTACTCCTGGTTTATTCACAACTGAGGCATCTCCTGTAGGTGGATCTCAGCTGAATTGAACTCGAGAAACTCAAGCTCAGACCAAAATCCCAGGTGGGGCACAGACAAATTTCCTTAGTCCACGTGTCTGTTTAGGAGTAAGTAGGCACCCAGTTGATTGGCGGATTGCTTTCCAGGGGTAATATTCTCTCCCCCCAACAAAACTCAATCCACAACTGTTTGCGGGACACTGCCGCGTGCAATTGGCTGCGACTTTTCGGCCACAAAATACAGTCAGTTCACTTTACCGTATATTCTGTGAAGCGCTTTGAGACGTCCCAACGACGTGATAAAGCGCTATATGAAATACTTGGATTATTATGACTATTATGCACAGCTCTGTGTGTGTGTGTGTGGGGGGGGGGGGGGAGGGGCGGAGGGCGAAGCGGAACTGAATCTTTGTGGCTGCAGCATGACTCAGGTCTCCCCGCGCATGCTCACTCGCCCCCCCCCGCCTGGGGCTGAACTGCCTGATCGTGACGTCAGCCACCTGTGGTACAAATACCCGGATGAGCCGGCAAGTGCAGAAATTTCCAGAAGATTCGGCGAGCTGAGAGCGTGAGAACCGCCGACACTGCAGCTCTCCATCACCTCACACCGCGAGCATAACCCTGAGCCCTCACCAGGTAGGAAGTCTTTACGGTGGGGAGGCAGCAGAGCGTGTTTTTTTTTACCGCGATTGTTTTCTGTTTGAAGAATTGGGAGTTTCACCTTCCTTCTTGCCCCTTCCCCCCCGTCCCGCTTCTCCCCTCCCTCTCTACCCCCCCTCCGCCCGCTTCTCCCTTCCCTCTCTTTATCCACCCTCCGCCCGCCCGCTTCTCCCCCTCCGCCCGACCACTTCTCCCTCTCGAATACACCCGCTTCTCCCCTCCCTCTCTTCTCCCCCACTTTTTCCCACCCCCCCTCTCTCTACCCCCCTCTCTCCACCCCGCCCGCCCGCTTCAATCCCCCTCTGTTCTCAGTGTCAGGATAACAAAATGCCGCTCTGCCCGCTCTTTGCTTTGCTTTGGACCTTCGAGTCGGCGCCGCTACTTTAGATAGAGGGTCCTTTATTTGACCGGTATTGAGAGCGAGCGCGTGTCCGCGACCGGGGCTGTGGTCGCCATGGCGGCGCCTGCTCTCTGAGCTGTGTGTGTGTGTGGTATCGATCGAAGGTCGAGACGTTGCCACCCGGTGGGAAGGGGAGCGCGCGGCTTCTCGCTCGCGCAGCCGGTACGGCTCCTCCGCCAGCGTCACTTCCGCTGGCTTGAGTGGGTGGTGATGGTCTAGTCAGGTGACCGGCCTGCGCGCGCTCTCTTCTCCTCCTCCCCCCCCCGTCAGTGCCACAAAGACGGCCCCCGAGGTGTAGTCCCGGCACTGACCGCTCTGAGGCGCAGCCCCCCCTCCCCGTGATGTTACCGGGTCCCTTCCCTGTCCTCACCCTTCCCACGGCACAATGGAAATGGTGTGGGGTTTTTAATCTCTCCCCCACCCCCTCGCGGTTGTGAGTTAATTTGGACTTCACTCCGTCCGTTAGGTAAATCACATCGCCCCTAGTGTTCACAGCCTTTTGAAGCAGGGAGATCGCAGGGTTTTTTGGGGGTTGAAATTTCTGGATGGACATCTTCTGTCCACACAGACAGTGAAAATAAGCCATTGACTGGGGCACCAGTGTATTGGTAGCATTGTTCTGCGTTAAGAAAGCAGCTAAAGGAGGTTTTTTCGTATTCGTTGTCGTTGACTGTTGGGGTGAGACTTGGATTTAATGGTTGAACAGTCTTCACAATATGAAGTGGATAAGTGCGTGGGGTGAAGCAACAAGTGTCTGAAGGTTTCTGCCTTCAAATATATTGAATATTCATCCCAAGAAATTCATGCAATGGTTCTTCAACTATTCTCACTGGCTTTTCAGCCCCAAATATTTTTTTTAAAAAAAGTACTTCACACTTGCCAATTCCTATACAGAAGTGAAGTAAGTGGAGTACTGTATTTCAAAATGGATGGTATTAAATTAGCATCAAGTTTCTAGGGATCCATACATTTAGTTAACTGGTCCTTTAACAGGGATTAAAAGATCAATTTGCAGACAGTGATGTTCAAATAGGTGTGGAGGCACTTAGTTAACCAGATAATTATCTTCAACAGAAAGTAATAAGGTGTGCAGAAATAAAATTACCCTTGATTTGCAAGGAGAATAGATTGGGTGTGAGCAAGATCAAATTGGTCTTGTGTTGCTTTTGTCACCAGTTGTCTCAATAGCTGTTCAAATCAAGGTGTGGTTAAGTAATCTGCTTCTACAAATACTGCTATGAAAGTTTTTTTAAAAAAAGTTGTAGGTAAATCCAGGGAAGCTATCTAAATATCTCCACTGGCTCGGTTGAGCCTTTTTGTGGTGAAATTTCTGCTTTTAGTAGGTATATGTGGATGGATGTACATCTTCTGCCCACACAGAATGATGTTGATTTTTATAATTGCCAAACACTTCTCTGGCAAGGTAATGGGTCATCCCTCATCAGGCTTGCATTCCCATACCATTGTGCAATTTTGGTAAGAGTCAGGATCAAGTTTTTTTGAATCATTACTATATTGACTTGAGGTTTGCAATGTTGGGCTCTTTGTGGCTTGTGTCTTTGTTTTCCCCCAAGGAACCATTGGTTTGTTTAGGCACTCAAGTTTTCTCCTGGGAGCATTGCAACACTAAATTAGTCTTCATCTCTTGCAATTTCACAGTGAGGTAACTATGGGATTGGGATACTGGCTAACCCCAGCATTAACTCCATTTGTGCTTTTGTTTTTTTGACTTTGATAGTTAATCATAAAGTTGAATCTTTGTTCCAATTTGCTTTACTTTCAGATACTGAATTGACAAAATGGTGAAAGAAACTGCGTTCTATGACCTGTTGGGGGTTAAAACCACTGCAAGTTCAGATGAACTAAAAAAGGCATACAGAAAACTTGCTTTGAAATACCACCCAGATAAGAATCCAAATGAAGGTGAAAGGGTAAATATCATGTAACATAAGAACTTATCAGATTCTCTACGGTTACCCAGTGCTGTAAGTGGCCTCGTGATCAATCCATTTAGTTTACATTGTATCCAAGCAAGTGGAATCCATAGCAACAGCAGCTTGCATGGAGACGAGCAATTTTATATTGAATTAGCATAGCTGCTGTTGCCTTTTCACTTGGGAAATGATCTGTGTGAAGCACAAAGAGGAAATTTATACATCACAACTGTCTCAAAAGGAATGACTAACTTGATCACAGCAGCAACTAAAACATAACTGTATATTTCAGCCCTATGTTCGTTGGATCGGTGTTGATTGTAGGGTTTCTTTCATCCGATATAAGGAGCTTGATCTGCTCTGATAAAGAGGAAGCAGAGAATACTTGTACTCGAAACTACCTTGATCACTTGTTCACTAGGCTCAGGCTGGTCTTGCCCTGCCAGAGAGGGGATCCAGTCACCTGACTTGCTCGGGTGGTCGTGAAGACATGGTTCCGGTCTGCATTGTCCTTTGACAATTTGGGGCCTAGAAGGGTTTGGGGATGAAGATTTGTCTGCGGGGACATAAATAACACTTGTTCCCAAGGGGAACGTTTCAGTCCAATTCAGTTAATAGGGGGTTAGCAGGTCTAAACTTGCTCACCAATAAACAAAATTAAGTGACTATAACCTGGATATTAACTTACCTTAAATATTAGTGAAGCCCATCAGTAGTTAATTTTAGGTAAACACTTGGAATGGAAACCTTGAATAAACATGACGATAACAACAATAAAATTACACTTGTATAGTGTCTTTCACGTCAGGAGGATGTCCCAAGGCACTGGACAGACAGAGTTACGGACCTGAGCTGAGGGTCTGGGTGGGGGAGGGCAGGGGTGAAGCAGGGAGATTGAAAGCATGGTCGAAGAGGAGGGTCTTGAAGGTAGGGAGGGAGCGAGACAGAAGGACTGTGGGATGGAGTTCCAGGGGGTGGGTGCAGAGTGGCCAAAGCCCGCCTGCTGATAGTGGGGCGAGCAAGGCAGGAGACGTGAAGCAGGCCAGAGCCCGCTGAGCGGTGGGAGCGAACGGGGTAGTAAGAGATTAGGAGCAAGACTGGGGAGGGCTTTGAAGGTGAGGACCAGGATCTTGAACTGTATCCTCTGTGTGATGGGAAGCCAGTGGAGTTGGGCAAGGATGGAGGAGATGGGGTCGCGGAGCCTAGTGCTCACTGATTGTACTGAGCACTATTTCATTAAATTACACTTCAATTTCTCAATAATAATCCTTGCATTTGATATAGCACTTTTCACGTCGGGAGGACGTCCCAAAGCGCTTCACAGAACACACTGTAAAGTGCTAATAATAAGTGCCAACGCCTAATAATAATCCCTTCAAAAACCAAAAACAATAATTAATTGGTCATTTTCAATCTACGACTGTTTGTGGGACATTGCTGTGCGCAATTGGCTGCCGCGTTCGCCCACAAATATACAGTCAATTCACTTTGCAGTATGTTCTGTGAAGCGCTTTGGGACGTCCTCCCGACGTGAAAAGCGCTATATCAAATGCAAGGATTATTATTATTTATTATTAAAGTGAATTGACTGTATATTTGTGGGCGAATGCGGCAGCCAATTGCGCACAGCAATGTCCCGCAAACAGTCGTAGATTGAAAATGACCAATTGTCAAGTGTTAATCTTCATTGGATGAGATGTTTAACCAACATCTTTTATTTCTATTTCTGATCTGTGGAGGATGATGATCCCATGATGGGAAGAACAGTAGCTCTTCTGATTTCCTGAGCAATCCAAATTCATTAGAACATTAATTGGTTGTAGGATGCCATTGGCATCATATTTTATTGTGAATTGCTGAATGGCTCCTTAAGGCATTTTTGTTATTTTTAAAAGATCTTTGAAAGGCACTATGTATAAATTGTGTATAAAAACTGACTCATATTTGAGATTGATGTCCAAGCAGAGCATTGAAATTAGCCATACTTCAATTACTTGAAATATTTAGTGCTGGAACTGTTAACTTTTAACATTAGCTTAATATTGCTTTCAATGCTTCCAGTTGGTTGAGTAGGATTTGGCAAAAATAATGGAGAAACTTGTAGATGAATCCTTTTTGTATTGTAGCTAGAGAAGAATGGTTGTTGACCTGCAAGAGCACCTTTTTATTAAACAAATGTAAGCCGATTACCATTATTTTTAGACACAACACATGTTTAAAAAATTGTTTTTAACAGTATCTATCTTAAGCAGATATTCTGTGGATGGATGTTGCCAAAATGTCAGTCATAGTGGTGAATAAGTTTATTTCTTCTCTGGGTTCGCGGAGGGAGCAGAAAAAGACATGTGTGCCCAAAACGAAATAGAACCAAATCTTGATGGCTTTGGACATGCTTCTAAATTAGCCAGAAGAGTACAGGTTATTGCTGTATGGGTGGATTGGCAGGATGTAAGGTTGGAACTTTCCTAATTAATGTGATTACATTTAACTCAGACTGCAAATCAAAGTGTATATTCAAAAAATTTTACTGCCTTAATCTAATTGAATTCTTCAAACATTCAAGTAACAATGGTTTAGAAATTACATAAATGGTTAAATGTGAAGTTGATTTCTTATAACTTTTTTGATTTTTGTCTTGAAAGTTCAAACAAATTTCGCAAGCTTATGAAGTGCTCTCTGATGTGAAAAAACGAGAGCTCTACGACCGAGGTGGTGAGCAAGCTATCAAAGAAGGTGGAACAGGTGGGGGTGGTTTTGGCTCACCAATGGACATCTTTGATATGTTCTTTGGTGGAGGAGGAAGAATGCACCGAGAAAGGAGAGGTAAGATTAACGTTTTCTATTCAGGATTGTGTTAATTTGGTGCCTCCAAAAATATCCATATGGGAAGTTTCCTATTCTGTAACAATGGTGAAAGCAATTTTTCTAACCAGTGGCTACTAAATCTCGAATGGATTTTGCTTCTAGAATAATAACTTGGAACATTTCTGTGTGACTGAGTCTAGGTTTGCTTTTAGTCGACTGTTATTCTGGAGCTTTTTTTTTGCAATGAATCTGTTAAAAGCACGAAGGGGAGAAATGGCAGCCTTTCTGTGTTTGCATAATGAGTAGTACAGCATAACCAACACATTAGTGAAGATATAAGCTCAACACTAAAGTTCCAATTGTTATTTTGCCTGCTTTGTACAGTAGTTAGCTATAATTTTTTTACTTCATATCTATTCAGAATCTAAATTTGTTCCCCTTTTATCCTCCAAAAAAAACTGATTCACAAGCCAGCTACAATGAATATGAAATGAAAAATATTAGTTTGTACTTTTCACAGGTAGTACAGCTTGTTCTTTCTGTGTAATCTATTATCATTGAGGGAATGAAATGCCATATCCTGTCTCACCTCTAGTTCCTACTGTTCTCTATTTGAACCTGAATGTATTGTCTCCTATAATACAGACAAAATTAACTGCGCCCAAAATAAGCATACCACCCTCCCCACCACTCAATCAATTAGTTTTTATTTTATGTGGAATTTGCATGGCTATCAAATGCAGCCTACCAACACCTCTCCCTGGCAGGTAATAGCCTGCTTCATGTTCCCAGCTCTGCTTCCCCCACTTTCAGCTATCAGGTTTTCAGCATATCTGCCCCCACTCTGGAACCCTATCTTGGAATTCTTCCCTCCCGTCTTTCAAGATCCATCTCAAGACCTTTCTTCCTTTTCACTGCGCCTTCAGTCATCTCCCTTGGCCCTTTCCTGAATTCGACTTCCAGCTCGGGTTCAAACCCATGTCTGTCTTAGGATGTCCTGCTGACATGAAAAGTGACATATAAATGAGTGTTCTTGACCTCTTGCCCTTTTTTAAAAAAAAGTGCTTAGTAGCTATTTGCCTTTTTGAGATGTTGTTTGATACTCATCTTGGTTCCCAGAACAAATAGTGGCTCCAAATGAAGCCAGCTACTATTTGGTTAAATTGTTTTGTTAACTGCTTGTCCTATTCCTCCTCTGCACATGCTGTCTACAGATTTAATCTCGATAACAGGACATTCTGATCACTGTTCTATAACACTAGTCTGGAGAATTTGTTAGATCATATTAATATTTCTATTGTTTCAATCTTTCAAACAATCTTTTCACATTGAAATTCAGAAATATGTATAAATAACAATATTTAAAATGGTTTGAGGAATGATGTAGTGTTGCTTAATACTTAAATGTTTACATGGGAAATGCTTGAATTACAAATTGAAGGATGTCCTTGTTTATTCTATTTAAACTGTAAAATAAATTCCAATTCCACATTTTAGACTTGTTTAAGGGAGTTCAGTGAGTTTGTTTGCTGAAGTTGCTCTGGTCATAGAAAATGATGTGAAACTTTCTTTAAAATCCTAGGGAAAAATGTGGTCCACCAGCTTTCTGTGTCATTGGAAGACATGTACAATGGTGCTACTAGGAAGCTAGCGTTGCAAAAAAATGTGATCTGTGAGAAGTGTGAAGGTATGTAAACTTTTACTGAATGCACTACAAGGACTAAACTTCCTGTTAGACTCTCCTGAAATTGCCCCAAACTTGTATGTCTGGCAACTTCCATAAAGTGCTTTGGAAATTCCACATTTTCTAGAAAATGTGATTCATGCTCCACCAGTAAATTTGGGGAATTTTAGAAGTGTAGTGAATGCTTCAACTACAAATGTTCATTTGTGAACCTTGATTCAAATAACCGCTTGGTAGAATAAGCATCAGACTGAACCTTAACCTTCCACACGTGGGCACCTGTTGGAGGCTGCTGGGTAGCAATGCAAATCAAACATCCTGACCAGTCTAGTTGTGGGGGTATTTCTAACCTTGGTGTTGGAAGAAGAAAATTTGAGCAGCAGCTTTTTTTTAAAAAAAGTACATAAAAGTTTGTAGGTAGTGGAAGAGCTACTGTTGCTGATGTTGTTGAACTGTTTTCTTTGCCTAGGTCGTGGTGGTAAAAAGGGGTCAGTGGAATGCTGCCCTACCTGTCGAGGAACAGGTATGCAGGTGCGAATCCATCAAATTGGGCCAGGCATGGTTCAGCAAATCCAGTCTGTGTGTCAAGAGTGCCATGGCCAAGGGGAACGCATTAGTCCTAAGGACCGTTGTAAAAACTGCAGTGGAAGAAAAATTGTTGTGGAAAAGAAGATTTTGGAAGTGCACATTGATAAAGGTATCTTCATGTTTTAATAAGATGGCTGTTTAGTACCATTTTTAAACCATTGCAGAATTGGGAAATACCTCCAGGCAATTGATTCAATATAATGTCATGGCGAAGCTCATTCAAGAATTACTGCACAAGTCTGGAAAACTATGTCGGGGGGAGAATATTGAGCAATTGTAGTTCTGGCCTCGATTTGCTGTTCTGGCCATAAGCGTTTACCTGCTAAGATCAGGGATTGAACTTGCGACCTTCCTTGTTCAGATCTTAACCATTTTGCACTCGTAGGGCATCTTTCACATAAGGAGAAATCACCTTTATAATGAGTAGGAAGAAGTCTGAGCTAGATTTTGGGAAGGGAAGTACAGTCAAAGATGGGCCTTTAAAGCTTATCCAGATTCTATGAGTGGATGTTAATTGTGTAGATATGTGTAAGCTGATAACCCTTTTGTTGCTTTTTTTTTTAAAAAAAGGTATGAAGGATGGTCAGAAACTGACATTCCATGGTGAAGGTGACCAGGAACCAGGGCTGGAACCTGGAGATATCATTATTGTTCTCGATCAAAAGGACCATAGTGTTTTCACTAGGTGACTATTTGACAGCTTCTGAGTAAATCTTTCAGTACTGAGTATAATAAAATATGGCTCTTCATACTTTTTCTGTATTTGTAATTTAGGCAAGGGGAAGACCTTGCAATGCAAATGGAACTTGAGCTAGTGGAGGCTCTTTGTGGATTTCAACGCCCAATTACAACTTTGGATAAAAGGACTATAGTCATTACATCACATCCTGGTAAGTATAGTGAGTTTAGAAGGGTTACTATTGGCACAAAGGGGCCTTTTATCTGAGGTTTGGAGTTGGGTACCACCTTAACTAATGAATGTTGGCAGAATAAAGCTGCCTAGAAGTTATCCTGTCCATCTTGCTTCCTTCAGGTTTGATTGTGTAAAATTAGAATTTGGAGTAATAGTAATTCAGTTTGGTTAAAGTGGCAGAATCTGTTTGCTTTATTAGTCTTTTTCCTGTATATTTATGATTTTTGAATGGGATTGAGAAAGTAAATCCAGAACAATATATTCATATGTTGAGACAGCAAAACAAGACATTGGCTTATGGTTATGTATTGTTTTACCCAGAGGGTAATTAACAATAAATTTTGGTCTTATATAAGTAGAAATCAATCACCAAATTCCTCACGTTTGCCCCTATACATGGAAACTTCCTTCTGTTTGGAATGGAATGCACACACTGAAGGAACACATCCTGCATGCCTAACTCTGCAGAGTATTGGGTGCAGGTTCCTGAGTTGAGGATTGGAGACTCCTGAGTCTGTAGAGGTTTCAAAACTGGTAAAACTGCATAGCTTGCCATTGAGAGCACTATCTTGCAAGTTTTCCACTGTTTATCCAACCACCTACTGGGGCATAGGCTTGGATGATTAACTGGAGCCAAGTAGGAAGAATCTCTGACCCCATTTTCCCAAATACTGCTGACAAGCCAGACTGACTCATCAGCAGTAACCTAGTGCTTTGCGGACCCCTCTGACTAAGGAACCAGAGTAGACTGCTGTGGAGGGTCGACTCAATTGGGCCACTTGTGTGGCTGTACGTGTATGATATTAGGATTGCAGATTTGGGCATGGTGTTTTTGGTCAAATTGCAGAGCAGTCACAATAAATTTTGTGACGGTCAGATTTATGGGGAAACGTTGGGAGAAATCACAGGTATAGAAATTTAATTATACCTCTTTATACTCCCAACATTTGCAGAGTCTCAACTAGTATACTGTACATTTTAAAAAGAACTTACCTGGTTGCGTGGGAAGTGGCTGAACTGCATGCATGGGACTTGGTTGTGCGGGTGCATCTGCGAGAATGGTTTCAGGACAGTGGATTTTGTCTTGTCCATTGATGTCTGACAGGCAGACAGTATAGGGTGGATGTTCTGGAAGTAGAGATCCAGTAGACTGAAATGCCCTTTTCCAAGCCTCTTGGGGTCTTTTCACAAAACTTTTTATGCAATGTTTTATTTGTCTTTTCTAGGCCAGATTGTCAAACATGGGGACATCAGGTGTGTGCTGAATGAGGGCATACCCATTTATCGCAGACCATATGAAAAAGGACGTCTAATTATTCAGTTCAAGGTATGCTTTTATGACCTTAGGGGTAGATTGTTTAGTAAACTACAATCTTAAAATGGTATTTCTAAAGCTGTAATTACAAAAATTAACTTTGAAGGTTAGTATTTCATTAATACATTTGGCATATCTAGGATGAAATTTGTTCTTGTATTGATTCACAGCACTAGGTATGATCAGTTCGTTCTCAGCAAAATACACTGTAGAATGAATTTACAAGTTAATGTTCATTTATTGACAATACTTAGACTGCTGAGTGTCTACTTGGAAATGGGGGCACACTTTACAATTTTTGTTTAATTCCCTTTTTCGAATACCACAATATAAAGGCTTGTGCATTTGGTAGCACTCTTGCCTTGAGTCAGAAGGTTGTGAGTTCAAGCCCCATCTTAGTGCTGGCAGTGTACTACAGTGCAAGAGGTGCTGAGCTTTAGATCAGACCTTATACCGAATGTTAAAGATCCCATGGCACTATTTGAAAAGAGAAGGGAGTTTCCCCAGTGTCCCAGCCTGCAATCTCCCAAGTGAAATTGTTCACTCACTCCATTGTGTTTGTGGGACATTGCTGTGTGCCAATCTGCTGCCACATTCACTCACAAAATAATAATCCTTGCATGTGATATAGTGCTCATCACATCTTCGAGACATCTCAAACCACTTCACAGAATATACTGTAAACAACAAGATTCCATTTATAGAGCGCCTTTTACGTCAGGAGGACGTCCCAAGGCGCTGTACAGTTGGGTCAGGACCTGAGCAGGGGGGAAATGGTCAGGGTGAGGGGAGGGAAGGGAGGGAGCGAGGAGGGGGGAAATGGTCAGGGTGAGGGGAGGGAAGGGAGGGAGCGAGGAGGGGGGAAATGGTCAGGGGGAGGGAAGGGAGGAAGGGGTAGAGAGTCGAGAGGGGAGCTGAAGGCACGGTCAAAGAGAAAGGTCTTGAGACCGGCCTTGAAGGAGGAAAGGGAGGAGACGGCGAAGGCACTGGGGGATGGAGTTCCAGAGCCTCGGGGCTGAGAGGCTGAAGGCCCGGCCACCGATGGTAGGGCGGTTGGGGCGGGGGATGTGGAGCAGACCGGAGCCAGAGGAACGGAGGGTATGGGCAGGTAGGTAGGTCGGAGAGGTAGGAGGGAGCGAGGCCATGAATGGCTTTGTAGGTGAGGATGAGGATCTTGAATTCGTGAAGTGAATTGACAAGATTTTTTTAGTCAAAACGCAGCATGCAGCAGTGTCCCACAAACAGTTGTAGATTGAGTGACCATATTTTTTTTAAAAAGAGGATTATAACCCCTGGAAAGCGATCCGCCATTCAACTAACAACCAGGTTTGTATTTACTGCTCGGTAAACAGGTATGTGGAGTAAGGAAACTTTCACAATGTTTTGCCCTACTTTACAGTACATGCTGTAAATTGTCAATTGGTACAAATCTTAGTTTTAAAGGTGTTAGTAAAGGATGAACAGTGGATAGCCTTTTGAAGTCCTGCAGCTCATTGGTTAGAGCACTCGCTTTGCAAGTGAGAGACCTGAGTTCAATTCCAGGCAGAGGGCGAAACCTTGGGCAAGTTTCCTTACTCCACACAGAGCCTAATAATAATCCCTCCAAAAACAATAATAAATTGGTCATTTTCAATCCATGACTGTTTGTGGGACATTGCTGTGCGCAATTGGCTGCAGCGTTTGCCCACAAATATAGTCAATTCACTTTACAGTATATTCTGTGAAGCGCTTTGGGACATCTAGAAGATGTGAAAAGTGCTATATCAAATACAAGGATTATTATTATTTTGATTGAATTTTAGGCTTCTGTATGAGATGGGAAGAATAAAATTCCTCTGCATACAATGAGGGCATGTTATAAACAAATGTGTGCTTTAAAGTTGCTAAAGTGAAGCTACACTAATCTTTACCTATCTTCATTAAAGTTAGTTTGTTCATATATGGCTAACATTTTGTACTTCTGGAATTAGGTGAACTTCCCTCAGAATGGATTCATTCAGATGGATAAACTGGGTCTCCTGGAAAAACTGCTCCCTGCACGACATGAGATTAATGTTACAGATGACATGGATCAAGTGGATTTAGTGGAGTTTGATCCACAGCAGTCTAGGCATCGCTACAATGGAGAGGCATACCATGATGATGATGATGATCATCCCAGAAGTGGGGTTCAATGTCAGACCTCTTAAAAACTGACTCCCAAATTGTTTGCATTTGTGGAAGTGTGAAGATTGCAACCCAAGTAATTTTTACATGTTTGCTATCTGTTGCAATTGAAAATTGCAATTGCTTTTCTGTAAGGTGTGTTCATGTTTCTTATTGATTAAAGTGCATTCTAACAGCCATTATTTAAAATAAAGGAAACTACTTACTGTATGTGCTGGAAAGTGACTTTAGTGTGGTTCTTTTGTGATATTGTGCTATCTAAACATAACTAGAGTTGAGTGTAGTAGAACTATAAAGACCAACAGCATGCCGGTGTGAATCTTGGGCTAGCCTGAGGGTGCTGTGGGAGGGGAAGTGTGATTCTCTCTCAGAAACCCACATGGCTGGACTCTGCCCAGGCTTATATCTAAACAATGGCTATGTGGGTAGGCTTCCAGAAACCAACCAATACCTAATAGTTACAATACAAAATTACATTTGTAGAGCATCTTTCACATCAGCAGGATCTCCTAAGTTGGATAGTCACGGATTTAGGTGCAAGCAAGGAGGTTTGGGATCAGACAAAGTGGTCAAAGGTGTGATTGAAGAGGAAAGTCGTGAGACATGCCTTGAAGGGGGGAGTGAGGCTAAGGGAATTTGGGATGGTGTTCCAAAGGGTGGGGACAGAGGTTGAAGGCCCAACTGCTGACGGTGGGACATGATGCAGGCTCGTGCCTCCTGAGTGGAGTGAGAGGGTAGTTGATATGGAGATAACAGGTCACAGGTAGGAAGGGGCAAGGCTGTGGAGGGCCTTGAAAACAAAGACCAGGATTTTGAACTCTTGAGGGATGGGGTGACAGCACCAAAGAGCCTGGTGTGGGTACAAGCTGCAGAGTTCTGGATGACTGCAGCGTGTGGAGGGAAGAGGTGGGAAGGCTGACAAGCAGGGAGTTGGCTTGGTGGAGCCTAGATGTGATGAATTCGTGGATGATAACTGCTCATTATTAGCTCATTAGATGTATTCAAACAGGTTTCCTTTGGCGGGGCTCTAGTGTTTGCTAGGGTTGAAAAGGTAAATTGAGTGAGTTTCTGCACTAATTAAAAATTAAGAGAAATTACTTCAGCCTTTCATATTAAGCATTTTGTACCTGCTGCACTCTTACCCCTTCATGCATTCAAAGACTAGAATATGAATAACTCTTAGGGTTAATGCACTTGATTGAACCCTCAAGAATTTCTTATATTGGTTATGCTTCAGCAGTATCTAAAATGTTTGCTTTGAAGAGCTTTTGCATTTACTACAAACTAAGGCAGTCAAAAAATCAAGTGGATTGCTCCCAAAAGTCCTTTTAGATATTACAGAATTTCATTTTCACAGGATATTTTGGAAAGAAATCAATTTATTCAGAATGACACTTGCAAATTATATCCCTACCTTAAGGCAAGAAAAGTTTTATGAAACATTTTGAAACAAACACTAGGACGACAAATGAGGAGAATAAAACCTTTCAGCGATGATCTTTCAAAACCTGCCACAAAGGCAGAAAGATTTTGATTTTTGCCACATCAATCAAATTAATCATTGCTACACAATCTGGTATGATTAGTGCATACAAGTTGGGTCAAATGCATATAAAATGGATTAACATCTGAAGTTTGCGAACCTTTTGAAACAAAATGGTTTGCAGTTTCATTGCAAGTTTTACTTGTGTCAAAGCTGTAACCATGTACAGTTACAAGGTGTCAGCCATTTCAGGAAGAAACAGCTCATCGATCCTCTTAAGGTTTCCAAAGTTTAAGAAGTCCATCCTCACTGTATGTTCCAATCAGATTCTGATGTGGATGATGAGCAATACCAATGACATCTTTTTCATGTACCTACAAGACATCCATATGTAATCAGAATTATGAATACATTACACCCAAAATGATCACAACTTGTGACCTGCATATCTACAATTAGTAGCAATATTGTATTAAAGGTTATGGTTTGCTTTGGAAGAGCACTCAAAATATTCATCTGCACNAAAAAAGATGATTGTAAATACAATAGTATTGAATGCAACCAAAATTAGTACTAAATGCACCAAATTTCACCCACAAATCAATAAAAAACACTACAAACGGCAGAGAAACATTAAGCATTATTTTATATATGTTAGATTATATGATGAAAAATAGTGTGGAATTTTATGTGGACATATCTGGATTTATTGCAAATGGGAGACATTTAAAGTGGACAAGGCACCAGGTCTGGATGGAGTTTCACAAGTCTACAGTACTTAAAATGAAGTAGATCATCAAGAGCCTGACAGCCTACTGGACTTATTGGAAAGCGGTGAAAGTCAGAGAAAGAGGGTAAGGGGAGAAGAAGAACCATGTAAAATGGATTAAAAAACTAGCTAAAAATAATGCATAGTTGTACGTGGGATTGTATTAGCAAGTAAGAAGCTAAGAGGAAACAAAGAAATAGAGAATGTGTGAGAAGACCTTGCAGCATTGATCAGGCCCCATCTGTCAGACAATTCTGGTCACCATAAGAACATAAGAAATGCTAGGCAAAAAAAAGTCCACCTGCTTCGCCTTCCACCTTCCTGGGAGTTGCATGCACATATGTCCTGAACGATCTATGTACTATATCCCATAACATTATTTCCTAGACAATACACCATAATACACAAAGACCATCTTAATGATGGGAGTATATTGTAAAGGATAATTAAATTAAGAGCTGGAACTGGTCACCCAAATTAGGAGAGTGGGGTGTTCCCATTGAATAAGAAGAGGTTCAGGAAAAAGTTAGCAATAAAGTACACAAGCTTTTTCACTATTTTATGGCCACACCACTTGGCAAGGCATTGGCTACAGATTACATCAGCAAATTTTAATGGGAATTGGATAACTACATAGAGAAAACATTGATTGCAGGGAGTAAGACAGGGGGGTTGTTCCCTTTGTGAATAGCTAAACACATTGTAATTATTCTTTTCATTGCTGTATATTCCTATATAGCACAGACAAGATGCCAATCTACTGTTCAGAAACATGCAGCCCCATCTTACCGTCAATGTTCTTTCCAGCTTGCCAGTCACTGTACTGAAGCAATATAGCACAAAATCTTCACCAACACAGTGGATCCATTCACCACGTGGAGAGAGACAGCAGCAAACAAAATCACCACCTTCCCTTTTACCAGAACTGAAGCTCCTCACAATCTGAAATAAATCAAGAATAATTATATTCTTGGAGTCAAATCTACACTCCTTCTGTGTTCACAGATATATGATCCTGCAGAGGACTCATAAGTGAGTTATACACACTTGCTCTCCGAGAGCAAATAATATAATCTTTCATTTCTCATCACTCATTCTAATTATTCAGTAGTGGAAAATAATAATTATCCTTGCATTTGATATAGCACCTTATAACATCATTGATATGTCTTAAAAGTGCTTCACAGAATATACTGTAAAGTGAATTGACTGTATATTTTGTGATTGTAACCTTTTCACATTTCGCCCACAAAATATACAGTCAATTCGATCTATAGTATATTCTGTGGCCAAATCACAAAAACATTAAATGAGCTATTTTTGAAATAGTTCATCCCACCCCATCACCAAAATAGGTCAGTGAAGCCATACCTGCCCCTGCATGTTCATGATGACTACTGTATTGGACCGGTTACATACTACAAAATGCTCAGGGTTCTTCGGCAGAAGGTGGACACTGTTCACGGTGATGTCAGTCCCTGCAGTGCTCCCCAATGACTTGAAAGTATTTGCACATTCTGTTGTTTTTACGTTCCAGATCTGTGACGAAAGAGGGAAAAAAACATGAATACGAACACCTGGGAGTTCAATGCTTAAAACACTAGAAACAACTTCCATTTTTATAGCACCTTATATTACAAATGATAAGTCACATAGACTTTTCTTGTACATGGTCTCCACAAACTCCTGTTACCTCCATGTTTTTTTTTACACACTGCACTGACCAACAACTGAACCATGTGGAAGAATGGTGATCTTTGTATTTAAAAGCCCTTAATTGTATTCAGTACAAGTGTTTAACTGTATTTAGGCAACCAGAGGATCAGTGTGTGAGTGCCATCATTTGTGTGGCAGAAATGATCCGTCGCCATGTTCTGTGCGACATTTTCAGTAACCTGAAGGCATGACAAGGCGAAATGCATCTCTGACAGCTTGTTTCAGCTCCTCCGTAATCTTATACACTGTTTTGTAACAGGGGGTAAGAGGACTTTGTGGACACTCCATAGCGGAACCATTAGTGGCCTCTGGGGCCGACAAGCAACCAGGTGTGATCAATTCATCTGGAAAATCGATGACCATGACAAAATTGTTTTCTTTTCAAACAGTATCAAGAATGTGTGTTGCTCTGGCTCATGTGATAAGTCTCACTTCTTGGTCAGAAGTTCATATGATCAAGCCTCATATTGGGGCATGAGTTCACAGGCTAGACTGTTTCCACCTTTTCTTCATTTCATTATACTTAAGTGACACATCTCCGACCAATGCCTTTATTAAATATAGGTAAGTTTTTGGGGATCATGGGTTTCACAATGGGTACATATCACCTTTCATTCTAAAAGAGTACCTTTACACTGCCGTCAGATGATGCACTCAGGATGTAGTGTCCATCTTGGGTGAAAGTCACTTCATTGACAAATGATGTATGACCTCGGAATTCCTTAAGAGTTTTCCCAGACTTCAGACCATGAATCCTGCAAACAGTGCAAACTAACATCATTATTCAATGACACCAGCGCTTCATAATCATAAGCAAGAATGCATGCTCTGCAACTCTTACTGAATATCAGCATGACCCAGCCTTCCAAGTTATCAACCTTAACATCTCCGTCAACAAAAAAATAGAGCTACAGAACCAGCACCAACATTCATCTTAATTCCACTTTCAGGTACCCCAAAGGGAGTGACAGAAGGGTCAGTGCGTGAGTCAAAGTGGTCATAAATTCTGTAGATCCGCCTCATTATCTTAGGAGACTTCAACCTCCACTTCTCCGCTTCTTGCTCTAACTCCGCTGAATTCTCCTCCCTGATCTCGCAACTCGCCTCTACATCAACTCTGCTACCCACAGGTGACACCCTGCTTGTGGACAGAACGATCCTATCTCTGATTGATTTGTGCACACTAAAGCAATAAAAAAAAGGTCGCGCACACAATAGAACCATCTTTAAACTACAAACAAAAGAAATGAAAAATGTTGAAAGGCAGATACATTTGTCAAGAACCAGACCACCTACAGCTCTTTAGAATGGGCGAAGTTACAAATCTCACACAAAACTGTATGCTGCACCTCACAACAACATCATCGTGCATTTGTATAGAACTCTTTGTGCGGGGCAGCGTCTCGGAGTTCTTAAATGTGTCACAGCCTAATGCCAGGAGGGAGTGTGGGGGGGGGGGCGGGGGGTGGGGGGGAGCAGGTGACTGTAAGCACAATCGAAGAGGAAAGTCTTCACTCGTAATCTATAAGAGGGGAAGGAGGGGGCATGGCGGAGGAACTGGGGGAAGAGAGTTCCAAAGCTTCAACAACAATTTACAAGAAATTAAAAACATTAATGTTACCCCCTAAGCAATTACACAAACAACACTAAAACTCACCTGATAGTCTGGTCAAAAGATGCACTGAGTATCTGGCTACTATCTTTGGAGAAACTAAGGCAGGTGACACCCTTACTGTGAGCACGCTCAAAACGGCGTAGACACTGGCCACTCTGAATCTTCCACACCTAATGAGACAACATCAGTCAACAGTCAAATGGAAAGAAGTTCCTCTAAAATAATAGTGACATGATTCTTTGTTAAAAAAACTTTAGACGGGTGATGTTTAGTTTATGTTAATAAATACAGGTTTTCAAGTGCCATTGTCCAGTTCGATGATCAGATAGCTCATTTTTGATAAAGATCAGTACACACTGATATACGTTTTTGCAATTTTCCAAAATTTGACAGAAATTAATTCCCATTGATAAACTATGAGTTGATGCAGTTTAAAAAAAAATTAAAACACAAGGGGGCTGAACAGCTGCTAGGCCCAGAAGTGCCGCTAATGTCATCAGAAGTGCTTTCTTGATATAGTGCCTTATCAGGTCCTTGCGATGTCTCAAAGTGCTTCACAGAATATATTGTGAATGGAGTAGGTTTTACAATGCAGTGGAAAAAGCATGCTTTATAGGCCAAGCAATCTTTTCTCTTTCCACGCTCTCTTACATTCTCAATCTGTTGCCCACCTTAATTTTTCCATCCTGGGCTCCTGTAGCCAACATTTCAGTGTCACGACTGAAACACATGCAAAGAACTGCGTCGTCCATCATCATGAAGTTGTCCTGAGCTTGGTATTTGAGATCCTAGAAAAGGGATATAACAATCATTTAAAAATTAAGAATCATTAGAAGGTCGAGTTTTTACAAACTATTAAAATCATACATCTACTTTGTGCTTGCCATAAAACAAGTCAGCTTAACAGAACTGCACTAGCTATATCATCCTTAGCCATACATGCTCACAATTTCAGCACTGGCCATTAACTGGAGAACAGTTAACTAACTTCCGATATGCAGCACATTAACTTCTGTCAAGTATGGCTCTAGAAAGCAGCAAAAATTGTTTATTGCTTCCTCAACTTGTATAGCCCTTTTCACATGGGGAGGATGTCCCAAGAACCTGGACAGTCAAGGATTTGCGCCCCAACAGAGGTTTGGGATCAGGAGGGGTGGAGGGTTGGGAGGGGTTGGAGAGTGACCGAAGCGAGGGTAAAGAGGAGGGTCCGGCAAGGTGAACGGACAATGGGATGGAGTTCCAAAGGGTGGAGGCAGAGACTGAAGACCCAAATAATACACAACCTTCACATCTGGGATCCAGTTACATCCAATGCTGTGAGAAATACAGTAACCTTTACTGACAGGCAACAAAGAGTGGTTTTTAATTGTGAAAAATGCAAATTAAAACAAATGCACAAGAGGGTGGATATAGATGGTAATCTCTTTATAACAAAGTGAGCAAGGAAAACAAGCCTAATCGCTACCATGGAAATACTCATAACAAGAACACAAGTACTGTGTAGGGGCAATCACTGAGACAAACAGTGAGAGATTGGAACTGATATATGTCATTTAAACTACAGTAACTCACGTAAGTTTTACCTTTATAAATCATATAATCGCCTAAGTCATGCACTCACCCAAGTCCCATTCAGTCTGCATTGATAGTTTCCTATCAAAACCAAGTCGTTTTTTTTGACACTAATCATATTAATCATCTCCTAACTCGTATCACCACTCCCCTACCCTCTATTACTCCCGCACTTACCGGTTGCATTGAATCGCGGGAAAGGATGCCCTGACCGGTCGCTGCATGCGTACTTACCAGACGGCTGCATTGAATCGTGGGATACGTAATTTTGATCCGCCAGCGCATGTGCAGAAGAACTTCATTTCCCGCGACTCAATGCGATTCCAATGTTTGCTGGTAAGTGCACAGGCAGCGACAGATCAAGATGGAATGCTTTGCGGGAAATGTAGTTTTGACCCATCACCACGTAGGCACTTACCTTGTGCATTGAATTACGTGAGCGCACTGATTAAATTCGATTTTATGCCATTTATAAAAGCCTGCAACTTGGACATCACGTAAGTTATATTAAATGTTATGGTCCCGACTGATACAACTTATATGAGTTTTACTGTTTATAATTGCAGAAGCATTGAGTTACTGCCCAAGTTACTAACAATTGTGATTCAACTTATCTACCAACAGACTGAGCGTGGTAGGTGCTGTAACACAGTCACCTATACAACAGTTTTAAAGTAAAATCACAGATTTATACAATTTAATGGTCCAGGCTGCCAAAACGCACTCTTTAAATTAACTTGTAATGAGACCATTTAGCTTGTTCAATGCTTACTTTTCTGATTTTGCCAGTCGTGAAGTTCCACACTTCAATAAAGCCATCCACAGAGCCTGTAACCAGATACTGGCCATCTGGAGAAAACCGAGCACACTCCACGTGGGACTTCTGACCAAACTATTTAAAAGATTAAAAATATTATAAATATAATGCAATTATTTAATAAAGTTTGTTATGCTAAACTTAGAATTAGACGGGATTTCCTCTCTTCAAAGTTAGAATATCATAGAAATGTACCAAATAATAGGACACCATTCGACCCATTATATTGTGCCAATGTTTGCTCCTCTAAGAAGCCATCTGCCCTAATCCCAATTCCCTGCTTTTACCACGTACCCTCTAATATCTTTCCTCAGCAAATTTCTTGTGTAATTCTCTTTTAAATCCCTCAATCTATAGTGCTGTAACAGCTGTTCATGACAAATAATTTCAAGATGGTCTTTGACTAAAGTTCAAAACCAATGTAAAGTTTACATGCACTTTGAAAAAAGGCAAAAATAATGGCTTACTTAAAATAGACCTCCCATACTGGAAAACATACATATAGAATTTAACCATCTTCAATAATTCAGGCTCTGCAGTTTCTCAAATACAAAACGATGTTTCAAGACTCTACACAAAAGACAAAACAATCTAGACAATACTCCTTACTGATTAAATAGATATCTTTATTTACTGCTTTTTAGAACCCGAGTGTTCGAACTGGTACCAGTCTGTAACTCCAGCCCACTGAGTTACTGAGATAGAACACGTACCTTAATATGTCTGCTGAGCTGAGTGGGGAACTTCTCCTCTTCCACATCCTTCACAGCTGCTTTGCCTCTGAATAAATCAATGGTCATACCTGGAGGCAGTAAACCTTGATGCTGCTGCCATTTCAGTGCCTGAAGTAAACAATGCAATGATCAATTAATACTCTTCATACTCCGATTCTGAATTTGGAAATTCAAGGCAATTATTCTAGTAATAATAAAAAATCCTTTATTGTGACTTCACATTGTCGAGATGTCTCAAAGCGCTTCAGAGTATACTATTAAGTGAATTGACTGAGTATTTTGTGGGAGAAACATACTGGTCTCAAGGTAAGCTATGTTGGGATGCTCTAATTGTCCTCAGAATTCATTCCTTCAGAATACAGATGTTTGAGCGCTCTAATCTCACGTAAAAATATAACCAGGATATTAACTATCTTTCTGTGCTCATCCCACCACAGAATAATGCATTAAGCTCTTTGTTATGTGAAAGGCCAGAACATCACCTGCTAAACAAAGACCTGAAGTCACTGTTGTGGTGTTCTATCTATTCATTATCATTCACTACTTCATTTAAATATTGTGCTGTGTACAGTACATTTTGTGGCTGGGTAGAATTGTAATGCTCTGAAGCAAAAATTACTACTAATATTAACACTTGCATTTGATATGGCACCTTTCATTCCTTGAAGACGTCTCAAAGTGTTTCACACAACTTACCCTAAATTGTAGTGACGTGTATTTTCAAGGCAAACACAGTAGCCAATTTGTGAGAGCAAACTACACATCAAATATAACTTTTGAGCAAGATAGCTCAGATTATTTCCCATCCGAAAAGTATTGTTTTCTTGCAAAAAATAGCACCATAAATTTATTCCTGCTCATTCAGCTGAAAATAGTCATTCCACCACACGGTATCCTTACCTGTCCTAACAAAGCCATGAGACGTGAGGGAGGTACTACACTGACTTCTCCTGCCAATGCCTGAGCAATGGCCGCTCTTCGCTTCTCTTTACTGCTGCCATCTGGGTAAGCCTGAGTAGAAATGCACAACAATAAGTGTAATGATAAACACAACTCCAAGATACCATCCTGTAAAAAAGAAGTGACCAAATGTTCCATTCATTTATTAGATTCTAGTTCTGCTACAATTTCAGCCGATGTTTCTGACAGTTGTTTTGTGTATAAATTCAGATCAAGATCCAGCTTAAGACAGGCTACTGCATCACTTCACTTTCTACTGTCAAATCTACTGTATTTTGTAAAACTCCCAAAGGCACCATTTATTTTTTTAAAGACTATAGAATGCACAATGGTTGCTCATTCTCCCCACGCTTCTGAATTTGCTGAACTAAGACGATAACGTACCTCACGTGGATCAAAGTAAGACCGGGCGAGAAGATTCTCGAGGTGAATGTATCTCTCTGGTTGGGTTTGTTTTAACATAATCATGGGGTCAGTCTGTCGCAGCAGAGACCTGGCAGCACCCAACTCACGCAATTCGATCAGCTCCAAAACCACCTGAAAAAGAAAATATGTGCAAAAATACATAGTATTGCAGTTTTGAAATAAGCTAAGCTTTTGCAATAGAGTACACACAATACGCTGTTGATTATTTTGGAGTCCTGTAGCTCAGTGGTTAGAGCATTCGCTTTGCAAGCGAGAGACCCGAGTTCAATTCCAGGCAGAGGGCGAAACCTTGGGCAAGTTTCCTTACTCCACACAGAGCCTAATAATAATCCCTCCAAAACCAAAACCAATAATAAATTGGTCATTTACAATCCATGACTGTTTGTGGGACACTGCTGTGCGCAATTGGCTGCCGCTTTCGCCCACAAATATACAGTCAATTCACTTTACAGTATATTCTGTGAAGCGCTTTGGGACGTCCTCTCGACGTGAAAAGTGCTATATCAAATGCAAGGATTATTATTATTATTGTTTCCAATTGACATAAATCCAGGGACCCGATAAACTCACCAACAGTGAATGCGAGCCCCGTTAGCCTGCTTTCACATTGGGAACAATTGTTAACTTCAATCCTATCATGTATCTGCAACAGTTAGGAGAAATGACTCCCTGTAGACTTTATCTAATGAAAGCTGGGCGATTGGTACTTGATGCGTATTCTGTTGTCAACTGCAGTCAAACATAATGAGGCATAAATTATTATTGTCAAACTGTAAAGCTGTATTTGCTGTGATTTTCGTGGTAAAGTATAGGTGCAGTATAGATTGTGGTTTAGCAGTCAAGCCAAAATTCAGAAGCAAATCACCTTCCTGGCAAGATCATCCTGTGGAGGATTCATCAACAAACACTTTGATTTGTGGGCAGCAATATAAACACAGCTGTTGCAAACAATGTCTTAAATGGACACCCAAGAACTTTCAAGGACCAATTCATAAAGATATTAAAGAGCCAGTTCTGCAACCAATTGTAACATTAAACACATTAACCCCAAATTCTCACAGCCCTCATCTCACACAAGGGGACTGTAAAGTACCTCACACTACTGCTGAAGCCATTAATTACTTTATTTAGAGTATAGACAGGGCATAATTTCAACATGCTTTTCCTAGCGCACAATGCTGAACTTCAGCCTTCTGTCCTCCCTCAAAAGAAAAAGACCCTGCAATTCCAAAAACTGACAAACTATGTAAATCACTTTCATATATATTGTAAATATATATTTTTTTCAACAGCAGAGCAAGGAAGAATCGCTGTGACCGGGGATGGGGATTCTTCCCCCTCAAGGCAAATCCTAACAGGTGGGCTGATCCTAGCTGCACAAGCAGAGGGAAGCTTGTCAATATTCCCAATGGCAAGCTGTATGGTTTTAAACTCCAGCAGTATCTAAATACACAAGGCCCCCAAGCATTTGTTCTTCCCAACCCTCACCTCTACCAGTACGTAAGCAGGGTTCATCCCTCTGAGAAGCTCATCCCTCAAGTTAGCACTCCATATCAGACGAATGGTAATCATATACATATGGAACTTGGTAGTATGGTTTGGAGACTCCTATGCGTGGTGATGGGTTTCTGCCAGCTGAAGGGAGTAAGAGGCAATTGCACCTGGTGCCTGCTTTACTGTATAAGGAATTCCTAATGGTACATTGTTTTATGAAATGAGGTTTGCAAAAGGTCACCGATTAAAAGCACTCTGTTTTATTTATCTTCTGTTTACCTGTTCGTACAAATCAATGAGAGTTTTATCCGGCAGCTTCAGCGACTGTATAGCCTGCAATACCGTGTCCCAGTGACCGCTGTTTATATCGGCCACAAAGCTCTCTATACTGTCCACAGTATTCAGGGAGACTGTGGTCTCTTCCTGTAAAGTTGCTAACGTGCGATGCAAATTATTCTCCTTCAGGTATTGCATGATCAGGCGAATAACACTGGGGGGAAAAAAAGAGAAAACATTGAATTAAATGCTTCCACTGCTAGACAAGCAATGCTCAAAATATGTAGGTTAATGATCGAGAAAGAGAAGTTCTCATTCGGGGTTTTTGCCTGTGGCACACTTCCAGCATTTTAGATTTTAGTTCAGAGACATTAGAATTATTATTAACTTGCTGAAGTTTTTGAGACAAAATGTCTCACAATGCTTCAGCAAGTTGTTAATAACAACCCTTGCATTTGATAATGGAGTGCAACAGTTATTAATGTAGAAAAGCACAGCAAATAATAAGGGCAAGTGACATCCTGCAAACAACAAGATGAATGGCCAAATGATAAGAATAATCCTTGCAATGATATGGCACCCATAACACTGAGAACATCTCAATGTGTTTCAAAGTCTTGTGTAAAGTGTAGTGACTGCACATTTGTAGGCAAATACAGCAGCAATATTCCATAATTTGCAAACAGCAATAGTACAGAAGCAGCCACAAAGTGATTGACCAATTTTATTTGGGGGATTGTTGGTCGGAATACTGGGAGAAACTCCCTTCTTTTCCAGGGGTAATAATTCCTTCAATAAAAAAAAACTGATCGCTCAGTCCATGACACTTTGTGGGACACTGCTGTGCGCAAATGGCTGCCACATTTCACCCACAAAATATACAGCCAATTCACTTTACAAAATATTCTGTGAAGCACTTTTGAGACGTCTTGAAGATGTGATAAGGCACTGTATCAAATGCAAGGATTATTATTATATTATTATCATCAAACGATCTTTGGAATTCACCTGAGCAGGCAGGCAGTAACTCATGACTAACATCTCATCCGAAGGATGGTAGCTTCGACCATGCACCATACCCTTAAGTACTGAACTGGAGTGTTAAGACTATGTACCAATGGGGGGGGCGGCTTGAACCCACAAACTTCTGACTCAGAGGCAAGAATGCAGTCAACAGGAAATTTGTTTTTATTTGGTGAACATCGATGAGGAATACGGTTACGGCCGATTCTCCATGTTTTTCCTCATTTGCCAGTTTGGTAACTTAACTTCCCGTACGGTCCTGTGGTTACCTTTCCAGGTTTTGAACCAGATGGCAGAGGCTCGATTCCCGGTATGGGAATCACATTTTGGCACAGTAACCCACCTCGGGCGAAGAATGGCCATCTTTTGTGTATCAGATTCACCCCATTGACCGTACTTTTGCTCATCTTTCTCCTCCCTCTCTCTTCAGCTCCCCATCCCCATGGGCCGACCCAGCAATGTGATGAAGGGCTTTGAGACGCCTCTCAACAACATGACTATGACCACTACTGCCCATCAAATGCAAAGTTTATTATTATCCTCCATTTGGCCTCTGAGTCAAACCAACACCGACATAACATTAGCCCCTTCTCTCCCCCCTCCTCCCCTCTTCTCTCCCCCCTCCTCCCCTCCTCTCCCCCTCTTCTCCTCTCCCCCCTCCTCCCCTTCTCTCTCCCCTCCTCCCCTTCTCTCCCCCTTCTCTCCCCCCCTTCTCTCTCCCCTCCTCTCCCCTCTTCTCCCCCCCCCCCTCTTCCCTCTCTCCCGCCCCTCCTCCCCTCCCCCTCTCTCTGTCTCTCTCCGGACCTCTGCTCTATAACGGTCACAGTGAGAGCGGCCGCCCCGCTCACACCGGCGCTGCTCATACGAACCGCTCGGCGGCCGACCTGACCCCCCTCCCCCCGCAGCGGGTACTCACTCCGCCGACTCTATCTCTATGGACATGCTGGCGGCCCGGCCTCGCCCCCGCGCTCAGCAGCCCGCGGCCTGCACAACACGCACTTCCGGTACTGGCAGGAAGAGGCGGGGCCCCGACTCCCCACCAACCAGAGGGCCAGGGGGTTACCACGTGACCGTCAGCCCGGCCTGAGCCCCGCCTCCACACTGCCCACTGCCCAGGGGGAGGGGGGCGGGTCACTGCTGTGTGAAATACCATATAATAATAATAATAATTATTATTATATACTATATATCATCTAATTTGCGTACTCCTTGCATTCTGATATTGCGCCTTGTCACCTCGGTCAAACGTCTCAAAGCGCTTCACAGATAAAGTCCAATACAGTGGATGGACCGTGTATTTTGGGGACAGTTTGCGCACAGCGGTCGCCCCGCAGACAGCCATGGGAGCGAGTGACCAATTCAGGTACATCCCAGAGGCCAGGTTCAGAGTTGGGTTCAGCCTTCCCCAGACACCTGACCTCTGAGATGTGCTGAGCTGTGCCGCCTGACTTGAGACCAGTTTCCCGTGACGCACCGCAGACTGAGAATCAAATTTATAATCCTTATAATCCTATAATCCTTGCATTTGATATAGCGCTTTTCACGTCGGGAGGACGTCCCAAAGCGCTTCACAGTACACACTGTAAAGTGAATTGACTGTATATTTGTGGGCGAACGCGGCAGCCAATTGCGCACAACAATGTCCCACAAACAGTCGTGGATTGAAAATGACCAATTTAATTATTGTTTTGGGTTTTTGGAGGGATTATTATTGCAAGTTCTGGGGCCGGAAATTTCTCACGTTCTTTGGCATAAATCCATTATCGCAAGATTTAGGGTTGTGTGGAATTTTGGAAGGCATTCAGTCTTAAAAAGAACTGTTGAAAATCATCTAACGTTGATAATTTTCCAAACTTTTCCAGCCAATGGCTTAAATCTAAGAGCGTTTTGGACTACTGATCGCCATGTTAGTATGTCTACTCACTTGGTTATCAGAGGAGCTCAAGATGCTGAAAAGAAGGTTCCTGTTGCACACTTGGAAAATGTGCTCATCTTCATTCCAGATTCAAGGCTGCTTTTGGAACAGCACTTGCTTATGAGTGGAATAGGGTGAAAATTTAAAATGTAGACCACAAATCAATATATTTCTAGCAGAAACTGGATTATTTGACCCCGAAAACACCCTGCAGATAAAAGTTTCAGGCTGATTCTCAGTAGAATTTAGAATAGGGTTTGAGAAGCAATTTTATAAGATAAAATAATATATTATAAAATTGCTATTCAATCGCAATTTTATGGCTATTCTTAAAAGATTTACAAAATCAGTCAGCCAGGACAAGTTAAAACTATTTTGGATTAATACCTCGTAACTGCAGCATGGGATGTAGTTGTCTACAAGACTGAGGCTTTCTTGCTTGGCTCCCGTCAGCCCCTCCATACCTCGGGCACTGACAGCATCATCCTTCATGGATGCACTGTACACCTCACAGAGCGAATAGGGAACCTCAAGACCAGCTACCGTGCGACCCGCAACTGTCTGTCATCCCCCACATCTGTGCCATGATCCGCTCCACCTTCCGGCTCTGCCACTGTCTCCCATGTAGGCTGCCAAGATCCTCGTCCACGCATTCATCACATCAAGGCTCGACTACTAGGCTTGTCGGCCTCCCCAACTCCTCCCTCCACAGTCTGCAGATCATCCAGAACTCTGCAGCCTGAATCCTCTCCCGCACCAGGCTCCGCGACCCTTTCACTCCATCCTCGCCCAACTCCACTGACTTCCCATCACACATAGGATACAGTTCAAGATCCTGGTCCTCACCTTCAAATCCCTCCACCCCTCGCTCCTCCCTACCTCTGTGACCTCCTAACCCCCTACTAACCTGTCTGCTCCCTCTGCTCAGCAGGCACCGGTCTGCTTCATGTCCCCCGCCTTGCCCACTCCACTATTGGCGGGCGGACCTTCAGCCTCTTTATCCCCACCCTCTGGAACTCCATCCCACAGTCCCTCCACCTCGCCCCCTCCCTTGCTTCCTTCAAGACCTGTCTCAAGACTCTCCTCTTCAACCATATCTTCTTACCCCTACCCTCCCTGCCCTCCACCCCTCCTGATCCCAACCACCAGTTTGGGTGCAGATCTCTGACTGTCCAGTGCCTTGGGAGCTCCTGACATGAAAGCTGCTATACAAATGTAATTTGTTGTAGTTGTTGTTTAGCTAGGAGCACCTGTTAGCGCGTTGATTTTTGAGGTTGAGTGACTATCTAAACTTCAAACTTGATCTAGATTATTGTGCATTATTTTGGCTTTTTCCAGGCATTTTTCCTCAGTCAGTTCAAAGCCAGGATATTTATTCATCAGGTTTGAAAGGATAAAGGTAGGATTAACCCGAACTTTCTAGTGTCATCGGATTATATTCCATATCAGGACTCAAGATCAAAATTTAGACGCACACTCCAGTACTGGATGAATGTTATTTTATTGAGTCCTGCTTTTCACTGACACGTTCATCTTAGATACTGTCTAAGGTGTTTTTTAAAGATCCCATGGTACAATAGAAAAAGAGAAGGAAATTTCTCCCCATGTCCCAGTCAATAATCCTCCAGATAAATTTGTCATTCATCTCATAGCTGTTTGTGGAACTTTGCTTGCATAAAAAACTGCCTCATTAACCTTCAAAAATAGTTGCAACAATAATTATCTGTAAAGCACTTTGAGATATTTTAACTTGATAAAGTGCTATAAAATGCAATCCTTTCTTCCCTATTGGGATGTTTGATTCAGGCAGAGAGAGGTTGTTGAGAGTGCAAACGCGAATTCTATGGGAACAGAACTGTTGGCAGCAAGAAGAAATTAACTAAAAGCTGCTGCAATGAAAAGAACACGAGTGTGGAGAATGAATGCAATTTTAAGGTGAAGGAGTACAGAGTTTAAAAAAAGGAAGATATCTATACACCCAGTGACCTTTCGTATAGTAACCCAGAAGCAGCAAATAATGGGGAGCCACAGTGCCCAAACAGCACAGTTAGGTCTAACCATGTTAAAAAATAGAGATAGCAATAATATTACAACTAATTTCTTTCTTTCAATCTGGTTGAGAAAACCCATATATTTTTTCAAACTGTAATTAGATAAATGTGTAGAAAAAGGAATATTAAAGGGTGTGAAGAGTGAATAGGAGAGTGAGAATAAATTAGGGGACTCTTGTGGAGAAAAGTAACAGAGCAGATTTAATGGGCCAAATACAAATAACCCTTGCTTTTGAAATAGCACCTTAACACATTGTCATGATGTCTCAAGGTGCTTCTTAGGACATATTGCAAAGTGATGTGGTTGTGTGTATTTTGTGGAGGAATGAGGCAACCAATTTGCACACAGCAATGTCCGACAAACTGCCATGAAGTGAGTGACTCTTCTCTTTTCAAATAGTGCCATGGGATCTTAAACATTCATTTGAACAGGCAAACGTGGTCCGGGTTTAAAGTCAAATCTGAAGGACAGCACCCACAACTGCACTGGAGTGTTATTCTAGTCCAGAGTGGTTCAACGCGGCCGCAACCGGGTGATTTTATGCAGCCCGAGACCATTTCCAACATTGCAACTTCCGCTCCCTCCCTCTCTAGTGAACGTCTCCCAGTGCAGTGGCAGGAGCCAGCGGTTGGGAGGATGCTTTGCGGATAGTGAAATAATATCAACCGTTACTGTCAGGAAGACAAACGCGTCTTCTTATCCACCGTGTCTTTAGCAACTGCCAGCTCCTACTGCTGCAGATAGTGAACCACCCGGCTGATTGGGAAAGAGAGGGGGAAAGGGCAGAGAGAGACAGGGAGGAAGAGAGAGGGGGATGGGGAGGGGGGAGTGGGAAGGGGGAGAAAGTGATTGAATGAGACGGAGAGAGAAGAGAGTATATGAGAAAGGGGAAGAGAGAAAGACTGAGAGATGGGGTGGGTGGGGGGGGGTACAGAGAATAATTGACAGAGAGGAGGAGAGAGAGAGTGATTGAGAGGGAGAGAGCAGAGGAAGATTGAGAGAGAGTGTTTGAGTGGGGAGAGAGAGTGCATGAGAGTGTGAGAGGTGTTTGAGAGTGATTGAGAGGGACGAGAGTGTGAGAGGGACAAGAAAGTGTGAGAGGAGAGAGAGGGTGTGAGAGGGGGAGTGAGAGAGAGTAATTGAGAGAAAGAGTGTATAAGAGAGGGAGAGAGAGAGAGAGGGTAGACAGAGAATGATTGAGAGAAAGACAGAGAGATGGAGTGATTGAGAGAGAGCAAGCATAAGAGGGTGAGAGAGAGAAATAAAAAGAGTGAGAGAGCAGAGAGAGAGAGAAGTGAAGTGAGGGCAGTGTTTCAAGGTTCACTGTCAGGACAGATGATCGGAGCCTCTCTTGGTCACCGTGGGGAAGACTGAGGACAGACACGGATTGACGTGCCGTGCGGTTTCCTCATAGAAAGCTCCCTCTTTCCCCCAGTGAGAAATTTCTCGGTCCTTCATTCCACACCCCCCTTCCCACCCTACCTCTGGATCTCCCGACCCAGCCATTCCCTTTGCAGAAAAAACACGGGTTTGCTTCACGTCCCCCATCCCACCATCATCATATTGCCCCCGCTGTTTAGAGTTCCTGGAGTCCCTCCGACTCCCTCCCTCCCTTCCCTCTTTCAAGGCACGTCAAGACCTAACTCTTTGAAACACGCATTCGGTCATCTTTTGCTGTCCGCATCCCACCTCCCCAGCTCTGGTGCCCAGCCGGAAACATCAAGCACTTTGAGATGTTCTTCCAACATGAAAAAGGTGCTGTGTCAATGTTATGTTCCTGCAAGTGGAACACAAAATATTGCCTATGCGGCCTGCGGACCTTTCTCGTAGGGAATCTGGCCCTCGGCAGCCAAAAGGTTAGACCTCCCTGTTCTAGACCATGAGCTCATACGGGGCACTCTCAAACTTTATGCTCAGAAAACACTGGGGGAAGTTGACTCTTCCTGTAAGAATAAATAATCAAAAAGGACTTCTCTATTTACAGGAAATGCCATATAAAAGTTCTCCCATTAAAAGGACAAATCAAAGAAAATATGCTGCAAAAGCAAAACCCAAAGAGACAACAGCTAAAGTGCTACAATGGTAACAATAATCTTTGCATATGATATAGATTCATGTCAGAAGGCCAAATCAAAGTGCTTCATAAAGTGCTATGAAGTGACTATATTTGCAGGCGAACTCAGCAACCAAATTGCAAACAGGAATATTTTACAACCAGTTAAACAAGTGAAGAACATTCAATTATTCCCTCACCACCACCACCACACAAACTATCATTGGGACAAAGGCCTGTGTAGGAATGAACCAGACAGACCGAAAGAGGGGGAAATTGTAGGGGAAACAAGTGTGAGTCTGTGTGATAATGGGAGATAAGAGAGACTCAAAAGACATAGTCATTGGGTTTCACACACAATGAAGATACAGAAAGGCTGGAATAAGAAGACTCCAACTTCAGAGACCACAATAAATCTGTTTCGCAAAGAGCAATGTTTTGAATAATTTAGCATTTGCAACGAATATAACAAATCAAATATTAAATGCAAAACATATAAAGGTTGAAATGCAGACTTCGGCTTGTCCATCACAAGATTGTAGCTTTTTTTTAAAAAAAGAACTATAAAGCAGAACGACTGAATAATATGTTGTGGTGCCAGTCTTATGACAGCTTCTGCCTGACTGGAACATCCAAATCTTGTGATGTTTTTCTTACAAGGAGCTGTAAGCCGGCTTAAACAAGTTACAAAAGTGGCTCTGTTTTCCCTGGCTTTCCATGTCTGAACATCTAAAATAGTTTCAGCAGCTGCAATACGAGGTATTTCTCCATCTAAGTTTTTCTTTCCTTAATTGATTATAAATGTACATTAAATAGCATTGCTTGAGATGTTAGCTTGTGAACAGTTTCGAATGTTAGCAGTTTCTTTCAAATAGTTTTTTGTTGCACTTTTTTCAATTGACGTAAAAGATCCTTTTCGGGTTCTATACAGGGGAAGGGGAGGAATGAGTAGATTTGATTGTAAGAACAGATTAAAGGTTTTAATAAACATTATTGTGACACCAGGTATCCTTGTTTCAGGTATTTATCATGATGCAAATCCGAAGACTGTCCTTTGCTTATCAAAACCTAAAAGAAGTGCCTTTTATCAAAATATATCAACACGCAGGCAGCCTTGAAGAGCTTGATCTCAGCTACAACTGTCTGTACGAGTATCCTTTTTACTATAATAATAACAATATTAATCCATGCATTTGATACAGCACCTTATTACATTTTTGAGACATCTCAAAGCTCTTCACAGGATATACTGTACAGATACTATTTCATTTGTAATGCTAAAAAATAACAAGAATAATCCTTGCATTTAATATAACACCTTAACACATTGTTGAAACATCTCAATGTGCTTCATGGGATTTACTGTAAAGAAGAACAACCATAACAACAACAAAATTAAATTTGTAAAGCGCCTTTCACGTCGGGAGGACGTCAGAAGGCGCTGGACAGACAGAGTTACGGACCCGAGCTGGGGGTGGGCGCGGGTGGAGGGCAGGGGGGAAGCAGGGAGATTTAAAGCATGGTCGAAGAGGAGGGTCTTGAGGTGGATCTTGAAGGTGGCAAGGGAGGGGGCGAGGCAGATGGAGTTCCAGAGGGTTGGGGCAGAGTGGCAGAAGACCCGCCCACCCACCAGTGGGGCGAGCAAGGCAGGGGACGTGAAGGAGGCCAGAGCCCGCTGAGCAGAGGGAGCAAACAGAATGGTAGGAGATCGGAGAGGTTGTGGGGGGAGGAAGACCATGGAGGGCTTTGAAGGTGAGGACCAGGATCTTGAACTGTATCTTCTATATGATGGGAAGCCAGTGTAGTTGGGTGAGGATGGGTAAGGTCGCAGAGCCTGGTGCGGGAGAGGACACGGGCTGCAGAGTTCTGGATGATCTGCAGCCTGTGTAGGGAGACGTTGGGGAGGCCGACAAGCAATGAGTTTGCATAGTCGAGCCTCAATGTAATGAAGGCATGGATGAGGGTTTCGACAGCCTGTGTTGTGAAACAGTGGTAGAGCCAGGCGTTGTTGCGGAGGTTGGGGAAGGCAGAGCGGGTCATGGTGCAGATGTGGGGTAGAAAGGATAGTTGAGGGTCAAACAAGACCCCAAGGTTCTGGACTGGCTTAGCAAGGTGCAGTGTGCAACCATGGATGGCAATGCTGTCAGTGCCTGAGGTGAAGAGGCACTGACGGGAGCCAATCAGGAGAGCCTCGGTCTTGTTGACGTTCAACTGAAGAAAGTTGGCTCTCATCCAGGACTTGATGTCTGACAGACATTCTGTCAGGACAGCAGTGATCCTGGAGTCAAGGGTGGAGGTAGAGAGGTAGAGTTGGGTGTCATCCGCATACATGTGGAAGTTGACCCCATGACTGTGGATGATGTCACCAAGAGGGAGCATATAGATGTTGAAGAGGAGGGGACTAAGGACAGAGCCCTGAGGAATGCCACATTAAACGGTCCAGGGGCTAGAGGAGAAACCGTTTGAGGCGGTGAAGTGCAAGTGGTGTGAGAGTATGATCTGAACCAATCAAGGACAGCGCCATGGAAGTTGAGGTGAGAGGAGAGGCAGTGGATGAGGATAGAGTGGTCGACGGTGTCGAAAGCAGTAGAGAGGTCAAGGAGGACAAGGAGGCAGAGGGAGCCCTGGTCGCAGATGGACAGAATGGCATTTACGATGTCAGTGAGTAGAGGGTCAAGGAGGTGGAGCTGGGAGGTAAGGAGAGGGGTAACAATTACCCCTCACATTACAATATCCCACAGTCACAATGTCCCACAAACAGTCATGAAGTCAATGATCAATTTTTTTTCTCCGGGGATTGTTAGCCAGAATGCTGGGAGAAACTCTCTTCTCTTTTTGAGTATTGTCATCCAGTCTGTAACATCCACCTGAACAGGTAGACAGGACCTCGATTTGACGTCTCATCTAATGGCATCACCGACAATGCAAAGCAAACCCCAGCACTGCACTGGATTGTTAGTCTAGACCAGGGTGGTTCAACCCCACCACCCCAATTTCATCTGGCTGACCTTCTCCCTCCATAACCCATAAATGTTATGTGATGTATCTGGAAGGGAAACACAAAAATATTGTTTATCCAGCCCCACGGATGTTTTTCAAATAGGGCATCCGGCCCTCAGCAGCCAAAAGGTAGGACCACCCTGGTGTAGACCATGAGTTCAATGACCCAATGTTGTGGGGCTTGAACTCAACTAAGAAGTGAGATTGCTACTAATCAAACCAGGGTATGTTTTGCCTCGGTGCCACTAATGCTGTCTGCATTGCAACCCACATTGAACAAAAGGCAAGACTAACATCTAAGTGCTCTGTCATAAAAAAAGCATAGATCAAGAAAAGGCCATTTAGGCCACCCATAGGCACCCTATTGTTGTCATCACTCTGCCTTAGATATTCTCTGAACTCGAAAGGTTATCAAAGAGGAGAATGAGCCATCTCCACATTTGAACCCTGTTCTCCTTCTCTCCATACCAACAGCCTCCGGCCTCTCCCACCCCACACTCTGGCTCCCAGCAATGCAAAATAATCATTTCCCAAGGCATAATTGTTCAAGCCTACCTTTTCCCTATGGCTATTGCCATCCTGCGCCTAATACTTTCAGGAATTAGCTAAGTAGGATGAATCCACTAAGGAGAGAGTGTGCATTCCATTAAAACAATCTATCTCTGGGATTTCCATGTGTAGGTGGGATGCATGGAATTCTCAGCTTGGTTTGGATTCTCTCAAACACGGGCTTCCGCACGTGTCAGTCACCCGGCCGGCTAAAAAAGGATGAGGATTCTCATTTGAGACTCCACGTACAGAAGTCCAGATCTCCTGATTTCCTGGAGAAAATGCCAAATGGAATTCACTTTGAGTCTGATAAATTGAACACATTTTCTGCTTATGCATAACTACAGTTCGATTATATTTGTATGATTTGATTTGACATTTATAGTATAATTTTATTTATAAGTTAAAAATTAAGTTATTTCCAAGCTTATTGCCAAGTCTAAATGTAGCACACTCAGTAGAAAAGCTCAAAGCCCCATCAGCAAATTTGCTGCACTGAGTGAGTAAAGCTGAGTAACTAGCATACAAGATAATTCACAAATCTCCTGTTTATCTGTACAAACACACAGTGATCTACAAAGATTTGAAAGTTAACTGTAAAGAAACTATTAGCAACATGACTGAATGACCTCCTTCTGTTGTAATATTCTATGATTCTGCGACAGCCTCCTATACTAAAAAAAATTAGTCACTCTGGGAGCTGTAATAATAATAATACTAATAATCCTTGCATTTGATATCACGCCTTATCACGTCTTTGAGACGTCTCAAAGCACTTCACAGAATATGTTGACTGTATTTTGTGGGAGAAACGCCGCAGCCAATTGCTCATAGCAGTGTCCCACAAACATTCGTGGATTGAGTGATCATATTTATTTTTGGAGGGATTATTATCCCCGCCAATTGTCTAACAACCGGGTTCCTACTTACTGTGGGTAAACAGAGGTGTGTGGAATAAGTCCAGGAATCAAATCTGGGTCCTCTCACTTGCACTACAATGAGGGACTCCATGTAAGCATCCCATGTAAAAAATATTTGAACAGAATCAATTATTGGAGGGAGGGGATGCTTCACACTCGGCTACTGTTTACCCTGCAAACCAAAGAAATTAACAAGTAGGATGATTCTAGCTGGACAAGTGGCGGGAATCTTGCCAAATAGTGCTCTCGATTGCAAATAATGAATTTTTTAATCTGGTTAGACTCCAGCAGTATTCCAAAGCACAATCTAGGGTTCCTAAACCTCGGCTCTTGCCAAAGGGTTCCACTTCCCAGCACTGATATCTACTGCCTTGATAAGTCCAAAAAAAGAGGGAATGGGGTGGGGAAATCATCCAAACATTTACCTATTAGAGGTGCATTTCATTTTTCATGGATGGTACAAGTTACATTTGCAGATTACAAAATCAAGTGAATTATGCATGTATGGTCCACCCAAATCATAATAGCATATGATAATAATGCCTCAAGAAAACAAATAATAAATTGGTCACTTCAATCGACGACTGTTCATGGGACAATGTTGTATGGAATTGGCTGCCGCGTTTTGCCCACAATTATACAGTCAATTCACTTTACAGTATATTATTAATATTATTATCATCCACAACATCTAGAGTTGATTATTTTCTTTATTAATCTGCCCTGTGTTTATCAGATGTTTTAATATAAATAGTATTGGTCTGCTAACCAAATGTGATAATGAATGTTTCATGTTTTACATTAGAGTAAGGATAGGGAGCAGATATTGACAAATTCTCAGGCCTATATTTAACAACAGCAAAATTACATTTATATAGTCCTTTCACGTCGGGAGGACATCCCAAGGAGCTGACCTGCTGGTAATCTAAGATGACCCTCCAGTGCAGAGTCAGGTGTGTGTTGAATTGTCAGAGGTGTTGAGATCCTGTCTGCCTGTTCAGCTGCATATTAAAGATCCCACGACACTGCTCGAAAAGAGAAGGAGTTTCTCCTGGTTTCCGAGGCAACAATCCCCCCAATAAAAGATTGTTCATTCTTTATGGCTGTTTGTGGGACATTGCTGTCTATCCTGTGAAGTGCTTTGAGACGTCTTGATGACGTGATAAGCTATTATACCAAATGCAAGAATTATTATTATTCCCAAAATGCAAGGATTATAATACCCATCACCATTGATATTTAAGCCATTTTAGAATTGCAAGCCTTCAGTCAGTATTGTCCACATTATCCTGGTCAATTGTATCATTCGTTTTGCTAAATCTGTCCACGGATACTACACTTGTGTCTTTCTCAATTCCAACACTGCAGAAACCTCTCACAACTGGGGGATCTCTGGAAACTAACCACGTTGATTTTGGATGGAAACAATTTCTCCTCTCACGTGAAGTTTCCCTACATGCCGAATGTCACCACCTTATGGATAAACAAAAACAGAATTACCAACCTGGCTATATTCATTGCAGAAATAGCTAGAAACTTCCCACAAATCAGGTGAGATAATTTGGGAACTTAATGGGAAAACGAGCAATAATTGTCCTCCTTAAACTTCTGCAAGATTTTATGTTTCTTTATTGAGGGTATGATGGCTCTGTGAAAAGCACTAAAATGTCTAAGTTTCGCACATGTTTAGAACGACTTCTTTATACCTTCTTTATTATAAAAAATACATGATTTTCCCAATAATCCTTGCATTCAATATAGCACCTTTTTCATCAGGGAGACTTTTAAAGCACTTCATGGGTTTACTGTGTATTTTGTAGGTAAACTAGTATATTCTATTTCTGGGAGACTCAAAAGAACTTCAAAGAAATGTGTCTATTCAAGAATTACAAAGAAATAACTAAGGGCAAGTTAGTGTAAAAATGCATTAATAAAACAATAAACTATTTACAATATTTGTCAGAGGTGCTGTCCTTCAGATGAAATGTTAATTTGAGGTCTTGTCTGCCTTTTCAAGTGGACGTTAAAAATCCCTTGGCATAATTCAAAAAGAGAAGCAAATTTCTTCCAGTGTCCTTACCAATAATTGTTCCCCCCCAAATAATATTGGTAATTTGTTTCATGGCTATTTGTGGGATATTGTTGTGCTTAATTCAACTGCTGTGTTAGCCTACAAATATACAGTCTCTCCACTTCATAATAAATCCTGTGAAGCATTTTGGGATGTCCTCATGACATGGAAGGCACTATAACAAATGCAAGGAGTATTAATTTTCACATAGCAATATCGTACAAACAGCTATAAAGTTAATGACCAATTTTATCTGGGGATTGTTGGCCAGGACACTAGAGAAATTTCCTTCTCTTTTCAAATAGCACCATGGGATCTTTAACATCCACCTGAACAGGTAAACGGGACCTTGGTTTAATGTTTCACCTTGTCAAGACAGCAATTAACATTGCAACACACCAAAGCATTGGTGTGTCAGCCTAAACCTAGACTATGCGAGTTTTAAGTCCCAATTAAGGGCTTGAACTCACAATCTTCTGACTCAGAGGCAAGAATGTTACCAATTGAACCAAGCTGCCACCTGTCAGCTGAGATGGTAGACAACACTGGAGTGCTGGCTTATCCTCTATATTGGTGACATCCAATTTATTTCAAAGGATCATTGCAAACATCCCAATATATGAGACAACCATAGGATAGTTAAAAAGTAGAGGAGATCTAGATAAGTTTCAATGTATTATTTCACCCGAGGAAGCGCTAGAAACCATAGCATGGCTCAGAGAAGTTCCTTTCACAGTGCCTTGAATATTCCATTCAATTTGGTTTTATTTCCACTCCTTGGTTCTTGCAGTAAATTGAGGGGTGATGAGGCTTACAGCCCTGTCAGTAGATATTTATTGACGCTTCATATATTAAACTTGCCTGTAGGATTCTAAGTATGATGAACAACGAGGCTGCACCAAGTTATTTTAACGGAGGGAGTTTACCAGAATACATTGATTATAGGTAAGTGCTAAAGTATTGATGAATTTATTGGCATTTGCATGACTGAGTAATGGGTTGAAGCTGTAATTAATGCAAATTAACAGGAAATACTGTGAGTGTGAGCAGTCCTGAGTGTGAGAGGAGAGAGAGAGAGGGTGAGCAGTCCTGAGCAGGAGAGGAGAGAGTGAGTGTGAGCAGTCCTAAGTGAGAGGAGAGAGAGAGAATGTGAGCAGCTCTGAGTGTGAGAGGAGAGTGAGTGTGAGCAGCTCTGAGTGTGAGGAGAGTGTGAGCAGTTATGAGTATGAGAGGGGAGAGAGTAAGTGTGAGCAGTCCTGAGTGTGAGCAGCTCTGAGTGTGTGAGGAGAGAGAGTGAGTGTGAACTGTCCTGAGTGTGAGCAGCTCTGAGTGTGAGAGGAGAGAGAGTGAGTGTGAGCAGTCCTGAGTGTGAGCAGCTCTGAGTGTGAGAGGAGAGTGAATGTGAGCTGTCCTGAGTGTGAGAGGAGAGATTGTGAGTGTGAGCAGTCCTGAGTGTGAGAGGAGAGAGAGTGAGCAGTTCTGAGTGTGAGAGGAGAGAAAGGGAGTGTGAGCAGTCCTCAGTGTGAAAGGCAGGAATGTGAGGGTGAGTGGTCCTGAGTGTGAGAGGAGGGAGTGTGAGTGTGAGGAATCCTGAGTGAATTGCCCTAAGTGTCGGAGAGGAGAGAACAAGTGTGAATTTGAATGTTGTTATTCCACCCTTTTACAGGCACTATGTGATCAGTCAAATACCAAGGCTGAAAGTGTTGGATGACACAGAAGTGGTGCTTGAGGAGAGAATGGAAGCACAAAGAGTCTATCCACCAAAACACTCAAAAATCAGATCAAGAGGCAAAGGACATAAGTTAAAAATTTCTCAAGTTTGATATAAAATTCATAGTGTAATCTTGTTCTGATGGCATTGACCATATTTCACAGGTCAGACATAACATAACTAGCTACAGTCAGCATGGTATCAAATGAAGAATACTTGTTAAAATCGTTGTGTGTCTTTATGCAGTTAGTTCCATTGACGAGTATGTTTCAGATATTTAAATAAATGTAAGTATCAAAGTCGTTATATGAAGCAGTGTGAAATCCCAAAACGCTGATCTCAGAAAAATCCAACGTTTGCTGAATATAGGAAGCAAAAATAAGAGACACGTGGACAGGATAGAAAGAGGAAGCTAAAAAAACTAGGAGTGTTAACTAACTCATCACTTACCATGTTCAAGCAGTGTAAAGCAGCCAGCTATACAATGCTCTGGGGTATTGAGAGTAATTCAGGTCTCAGAGACACAAGGTGGCTGCTCAGCCTTAGACAGGAGTGCACAGAAGTGTAACAGGATATCCCCGGGGTTAGCAGGATGAGCTATCAAAAACAATAGGCTCTCAATGGAGATACGTATAAAATGCTAAATGGGATTGCGTAAGTAAACCCAGAGCAATATTTTCAGACAGGCGGCAACAAAACAAAAGTCACAGGTTCAGGGTGGTCAAAGGCAATTGCAGGATAGACACCAGGAAATAACAACAACAAAATTACATTTGTGTAGCGCCTTTCACATCAGGAGGACGTACGTCCCAAGGCACTGGACAGACAGAGTTATGGACCCAACCTATGGGTCGGGGTGGGTGAGTGTGGAGGACAGCGGAGGAAGCAGGGAGAACAAAATCACTGTTGAAGAGGAGGGTCTTTTGGTGGGTCTTGAAGGTGGCGAGGGAGAGAGCGAGATGGAGGGACTACAGGATGGAGTTCCAGAGGATGGGTGCAGAGAGGCAGAAGGCCTGCCCACCAATAGTGGGACAAGCAAGGTAGGGGACATAAAGCAGGCCAGAGCCCGCTGAGCGGAGGGAGCGAGCAGGATGGTAGAGTTTAGGTGGTCGGAGAGATGGGGGGAGCAAGACCGTGGAGAGCTTTGAAGGTGAGGACCGGGATCTTGAACTGTATTCTCTGTGTGATGGGAATCCAACAGAGTTGGGTGAGGATGGGGGTGATAGGGTCACGGAAGCTAGTGCAGGAGAGGACATGGGCTGCAGATCTGCAGCCTGTGGAGGGAGGAGTTGGGGAGGCCAACAAGCAGTGAGTTTGCATAGTCAAGTCTTGATGTGAGTGTCTATGTTACTGTCTATGTGACTGTGTCTATGTGAGTGTCTCCATGTGAGTGGTTCTATGTGAGTGTCTCTATGTCAGTGTTTCCAAGTAAGTGTTGACACAGAGGATAAATAACAGCTGGAATGGGATACCATGAGAGTGGTGGACCAGCACACTACATTCACTTTAAGAAATAATTTGATGGTGTAATGAGAATATAGTAGGGTGAGATAAAATAGACCAAAGGGTTTTCTTCATCCAAACCTCTCGTTATTTTATGATTCTTGGTCTTTTCTCAGTTAGCTGATCTCAACCAGCAACAAATTGGGTCCCTACAATTGTCTTGAATGGCTTTGGTTGAATTGGGCTTTGGTCCCATCCAATACTATCTGTACTGATCTATATCAGACTTGGTACAGTTACACATCTATAATAAAGGCGTTTCTAAGTACTGTAACTTGAAAACGTTTGCTGGATATCACATTGCTGGTGCAGAGTCAAGTATGTCTCATTGTCTGAGCTACCATGGAAGCGCAACTAATTTAAAGTATAACTAGTTCAGTCATATGAGTAGTTGGTCCCCACTTGGTATCATCTAATATTTAACATGTGATGCATAGTTTAAAAGAGATGGGCTTTGATTTTTAACAAAATATAACATAGTGAAGAAGAAAGCTTTTGAATCATTTTGCTACTGACTTAGGTGAAAGTTGCTTTTATAAATTAAATCTATTATAAAAGCAATTCATGGTATTATTACATTTGGCTATATCTAATTGAAATGTGTCTTAATCTGTTAGCATTGATATATTGATTCCCATCTCTCTGTGGTCATCATATATTATATGACCAAGGCTGACTTAGCCCTGTGCACCAAATGAGCTGTGCAAAATTTATAGAGAAAATTATACAATTGTAATAAAAATACTGATCGATCAATCAATAGATCAGTGATCGATGATCAGTCGGTCAGTCAATATCTGGCAACATTACTGTTGCCTGAATATTTACTGTTGGTTGCAGATTGTTACCTCTGGCGGTAATAATAATAATAATGATCCTTGCATTTGATATAGCCCCTTATCACATCTTCAAGACGTCTCAAAGCACTTCAAGTGAATTGACTGTATATTTTGTGGGCGAAATACGGCAGCCGATTGCACAAATTCAAGGATTATTATTATCAGGTTTAGGACCTTGGGATGTCAGCTACGAAGGCAAGTAATTTTCTCCTTCATGCATCTTTTATCTCAGAACTCAAATCACTGGAATGGCAGTGCTGCTGCAGAACTTGCTGGAGGAACAAGCTGTCCTCAAAATGTTACTTACTTCACCTGAAAGAGCAAATTATTGACCTGAATTTCCTTCCCACTGCATTCAAGACTATTGTTTAAGGATCTGAGGAATGAAATTTTACTTTGTCTTAGCTGTTAGAACATTTTTTTTAATTTTAAGAAGGTGCAGATAAGGCGTTATATCAAATGCAAGAATGATGATGATAACTATTATTGTTATTATTATTATAAGGAACAACAGTGACCGAAAACTTTTCTGACTACCCACTCTCCCCGGTCGAAAATATCCTTCTACCAAACACATTTTCATGAAACCATCACCCCTTGAAGAACGACACTTCCTTTTGGCTCAAAACCTGATCACATGGGAGCCGGTGAACTATAAATGATTCTGGTTACAATAATTGGGGTCAACTTCTTTGTTGAAATGGAACATACAGCTAATTTTTAGGAATTTTGCGCTCCTTAGAGAAACGGTGCAAAGGATTTTGATGCAGCAATCAGGTTTGAAAAGCTATTTATTCACCCCTCCCCCCACCACCAAAAAAATGTTGAATAATTTCCATTATAATTCAGAATTGTGAGCATCTATTCTGGTTACTTGGCTGATATCAGGCTATGACTGCTAACAGCACTTGAGGACAACAGTCAAATGAGTGGAATGCCAGTGAGTGGAAAATGCTGTTCTCTTTACCATCCTGAGTTTAAAGTCACAAATATATTCATCTGAGTCTTTCCTCCTACCATAAGTAGAGAAAAGCCAAACACCTACCTCACAAGGGAAGGTATCTGACACATGCAGAAACCCATCACCAATCTTTAGAATGCATGGAAATTGCCATTTATCTGGAATGGGATTTTGCACTCTTTCCCCAGAGGAATGCATCTTGCTCTCCTCATCCCAGAAGTTATTTGCACAGATTGGCGTGGGCCAAGGTTTGGAGACCACAGTGAGTGCTTTGAAATGCTACTGGGGTTTACCAGCTAAAACCACATAGCTTGCCATTGAGTACACTGTCTGTCAAGCTCCGAATCCCAATGCTTGTGAGCTAGAAACACACTACCCATTAGGACTTTGGCTTCCAGCCTTAACAACAACAACAACTTGCATTTATAGTGTCCTTAATGTGGAGTATCGTCTCGGAGCTCTGAACTGGAGCCAATTGGGAAGAATCCCCTTTCCCTGTGACTGGTATGCTCCTCCATGCCTTGCTATGAGATAAGCTAAGTTGTCTGTCATCAAATATGGGTGGTAGCCTGGCTCAATTGGTAGCACCTTCGCCTCTGAGTATGTCGTGGGTTCAAGCCCCATGTCAGGATTTGGAACCCATCTAGTCTATGCAGTCACTCCAAAGCAGTGTTGGCGGTGTGCTGCATTGTCAAGAGTTGCATCCTGTGGAAGAAATGTTAAATTGAGGTCCCACCTGCCTGTTCAGGTGGTTGTTAAAGGTTCCATGATACAATTTAAAAAGAGAAAGGAATTTATCTCGGTGTCCTGGCCAACAATTCCCCCAATAAAATTTGTCACTCATTTCATGGCTGTTTGTGAAACACTGTTGTGTGTAAGCTGGCTGCAGCATTCATCCACAAAATACGCACATCCACATCACTTTACAGTATATCTTAAAAATGCTTTGAAACGTGTAGACCACGTTAAAAGGCGCTATATCATATACACAGATTATTATAAACAGCCGTACCTTGGAGAGCAAGGAAAGGAAATTAAATTCATTCCCCATTTGATCATTAGGTGGCAGTAAGTACCACATTATAGACCCAGTGCTCTTGTGGTACTCTGCCAATGTTAGCTATGTAATGGTATTGCGCTATAATAAATAATCCTTGCATTTGATATAGCGCTTTTCACGTCGGGAGGACGTCCCAAAACGCTTCACAGAATATACTGTAAAGTGAATTGACTGTATATTTATGGGCGAACGCGGCAGCTAATTGCACACAGCAATGTCCCACAAACAGTCGTGGATTGAAAATGACCAATTTATTATTATTTTTGTTTTTTTGGAGGGATTATTATTAGGCTCTGTGTGGAGTAAGGAAACTTGCCCAAGGTTTCGCTCTCTGCCTGGAATTGAACTCAGGTCTCTCACTTGCAAAGCGAGTGCTCTAACCACTGAGCCACAGGACTCCACGATCTATAGATCTAGTGGTTCTGTAGGAGGTTTTATAAGCTTTGCTTTGACAATAACAAATTATGACTTTTAATGAAATCTGGTGACATCCTGGTGACTTTTTGCAATCCATCAACCTGCCCTCCCCCATTGTATCATCCGCCTTCCACCAACCTACCCCAAGCTCCCATTTGTCCATCCATCTGTCCATCAATCAATCCTGCACTTCCATTGGATCATTCACTCATCCATCAAACAATTCTGCTCTCCCATTGGGCCATATCTCTGTCCATCAACTGGCCCCACAACTTCACTGTGAATCCCAGAGCAAGGGTCTGTCTGTGAGAGATGCCTCTCAGTGACTGAGTCTCAAGGAACATTCAATGGCCAAAGCTTGTTTATTTTTTATCCAGATATGCATCCCAGCTCCATGATCCGTTTTAGGGAAACAAGGCTCAGAGGAAGGCTGCCCAACAACAACAACAATTTGCAATTATAAAGCGCCCCTCAGGGTTGCATCCCAGAGCACTTGACAGTGGCGGAGCACGACAGAAAGACCCACTGTAATTACTGAATGATTTATAAAAGTCTTACCACAGCGCTGAAGGCAGATGTCCAGCACTGACATGGGTATATACTTTTGGGTACATACGTTCCCAAAAAGTTATGCTTTTCACAGTAATATACAATGAATTTATTTTGCAAACTTGCAAAACCAGGATTTTTTATTATATTTTATTATATCTGTTAAACACATACTTAATAGAATGTGAATATTTAATATTCATATTCTTTAAAAATCATATGAAACCCACAATACTTTAATTCAACCACAATTTCTATTAATGACAAATAGGAAACAATCATCCATTTGGCCACACTCTGATAACATAGGTTTCACTGGAGTTTAGCGACCTCTAGATTTTCTGCAGCATCTTTTGACTTTTCAAGGTTCATCTGGTGACTTTCACTGAGAGGCAATTGGCAACACTGCATTCACTCCTGCGTAAAAAATTGCAGCATATAACTTGTGCAGTAAAGGATATTTTGTAGACAAATGCAAATAGAATTAATCAGCAGACTTTGTTTTGTTAACTCTTTTGACATTACTGATAATAAACTGTAATGTTTGAAGACATAGGTCAACGTATTTCTGCACAGGAGTTGGCTGGTCTTCAAGCAGGGCAGACCTTCTGAAAAAGAATCCAAGTCTGGAGAAGTTAATGATATATAGCCTACAAAGTAAGGACAGTCATATATATACCTAGCAGTAAGTAGGAACCCGGTTGTTAGTTGATTGGCGGATCACTTTTCTGGGGGTAATAATCACTTTTAAAAAATGGTCACTCAATCCACGAATGTTTGTGGCACACTACTGTGCACAATTGGCTACCACGTTTCACTCACGAAATACGCGGTCAATTCACTTTGTAGTGTATTCTGTGAAGGGCTTTGGGACGTCTCAACAACGTGATAAGGCGCTATATCAAATGCAAAGATACTATTATTATTATTACCCTTTATGTGAGTCACCCTCTAAACTACTATAAAGTAATGACTAATTAGCCTACAAAACACACAGTCACTACACTTTACTGTATATTCTGCAAAGCACTTTAAGACATACTCCCGATGTAAAAGATGCTATACCAAATATGAGCATTTAGTTTATTTTCAGGTGTCAAAATGTCTCAAAAGTCTTCACAGATAATTGTTGTCAACTTACATTAGAATATACAGCACAGAAATGGGCCATTCGGCTCAACTGGTCAATGCCAGTGTTTATGCTCCACATGAGCCTCCTCCTGCTCTCCCTCAACTAAACCTTCAAGCATAACCTTTTATTCCTTTCTCCCTTATGTACCTATCTAGCTTCCCCTTAAATACATCTATGCTATTTGCCTCAACAAATCCTTCTGGTAGCATGTTCCACATTCCCACTAGTACAACAACAACGACAATAAGATTACATTTGTATAGCGCCTTTGACATTGGGAGGACGTCCCAAGATGCTGGTGTGAAGCTGCGTGAAGAAATTTCTTCTAACTTCCCTATTTGATCTAGTTGTGCCTATTTCATATTGATGGCCCTGGTTTTGGTCCCCCCACAAGTGGAAACATTTTCCCTATGTCTACCTTATAAAAACCCTTTATTATTTTAAAGATCTCTATCAGGTCACCCCTTACCTTCCTCTTCAGTGAGTTCAGTGAGTAGAAGGAAACTGGAAAAGCTACCTGAATACAGCTTAAAATAGATTAAGGGTCAACAAAAGGCTAATAACTAACTAACAACTTCACTCTCAGGCTAAAAAATTACTTTAGTGAGTGTCCTGGACACTTCAAGCCCGGCCTGTAAAATTGCTAAATGTTAATTTAATTAAAATCAGAATTTCAGGCCTTTCTTGGAATTCCTATTGTGGAGAAATTGTAATGTGCAGAATAGAATAGTTCATGAGCTAGATTAGTTCAGTCCTGTGGAGTCCTGTAGCTTAGTGGTTAAAGCACTTGCCTTGCAAGTGAAAGGACCTGGGTTTGATTCCCGGGCAGGGTGAAATAATGGGCAAGTTTCCTTACTCCACACGCCTATATTTAACTAGCAGAAAGTCGATCGCTTTTCTGGGGGTAATAATCCCTTCAAAAAAATAATATTAATAATAATTTGGTCACTCAATCCACGACTGTCTGTGGGACACTGCTGTGCGCAATTGGCTGCCGGTTTCGCCCACAAAATATAGTCAATTCGCTTTACAGTATATTCTGTGTAGCGTTTTGAGATGTCTCGAAAATGTGACAAGACGCTATATCAAATCCAAGGATTATTATTATTATTATTATACGAAGAATACTGCATGGCTTGGGTGTGCGGGTTTACATTGACCTAGTTTGGAATGTGATTTTCCCTTCTTTAACCCGGCGGGCTCCTAGGGTAATTGTAATGCCCTGTTCTGGCTGAGATAGCCAATTCAGCATGGTCTGTATGGGTTACTAAGGTACAGATACTTCTTAATGAGAGGGTCACCCTTTAGAAAAAGACATTCACTGTCTGGCCATGGCTACACTTATGCTTACAGCTGAGTTTCAGGAACACAAGTAGCCCACAGATTCCCAGGCCCCCAGAGAGTAGGAGAGCTGAAGGGAATTTGTTGATTGCTATGAAGTTCTGACCATACGAATAAAGAGTCATTGCCTTGACTGTAGTCCAGCCCGGCTGGTGCAAAATCACCACAATGTTTGTTCGGAGGGGAAGAGGAGGAGGTTGTGGGATGTTGTGCTCATCTGATGGTATCACATTCACATTCAGCCAATCTAAGCCCAGACATCGCAGTCTGAGTTGGTAAGATTACTTGCTTATAGTCTGGGACAGCCATGCGTCCTTACATTAAGTCTCAGCCCTTGAATGGCACTTATACAGGGCAGTGTCTGCCAAAAACCTAATGTGTCCCACCCAGCCAGTCTGCTATCCCCTATGCAAGTTGATCGATATTTAAGGTGTGTTCTTTATAGTGTTTTTTTTGCTTTTGTTTGTCACTAAATCCCCTAATTTTAGTCACAAACCAGAAGCCGCAATTAACACCACATTATTACAGATCTTGTATTTTAGAATTGATTATTTTAGGTACATTGCAATCATTCAAAATGTCTCCAGAAAAAGATATTTCTTTTTAAATCTGCTGCAGTCTTTTACCTGCAATTACCTGAAAGGCTACACACTGTATATACTGTACATTCAACAACAACAACAACAAGATTCCATTTATAGAGCGCCTTTCACGTCAGGAGGACGTCCCAAGGCGCTGCACAGTTGGGTCATGACCCGAGCAGGGGGGAAATGGTCAGGGTGAGGGGAGGAAAGGGAGGGAGAGAGGAGGGGGAAATGGTCAGGGTGAGGGAGGAAGGAGGGAGCGAGGAGGAGGAAGAGAGTCGAGAGGGGAGCTGAAGGCACGGTCAAAGAGAAAGGTTTTGAGACCGGCCTTGAAGGAGGAAAGGGAGGAAGCAAGGCGAAGGCACTGGGGGATGGAGTTCCAGAGCCTCGGGGAGGCTCATCTTGTATATCCTGTACTAATTTGAAGACACTCTGCCTGGCCTCTTCAATCCATGGTTCTGGATTTGCATTGGCTGACTGTATAAACCTACCTGAACAGAATCGAATCTAAAGTTATCCCTTGTGCCATTGGAGACACTGTGTAGACTTCAGAATATTGACCGTTGGAAACTCAGAACGTGATGATGACTCACTGTCAGTTTGCATTGCTCAACTCCACGTTTCTCCAACATGAAAGGCTATCACCATGGAAATCCATCAGGGTGGGCAGTCTGCACCAATTACTGCACCAATCAGCAGTACAAGTAAGGGTATTACATCTGTGGACGCACACCTACCATCCTGTTGTCAAGACGCCAATATAAGGGGAAACAATGATGACACAGCCACATATGCTGGTGGATTGACGAACAGACAAACCAACCCCCTACAATTTGATCTCTGTTGATTTAGGCTTCACATCTAGTTTTGTGTATCTGAAACACATGATATTTGTCTACAAAATACACAGTCACTACACTTTGCAATAAATCCTATGAAGCGCTTTGAGCCACCCTCCCTCCCCACCCCAGACGTGAAAACTGCTGTATGTAATGCAAAGATATATTATATGAGGCTACAGTGACATTGAAAAAGAGAATCAGATTCGTCAAGACCCATACCATGTTAGTCTGCAGTTAGTCTGTTTTGTCTTTGGCTCTGTGTTGTGTCTGTTAGCTGTTAACTGCCCTTCGGAAGAAATCAAGAGATAAAACTGTACACACGTAACTAAATAGTTCTCTGTTAAATATCTCTAATTAATATTCTCCCATAAAATACACACAATCACACTACAATGCAGAATCATGTGAAGTTATTGAGATATCTCAATGACGTAATAAGGCCTTATATCAAATGCAGGATCGTTATTATCAATATTCAGGTTTATTATAACTATTGACACTTTATATTACAATGCTCCTGTTGTTACAGTAGTTTCTAGAAAGTTTATATCTTGACGTTTAAAATGTTGACTTCTAACATTACATTTAGACTACGAATGCTGATTCCAAAATCAGGAGTTCCCGTGGGTCAGCTTGATGTAATTCTGAATTGGGTAACTTTTATTCCTTGTTAGTCCTTCCAACTCGCTCCCTCCTTCCCCACATTCAAAATCCACCTGAAGACTTAACTCTTTGACTTTCATTCATTACTCCCTAACCTCCACACCACACTCTCTTCAGCTCCCACCACGCCCCTATGTTAAGCAAATGATGCTTACACTTATATAGCACCCTTCAGCATTGCAAACCTTGAGAATGATTTCTATAAATCTGAACCCAACTGAGTTGTGATAGATGGACCCAGGTTCTATTCCCATTCGGGGTGAAATGTTAGGTAAATTTCCTTAATCCATATGCCTCTGTTTACCTAGAAGTAAGTAGGAACCCAGTTGTTAGTTGATTGGTAGATTACTTTCTAGAGATAATAATCCCTCCAAGAGAACATCAAGTAGCAGAGTTAATGTTTTACACACCTGGTGACTGGCTGAAAATCACCATTGATGGTGCCTGGTAGAACTTTGCTGCTCTGCCCTCTTGCCTGGGGGATAATGCAGGCAGTTAGGGAAAACGAAAAGAGAGGAAGAGGGGAAGAAACTAAGATTCTAAAAAAATAAGGATGGTCATATATTCTCTTAAGATGAACGCATCATGTGCTTAACGCAAAACCATCCTGATGTGGTCGGAAATGGGCAACATTTTCAAAGTTTTTTGTTTGACCTTGTGCCAAAACATATAACCATCTTGCAATTGTGGTGTCAGATATCCAGTTGCTGCAGGCTTGGAGGACATAGGCTGACTATTCCCACTCTGTTCAGTTCCCAGTTTTATCTGTGGGAGCACAGGCTCTGGTGTTTCCAGTATTCAGGAAAACTGGAGGAGGATGTCAGAATCGGATGATAATCCGGGCTTTCTAGCAACCATCAAAGGGTGAATGGCATACACCCAGTGAGAAATAGGCACACACCCAGACTGGCTTGAAGGAACATTGTATAATTTCGCCCACAAAGTACAAAGTCAATCCACTTTATAGTTTATTCTGTGAGGTGTCCTGAAATGTCTCAATACCGTGATAAGGCGCTAGATCAAATATAAGGCTTATTAGTATTATTATTTACACTGGGAAAGATGTGAGTGGAAAGCAAGTCAATCTGTCATTTTATAGAACTGCTTATCTAGAATTCCTGAATGTTGCCTTTTCCATGACATTCTGGTGAAAACTATACGGATGAAAATGCGATACTTGCAAGAGTAAATCTCAAATAATGATTCCTGCCTGTAACTGATGTGCACCACACCCATTTCCATTCCAGCTTTCCCAGAAGTGGATCATATTTTAGGTGGCATCTTGGTGTTATGCTGGAGGGGGGAGGGAGATGGTGAGGTAGGATAGGATCTGATGGGTCTGGGGGGAGGGTGGGGGTGGAGGGCTTCATCCGAACTGATCTTGTGACTCTAATCTGAATGGAGTAAAGTGTACAAACAGAGCCAGCTAATAATTATATTAATAATTATAATCTTTGCATTTGATATCGTGCCTTTTTATGTCGTTGAGATGTCTCAAAACGCTTCACAGAATATACTGTAAAGTGGATTGACTATGTATTTTGTGGGTGAAACTCGGCAGCCAGCTATGCATCGCAATGTCCCACAAACAGCTATGGAGTGAGTGACCAATTTTATGTAGGGGATTTTTGGCCAGGACAGTGGGAGAAACTCCCTTCTCTTTTCGAATAGTGCCATGGGATCTTTAACATCCATCTGAACAGGCAAACGGGATCTTGATTTAACATCTCATCTGAAAAATGGCATCTCCAACAATGCAATACACCCCGAGCACTGCATTGGAGTATCAGCTTAGACTATGTGATTTCAAGTCCTGACCTGGGGCTTGAACCCACAATCTTCTGACTCAGGTGAAAATAACAGTAAAACATCAACGCATTTTACAGAACGTGATGCATGCAAAAAGGAGACGTGCATAGAGAAATGGGGACATGTGTGGATTATAATCAAATGCAAGGATTATTATTATTATTATTATGTAACTCTATTGATTAGTGTTTTCGTGAAGCAGCAGAAGTTGCTATCCGTGATGAATATTGCATTTTTGCCCCTCACCCTTTACCTTTTAAATTTTCAGCATCAATTTCAATTTCAATCATATCTGTCAAATTTTCAGAATAACTTTACAAACTGTGCAACATCAACTGTTGAGATAAAAAAATGCTTTGTGGCATAAACAAGCAGAATTTAAATAAATAGTGTTGATAAGAAACTTGCAATGTTTGTCTGCGCATTGTGAAATCTCAGATCCCATGGCTTCCAGTCTGCACGTACAGTGATTGTTTCCTGGCCATCTTCCAAGGGCAATGAATCAAGGTAACCTTTGTAGATATATGGTAAATTCCTGATAACTCGTCACTCTAAGGGAGATAGGGCTCAGTGTCGAGTTATCAGGAATGGCAAGTTGGGCATATGTATAAATACACAAATAAATGTGACAGGGATATTGACAGCACTATGACTTATGTGGTGGTGACAGATTAAGCCAGGCTCGAGTTATCAGGAGTTTACTGTAGTTGAAACAATCGTCCTTATTTAAAGTTACAGTTTCCTCTTGCCAAACTTGACAAAAATCCCTGAACAGATTAGGCATCTGTTAGACATGTTTTTCTTCTATAAAGAAGCCTGTTAGAGGAAGTATAATCGCAATACACATAGGCAGCTGCAAGCAAAATCCAAAGACCACTTTTAGCTGAGTTAACAGTAGAGAGAAGGTTAAGACTACATTAATAATGTGTGCAATTGACATAGCTTATCATGGTATCAAGACATCTCAAAGGGCTTCATAGGATGTTACTGTGAAGTGTAGTGATGGTGTATTTGTAGGCGAATACGGCAACCAATCTGCTGAACCTTACAAAGGTGTAATTTTTTAAAAATAGGATTGAAAAAGTAAACCCAGGGCAATACTTTCAGATGCACCAAGGCAGTAGTAGGCATAGGTTTAGAGTTGCAAAGTGCAATTTTAGGACAGACAGCAGGAAATATTTATTTACTTAGAGGGTGATTTAACAACTGGAATGCAAATCTGAGTGATGGGTATTATATAAATGCAAATTGTTGTTGCCATTGTTATTCTTATAACATGTTACCAGGAAGGGTGGTTGAGACCAGGACACTGGACTCTTTTATAAACAGTTTGATATGGTGATGGAAGTACGGTAGGGTGGTATTCTGGAAGGATGAGTTCAGATGCACCAAAAGGCTTTCTTCATTTGACCAATCTTGTGATCAAGTACAATTTGAAAACAATTCACCCTGAGTTCTGATCCTATCATTACACATGAACTTGACTCAGACTCCATTTTGAAATGGTTTGGTAAAAATTCTTGGACTTTCATGAACTTTCTTAAAGTGTGTGTGGGTTGGGGGGGCGGGGTGCGGGGAGATGAAGGCTGACAACAAGAAGTCAATGCTGTGGTTTGCATTTATTTTGAAGATAATGACCTAAATATTTTACTCCCACCCGTTCTTATCTGAATGATGCAAAACATTGATAAACTAACTGGTTATTTAACTTGGACTACGAGCAAAGAACCGGAGGACATGAGTGTAAGATTAACAAAGACCGGAGATAAGAGCTTTATTTTCTCCCACAACATTGTAGACATGCAGAGTAGATGCTTATAAAAGGTCTTAGACTCTTATTGATCCTCTCAATAAACTCCTTTAAAATTGAACCGGATGACAAAACTAAGAAGGAATTTGAATTCAGAAAATTCAAATAGAGGGTAAGCATGCAACTGATAATAATAAATAATAAACTTCGCATTTGATATAGCGCCTTATCATTTCAGTGAGATGTCTCAAAGCGCTTCAAATTTTTGCTATGACATGTAGTGACTGTGTACTTGTAGGCTAATAAACAGCTAATTTGCACACAGCAATATTTCACAAAGAGCCACAAAATGAATGACCAAGTTATCTGGAGGACTGCTGACCAGGACCAGGACACCAAGAGAAACTCCCTTCTCTTTTCAGGTGACTGGGAAAACGGATCTTAGTTTAACGCCTCATCTGAAGGACGTTATTTCTGGAAACCCATTGGACACCCAGCACTGCACTGGAGTGTTGCCCTAGACTGTGAGTTCAAAGTCCTGATGTGGGGTTTGAACCCACAACCTTCTGATTCAGATCCAAGAATACTACTAATGGACAATGGGTGTCAGTTATGAGAAATGAATGTTAATTGTGAGAATTTTTTTTCTCCCCTTTTCTGTCTCCTGAAACTCCAAATATACTGTCTCATTGAGATGTTGAGATCAGAACTCATGGTAAATGGTTTGGTTTGGATACTGTTAAGCACGGTGATGGGACTCCGCATTTATGTGTCAGACACCCGGTTGACTGAAAAAAAATTCCAATGCAGACACGAGGAAATGTTGGTGTGTGAGTACCGTACACTTGTGGGGCTCTCGATGCTCTGTGGTCTTGAGGGTGGTGGCAGTGTACAGGAGGAGAGTGGCAGTGCCCAATTGGCACCCGGGCCCACCCATTTTTCTCCGCGCTGCCTCAGACCTCCCGCTCCGCCTCTCTTCCTGTCATTCTCCGAGCAAGGTAGTGTGGAGGGCGAAGGGAAGAGGGGTGGAGCAGAAGGGATGAAACAGCTCGGAATGGAAATTTGGTCATTGAGTGTCCACCACAATAATAAGACAATAATAATCCTTGCATTTGGTATAGCGCGTTACAGTGTTGTTCCAACGGCTCAAAGAGCTCCATAGGATGTATTGTGAAGTGGCCTGACTGTGGATTATGTGGGTGAAACACGACAGCCAATTGTGCACAGCAATGTCCCACAAACAGCCGTAGAGCGAATGACTCCATTTGGGGTGTCAGTGCCCAAACAAATTTCCAATCCTAGCGACAACACCAGGTGGTGGTGGTGGGATTGCCCTGGTGTGGTGTCACCACTGCCAGCCTGAGCCAGCCTCTGGTTGATTGACAAGAGGGCGTGTCCACCCCAGGCCTCTGGTTGATTGACAAGAAGGCGTGTCCACCCCAGGCCTCTGGTTGATTGACAAGAGGGCGTGTCCACCCCAGGCCTCTGGTTGATTGACAAGAGGGCGTGTCCACCCCAGGCCTCTGGTTGATTGACAAGAGGGCGTGTCCACCCCAGGCCTCTGGTTGATTGACAAGAGGGCGTGTCCACCCCAGGCCTCTGGTTGATTGACAAGAGGGCGTGTCCACCCCAGGCCTCTGGTTGATTGACAAGAGGGCGTGTCCACCCCAGGCCTCTGGTTGATTGACAAGAGGGCGTGTCCACCCCAGGCCTCTGGTTGATTGACAAGAGGGCGTGTCCACCCCAGGCCTCTGGTTGATTGACAAGAGGGCGTGTCCACCCCAGGCCTCTGGTTGATTGACAAGAGGGCGTGTCCACCCCAGGCCTCTGGTTGATTGACAAGAGGGCGTGTCCACCCCAGGCCTCTGGTTGATTGACAAGAGGGCGTGTCCACCCCAGGCCTCTGGTTGATTGACAAGAGGGCGTGTCCACCCCAGGCCTCTGGTTGATTGACAAGAGGGCGTGTCCACCCCAGGCCTCTGGTTGATTGACAAGAGGGCGTGTCCACCCCAGGCCTCTGGTTGATTGACAAGAGGGCGTGTCCACCCCAGGCCTCTGGTTGATTGACAAGAGGGCGTGTCCACCCCAGGCCTCTGGTTGATTGACAAGAGGGCGTGTCCACCCAGGCCTCTGGTTGATTGACAAGAGGGCGTGTCCACCCCAGGCCTCTGGTTGATTGACAAGAGGGCGTGTCCACCCCAGGCCTCTGGTTAATTGATAAGAGGGCGTGTCCACCCCAGGCCTCTGGTTGATTGACAACAGGGCGTGTCCACCCCAGGCCTCTGGTTGATTGACAAGAGGGCGTGTCCACCCCAGGCCTCTGGTTGATTGACAAGAGGGCGTGTCCACCCCAGGCCTCTGGTTGATTGATAAGAGGGCGTGTCCACCCCAGGCCTCTGGTTGATTGACAAGAGGGCGTGTCCACCCCAGGCCTCTGGTTGATTGACAAGAGGGCGTGTCCACCCCAGGCCTCTGGTTGATTGACAAGAGGGCGTGTCCACCCAGGCCTCTGGTTGATTGACAAGAGGGCGTGTCCACCCCAGGCCTCTGGTTGATTGACAAGAGGGCGTGTCCACCCCAGGTCTCTGGTTGATTGACAAGAAGGCGTGTCCACCCCAGGCCTCTGGTTGATTGACAAGAGGGCGTGTTCACCCCAGGTCTCTGGTTGATTGACAAGAAGGCGTGTCCACCCCAGGCCTCTGGTTGATTGACAAGAGGGCGTGTCCACCCCAGGCCTCTGGTTGATTGACAAGAGGGCGCGTCCACCCCAGGCCTCTGGTTGATTGACAAGGGGGCGTGTCCACCCACGGCCTCTGGTTGATTGACAAGAGGGCGTGTCCACCCCAGGCCTCTGGTTGATTGACAAGGGGGCGAGTCCACCCCAGGCCTCTGGTTGATTGACAAGAGGGCGTGTCCACCCCAGGCCTCTGGTTGATTGACAAGAGGGCGTGTCCACCCAGGCCTCTGGTTGATTGACAAGGGGCGAGTCCACCCAGGCTCTGGTTGATTGACAAGAGGGGCGTGTCCACCCCAGGCTCTGGTTGATTGACAAGGGGGCGAGTCCACCCCAGGCCTCTGGTTGATTGACAAGAGGGCGTGTCCACCCCAGGCCTCTGGTTGATTGACAAGGGGGCGAGTCCACCCCACGGCCTCTGGTTGATTGACAAGGGGGCGTGTCCTGAGGCCGCGGACACAGTCACCGCTTCGTCATCCACTGACTGCGCATGTGCGGAGGCTGTGGTGGAGAGTGTGAGCAGTAATAAACCTCGTGACCGGGGCCTCGGACACCGACCCTCACAGCGGCCATTACCGACACCGCAACCACACACACTGACTGTGAGTGTACAGGGAGTGTGTCAGTGAGTGTGTAGGGGAGTGTGTCAGTGAGTGTGTAGGGGAGTGTGTCAGTGACTGTGAGTGGACAGGGAGAGTGTCAGTGTAGGGGGAGTGTGTCAGTGAGTGTGAGTGTGTAGGGGAGTGTGTCTGTGAGTGTGAGTGTGTAGGGGAGAGTATCAGTGAGTGTGTAGGGGAGAGTGTGTCAGTGACTGTGAGTGTGTAGGGGAGTGTGTCAGTGAGTGTGAGTGTGTAGGGGGAGTGTGTCAGTGACTGAGTGTGTAGGGGGGAGTGTGTCAGTGAGTGTGAGTGTGTAGGGGGGAGAGTGTTAGTGACAGTGAGTGTGTAGGGGAGTGTGTCACTGACTGTGAGTGTGTAGGGGGGAGAGTGTCACTGACTGTGAGTGTGTAGGGGGGAGAGTGTTAGTGACTGTGAGTGTGTAGGGGAGTGTGTCAGTGACTGTGAGTGTGTAGGGGGGAGAGTGTCAGTGACTGAGTGTGTAGGGGGGAGAGTGTCAGTGACTGTGAGTGTGTAGGGGGGAGAGTGTCAGTGACTGTGAGTGTGTAGGGGGGAGAGTGTCAGTGAGTGTGAGTGTGTAGGGGGAGTGTGTCAGTGAGTGTGAGTGTGTAGGGGGGAGAGTGTCACTGACTGAGTGTGTAGGGGGGAGTGTGTCACTGACTGAGTGTGTAGGGGGGAGTGTGTCAGTGACTGTGAGTGTGTAGGGGGGAGAGTGTCAGTGACTGTGAGTGTGTAGGGGGGAGAGTGTCAGTGACTGTGAGTGTGTAGGGGGAGAGTGTCAGTGACTGTGAGTGTGTAGGGGGGAGTGTGTCACTGACTGTGAGTGTGTAGGGGAGAGTGTGTCACTGACTGTGAGTGTGTAGGGGAGTGTGTCACTGACTGTGCGTGTGTAGGGGGGAGAGTGTCAGTGAGTGTGAGTGTGTAGGGGGGAGTGTGTCACTGACTGTGAGTGTGTAAGGGGGAGAGTGTCTGTGAGTGTGTAGGGGGGAGTGTGTCACTGACTGTGAGTGTGTAGGGGAGAGTGTGTCACTGACTGTGAGTGTGTAGGGGGGAGAGTGTCAGTGAGTGTGAGTGTGTAGGGGGGAGTGTGTCACTGACTGTGAGTGTGTAGGGGGAGAGTGTCAGTGAGTGTGAGTGTGTAGGGGGGAGTGTGTCACTGACTGTGAGTGTGTAGGGGGGAGAGTGTCAGTGAGTGTGAGTGTGTAGGGGGAGAGTGTCAGTGACAGTGAGTGTGTAGGGGGGAGAGTGTCAGTGACAGTGAGTGTGTAGGGGAGAGTGTCACTGACTGTGCGTGTGTAGGGGAGAGTGTCAGTGAGTGTGAGTGTGTAGGGGGGAGAGTGTCACTGACTGTGAGTGTGTAGGGGGGAGAGTGTCACTGACTGAGTGTGTAGGGGGGAGAGTGTCACTGACTGAGTGTGTAGGGGGAGAGTGTCAGTGAGTGTGAGTGTGTAGGGGGAGAGTGTCAGTGACTGTGAGTGTGTAGGGGGGAGAGTGTCAGTGACTGTGAGTGTGTAGGGGGGAGAGTGTCAGTGACTGTGAGTGTGTAGGGGGAGAGTGTCAGTGACTGTGAGTGTGTAGGGGGGAGTGTGTCATTGAGTGTGTAGGGGGGAGTGTGTCAGTGACTGTGAGTGTGTAGGGGGGAGAGTGTCACTGACTGTGAGTGTGTAGGGGAGAGTGTCAGTGACTGAGTGTGTAGAGGAGAGTGTCAGTGACTGTGAGTGTGTAGGGGGGAGAGTGTCAGTGACTGAGTGTGTGGGGCGGAGGTGTCAATGACTGTGGATGTGCGGGTGAGGGGGGAGTGTCAGTGACTGAGCGTGCAGGGGGAGCGACTGAGCGTGCAGGGGGAGCGACTGAGCGTGCAGGGGAGCGACTGAGCGTGCAGGGGGGACTGAGCGTGCAGGGGGAGCGACTGAGCGTGCAGGGGGAGCGACTGAGCGTGCAGGGGGAGCGACTGAGCGTGCAGGGGAGCGACTGAGCGTGCAGGGGGAGCGACTGAGCGTGCAGGGGGAGCGACTGAGCGTGCAGGGGGAGCGACTGAGCGTGCAGGGGGAGCGACTGAGCGTGCAGGGGGAGCGACTGAGCGTGCAGGGGGAGCGACTGAGCGTGCAGGGGGAGCGACTGAGCGTGCAGGGGGGAATTTCAGTGACTGGTTGTGCACGGGAGGAGTGTCAGTGAGTACGTGAGTGAGAGTGACTGTGCCGGGGGAGTGTCGGGGGCGTCTATCTCACAGTCCCTCTGTCTAACCCGCTCTCTTGCCTCCCTCAAGTCCCCGTCTAAAGACCTTCCTCTCTGACAGTGCCTTCGGCCGCCCTCCCACCGCCACCCTCCTTGTCTCCTGAGCCCGGCCTCCCAGCCCTGGAACAAAACATCGTGACGCTCCGGCGCCCTCGGACTTCTTTCTGACGTGAAGTGCATTGTACAAGTGTCCTTTATTTGTTGTTGCGTGCACCGGGAGAATGGCAGTGCACTGAGTTTGTGGGTTTGATGTCTCACCACCTCCCCCAGTGCTGCTCTGGGTGAACTTTCACGTTTGTCACACTAGTTTGGGCTGAGATGCTGAGCTCAGGTTTTGACACGGAGCTTGAATCCGCAACCTCCTGCTATTCAGTCATGAGTTACTGTAATGTACGGTTCAACGTTAGAAAATATTTTGGATTAGCATTTCAAAGGTGCAGTTATCACGTTTCAGGTCAGATCCAAACTATTGTGTTATCGGACATTACAGTAATTCAAGTCGTTTTGGAAACCGGTTTTATTGCTGGAGTTTGCTTGCAGCTTGTTTTCCGGAGACCGAAAGTCATGTACTGTTTATTTTGTATTGAACAAGTCATCTTTGTACATTAGTCCTAGCACGCAGGGAAATAATTCTCGTTGCACTTTTGTTCCAAACATTTGCCTTGGATCTACCACGTCAAAAAAGTAATTGTTGAGGAGTACAGTAATTCTGTATATCTTGAAAGGATAATAATTTTCTAGAAGTGGGTCACATTATATATAGATTTGCGAAACAGTTGCAAATGCTGACTTGAACTTTCAAGTGTGTAACACAACCAAACCTGAGATACTGAACTTTGATTTTCTAACCTGGTTTATGATGTTAACTCAGCCCCACGATGGGTCACTGCCCTGACTATCCTCTGGTGTGAGGGCTGCGAGTGGGTCTGCTTGGAGCTGAACTGCACCCCCCCCACCCCACCCCAGCTGCTGTGCACAATGATGATGTTAACGTTGCACCCCAGGAGGGAGGGTGCAGAAAGTGTAGGGACACGCGGGATGTTCTGTTTGAGGTAGGCGCGGGAAACAAAGTTTTGATCTGGCAGCCAGTAAGTTCGGTCGCGGCCCGTTCGTTATCAGTGTTACAAAGTGTTACACCGTGATTAATACGACTAGTGCATATACATTTAAGTGGATTTAATAGGTAATTGAATGGGACTTGGGTGGATGTAACGACTTACATGATTTATGCAGATCAAACCTATTCCAGTTTAACTTGTAGCTCTACTTTTTTAATCTTCCCTTTTCTGCACTCTTGCTTGAAGTCACTATTTAGTGTTGAGTAGCATGGGTTCGAGTTGCCCTCCTAACCACGTTCATTCCCAGGAAAGGGATTATCATACTAGCCCCATCATGTTCTCATTTGATTTCCCCACACCTATACTTTCAGGCAGGATTGATGGTAATCCTATATGATCATGTCCTGAAACCCTCCCAAGCGTGAGATTTCTGATCTAATTCTGGCTAAAATGAGCAAACTTTGTTCAGATCGGGATCACAATACTATAGTTTCATTTTTATAGTGTTCAAAATATCAATGAATTGATGCGAATGAATTGTCTGAGTCGGCCAGTTTAGGAAATAATGTAACTTCCTACTCAATACATGAAAATGTAATCATTGGAGTTGACTATGTATATTAAAATGTACAGACATAATCTTTAAAATAATAATAATCCTTGCATTTGATATAGCACTTTTCACATCTCCGAGATGTCTCAAAGCTTTCAAAATGTTGTTTGTTATGATCAAAGAGTAACTATCCTATTTGGGGTCAATCTAGCTGCAAGTAAACATGACTGGCGATGGATAAGTGAAGTTGACTCAAGTTGACAGGAAGGTCCAGACTATTTCAAGGGGAATTTGAACCACTCTACATGGCTCATCAGTGGGAATTGTTGGGTTCGTAGATATGTCACTGAAAAGGTCATGATTCTTCTCGTGACTGTTGTTAACCAATACCCAAAGGATAGGGTAGTCTTAGCTGAAGGAGCAATAATATTGTGTTTTTCTGGTTAAGTTGTAGCAGTTTCCGACTGCAGATTTGAGACCCCTCGGCTTCTGTCGGCTTGCGGGTAAAATACCTTACTGGCTAGCAGTGATACTTGTAATGGCTGGTGTTTGCTTTCATCAACTCTTCTAGCTATATGTCCATTATGGGGGCCAATGGTGCATTCACGAGTACCACCAGTTTATTATCTGTTCCCAAAACGCAAGCTTTGTAATAAGATGGTGCCCCTGGGAATCCAGTCAGTTAACTGTATATGTAGTGTTCAGATGTTCCCCGTCTGCATATGAGACAATAGATATTAGCAGTTAGGTAGCCTTGTATCAAGGAATCAGATGTCATAAATTGTTGTCTGAAACGATTGTAGTATTAACCTTTACATGAATATAACAGTTTCTATATCATTTTTTGCAGTGCATGCAAAAAATTGTTTGATCTCTCAGAGAAAGTGGCTTTTTTTTGCCAGTACGGTAAATGATATTGTGGCAGACACTATTCAGTGCATTCTATCTTGGGTAGCAACCTCTTGTTGATAGATACAGTAAATGATTGAGTCTGTGATAATATGCAGTATCAAATGATTAGTGAGAATATTATAGCAATTATTCTGCGATTCTAGAATTATAAGAAATTAATATTGTATATTGTCATTTACCAATAAATACACAGCCACTACATTTTACAGTGAAATCCTGTGAAGCATTTTGAGACGTTCCCATGACATGATGTATCAAATACAAGGATTATTATTATAACATGGCTTTCCAGAACCAATCATTTTGTATGTTATGACATGTCCTCTATTACCATCTTCCTACCCACCTTCCCCAGGGAGGGGTTCTATTCTGAACTATTTGTAACTTCATTGTGCAGGCATGTTATTTCAAAGGAATTAAAGTTTAAATATGTGTATTTTTTAGGTGATTCTTCTCCACCGTGCTTCCGAAAACCATGAGTAACCCATACTCTGACCTTGTGGAATCCCTGGATCCTAACATAAAGGAAAAGAAGTTCTACAATATCAGCAGTTTAAAAGACGCCAGATATGGTAAGGAAGGCCAGCTGCTCTTGTTGAAGTGTCGCTGGTCCAGTAAGTGATTTTTTTTCTCTACATGAGCCAGGCATGTTTAATCTTGACACATGGTGTAAAAAGTAGGAAAAGCTTTCAATCACCAGTTCTGACTTCCTTAGCTTTGATGAACGCAAAATCATAATGTGAAGGAATAAATATTTGGCAGGTTTCATTTATCCAACATTTATGGCATTTTTCTATCTGTCAAGTACAATTTTTAGGGGTATATCCCTCATTTTAAACTACATTTTTATTTTTTTTGCTGTTTCAAAATTTTCTCTGCATAATTTTGAGAAGCTCAATATACTGTAGTTCCAACAATCTTACGACATCTTACGATGTGATTCTAACCCTCAATAATGCAGAACATTTTTTTCACTAATTAGTGACTCGAAGAGGATAACAAAGTAGTGTTGCTGTAAATATTTTATTATGAAATTGTCTTTCAGTTCTTTTGGGTTTCTTATTGTAGCTCACTGATGTGTTTGCCAGAGCTCTTGTAATGTCTCAAGATCAGCATCTTGATCCTTGTTATTTGTGTTAGGACTGGGCTATTTTGTGAGTGCGCTACCCAGATTAACAATAAGCCGTTTGAATACCCTCGATGGGAAGAGGTCCAAAAGCCTCGACAAATTATTGTCGTTCATTGCAGAGCTTTGCTAAATTATAACCTCAAAATCAATTCATATTCTGATTAATACTTCAGTTAAAGCTTGAACTGCTGAGCTTGCTAAAGTGTTGAATGGCAATTTCATGCAAAAAATTGTTGGAGATTTTGCTGTGGAATGTCTCAAATCCTAGCCAATACATATTTAAAGCCAAATCTGATGACTCGAATGACTCTTTGTGGAGCCTGCTATAACCGAGTAGCTGAGGAAGAGGTATATAAGCAGATTCTAATTGCAATATACTGAAAGAGACCACTGTTCATTTTATTTCAGTGCTGAAAAATGAGCAGTATTAAATTGCTGAAACAGCAGAGTTGAAACAAAATTCATAGTGTTCTTTACTTCATGCCCTAACAGATGTGTTATGAAAAAGAAAGTAGAAATGGATTTTATAGTTTACCTTGACTAAATAGATTGCTGGAATATTTCTTTAATTTAAAACATTTAGCGAATCAAAACAAATCACCGCAGTTAAATCATCAGATGAATCTGTTGTACGATTGTACAAGGTGTTTAAAGTCCTGTTACCCCCATGTTTTTTCTCTACAGTGCACTGACCAACAACTGAAAAGTGGAAGAATGATGATAATTATATCTAGAAGTACTTAATTCTATTCAGTACAAGTGTTTAACTATATTTAAGCATCCAGAGGATCAGTGTGTGTGAGCGCCATCATTTTCATGGCAGATAATGATCCGTCTCCATACTGTGTGCGACATCTTCAGTAACATGGATGGAGTGACGAGGAAGTCACTGGTGTCAGATATTGTTACACTTGACTCATCTGCAACAGAAATTCATTGTAAGAAAAAAAATAGGGGTGGGTGGGGTGCTGACAAGGCTTTGTGAACACCCTATAGCCCAAACATTTCAGAGTAGGTATTTAGCATAGACAGACTGACCTGCTCAAAGTTTCAATCTGGTAAGTATAATGTTCACATTTGGAACATTGGAAGGCCTAAACATCCACAATGAATTCTCTGTCTAGAGAGGTCATTGTAGGCATATTTGCCGACATATACACCGTCCCTCGTTTCACAGCAATTAACCCGTGAAGCGCTTGGGAAGTTTTTTAAGTTCTATATTTATTATTGGTGCTGTATCAAATGAAAGGCTTAATGATCTGCTTTCAGAATTAATCTAGTGGGTATCAAACCAGCAATATTGCTTTGAATGGACAGGAAAAGAACAGACCTTCTCTTTCGATTCTCACTTGAGGATGCCCAATTCCAATGCCAACCTACTTGTCAACTGGCTCTGAAAGACTATTCTACTGCCTCTGTAACTTTGATCCTGCATTTATTTTAAACCAATTTGATTCCTTTAATCTTCTTTCCCCCTTATAGCACGTTTGCCATTCTCTATCCGAGTGCTTCTAGAAGCGGCTGTCAGAAACTGTGATGGTTTTCTTGTGAAGAAAGACGATGTGGAAAACATATTGAACTGGAAGGTGACCCAACACAAAAATGTTGAAGTGCCTTTTAAACCTGCCCGTGTCATCTTGCAGGACTTCACGTAAGTGTAACTTATAATAATAATTTTCAGTGACTTCTGTTTTTGTTTCAGATTTCCAGCATGTGCAGTATTTTGCATTTTGTTAATAATAATAAACTGGTCACTAAATCCATGACTGTTTGTGAGACACTGCTGTGCGCAATTGGCTGCCGTGTTTTGCCCACAAAATATACAAAATATCAGTTCACTTTACAGTATATTCAGTGAAGAGCTTAGAAACGTCTCAACGACATGATGAGGCGCTATATCAAATGCAAGTATTATTGCTGTATTAACTTCTAAATATCACTTTTTCTGTTTGTCAATTTAGTTGGGAGGTTTTAGTAACACAGATTTACTCAAAGATTTAGACTTGGATCGGTTGATGGCTTAGGCAATGTCAATCACAGCTGTTGCTTTTCTATTGCCTGAACTGTGTTCTACTTTAAACAAAACCTTTGTGGATGGGCTTTATACATAGATTTTTAAAAAAGTTGCAACATTGTCTATCCTATATGGATTTTTGTCTTGCCTTAAATTTTGACCCTTATCACAAATTCCTAAAATACAAATCAATGTGAAAGCATTTGTATAAAAAAGCCAAAAGAAATGCAGAGTATGGTTGAGTTGAACTTGACATTAAAATCATTTAAATGAAATCATAATTACTTTATGTGTGATAATTTTAAAGATTTCTGGTCCTGAGGCATTTTACCACTCTCTGTTTAGTATTTGATGTGATAATTCTGACATTTGGTACAGTGCCTTTCGGGAGCACATCTCAAAGAACTTCACTGGATTTTACTGTAAATTGCAGTGACTATTTTGTGAGTGAATATACCAATGATATGGTATGATAGTAATGTTGGCTGGGGATAAGAAGAATAAAAGAATGAAGCTATGACAGATACAAGTGGGGTTGAAAAATTACTTATCAACAACAACAACTTGGATTTATATAGCGCCCTCCACGCCGTTTTAAGCGTCTCAGAGCGCTTAAAAATTAATCAGAAAACTGGCAGCGGAAATTACATCTCAGGACATAAGGTGCATCTCCCTCAGGGACCCCAATCAGCAGATATGCCCTCGGAGTCACGTTCTTGCCCAAAACGATCCGAGAACTTTCGAGTTGACTTCACATAAACTTTTTTAAAAAGACCTGCAGAAAACCAGTTTTCCGATTAAAGATCGTATTTAACACAGTCATAAAGGCAAGAAAGGCACAAAGGCCTTGGGTACATCTAATGATGTAGCTGTTTTTTCACTGAAAGCCAGCTGTAAATCAGGTCTCCCAGTAGTAGAAAGGTTATTGTAGCATTTTGGGTCCTGTGATTTTTATAATGTGCTGTTTTTGCAGACATCCCCAAAAAGCAGGTCATGCACCTGGGACCTGGAGAGTTTGCAATCTATTGGTAACATTTTTGAAGTACAAAGGGAAGGGTCCTGAGTTTTTTTGATGGTAGACAATCTATATGAAGATTGATGAATATTCACTTTATCCACAGAGGTGTGCCTGCGGTGGTCGATTTTGCTGCGATGCGTGATGCTGTGAAAAAACTAGGTGGAAATCCAGAGAAGATAAATCCCATTTGCCCTGCAGACCTGGTTATTGATCACTCTATTCAAGTAGATTTTAACAGGAGGTAAGTTCTAATAATCAAATGCCATTATAATGTTGTTTATATATGTATTACCTATTTTGAAAGTTAGCAATAGACTATGATTTATTATTTTAACTTTTAATCAACAAGGTAGCTCCTCTGATTAGTGACCAGCTATTACCTTTGCCATTAAATTCAATGCCCGAATGTGATTTTATTTCTGTAAATTATCCAGTTTGTTTATAGTGCTCATTATTCAACGGATTATGCTTCATGTCCCCCATCCTACCTAACGCACCATTAGCCATCTTTCCCCATCTCTTGAACTCCAGCCCAGAGTCCTTCCGAATCGCTCCTTCCCTCACCTTTATCAAAGTCTACCTCACGTCTTGTCTCTTTGTCCAACCTTTTGGTCATCTTTCCCTTTCGTACCCCCTTTGACTTCCACCCAATCTTGGATGCTCAGCCAGCAGTGTTAAGTGCTTTGAGATGTCCTCCCATTCTGATAAACGGTTTATAAATTTAACTTGCATTGTATTGTGGAGTCTTACAGTATAATCACGCAAGAGAGTTTGATTGGTAGACACTGAGGGTCTAGCTCATCCAGGCTATTGGAACCAATTTGTTATCATCCGTCCAGAATACCCAGCCTGTCATATTCCAGTTATAGCATAATGCTGTTTCTTAAATGAGACCAGTTTCTTTCCCTCAATCACCCTTCTGGGTAACTTGTTCTAGTCGTTGATTGCCCTATGCATTAAATTAAATTAAGAAATGTCATGAAATTGCTCTTGAACCTGAGTTCTCTTGTTCCTTGTTTACTCATGTAATATCTTGCATTTCTTGAAGCTCTCCTCTGAGAATTTACTGTTCAAAGCTGAAGAGCTTTATCTTACCTAGGTGTTCCTTATAGCCCATCGTCTATCACTTGGGCATCATTCTATTGAGTGTGAGTCACCCTCATGTTTATTCCAACTTTAGTGAATTACTTTAGTTCATTTCATTTTAGAAAATTCAGCGATGCTCTGAAGGATTTTTACTGTTATCTGAACCATGTTCCTGTAACTGCTTTATGGTTTGCTTGTAGCTCTTTGTTACGCACTGTATAACTGTCCTTCAAAATAAATGTACATATCTTGTGTGAAATACAACATGCATGAAGTATCGGGTAATTTCTTTTTTGGATTGAATATTTGGTCCCCAGTCTGGAAATGAAAAAGGAGGGGAAAAAAAACATGCACTTATAACCCCAGAGATGCTATTTTTGAATTGTATATGGACCTGCAGATGTTTGAGTTGGATGCATAGGCACCAACGGATCAAATGTTGTTTCTGTGTCGGGTCACAAGTTGTCCAGTTCCGTGGGATGGATCTCTATTTAGATTAGTGAAGTGCTTATGTCATTATTTCTCCTTGAAATTGTGACCATCTGTTTCGTATTCACATAAACACGGTCAGTTTTCTCATTCCGTTTCATCTATTTATAGTGATTTTTGTTTGGATTTGCATGACCAAGGCTTCCTTAACATTAAGCTTTTTTTATAGACCTGATCCATGGAATTGCTGATTGTGTTTTTTTTCCCCAGATAGCTGACTCTCTTTGATGTTTGTTGCTATGAAGTGAAAATAATTTCTTAGGGAAACTGTAAAGTAGGATAATGTGCCCATTTAATTATAAAGTGCTGCTGACAGGATAAATTGGACCCCAGTAATATAGATCCTTGTTGTGATATAACAAGTATGATTTACAGTTTACTATTCTGTTATTAAGAAAATAATCAAAGTGGAGTTTTATAGATTGTTGTGTTTTGTCTGATATTGTTGATGGGCCAATTCTTGATCTCAGGGAGGGTGTGCAACCATTTGGGTGCTGAGGGCCGGATGCCCTATGAGAAACGTCCAAGGGCTGCCTGCATAAGCAGTATTTTTGTGTTTCCCTTCTAGAAACCTAACAATATTTACGGGTTATGGGATCAGATGGGCCAGATAAAATGGAGGGAGGGGGTCCAGTTGAAATCGGCCCATGGGCCGGTAGTTGGATCACCCTGATCTAAGGCATTACGTTCTGAGTACTCACAAGTACTCAAGGCCATACAGAACAAGCACTAGTCTTTAGCAGTAACAATTCGCTGATTCATGAAAGTTGTTTCTTTTTTTACAAGATTAAGAAAAAAGACTCCTTTTTTAAAATTGCACCTCCTTCCTTCAAAATCATATTTACTTATTAAACTACACGGACTCCACAAAGTCCTGATATCCCCATGTTTTTTGTCTACAGTGCACTGACAAACAACTGAAACATGTGGAAGAATGATGATGATTGTATTTAGAAATACTTAATTGTATTCAGTACAAGTGTTTAACTGTATTTAGACATCCAGAGCATCAGTGTGTGTGAGCGCCATCATTTTCATGGCAGATAATGATCCGTCGCCATTTTCGGTGCGACATCTTCCATCACATGATTGACTGATGAGGTGAAATGCATCTCTGACAACTTGTTTCAACTCCTCCGTAGTCTCATATCACTTTTTTGTAACAAGGGTAACAAGACTTTGAAGACACCCTGTGAAATATAGGATATCCATTTCAGTGCTGAAACTCTTTGGAGCCTTATCCTCTAATTCTGATTTTTTTCCAGGGTGGACAGCTTACAGAAAAATGAAGAAATTGAATTTGAGCGAAACAAGGAGAGATTTGAGTTTTTAAAGGTATGATATTTTGTATGAAGTTTTATAGCAAAATGCTTCCATTGCTGCTGTTGTAATTGAGCCAGAAATTGACTGGAATATTCTGCTATCTTTCACCAAGTTCCAGTCTCAAAATATACAAGCTCTCCTCCCTCTTGGTAGGAGTCAAAGAACCAGAGCTCCAACTCGCTCTCAGCTCCAATAGTGGCTGAAAATAGACATAATGGACAATACTCACCAGCTGTTGTCAAGTGTTTTTTACATCAGCATTTGACAGCCATACAAACCCTAATGCATTATCATGCCTTCCCTTAATCTGTTTCCTTCCTTCAAGTATTTAGGGTTGATAGTTGATCAAAATACTTGATAAAAATGTGCAAAAATGTCCGTAGGAAGAGAAGTCACTTGAAGTTATTATTAGACTGCCGTGAAATAATAGTACAATAATTTGTGTCTGCGATGGAAGCAGAAAGTGTTGATTCTTTGAAGAACAAACTAAATAGATCCTGGGATACAATATATAGTTTGGGACATGACATGTACTTGCGACTACCAGGATGGTGGAAAGCGAACTGGGTGGACCTTAGTCTTCTTTCATCTAGCAATTCTTATGTTCTTATATTCTTATGTTCCAGATCAGGGAGGGCAAATTATTTCTTTCTCCTACTTGTTATTTAGAGACTCTTGCTGTGAGAAGCATACATGTGGAAATTGGAGATATTTTCGTTAAACAAAAAAGTGGACAAGACAAAGTAATCAATTTAAAGGGATTTATTTGAAAATAATTATTTTATTTTTAAGTGTAAGAGGATAGAGATTCAAACTAATCTTTTAGATAAATTTGACTGGTTTAAAACTCACTTCTTTGACTGCATTTTCGGTCATCACTCCACTCCCCACCCCACAGCTCGGGTACACATCCAGTCCTATGAATAAGCTTTGGGATGTGAAAGGCTCTACATAAATGTGTATTGTATTGTAAAACATCCTTTTTGTTTCGTTGAAGTGGGGTTCTAAAGGTTTTCAAAACATGAGGATTATCCCTCCTGGCTCAGGAATTATCCATCAGGTGAATTTGGAGTACTTGGCCCGGGTGGTATTTGATCAGGATGGATTCTACTACCCTGACAGCCTTGTGGGTACAGATTCTCACACAACAATGATCGATGGTCTTGGAGTTCTTGGCTGGGGTAAGCAAAATGTCTCCACTTGTTAGGTTATCTATGTAAACATTAAGTACTGTGGGATTTAACTGTTATTGCCTTTGAAGGGAGAAGGATTGACTCTTTCTGTCCTGGACTGTTTAAATTAAGCACTGAATTAACAACTCACACTTAAATATACCCTTCCACGTAGAATGAATATCTTGAAATGCTTAACAGATATGATAGGGAGCACTGAGTAGAGAGAAAGAAGAGAGAATCAATGATGTTGACCAAAAGCACCGTCAAAAATATATATATATTAGCATTTTTGGAACCTCTAGCAGTCTTTCATCACAACTTATTCTTTCATTTCTATGTTCTGTATAGCAGTTTTTCCAATTATTTATTTGGCCATTTACAAACGCCTTGATCTGAATGGCTTGATTTTACATAGACTATCTCCACTGTGAATTTGAAGTATCATACTCATAAGTGCCTCAGACATGAATAAGTTATGACGAGCCTTAATACTACTAAAATAAAATAGTATTTGCCTACAAATGCAGTCACTGCACTTTACAGTAAATCCTGTGACGTGCTTTTAGATGTGATAAGGCATTATATCAAATTTATGGATTATTATATATTACGGCTCGGGTGCCCAGACAGCAGTTTCAAGTGCTTTGAGACAGCCTCCTGATGTGAAAGACACCACATCAATGTGAATTGAATTATAGTGTCTGCTTGTTGGGTAGTCAGATGTTCGGTGTGGCTCTAGCTATGTGAGGACGTGCCTTAATAGAATCTGAAGCACATAACCAGTTCTTGTGTTTATCATTGTTTTTAGGGACATGTGGCATTCCTCATCCTGCATGTAGGACAGAGCATAAGATCAATTCACTTGGTATCTGACTAGTAAGTTGCAGTGACTAATCATGCATAACTTAAGAAGGACAAGCAAAAAAATTGGTTATACCTGTACCGACACATTAGAATTAGGATACAGATTGGTTTACAAATGGCAATTCTGTAACTATCTGTTTATGTCAAGTATACTTGAAGCAATGTGCGGCTTGGAGATTCTGGTCACATTGTAGTTTCGATGTCCTTAGAATTCAGTAGATGATGTCTAGGTGTCTAATACTTCCTCCACTTGAGAAGTCTACTGCCTTATGTTACAAATAAATAAAGGTACAAACTTTGTTGCAGGTGTGGGTGGCATTGAGGCTGAAGCGGTGATGTTGGGCCAACCTATTAGCATGGTTCTTCCTCAAGTCGTTGGCTATAAACTACTAGGCACCCCAGGGTCCTTAGTGACGTCAACAGACATAGTCCTCACAATCACAAAAGTAAGTACACCTCACTGCCAAAAGCCGGCAGACAGCACTAATCTGTTCTAGTTCTAGTTTATTTATTATTATTATTATTTTGCTTTAGCATCTAAAATTCCAAAGGAAAATTACAAAAGTATTGAATTTAATTCCACACAGCTGTTAAGAGTGTTAAGCTAAAAAAAAAATCAACTGATATACAAAAACTCTGGATGGACGAACCAATGGGGTGGTGGGGAAGATCCTATGAGCCAGTATTCCTGGCTAAGTGTAAGTACAATGCTGATACTGGCTTTTTCAAGCCCGAAAAATACCAGTAAATCTTCTGCTCAAGGGATTCAAACGGAGTCAAAATCGATATTCTGCCTGATCACTGAAGGCCATCGAGTGGGGGGGAGGGGGGGGTGATGGTGCTAAGAGAGTGGCTGGTGGGAGTTCGCAGAATTTTTAAAAAATATTCTGTTTCGGGCCCATCCGGCTACAAATGAATTCCGGTTACCCGGAGTCCGATAAGCCTATTTATTGCAGTTTTCAAATGTTTTTTTTCCTTATTTTTTTAAAGAATCTTCGCCAAGTTGGGGTTGTGGGGAAATTCGTTGAGTTCTTTGGGCCAGGTGTGGTGCAACTGTCCATCGCTGATAGAGCAACTATTTCCAACATGTGTCCTGAGTATGGTGCAACAGCAGCTTTCTTTCCAGTTGATAAAATAAACCTGAAGTACCTGGAACAAACCGGTATGAACATGAAGACATGTTTCTGCAGCAAACTAATATGTCTATAACTAACCTTTTTTTTGCCAACATTCTTCCCTTCTTTCCTGAAGGCATTGCCCTTAACATTGGGTTTCTTTCTCACCTTCCAGAAAGGACCAGGAAATTACCTTATCGGTTAAAAAAAGTATAAATGTGAATAGAATTTAAAAAAAGTATTAATAGGAATAAGTAACAATTTAAAAAATGACAATGTGAAATGTGCCAACACTGTATTCACACTGTGACTTATAACGACAACAACAAATTACATTTGTATAACGCCTTTCATGAGAGGAGGACGTCCCAAGATGCTGTAACATTCAAATCTTGGAGTGAATCTGAAGCCTTTGATGCTAATATGAAATGTCCCAATTCTAGGGTATAGCTATAGTCCTCTGGTTATTGTATTGTGTCCAAGTCACTATTTATACACAAGCATATCTATTTAGCAGAAATGCGGGATGTTACAGGAAAACTGATGTGACCAGACTTACAAGACTAGCAATGAAAAGATTATTCTCCACTCCCCTTCCCAAGCAATGTAGAAAGAAGTGTTGAAGGGAATTCATCTTTAATCTTTGTGCACTGCTTAAGATGCTTCCATAAAATACTCAGCAAAAATGAAGATATGCACTCCCAGAGCAGCGCACTACATTACCAATGGTTGGTGTCAGGAGTGGAGGATTGATTTTCCATTTAATTCGACTGCTCATCTGCAAGGCTTTATGGGGAAAGCATCGACTAGAGGCCAGAAACTTCTCAACAGGTGGCCTATGAATTGCACTCTAACTCTAAGAGATGTGTGAGGCTTGTATGTGATGAAATGGGGAGAGGAGGAAAGGAAAAACCTTATTCCAAAAATTATTGAGTGACTTAGTTGGATTAAAAAAAAGTGTTTGTCCAACTGTGCATATTGACATTGTGTCTGCAGCTAGTTAGTTTCTTGTTTAACAAGAAACCATTTACCCTTTTATTGAACTATAGCAGAGTTCATAAATTCATTTATTTTGCATAATTGTGATGATTATTTCCTTCCCTTTCCCCTGGATTGCTTGAGCTGTGTCTTAGAACCATTTTTTTCTCTAACATTTAAAAATATCTGCTCTTATAGGTTCAGGAGCAGTCAGTCGTGTATTCATTGTTTTTGTCTTTTATTGAAGGTCGAAGTGAAGAAAAGCTCAATTATATTGAAAAATACCTCAAAGCTGTCAGCATGTTCAGAGATTTCAGCGACCCATCTCAGGATCCAGAATTTACTCAGGTAAAGGTGATACTGCATTTTCAGGTGATTGAATTCTTAGAATGCTTAAGAGCACTTGTATGTTAATAAAATAATAATAATCCTAACATTTGATATATCACCTTTCACATTGGAAGGATGTTTCAAAGCGCTTCATAGGATATACTGCATATTGTAGTGACTGTGTATTTTGTGGATGAATACCTAGAATTAAGTGTCCAGCTCTAGGTTGGGACTTTTAGGTCACAGTCTGGGCTGGCATTCCGGGGCAGTACTGGGGGACCACTACATTGTTGGAGGTGAATCCTTTAGATGAGATGTTAAATTGAGTTCCTGTCTGCTGTACAGGTGGATGTTAAAGATTCCATGGCACTTCTCAAAAGGGAGTTTCTCCCAGTGTTCTGGCTAACAATCCTGCAAATAAAATTGGTCATTCACTTTATGGTTCTTTGTGGGATCTTTCTGTTCACAAATTGGCTGCTGCGTTTGCCTACAAATACACAGTCACTACATTTCACAGGGTCACTAGGCTAAACAGCAAATATATATGAAACCTTTTGAGACATTTTGACATGATCGTTGCTGCATCAAATGCAATGATTATTATTGTTACTACCATGGGAGCTATAAAATCCCAAACTGCTTTGTAGTGACAGTGGATTTTACTGTGCATAAACCCTGCCAGACTTATGGACTGGCTGGTTCTCTGAGCTAAAGAAAAAGTGTCTGACTTCTGGTTCATTGGATTTTAGCCACTTCTTTAATTGGAGGTACAGATCAGCCATGATCTGATAGAATTGCAAAACAGGCTTGAGGAGCTGAATGACGTACTCCTGATCCTATGTTCTTATTTTCTGTGACCTACAAGTCTCAACATAGAGCTGGACACTTAATTCCAGGTATTCATCCACAAAATACACAGTCACTACAATATGCAGTATATCCTGTGAATGCTGTAAGTGATGTTGTCAATGACTTAATGATTCAGGTTTTTTTTGATAGCGGAGGAAACTCAAAATGGCCAACTTCTGTGTCATTAGATCTTCCAATTTCACTTCTTACATTATCCCTTTACAGCAAAGCAAGAAGTGATGTTGAGATGATATAATGAACCAGAAATAGGCTATTTTAGCACAAAAAAGCTAGCTCGCATGCACAGCAAATGGGGTGCACAGTGCAACCACATTATAAGTGAATTTGCGCTTCAGTAAATCATTGCATTAGGTAAAAAAACTGAAACTTTCTTCCAAATCAAGCATTTTTTTCACCAAAGTTTTTGCAGGAGGAGCTATATAGTTTGTTCCAATACATATTGTGTTTTCGCAAACTGAGCAACTGTGATATCATTTTGTTCTGTGCAGGTTGTGGATCTAGACCTCAGCTCTGTGGTCTCATGCTGCAGTGGCCCCAAAAGACCTCAGGACAAAGTATCTGTGTCAGATATGAAGACAGATTTTGCAAGCTGCTTGGTTGCAAAGGTGAGCTTTAAATGCAATTGTATATCATCGGAAATGTAAAACCTAGCAAACATTTTATTAGACACAAAATGGGTTCTTGTCGCTATTTTTGCTGTCAGACTTGGAAATGTTCACATTATGGTCACCTTGTGTATTTGCTGGACAAGGTTTGCAAAGTTTTTTGGCCACCTGTATTTTATTCGAATTGAAATAATTTGAATCCCACCCCCACCCCCCGTTCTTTAAATTCAGCAAGGATTTAAAGGATTCCAGATTCCATCTGCGCGTCTCGAAGACAAGGTGAAGTTTCAGTACAATGAGCAGGAGTATGAGCTGTCTCACGGTTCAGTTGTGATTGCTGCCATCACCAGCTGCACTAACACCAGCAACCCATCCGTAATGCTGGGAGCAGGTACTTGTCAACCAGTGTTTAAATCATCTATGTACGTTTGAAATCGAGTGTTTTACACATGTCATCTTCAGTAAATAAACTGGATTTTTTAAAAACAATCAGAGTGACGGGTGACCTGGAAGTAATGATTAAATTATTATAATAATAATTTTTGCTGTTGATATCACCTTCCAGGGAATTGCTGTCAAGTATAGTGATTGTGTATTTATAGGCAAACGAGGTAATTGGTTTACAGACAGCAAACAGCAAAGTGAACGACAAGTTTATCTGGAGGATTATTCGACCCAGATAAGAAGACACTCTTTTTGAATACGTAACTTCCACTTGAATAGGCAAGTGAGATCTTGGCTTAACATCTCCTCCAAAGGATTCAACTCCAACAATATAGTGAATCCTCAAAACTACAATGGAGTGTCAGTCTTGACATTAAACTCGAGTGCTGATGTGCGACGTGAACCATAATCTTCTGACCCATAAGCATGAATATTGCGAACTAAGTCAAGCTAATCAGAGGTTAGTTGTAAGTGCAAGGGTTATCATAATCAGTCATGATTGGAGATGTAACAGGTAGCCATGACAGAGCTTATTTCACCAGTTGTAAATGTAACTTATCAACAACAACTTGTATTTATATAGTGCCCCTCCCAGAGCGCTTGATAGTGGTGGAGCACGACTCCAAGCTGAGGGGGAGATGACCGAAGGGGACGGTAGAATAGGAAGGTCTTCAGGCAAGATCTGAAGATGTGGAAGGAAGGGGCAGGGCAGAGGGTTAGAGGAAGAGTGTTCCATTGTTTCGAGGTCTAGTGGCTGAAAGCACGGCCACCAATGGTGGAACGGAGGGCACAAGGGACATGCAGATGGCCGGAGGCAGTGGGTTGGGAGGCAAGCAGGTCGAAGAGGTAGGGAAGTGCCAGGGCATAAAGGGATTTTAAAACGAGTGAAAGGATCTTGAAATCGATCCGTTCAGCGATAGGGAGCCAGTGGAGCCTGACTAGAGCTGGTGTGAGTATGCGGGAGGTAGAGTTTTGGATCAGATGGATCCTGTGTATGGTGGAGCTGGGGGAGAACGGCAAAGAGGGCATTTGAGAAGTCGAATGTCGGGTGTCTCCAAGTATAGGAATTCCAGGAAGTGTCTCACACGGAGGTTAGATGTACCTCCCGACTGTGAGGTTACGGTTAGTGAACAACAGAGATGTGTAATCCTTAATACCACTGTCATAAAATATAGCATTTTTAAAAATTCTGAAATGTATTAAATTTGGTTTTAAGGACTTCATAGAATTGCGTGATCTTGAAGTTTTAGGCAATGTTATTAAAGAGGTAGTAAACAGTGAGGAAATTCAGTCCTTTGATCCCTTCTCACAGAAAAGCAGGGAAAATCAGGGAGTCAGACACTCTGGAGGTTTCTCGTACACCACCTAGTGGTAGTAGGCCTGAGAGCAAACCACTTGTTTGGTCACCGATGGTGTATAGGAGTTTACAGAAGAGCAAATTCCGTTTCTATGGGTGTATTTAATACTTTGTTCCAGAGGTCCCACTCTCTGGTTCAAATGCTATTTAACAGGTTGGCACTTTGTTTTGCAGTGTTCATTCAGTACAAACAAAATTTTAGCACCAGTACAGAAATAAATTGAGAAATCCGTTTATGCATACTTACCATCAAGTGGCGTCAGCTTGGCCCAGAAGGTAGCATTCTCACCTCTGATGTGGGTTCAACTCCCACATCAATACTTTGCACGTTTGTCTGACCAGGTGGATGTTAAAGATGCATCAAAGAGAAGGGAGTTTTTCTCTCCTGGAGTTCTAGTCAGCAATCTAGATTCTAGGTACAATTGGTCATTCACTTCATGGCTGTTTGTGGGACATTGCTGTGTGCAAATTGGCTGTTGCATTTGCCTACAAAGTACAAAGTCGCTACACTTTACAGTATATCTTGTGAAGCACTTTGAGATGTTGTTTTGACATGAAAGGTGCTATATCAAATGCAAGGATTATTATTAACTGGTATGATTTGGGCATAATTATTTTCTTTGATGCTATTGCAATTTTCTAAGATGCACCTAGTTTAGTATTTCAAACCTCCCTAGATCATGATGTATTCTGTATTCCATCTCTTCATCGAGAGGTATGATTATGGCTTCACACAATCACTATACAGGTGCACAAAAATATTGGACATAAAAGTTTTTAAAATTTCAGTTGTGTCTTGCCCAGGATCATTATAAATGATTTTGAATTAATTTTTCGTTTACTTTTTACTTCCTTGGGTGTAAAATTCTACCTGGATGTAGATTTACCATATTTACTTGGGTGTTTAGAGCATCTAGAATGTGGTGAATTCTTAAATCAGTCTTAATTTTAAAGATGAAATTCTGTAACTTCTTAAGAAATATATTTAGTTCTGAGGCTGCATAATGAGGTTAATTTTGCAGGGCTGTTGGCTAAGAAAGCAGTTGAAGCTGGCCTGAATGTCAAACACTACATCAAAACCAGTTTGTCTCCAGGAAGTGGTGTAGTTACCTACTATTTGAAGGAGAGTGGAGTCATGCCGTACCTCTCCAAATTAGGGTAAGCCCCATGAGTTTCTTATTCTGTAGAGGAATTCTGAAAGCATTTGATATGTTTTCTAATGAACAAGATGAGTTATTGTAACAGTGATTTATTACTTCTTACCCTCTTTGATGTTTATGCGCAATCACAGTACAGACCCGTCGGTAATTAACTACTTTATAACGAGAATTTGGTTACAGTGTGGACCTCAGTGTGGCCCATTTCCAGGTCATTAGGTCACCACCTACCTCCCTTCCTTCTTTGTACTCATGCAGCAAACAGAAAGTGACAGCGATGGCAACCCATAAGGAAGTAATCTCCATCCCTGAATCCCTCCGCCTCACTCCTCTCTCGCCTCCTTCAAGACCCTTCTCGTGATCTTCTTTGACCATGGCTTCGGCCATACTTCCACCCCCACTCGCCTAACCTCTACTCCACTTGATTCCAACTCCAGCTTGGGTCTAAACCCTCAACTGTCCAGCAACTTGGGATGCTCTCCGATACGAAAGGCGATATATAAATGTAATTTCTTGTTGTTTTTGTAGTTTCATTTTTTGCATAATTTAATGTTGAAAACCATCTCTGTGGCCTTGATATTGTATATTGACTGTTTGCCAGCATACAGCTTCATATGCAGGAGGAGGTTGAATAGAATGGAGGATCCCCATGGGGAAATGCTCCACTATATTCCCTACAGGACAACTGGCAGATCCTTTGCATTCAGTACCAATACTGGCTGAGATTTGCTACTGGTGCCTTCTTCATGCTGTGATATTTCCTTTTATGTTCTTGCATTTGGATTAATTTGGTTTAATTTGAGAAACGATATGCTGGCAGAGTAGGACTTTCTCGTGTTTAGTTATTCAATATAATGTTTCCTGGCCTTAGGTTTGATGTTGTTGGATATGGATGCATGACTTGCATTGGCAACAGTGGTCCTCTCCCAGAGACTGTTGTGGAAGCAATTACAAAGGTAATAATAATATTGTAGTAAAACACGGAAGAGCATACTGTTGAAAAAAGGTGCTTATTCGCCGGGATATCACCAAAAGTGTAGAGCAAGGATGACACTTCAGTGTTGCAGTGATATGAGATTACGGAGGAGCTGAAACAACTTGTCAGAGATGCATTTTGTCTTGTGACTCATCATGTCATGGAAGATATCCCATCGAACATCTGCCATGAAAATGATGGAGCTCACACACACCAATCCTTTGGACGTCTAAATGCAGTTAAACACTTATACTGAACACAATTAATTATTTCTGAATACAATTATCATCGTTCTTCCACAACTTTCAGTTGTTGGTCAGTGCACTGTGGAAACCTGTACAGTACCATGAATACATTTACCCCCAAAGTTATGGGTGATAGATGATAGAGATGAAATAGAGGGATTAAAACTCACTAGAGGTGATTATTAATATTAAGCCTTTTCTAGAAGAGAACCTATTCTGTAATTGACCACCAAATGGCCTCAGATCTCATGATCTTGCATTCTAAGAATTGTGCACTTACCAGCTGTTTAGGTAACAGCTAATTTTAACTTCCTAGTTACAAAAAATTTTTAAATGTGCGATTTCCTGGAAGTACTTTAGCTTTAGAAGTGTTTGAGGGAGACATACTTGGGTGGTTGGGAGGACTTATATATTTGTTGGAGTCCTTTAGCATAATGGTTGGCAGCACTCGCCTCGCAAGCGAGAGGACCTGGTTCGATTCCCAGGCAGGATGAAACATTAGGCAAGTTTTCTTACTCTACATGCCTTTGCTTAACTAGCAGTAAGTGGAACCCATTTGTTAGTCAATTGACAGATCGCTTTCTAGGGGTAATAATACAGTTAATTCATTTTTACAGTATATTCTGTGAAGCATTTTGAAACTCTCAACGACATGATAAGGTACTGTATCAAATGCAAGGATGATTACATTACATTTGTTATGTAATTAGAGATTAGAGATTAACTGTGAAAGTAAATATGATTATTCCTGGTGCCTTTTGCGATCTTTTCATTTGCAACCTTCGTCTGTACAGAGTGACCTTGTGGCAGTTGGAGTCCTGTCTGGGAACAGAAATTTTGAAGGTCGCGTTCATCCCAATACACGTGCCAATTATTTGGCTTCACCCCCATTGGTTATTGCATATGCCATAGCCGGGAGTGTCACCATCGACTTTGAAAAAGAGCCATTGGGTAAGTAGTTTCAGAAAGTGATTCTGATCCCTTTCATTGTTAACATGATTTCTACCTCACTTTGAAAACTTGCTCTGTAACTGTATTGAGTTTTTCAAATGTTGCTTTAATATTAAGCAATAGGAAGCACATTAAAATATATTATGCTGTTTAAAGTGGAGTCTCGAGCTGATCTGGCTCTAAAGAGACCGGAGGCTGGTATTGTATGTAGTAATCCAAGGTTGTCCTGTTCTGTGTGGTGACCATTATTTACTGTCAGATATTCATCCTGTGAAAAGGAGGGAAAGTTGGTGTCGCTCACATGCAGCCAAGCTGTGTGTTTTAGAGTGTTTACACTTGGCCTGTTCTCCCTCTCCTTCAGGTGTTGGTGTGGAAGGAAGAGAAATCTATCTAAGGGATATTTGGCCGACCAGGGAAGAAGTCCAAGTTGTGGAGAGGAAGTTTGTTATTCCTGCCATGTTCAAGGAGGTTTATCAGAAGATTGAGGTAAACTGAGTCTCACCACTTAAGTGGAGGTGCTGACCTCCAGGCCATGTCACCGGGGCATTTTCATTCACAAATGCCAATCCCTGTCCAACCCAATCAGAGGACCTTTTAATTTTGTATGTGCCGTTGTTGTGCCTTTATGACGGTTTGTAGTGAATGCACCAGTTGGAAGCACTCACTGGCAGAAAAGATGTAGCTGCGAGGCACCTCAAAATAGGGTGGGTCTTTTTCAGTGCCAGTCAGACAGCAATCAATTCAGGTCAAGCTACAGGCTGAGCACAGCATTAGAAGCTGCGCATGAGGAAACGTCCATTAGCCCTTTTTTAATTTAGATTTTTTTTCACAGGAATTTAATTTAGATTTTTTTCTCTAGAAACGAAATGAACGTTGGAATGCTTTGAATGCCCCTGGTGATGAGCTGTACACATGGAATCCCAACTCAACCTACATCAAGTCACCACCATTTTTTGAAAACTTGGTACGTAAATAAAGTTAGACTTCAATGCAGCAAATGCAATTAAGTGTTAAATAGGAACAGATTTTCCTTCAACCTCCAATTTGTACTAAAATATATTAATTCTTTGTATTTAACCATGCTTCTGGCTTGCATTTTCTCTGATTAATTGCCTGGGTAATCAGAGCCAGATTGTGATCAGCAAAGCTATCTGTGGAAATGTAGATTTAAGTTAAATTTTGTACGTTGGGAATTATACAAGATACTGAATGAATACTGCTTGTGAATGTTTTTGAAAGGTGAATTTGAAAGTGATTTGGAATGTCTAATCTTGCACAAACTCTAGTGCTCGCATTAGTGTAAATGTATTTTATTTGAGAGAACAGTGATATAGAACAGGGAGCCATAAGTGTGGCTTGCTTTATTTTACATCAGTTGTTCAGACTGAAATAAATTAACACTGCAGTAAGTGTGACTACTCATCATACATTACATTGTAATAGTAGGGTATATTTTTTAAATCAGTTATTGTCCTTTTTTTAATTTCCTTTAGACTCTGGCTCTTCAGGCTCCAAAGTCCATTGTTGATGCCTATGTACTTTTGAACCTGGGTGATTCGGTGACTACAGACCACATCTCTCCAGCAGGGAATATTGCTAGAAACAGCCCAGCTGCTCGCTACTTAACTGACCGGGGGTGAGCAAAGATCTTAAAATGATTTAATATTTGAATTGGCACTTACAGAGTATGCCTATAGATTTAGTGTGTTTGATCAAGTGCGGGGTTAATGAGAATTGTTGCAGTGAAAATTTAAACTAATAATAATAATCCTTGCATTTGATATAGTGGCTTATCACATCTTTGAGCCATCTCAAAGTGCTAATGAAATAACAGAGTACTTAGCTTGCGATCTGTGAATGCAATCTCTTACTCCAATGTTTATGCAGTTAGAGTTTAGTTTTTACTGTATGAATTAAACAAAATGTAATTCGCATGAGAGGCAGAGGAAGAAAGGTGCTTCTAAACTGCATAAATGAGGCTTGAAAGGAATTGTTTCAAAACTTGATTAAAAACTCAGGAAAACCAGCTTTGAACTAACTCTGAATTTAAGGATTTTCCAAAATCTTCCAAAATTCTGCACAATCTTAATAATAATGTTTACATTTAGTATAGCGCCTTTCATGTTGGGAGGACGTCCCAAGGCATGGAAAGTCAGGGAGTTTGACCAGGGTGCGTTTGGGATCAGGAGGGGTGAAGGGCAGGGAGCTTAGGGTAGGAGGGTGACCGAAGGCATGGTAGAGGAGAATTTTGAACACTATCCTCTGGAGGATGGGGAGCCAGTGGAGCCGGGAGGAGGTGATAAGGTCACAGAGCTTGGTGCGGGAGAGGACACAATCTGCAGAATTCTGTGCGATCTGCAGCTTGTAGAGGGACGAGATGGGGAGGCCTACAAGAATAGAGTTGGAGCAGTCGAGCCTACATTTAACGAATGCATGGATGAGGATCTCGGCAGCCTGAGGGTTGAGGCAGTGGTGAAGCTGGGTGATGTTTCAGAGGTGGGCGAAGGCAGGAAGGGGCATGCCATGGATGTGAGATGGAAAGGACAGTTGAGGGTCAAACAAGAAGCTAAGATTCTGGACTGGCTCAGTGAGATGGAGTGTGCATTCATGGATGGTGATGCTGCCATTGCCTGAGGTGTGGAGGCAGAGAGGTAGAGTTGGGTTTCATGTGGAAGTTGACCCCATATCTGCAGATGATGTCACCAAGAGGTAGCACGTATATGTTGAAGAGAAGGGGAAAGGATCAAGGACAGAGCATTGAGGGGGCTTTATAAACAAGACGGTGCGGGGGCTTTATAAACTGAACAGTTTATTAAAAAATTTTATTTAATATTAGCAAGAGTATAATTCATCCCTTTAGGTTAACACCTCGAATGTTCAACTCCTATGGATCCCGTAGAGGTAATGATGCAGTAATGTCACGGGGGACGTTTGCAAACATCCGTCTGTTTAATAAATTCCTGAATAAGCAGGCACCGCAGACCCTTCACTTCCCTTCTGAAGAAACGGTAAGTCAGAAATTGGAGTTTCCTCTCTGTCACACACTGGGGTCTCTGGACATGCACCAGATGCTTATCTCTGTATCAGCAGATACACAATAGCCCATGCATTGAGCTTATAATGAAACATTTCCAGTTCTCTTCATAAAACCTGTAGACACAAAGAAGACCGCCATCAGAATTTGTGCAAAGTTCAATAGATTTACGAAACAGAAGAATAATATATAGAGATGAGTTTACAAGCAACAAGTACAGTACTTTGCGAACTCTCCTTTTTTATTCTCCAGCTACTGTATGAGAAAAGCCCTTTCAGCCCACCTAGCCCTCTCTCTTTGCTCAGCTGGGTGTCTGACACATGCGGAAACCCATCACCATGCTTAAGAGTTTCCAAAACAAATTAAGAATTCCAAACATCCCACCTACACATGGAAATACCAGAGATAAGATTGTGGAATGGAATGCACACTCTTTCCCTGGAGGGATATATCCTGCTTACTTAGCCCCCTCTCTTCACAAGATAGGTCAAAACTTGGACTATCACCTATGGTAGGGGTTGGGTGGAATATTTCAACAGTGGCACTTTCTGAACTTCGAAGTTGATGAATATTCTATCTCAACCCTGGACTCTGCTTCACTGACATTTAACTCTCCCTGCCCACTGCAGCTGCATAGAAATCACTATAATCCTTTGGGCATTTGTCCACCTCAGTCTGTTCTCAAGTGGGTATTTATCCAGTGGTTTTGGAAGTAGTTAATCAATGTGCCATGCACTGCTTTAGCTGTGAGTTTGTTCCAAATATTTACTGTATTTCGCCCATTTCAAGACCCTTCTCTTGGACCACACTTTCGGACATCCTCATATGCCTATCCTCCCTACTCTCTACCCCCCGCTCAGGTCCAAATCCTTGACTGTCCAGTGAGTGCATTGGGACATCCTCCCAACGTGAAAGCCACTATAGAAATGTGATGTTTTAGTTGTTATTGCTGCTCTGAGATTAAAGATCCTTCAAAGCTGATCCAACTGGAGACTTTTTAATTTGAAATCTCTGCCCTCTATTTGAATTCTGAACATAGCATAACATGTAGGAGCAGCAGTAGGCCATTTGGCCCTTCGAGCCTGCCCTACCATTCAATCATGGCTGATCTTCTAATGTAACTCCAGCTAATAACCTGACCCTGCCTTATCCCCATATCCCTTAATCCCTTTTGCAATAAGAAATCTATCTATCTCAGTCTTGAATATGTTCAAGGACTGAGCGTCAACGGCCCTTTGGGGTAGTGAGTTCCATACATTCACCACCCTTTGAGTGAAGAAGTTCTTCCTCAACTCAGTGCGAAAGGGTTGGCTTCTGATTTTAAGGTTGTGACCCCTGGTTTTAGTTTCTCCAACCAGGGGAAACAATCTCCCACTATCTACTCTATCATGCTCTTTGATGATCTTGTAGGTTTCTATAAGATCCCCTCTAATTCTTCTATATTCTAGAGAACATAGGCCCAAATTGATCAGCCTATCCTCGTAACTCATCCCCTTCATCCCTGGTACTAACCTAGTAAATCTACGCTGCACCCCCTCCAAGGCAAGTACATCCTTCCTTAAATAAGGAGACCAAAACTGCACACAGTATTCCATTATTCACCTTTATCTAGTTTACTTGAAATATCCTNAAAAAATTCTATGAGATTTGTCAAACATGACTTCCCTTTTGTAAAGCCATGTTGACTTGGCCTAATTATATTGTGTTCCCCTAAATACCGCACTACCATATCCTTAATCAATGATTCTAAATTTTTTCCTATCACTGATGTGAAACTAACTGGCCTATAGTTCCCCATCTTTTCTGAACACAATGAACACAATGCCTTTTCTCCCTTGGTGACAGCTTGATATATATGATGCTGCAGATCGCTATCAGCAGGAGGGTTATCCTCTCATTATCCTGGCTGGTAAGGAATATGGATCGGGCAGTTCAAGAGACTGGGCAGCAAAGGGCCCCTACTTACTGGTGAGTTGTTTGTTTTCTGCAGTGCAGAGTACACTCTAATCCCTGTTGTTCTGAGCTGGGATGTCAATTTGAGAGAGGGGTGGCACTGATGGAATTCTTGAATACATATGTATGTCTTCTGTTATGTTCCTTTCTGTCCTACTGATTTGATTTTCAGGTTGCTTTGGGACTTCCTCCCCACGTGAAAGGGGAGGTTAGGATAATTTAAATGGGGTAGTTCTGCAGACTGTGTTGAGGCTGGTATTCTAATGGCCATTTTCCATTAGGAGTTTGCCAAATTGTGGGGGTTTGAGGAGGAAGAGTTTTTTTTTAAAAAAAACAAAGTTTAGATGCTGATGTACATCATGTTACATCTTATGAGTTTTCAGAGTCTAATCTTAGTCAGCACCCGTTTTGTGGGACTGACTAGACAACGCCTTTTATTACCTATCTAAGAAAGATTATGCAAGATTTTATTAGATATTTTGAATCAGATTTGACAAGATTATGTGTTGCAGCATAATTAATTTTGCTCTAATGGAAACTTGATATTAATTTACTCCACACATCTCTATTTACCTAGCAGTAAGTAGGAACCCGGTTGTTAGTCAATTGGTGGATTTTTTTCTGGGGATAATAATCCATTTTAAAAACCATTAAAATGTGGTCACTCAATCCGTGACTGTTTGTGGGAAACTGCTGTGTGCAATTGGCTGCCGCACTTCGCCCACAAAATAGTCGATTCATTTTACAGTATATTTGTGAAATGCTTTGTGACGCCTGAACAATGTGATAAGGCGTTATATCAAATGCAAGAATTATTATTATCTTATTAAACCTTGAGCTTGAGGTCCAGATTTTGTAAATTGAATAATCTCTTCTTTCCCAGGGAGTCAAAGCTGTCATCGCTGAGAGCTACGAACGCATTCACCGGAGCAACCTTGTAGGAATGGGGATAATTCCCCTGGAATATCTGCCAGGACAGACTGCTGACACCCTGGAACTGACAGGCCGCGAACGTTACACTCTTATCATTCCTGAACTGTTGAAGCCAAGAATGAGCATGGAGATTAGGGTAAATGCTAGTCATTATTACTGGAAGCACTTTCGTTAGTCCATCTTGTTTAAGAAACAACTAAGATAAGATAGGACCAGTTTGCTATTGGTTGACATACACTGGATATCCCCAGGTTTGAGCAATGGAGCTTATATATAAGCTTGAATAGTTTTGACCACCTTCTGTGTTGGGTCACAGTGTCCCAGCTTACTCTTTTAGCCCCTTAGGTGTCTTAGTTTCCAGCTCTCCCAGTTTTCTGTTATGTTGTCTTAGTCTACTGTGGTATCAGTTGAATCTTTTATTTATAAGTTTGATTCTAAAACAATTTTTGAGCCGGAAACAACTGAATCTGAAAACTTTGCCTGATAACTTTTTCTCTCCACGTTCCCCACCACCACCCAACAAAAATCCTGTGACATTGCCCTTCACCAAGCTCTGTTCATTGTTCGTGCAGTGCAAAGTTGCAGGTTGGAAGATGATCATGGTCACAGTGTTATTATTAATTGCTTATGAATCTTCCTCATCCCCACAAAAATCTGCACTCGATCCACTTCCTTTCTGACCAATCTGTTTCTCTGGATAAAGAAGTTCATTCTAAACCAAATGTTCACCTTCCTATGCTGAATTTGGGGCCCAATTTGTAGTACATTGTGTGCAAATTGATAACTGCATTCACCTACAGAATACAAGCACTACACTTTAGAGTAAAATTCTGTTGAAATGGTTTGAGACATCCTCCTGATATGAAAGGCACTGAATCAAATTCTTATTATTGTCTAATGTTTAGGCTACAAAAAGCTTTAATAAGATCAATCCTTCTCTCAGCCCTTGTACTGCAAGTCATGAAAGTTGTCATCCAATCTGGGTATAATCAAATCACTGAACCTACCTATAAAGATAGAGTTTAGGATCAGCTTTTTGAGTTGGTCAACTTTTATCTTTCGGTTTATGTAACTTTACTAAATGTGTAAATATCTGAACCAAATGTATTTTTTCTCCCTCAGCTTGACACAGGCAAGATCTTTCAAGCCATCATGAGGTTCGACACTGATGTAGAGCTGACCTATTTCCTCCATGGTGGTATTCTAAACTATATGATTCGCAAAACACTGTCAAATTAGGTAATGATGAGGGGGCCGTGTCAGACAAACAGCAAAGCACTAATTATGGTCCAAATCCCATTTGTCTTTCATGTTATAGCAATGACTGTTCTGGTTGGTGTATGAAATGTCCATTGTTGGAGCATTTTTTAAAATCTATAAACTTTTTAAAATTTCATTTGTTGACCAGCGAGGAAAGGTTAAGTCGTGACAACATTTATTTTTGAAAATCATCCACTGTTTAAATTAAAACAAAATATTAAAGCACATTTGAAAGGACTGTATTGGTGTCCTTTAAAAAGTAAATGCAAAATATCTTCTGATGATGTACAACACAAAATTACATTTGTAAAGCGCCTTTCACATCGGGAGGATGTCCCATGGTGCTGAACAGTCAGGGATTAGGACCTGAGCGATATGGGGGAGGTGTGCTGGGATCAGGCATCAGGGAGTTTGGAGGGCGGAGCGGGTAGCTGAAGGCACGGTTGAAGTGGTGGTCTTAAGATGTGCCTTGAATGAGGCAAGCGAGGCAAAGGGAATGTGGGTTGGAGTGCCAGAGGGTGGGGGCAGAGAGGCTGAAGGCCCAACAGCCAATGGTGGGACGGGCAGGTCCAGAGCTTGCTGAGCGAAGGGAGTGGACAGGTTGATAAGGGGTTAATAGGTAGGCATGGGCAGGACCATGGAGGGCCTTGAAGGTGAGGCCGAGAATTTTGAATTCTATCCTCTGAGGAATGATGAGCCAGTGGAGCTGAGAAAGGGTGATGGGGGTCACAGAGTCTGGTGTGAGAGAGGACATGAGCTGCAGAGTTCTGGATGATCTTGTGGAGGGAAGAGTTCTGAAATCAGAGGCTGAAAAGCAGGGTGTTGCCATAATCGAGACTGATGTAGTGAAGGCATGCATGATGGTTTTGGCAATCTGCGGGGTGAGGCAGTGGCGGAATTGGGGGAAAGCAGAATGGGTCATGGCATGGATGTGGGGGACAGTTGAGGGTTGAACAGGATGCCCAGGTTCCTGACTGGCTTGGTGAGGTGGAATGTGCAATCGTGGATGCTGATACTGCCGGTGCCTGAGGTGCGGACGCTCTGGTGTGAGCCAGTCAGGAGAGCCTCGGTCTTGCTGACGTCCAGCTGTAGAAAGTTGGCTCTCATCCAGGATTTGATGTCTGATATACAGTCTGTCGGTTGTCCTGGAATTGAGGGTGGAGGTAGAGTTGGGTGTCATCCGTGTACATGTGGAAGTTGACCCCATGTCTGCGGAAGATGTCACTCAGAGGGAGCATGTACAGGTTTAAGAGAAGAGGATCAAGGACAGAGCCTTGAGGAACACCACACAAGACGGTGTGGGGGCTGGAGGAAAAGCTGTTTGTGGAGTCGGTGTGAGAGATAGGATCTAATCCACATAATTTAATAACCATTCTGGCACAACATTCAATCATCTTGAGTCTACCCAGTAATTATTGTAGGATATTTATGAAGACATAATAGGATTCACAGTCAAAACACTATTTTGCCTTGGAAATATATATGTGTGAAAAGATATTAATTTTAAAATCAAGTTTAAGTTGACCATAAAATTAAATTTCAAAAATATAACAAGAACAACAAAATTACATTTGTGTAGAGTCTTTCATGTCAGGAGGACATGCCAAGGCTCTGGAAGCAAATTAAAAGCAGCACAATCACTCGGCAGCAACTTCAGCAGTGTTAAACACCTTCAGAAGGAAAGGGACTTTTATCCACTTTCTCACATAGGATTGTTCTGATGTTGTGACGTTCTCAAGGACAAAGCTTTCGATTTTAATGACTGGCAAGTTATTGAACACCTTGAAATTTGCAGTGATACCCCAGTCGTGCTTGCAACTTTTGCAATATAATTTTGACACTTTCTGAAAGTTGCCATAGCGTTTTGGTTTCGGATGAGGTTCATGTGTATAGCGCTCTTTGAATGATTGCTCAACAACCACATGATGCGACTCCTGAAAGGAAAACAGAAACTGATTTAGACATGGTTTCACAGTGCCTGTTTATGTACGGTAGAACACTATCCACATGGGGATTAAGATATGTGGAACAACTGAGTTGTGATGCTGACAAAAAACGTTGCGCATAAGATCACCAGAATCTTGATGCGACTGAACTGGTAATGCAAAATGACTGAATTTATTCCGCAATTTGTTGCAAGCACAATGGAGAGAATACCTCTCAATCTCTTGAACTTACTTTCTTCCTAACTCTTTCCTACTTTGTGCAGATAAAAGAGGCCTCTGCTATATTCATTCATAAATATGGTAGTTCTTGGTCGTCTAAAACAATAATTATATTTCAGATACAATTCAGACTTACCTCTATAACTCTAATACAATCAGAGCTGCAGGCATACTTTTTGCACTTTGCACACAGTAGATTATAACTGTCCTTTGATTTCTCTACACATCTCACTTTCGCTGCTGTACTTTCTCGCATCTGTTGTTCATCTACTTGAATTCTGTTAATCTTGGAGAAAAGACATTTTGTTTCTTAAAAAAAATCTGCAGCAAATTCCCTTCTCACTGATACAGTACTTAACTACTGTGCCTATAGTCACCTCCCTCATTCCCTTGCTTGGCATCCGTCCCCATCACTGTAAAGCACTCCGACATAATTCTACGTGACAGGGCTATATAAAGCCTCAAACCAGGCAATTTTTGTTTTGTAAGTTGGGCTCCAAATTTGTCTGTTAGATATTTGTTTTCTAGTGCTGATCAGCCAAGGAGAGTTGAAATTCACACCTCTCTCCCCAAAATTAACAAATTGGTGGCCTTGGTTCTTGAAGTGCTCTGGGACTCTACCCTGGGTGAGGTGCGCTATATAAATGCAAGTTACTGTTGCAAGTTTAATACTTTTTTTTTAAAAAAGTTGATTTTTGTGTAAAGTGAATATTTTGACGTGGGGTCTTTAACATCCACCTGAACAGGCAGACGGGAGCTCGGTTTAACATCCGAAGGATGGCATTAAAATATGCAAGCGTGACTAGGGAATCACTTCAAATTTCAAGGTGTTCAGTAACCCGCCAGTCATTAAACATCGTCACAAGACATCTGGGGTGATTAAGACATAATAATCCTTGCATTTGGTATAGTAACTTATCACGTTGTTAGGATGTCTCAAATTGCCTCACAAGATTTTATCTTGAAGTGTAGTGACTATGTATTTTTAGGTGCGCACAGCAGCCATAAAGTGAGTGACCAACTGAGACAATCGTCAGCCAGGCCATTGAGAGAAACTCCCTTCTCTTTTCGAATAGTACAATGGGATCTTTAATATCCATCTGAACAGGTAGAATGGAACTTGTTTTAATTTTTCATCCAAAAGACGATACCTCCAATAATGCTGCATATGTCAGCACTGCACTACAGTGCAAACTCAAGACTACGAGTTCAAAATCACCATGACATGGGACTTCAATCCACAACCTTCTGACTCCGAGGCTAAAGTGCTACCAACTGAGCCAGTCTGAAACTAGGCTGCCATATGTAGTTTAAGAAAACAAACAAGTTCTGATAAACAATTCCCAGCTTTTACAATTACCTTGGAGCAAAACATTGTCCTGTCCATCTGTTGCACCTGCTGAATAGCTCTGTACATCATCTTTTCTTGTAAATAATTGATTTCATCTCTCTCAGCATTTTCTCTCTTACTCGTGACGAGAATGCACTTGCTTCCTTCGGCTCGTCCCCGGCCTGTAACAATGACAAGTACAATTCAATAATCAATTAATATAATACAATACTAATAATCCTTGCATTTGATACTAATAAAATACTAATCCTTTGAGGCATCTCAAAGTGCTTCACAGAATGTACTCTAAAGTCAGTTGACTGTATATTTCAGCAAAACGGAGCAGCCAATGGCGCACAAATTTCTTTGAAGGGATTACTTATGGAAAGCGATTTACCAATCAACTAACAACCAGGTTCCTAATAATAAGTTATTGCTCTTTCCTCTAACACTGGGGAATATCCTTGTTACGCTCCTCTGCACTGCCTCTAAGGCCCGGGCTGCCCCCTTATATCGTGATCAGCACTGTATGCTGAGCGACCACATCACTCCCACCCTCGCTCGCCTCCACTGGCTCCCCATCCCTCAGAGGATCGAATTCAAGATCCTCATCCTCACCTACAAGGCCATTCATGGCCTTGCTCCCTCCTACCTCTCCGACCTACTATCCCCTACCTACCTACCTGCCCGTACCCTCCGTTCCTCTGGCTCTGGTCTGCTCCACATCCCCCGCCCCAACCGCCCTACCATCGGTGGCCGGGCCTTCAGCCTCTCAGCCCCGAGGCTCTGGAACTCCATTCCCCAGTGCTTTCGCCGCCTCCTCCCTTTCCTCCTTCAAGGCCGGTCTCAAGACCTTTCTCTTTGACCGTGCCTTCAGCTCCCCTCTTGACTCTACCCTCTCCTCGCTCCTTCCCTCCCCTCACCCTGACCGTTTCCCCGCTGCTCGGGTCCCGACCCAACTGTCCAGCGCCTTGGGACGTCCTCCCGACGTGAAAGGCGCTCTATAAATGAAATCTTGTTGTATGCTGTATCAAAGGTGCAGCCTGAGAAGAGCATTGTACAGCCTGAGTATAACATCTAGACATCTAAACTCTACTGATTTAGCAACATAGCCCAGCGTCCTGTTTACCCTGTTTAATGCTGTCTTACATTGCTTTGACATAGTGAGCAATGACGCAACACCCCTAGATCTTTTTCAGCTTCCCTTTTGGCAAGTTCTATCCTATCCATGGCGTACATGTGTTTCTTATTCTGGGATCCTATATGTAGTGCCTTGCATTTATCTGTATTAAATTTAATTTGCCAGTTGCTGTCTTTCAGCTGTGACATTAGACTGAAGTCCTGCTGGCCTGTTCAGGTGACCACTGAAAGATCCCATGACACTATTTAAAGAAAGGAGCCTCTCCCATTGCCCTGGCCAAATAGTCCTTTGAAGAGTAAACTTACTTGTGAAACTGGATACAAGCATTGGGTGGGGTGAGGAGCATTTGACCTGATGACATTTCTTACTTCAATGATGTTTTGCCCACAAAATATGCAGTCAATTCAACAACAACACCTTGCATTAATATAGTGCCCCTCATGTAGGGTAGAGTTCCAGAGCGCTTAACAGTGGCGGAAAAATGCTGAGCTGGGGGGAGGTAACAGTAAGCACAGTCAAAGAGGAAGGTTTTCAGGGTGGCAATAATCATATTCAAATCTGAAGAGTGGAAAGGAGGAGGCGAGCCACAAAATATACCGTCTATTCACTTCACAGTATACTTTGAGACGCAACCATGCAATAAGACTTTATATCAAATACAAATGCTTCACAGAATGTATTATCATCATCATCGTACCCACCTCTGGTTTGGATCATTTTTATAACGTTGCCCACATACTCATACAGCAGCACTAGATTGCACTGAGCAATGTCAATCCCTTCATCAGCAACGGAAGTCGCGATCAGGAGTTTGGTGCCAGAAGACTCTTTAAATAGTGTCAGCACCTCCTTCTGTAATGGTAGAGTCATTGCTGCGAAACACAATGGTCAATAATCATAATCAAATCTGGATTCAGTTTTTAACACTGAGTCAGTTGCCTACCTCTAGTTAATAACAGTAACAATAATAATCCTTGCATTTAATGCAGAGCTTAAAGAAAGTTAAGCTGGACTCCAAATCTCTTCAAGAGGACCACAAGGGCCAATTTTAAACTCTGAAAGAAGTGGGCAAAAAATGTTTATATAAAACGATTTGATGCAGAGGCAGCTAACTAGTGAAAGCTTCCCAGACAGATTGTGGAGGCTGAGAGCGTAGATGGATTCAGCAGCAGTTTTAGATGAGCTTTTTATGGTAAAAGCGATGGGGCAACATGTGAGATAAGGAGAGACGATTTGTGCAAATGGGCTTGGCTACATATCCTGTTGTGGCTGTTTCCTGTTCTGTACATTGTGATGCTCCAATATCGAGCCAATACTAATCAATAGATTTTAATTTTTTTTTTAAACTCCAGCCACTGACTAAATCTATTCAATACCAGAGGAGCACTTGCACGATGACTATCTACTTCCAGCAAAAAGATTGCATAAACATATTTTAAAAGCTGTTTTCCTGCACACTGGGAAGTGCTGGTGTAACAATAATAATAATCATTATTTTGATACAAACTATTGTCTCAGGATAGGCACTATCTGCTTCATATTGATTCCTTTCCTTAGAGGAATAAGGTATGTAAACGTATTGGAACTTCCTCCTGTGTAACTGAAAGGATTTCTGCTCTGTAAAAGAGCCAGCATAGACACAATGGGTCGAATGGCCATCTTCTGTGCTATAAATATCTATGGTTCAATGATTGAGAATAACCGTCGAACCAGTGGTGAAACTAGCAATGGAGTGGCACCAACAAAAAATGGTGGTCGGGCAATCACTGAAGGTTTCCATTCCTAGCTACTCTTTTCAAATATCATGCCTCCCTCTCTTCCCATCGCTCTGCGACAGGAAGAGAGCCGGAGTGGGAAATATGAGGCAGCGCGGAGAGCAACAGGTGAGAACATCTTGTGATACAGTGTATAGTTTGGCAAATGACAAGTGCATGTGACTGCCAAGATGGTGGAAGGCAAACTGGATGGATCTTGTTCTTTTTTCTTCTAGCAATTCTTATGTGGGCGTGAGAACGACCCAAAAAACGTCCCTATGTCCAAAACATCCGCCAGCAGACCTGCCTATCAGTCGCCCCACCAATAATGTGATTTTGTTCCCAGGAGACTGAATGTATCAATGTGTTCAATACAACAACTACACCACAGAATATAGTACCAGGGGTGTGATCCCTCCTGCCTCGGCCTAACAACAACTCTGGCTGTAGGAACTCTAACACAGGGCTTTCAGTTATCCACTTTTTCAATGCCTGAAAAATAAGAGAAAAAAATATTTTTGAGAAGGCGTTTATGCTAACAATGTTTATATCTAGTCAATGGTGGAGGGTGGTATTATACAATTCCTGAACATAATAAATGAATGTGGAGATGCCTTACATCTGCTAGAGCTCTTGTTTTGACGAAGAGGATGGTTTTGGTGTCTGGCTTGTTCGTGTATTCCTCATTCAGGATCGCCTCCACTTCATTCAGCTTGGGGTTATGGTATTTCGGTTCTTGGTCAATCTCAAGCAGTCGTTGCTTATTTTCTAGGACACAAAGAAATAAAAATGATTCCCAACTCGTGCCACAATATGGGACTCAATGAGTAGAGAGCTTTGCAGGGTAAACAGCCATTGGGCACATAGGAAGGACACAACAACAATAATAAACCTTGCATTTGATATTGCAACTATAATGTTGAAACAAGCCGTCTGAATGGTGAATGAGATTTCTGCAGAACTGATTTGATGTTTCTATATCCTATTGCTTCCAAGATAGTTTTTCCAAACACATTCCTTTAATATCCCATTTAAACCACTTGATATTTTTACTTAAAAGAAGACTTTTGTTAAGGTGCCACATGAAAGGCTTATTAGAATAAATAGAGTATGTGGCATTAATGGACAGATGGCAGCAGGGATAGAAGGTTGATTTAAGGATATCAAGCAGAGAGCAGAAGTACATTGTTGTTAGTCGGAATGGAGAGATGTAAATAGTGGGATCCCTCGACCACTGCTTTTCTCCAATTACATAAATGATCTGGAGTCTGATTTCTGTAACAATTTCTGGTACAATAATAATTCTTGAATTTCATATTATACTTTGTCATTTAATTGAGACGTCTCTAAGCGCTTCACAGAATATACTGTAAAGTGAATTGACTGTATATTTGTGGGCGAAACTTGGCAGCCAATTGCACACAGCAGTGTCTCACACACAGTAGTGGATTGCGTGACCACATCTTTTTTCTTTTTTTTTTGCTTACAAGGTTATTGACGACCTAAAAAGAGAGAGCATCGCAAAGAGTGAAGAAGATTGTAACTTCAACTTCTGGAGAACATAGACTAGTTGCCTGGGCAAAGAAATGACAGATGATGTGTAATGGGAGGAATAACAATGAGAGCAATAGAACGCTAAATCGTAACATTTAAAAGGAGTAGAAGAGCAGAGAGAACAAGGGGTTAACATACAATATCTTTAAAGGTGGGAAGGCAGGGGGACAATACCTTGAAGAAAGCTCATGGGATCCTAGGTTTTATAGATAGGGGCAAAAAATAAAACAGAGAGGTAATTCTTCATTTGTATAAATCATTAGTTAGACTGAAGTTGGAATACTGTGTTCAGTTTTAGTCATCCCACTTTAGGAAGGATGTCAGAGCCATGGACAGGATGCGGAGGTGTCCTACAACGATACCAGATTTAAAGATTTATGTAGGTTAACCTCACCTCTCTGCCCAATCTCCTAGTCTATGTCCTGAAGTTGCAGTTACAATCTTCACTCTCAGTGACCCTCTCTGTGTTTATAACATCAGTAAGCTTCTACCATCATCTGTAATAGACTCCAAAGCATTTATATAAATGGAGAAAAGCAGTGACCTTGTGGGATCTTCTGGATCCTGACCATTAATTATCACAGGGCTCCATTGTAGCTGCCTGGATCAGTATCACACTGAGGCGCATTTATGTATTACATCAACGGGGAAACCCTAAATGTGTATTTTTTCTTTACATATAAATGAAAATGTGAAATATCAGGAGTAATTAAACTGATAGAAGATTTCACCTTCAAATAGTGCTGTAAGTTCCCGTTCAGTCTCATCAAACCCGCCTCCCTTCACATTGTTAATAAATTGGTCCAAATACTCGACTGCGTCTTTGGTCCGAGCGTCCTCGTTGATAATCATAGTGTCATTATATTTCTGTGTTGAGGAAACAATACATTTCCAAACAATAATAATTATGATATTTAAATATGGTATAGCACCTTTCACATCAGAAGTTCGTCACAAAGCAACTTCAAGGAAGATACGGTGTATATTTGTGGGCGAAATGCGACAGCCAATTGTGCACAGTAATGTCCCACAAACAGTCAACAAGCGAGTGACCAAATTTTATCTGAGGGATTGTTGGCCAGGCCCACGTGAGAGAGAAACCCCTTTAACTTTTCGAACTGTGCTGTGTGATCTTTAACATCTTCTAAACGGGAGTCGAGACCTTGGTTTAACATCTCATCCAAAGGATGTCACCTCCAACAATGCGGCACACTCCAGTGTCGTCTTAGACAGTAGAAGTTCTAAGTCCTGACATGGAGCTTGAACCTACAACTTTCTGACTCAGAGAGTTCCAGCACCACCACATAATGTCACTGTCACACTGTATTCCACCACCAAAACAGTTCAAAACATGAATGCATTGCTACAGTGAATCCAATTGATCTTCAAGCTCAGGTCTGTCCCCCGCAGATAATAATAATCCTTGCCTCTGATGTAGAGTCTTATTACTTCAAGAATCACAAAGCGCTTCACAGAATATATATTGACTGTATATTTTGTGGACAAAACGTAGCAGCCAATTGCACACAGCAGTGTCCCACAAACAGTCATGGATTGAGTGACCAAATGTTTTTAACATTCTTTTTTTAAGGGATTATTACTCCGGGAAAGTGATCTGCCAATTGACTAACAACCGGGTTCCTATTTATTGATAGATAAACAGAGGCGTGTGGAGTAAGGAAACTTGCCCAATGTTTCGCTCACCCTGGGCATTGAACCTGGGTCCTCTTGTTTGTTAGGCGGGTGCTTTAAACACTAAGCTACAGGACTCCACAGGACCAGGGTAGACTCAGTACTGTGGGTGGGCTGGATTGGAGGAACTTGAAGAGGGAGTGGTGGAAGAAGAAGGAGTGAAGTTGGGAGGCAACAACTTGCTCCAGCACCTTGGGAGATGAAGGGCAGATTGGAGATGAGTTGGTAGCTGGAGATGTTGGTAGCAGGTGTCGAGGGAGAGTTTCTTGAGAAGGTGGGGTTTTGAAAGGGGGAGGGATTATACTGCCAGAGGAGAGACAGAGGTTAGCTGCAGGAGGGTAAGTTGAGTTGCCCAAGGATGGCACAATATCAAATACAAGGTTTGCTGAACTGCATCCGACTGAACAGGCAGACACAGATCACACTTTGATTACAGTGAAGGAAAACTCGCTCACCCTCAAGTGTTCAGTGTAAGTGAAGAGAGCCTTACAGATCCGCCTCTCTTCTTCCACATCTGCCATTTGCAACACTTTGCATTTTTTCTGAATCTCGACAATCCACTGCTCATATTTTTGTGTCCCCCGGGATCGATTGGGAATGCCTGACAGCGTATCTGCAAGGTCAAACAAGGTGTACAGTGTGAAAGATGAAACTGTATTCCAAGCAGCAACCCCAGCTGCACCAAGACCAATGTGCTTTGCCACTCACGTGCAGATGAGATATAATAACAACAATAATAATAATGGAACTCAACCTGGTATTAGCCCGGAGATCGTTTTGGCTTAAAATTCTAGATTACACAGAATTCTGGAATAACAGCTTCCAAAATACGACTGCATTTAAGAACTTCCCAATTATGAGCACAACTTGAAATTTCAAAATAATGATCTTAAGGTGAAGAAAATTAGAAATTTCAGGCCTCTGGGTGCTTGTAGTTCAATGATATAAATTTGTCAATAGCAAACTGCATTTGATCTGATCCTTCCAGTATACATTGTTACATTATCTTCTTCCCTTTGATTTGCTTAAAGCTGGTTACATTGTCGTGCTTATGAACTGGGGAAAACGGACTTCCAAATTAAGGCTGAATTAAAAGATTTCCACAATTCTGTGCGATATTACATTTAAAGACAATACAACAATAACAAATAACAACTTATAATAATAATCCTTGCACTTGATAAACAACAAAATTACATTTATAGAGCGCCTTTCACATCGGGAGGACGTCCTAAGGCACTGGACAGACAGGGGTCAGGACCCAAACATGGGGGAGGGATGGGGTAGGGGAAGGCAGAGAGGTGGGAGGTCGACCGAAGGCATGATCGAAGAGGGTCTTGAGACCGACCTTGAAGGAGGCAAGGGAGGAAGCGAGGCGAAGGGACCGTGGGATGGAGTTCCAAAGTCTAGGGGCAGAAAGCCCGGCCACCATGGTAGGGTGGGTCGGGCGGGAGACATGGAGCAGACCGGAGTACACTGAACGGAGGGAGCGGGCAGGTTGGAGGGGGCAAGGCCATGGATGGCCTTGAAACTGAGAATAAGGATCTTGAACTCGATCTTCTGGGGGATGAGGAGACAGTGGAGTTGGGCGAGGGTGGGAATGATGGGGTCACGGAGTCTGGTGCGCAAGAGTACATCAGCTGCAGAACTTTGGACAATCTGCAGCTTGTGAAGAGAAGACTTGGGAAGGCCAATGAGGAGGGAGTTTCCATAATCGAGTCTTGATATGCCAAATGAGTGGGTGAGGGTTTCGGTAGCCTGAGGGGTGAGGCAGTGGCAGAGTCTGGCAATGTAGCGGAGGTGGTGGTAGGCAGTGCCGGTCATGGCGCAGATGTCGAGGAGAAAGGACAGTTCAGGGTCAAACATGGTTTGACTGGCTTTGTGAGGTTGAATGTGCAGCCGTGGAGGCTGATGCTGCCAGCGCCCGAGGTGCGGAGGCGCTGGTGTGAGCCAATCAGGAGTGTCTTGCTGATGATGAGTTGGAGAAAGTGGTCCCTCGTCCAGGACTTGATGTTGGACAGGCAGTCGGTCAGGACGCCAGTAGTCCTGGAGTTGAGGGTTGTTAGGATTTAACTTTTTGTATAATGTTAGAATCATAATAGATGTTGCGAATGGGTTAACTTTTAAGTTAAGTGTGGGGGGCAACTGGACTGACAGTCATGGGATAGGACACATCTGGTTTTCTCTGTTTTTGAAAGAATAATGGACAGGGGCAGGGGGTCACCTCTTATCAGTAAATGACAACAAGCCCACAGAGGTAACGGTCCAAGGCACCGGTCAACACAGGATCTCAACTGAGCAATAAGTCGCTAGATTCTGACAGGGCCAGCCAACCGACAGAAGGCAACCCTTAAGAATAGCAACTAATGAGCAAGTTGCTTAAACTGGAGGACCTTGGTACCATCCCGGGATACTGATAAGGAATAACCAGTCACTTAAAAGGAATGCACTAATGATCCCACACCACAAAATAATGAGCACCAGATACAGCCCTAAACTGATCAATCCTCTATCTTAGACAATTAAGGACAATGTGTATGTGTGCTGAGGCACGTACACCCCATGGGGTGTTCACGTGAACCCAGCATGATTTTGGCCCAGTGACCTAATGTCCGCACCATGATTGGAAGGACACAAGCTTAAGACACCGTGCCAGACCAAGATCGGCACGCCCAGGACAGTACCTATCGTGGATGGAAGACTGAGAGCTAGAAGTCAGAAGTAGACGACCACGAGGAGGGATTATGCGGTAGTATTGTTCTGTTAGTGAACTGATTGATTGTGCTTACTTGCCCACGCCCATCGGGAACTTGGACGGATCCTGGAGTTTAATAAACACCACTCTGGTTGCAAACAGTGGCTGTGTTTGATTGGAACTCGAAAAGGTTTTTTTTTCTTAACAGGGTGGAGGCAGAGAGATAGAGTTGGATGTCATCCGCAAACATGGAAATTTACCCCATGTCTGCAGATGATGTCACCAAGGGGGAGCATGTAGAGGGTGAAGAGGAGGGGACCGAGGACAGAGCCCTGAGGAACACCACACGAGACAGTGAGGGGGCTGGAAGAGAAGCCGTTTGCTGCGACGAAGTGGAGGTGATGTGAAAGGTAGGACCTGAACCAGTCAAGGGCAGAACATTGGAGGTTGAGGTGGGAGGAGAGGCAGTGGAGGAGGATTGAATGGTCCACAGTGTCAAAAGCAGCGGAGAGATCGAGGAGGCAGAGGGAACCCTGGTCAGGATGTCATTTGTGACCTTGACCAGAGCAGTTTCCGTGATATAGCGCCTTATCACGAATTTACAACGTCATAAAGCGCTTCCTAGAATATACTGTAAAGCAAATTGACTGTATATTTCTGGGCAAAATGTGGCAGCGTTTCACACAGCAACGCTGTATGCAACAATTGCACATAGCAGGGTCCCACAAACAGTCATGGATTGAGTGACCTTTTTTTTAAAGGATTACCACAAACCGCTAATCGACACATTGGATATGTTACTCTGGGAGTGGAATCTTTGACCCTGCAATCCCTCAAACAACAACAATACGGTACATTTTGCTTATTTACGCAATTAATCCTCAATTTGAAGCATTGCTGAGAAGGACTCTGTCATTTGCAGTTTCACAAGTGAATGGGTCAGAGGAAGGTATCAGTTACCAATATTATAGACACTCCTGGCCATCTCCTCAATGCGCTCCATGATCCCAAAAATAATATCTGCAAAAGGATCCTTCACACGACAGCCGATTTCTCGAATATCTGCTCAGGAAGAGAAGGAAAAAGGTTTTAAACAACACAGTTTATATTCACACTGAGAGGATAATAATGATAATATGGCTAAAAGGCTCACACAGTTGACTTAACTGGGCAACCGAGTTAGGGGAGGCAGGGGGAGAGGGAAAAAGATGACTGGAAACACAGTTGAAAAGGTAAGACTTTCAGGCAGGCTTTCAAGGTGAGGAGGGAGGAAGGAGGGACCCCGAATGGAATGCCAGAGGGCAGGAGCAGAAATGGCTGATGGGCAAGATTTCAGGGGCATCACACATTGCACCTCTCCCAGGCGTCTCACAGCAGTGTAGCCAGACAAGAGTCCAGACTTTCAGCAGGATTGCGCAGTAATACACTTACGTTTCTCTGAAACAAAGACAAACTTCTCCAGCTCAGTCAAGTTCTCTCTCACAGTGGATATGGTTTCCATATCAAGGTTGGCACAAATTTGAAAAATATGTTGCATGGTTTCCTGGACAGTTTTGGCATCACCAACTCCAATCGATGCAGTCAATCCAACGATCTACAGGATAATAAAAATACTGTAATATATTTCAAGATCACGTACCCCCAGGCTATCCTCCCTCACATGGAATATACTGGTATGTGAAGGGTATGTGAAGCTTGAAATATAGATTTCAGAATATACCAAAGAACAGCGTGCATTAAAATTTATGCATACAATAACCAATAAACATTTATACAGCGCCTTTCCGGTCAGCAGGACATCCCAAAGTACTGGACAGTCCAGGTTTGTAGCCGAGCTGGGGGCCAAGGGAGGGGTTAGGGTGGGGGTTGTGGGCGGGAAAGACCAAAGGCACGATCAAAGAGGAAAGACCTTAAATATACAATAATATTGTACATTGAAAGATTCCTCAGGATTTTCCTTATTTATTTGACTTTTGTACTTTAAGTCACGATCCTATTCAAAATTTCTCAACGGCATAATTTCTCTCTTTTAAGTGGAGTCTGCGGTTTCTTCACCTCCGCTCAGTGCTGAGCAGAACAAGCACGAGTGTAGGCCGACACTCACCTGTGGTAAGGGCTCCGAGTCTGTACTGAGCTTGGCGTCCAGGTATTGCTGCATTAGGACATTGTAGGGGTGACTTTTAGCCGTGTTGTGGCATTCATCAAATATCAGCAAGGTGAAGATGGACAGGGATGGGATGGTGCTGGTCTTGAGACAGTTTAAGAGGATCTGAGGCGTGAAGATCAGGATGTCGTTCACCTCGACTAACATCTGCGCGGGAGCATGCTCCGCAGACTCACCACACAGCCCAGCCACTTTGTAACTGCAAGACAGAGACACAGGTAATTCAGGCACATTGAGTTCTAAGGTGCGATCATTTCAAACAAGACTCCTCTATAATTTTTCCTTTGGTCAGCTGGGTCTCTGGCAAGCAACGTATCAATATTATATCATTCTTTGGGATTAGTTACAGTGCTCGGCTCACAAGCGAGAGGAATCAGGTTTGATTCCAAGGCTGCGGGCGTGGGCTGCGCTCGGCCGGTGGGGGGGGCTGCGCTTGGGCGGGGGGTGGGGGGTTGCGCTCAGGCGGGGTTGTGTTCAGGTGGTACCTGGTGTTCTGGAAGTAGTCAGTGAACAGGCGGCTCTGCTGCTGGTAGATGGGCACTGTGGTTGCCAGGAAGACAACCTTCCTCTTCTCTTCGAGCATGTCCTTCAGGTGATGCTCACAGATGGTCAGGGCGACTAGTGTTTTGCCGCAGCCTGGATTGTCATTTCAAAAGCAAATTCACAAAATCAATAAATGGATGAAATAAAACCATTTAGTTTACACTTGTACAAAAGTGCCCGTGTTGTAACTGCACGTTGATGTACTTGGGGAGGAGTGAACGAGCCAAGACTAATTGATGCTCGAGTTAAATCCATCCTGTGTACTCATCGTGTCCTTTCTTGCTCATGACAGAAAGGTTTTATAGGACAGAGCAGAACAGTGGCGATGGGTGTGAATGGCAACCTGCTGTGGAACAGGGTGGAAGGATATGTGCCCACGCTGGATATGGGGCGGATGGGGGTGGGAGAGGAAAAGAGGTCCCTAGCTTCACGCAGTGTTTGGACTGTGAGATTCCAGGCAGAGGGTATGGGAGTGGGTCACTTACCCACCTCCTGCCCAGACAGAACACGACAAGGATTGAATAGTACGAGGCACTCTCCAAACACACTTCTCTTCCATCAATAATACAGGGAAGGACTTCAACAGAGTCAAATGTATTTAAAGGGTATTTAGGTAGACAGATTGTCTACAAAGTCCTGTTACTCCCTGTTGCAAAACAGTGATACAAGACTACAGAGGAGCTGAAACAAGTTGTCAGATATGCATTTCACCTCCTCACTCCATCGTGTTATGGAAGATGTCGCACCAAACATGGTGACGGATCATTATCTGCCATGAAAACGAGGGCGCTCAAACACTGATCCTCTGCATGTCTAAATACAGTTAAACACTTGTACTGAACACAGTGAAGTACTCCTAAATACAATTATCATTATTCTTCCACATGTTTCAGTTGTTGGTCAGCACTGTAAGAAAAAACATGGGGGTAACAGGACTTTGTGAACAGCTAGAAGATACTGAGAGGTATTTAACCACCAGTAGAATCGAAAACGTTCATTTGATCCTTGCTTGGTGGCTAGTAGTCTCTAATATTAAGTGAAGTGAATGTAAAATGTGGACTCAGCTCCTGCACTTAGCAGCTTGTTCACCCCAGTGCGTACCTGTCGGAGCGCAAATGATTGTGTTTTTCCCTTCGATCCCCGGCCTGGCCAGCTCCTTCTGGTATTCCCTCAGCTTCATATCCTTGACGTCAGAGGAGTTCTTCTGGTGTCTCTCTGTGGGAATGACAGGAGGCAGAGAAAGGGTTAACCAAGCCGGGAAAGGGGGCATGTAAACATGGCTGTTTGTTGATGTTTTTTTTGGAACTTACCAGGTGTCTTCAGCGAAGTAGAGTCAGTCATCACCTCTTTCATACCTAAGATGCGGTGTAAGGAAGAGGGGAAAGGTTACTTACATTTGGGTAGTGAGAGCCGTCATGTGTGTTTGTGTGTGGGTGTGAGAGTCCTACACACGTAGAAACTCCATCGCCATGCAGAAACTCCATACCCAAGGCGAACTAATGCCAGTTCCACATTTGCATGGAAATGTCCTTAACTGGGATGGAATGCAGTGCACATTCTCTCCTCGGTGCCGGAAAGTATCAGGCTCTTAGTTGGCAAGAGCTAGGGTTTGGGGAGGGGAAGAGGATGTGATCCCAGAATGTGGACTGGGGGCACTGCTGTCGTTTAGCATAATAATAATAAAACAATACATTTATCTAAAACCTCAGTGGGCGAGTCCAAAAAAGCAGGGGGAAAGAAAACTGTAGTTTATAAAGCACCTGCAGCACCCAGTGACAGAAGCAGCTGCACACACTGCTATGGTTTGAGCAACAAGGTTTGTTTTAGAAATTCTCTTAATAATTTACAAAATCCTTGCATTTGATATAGTGCCTTATCACGTCTTTGAGACATCTCAAAGCGCTTCACAGAATATACCGTAAAATGAATTGAGTGTATATTTTGTGGGCACACTGAGTGAAAGTTGGGGTAAAGATGAAATTTTAAATGTTTAGAAGTGCCGTGGATTGGTGAATACTTTGTGGTTAGCTTTTTGGCCCCCAATCTGGATCTTTCAACCCTCCCCCATCTACATCATCCTCATCCTCACCTACAAGGCCATTCACGGCCTTGCTCCCTCTTACCTCTCCGACCTACTATCCCTCTACTTACCCGCCCGTACCCTCCATTCCTCTGGCTCCAGTCTGCTCCACATCCCCCGCCCCAACCGCCCTACCATCGGTGGCCGGGCCTTCAGCCTCTCAGCCCCGAGGCTCTGGAACTCTATCCCCCAGTGCCTTCGCCGCCTCCTCCCTTTCCTCCTTCAAGGCCGGTCTCAAGACCTTTCTCTTTGACCGTGCCTTCAGCTCCCCTCTCGACTCTCTACCCCCTCCTCGCTCCCTCCCCTCACCCTGACCATTTCTCCCCTGATAGGGTCCTGACCCAACTGTCCAGCGCCTTGGGACGTCCTCCCAACTTGAAAGGCGCTCTATAAATCAATCTTGTTGTTGTTGTACATAGATGTATTATTGAGCTCAGTGCTGAGTGTGGTTACTGTGGGGGACATTAATGCACAGCGACCTGTTGGAAGCTGTGTGGATTTTCTCGTCAATAAAGAAAATCTATGAAGGAAAATATTTCTCTTTGAGGCTGTGCTTGTTCCCCTCCATCACTGCCCTGAGTATGTGGGAGTGTCAGAGACTGACTGACACAGAGCTCTATCCTAGGTAGCAGAGTGACCGAGAACTAACACACGGCACAGCAGGTACGGGGGAGACCTGCCTGGATACGGAGCTTCACACGCGTCGTCCTTGCCTGTCTGCTCCATGTAGTGAATTTCTTGTTCATGGATCAAGGAACTGCTACAGTCACTAGGCTCTGTGCTCATCTCATCTAAAGGAAACAACACAAAACATAGATTTGTACAGTGCCTTTCCTGTCGTAGTTGATCCTCCCCAGACATATCCCACCAGCAGCAGGGAACAAGCAGGTAGCGTTTATTGGGATGAGGGAGGAACACTGGGCAAAACATTGGGTGATGTTCCAATGACCCTAGCAAAAGATTGTCATTTTGTTTTAAAAATAAAGAAAGAGGCGGGAACTTGGGCGATAGGTCAGAATTTCAGCCATCCTGCCCCGACAGAATGGCTAGCTCCTCTTCTGAGCTATCTGTCACTATCAGTGGCATTGGGCACAGAGAGTGTCAGGTTAACACTGCTCCTGGGTAATGCCAGCAAGCGTGTCCAGACTGAGGAATTCCAGGCTACTGTCAAGTGTAGTGACTGTGTGTTTTATTGGCGAATGCTACAAACTGGTGCATGCACAGATCGCCAGTGTCATTTGGGATTAGGATAGGGGGAAAAGAGCCCCCAGGTGGAGAGATTGGAACCAATTTGAATTATTTAACTATTTTTTCCGTCAACATTTTCAGTCTACCTGAATCTACACACAGCAGGTCAGTGACTGCCACACTGTCGGACATCTCCAAAGCCAGGGTAAACGTTTTGTAGAAGGTCATTTTGTCCGACCTCTGCAAACACTCCAGTAGCTTTTCCGCACCAGCAGCATTGCCCTTGTTTGTTGTGAGCTACACAAATGAGTTGAATCAAGTCAGTGCTGTTCATTTTGGTTTCAGTGCAATAAGGCGAGCATTTGAAACGGTAGGAAACACCGCATTTGGCACATTTTCAAACCCGGAACTGTGACAAGCGGAAGGTGAAGGTGCTGTAGAAAGGCAAAGCTTCCCTCATACCTTTGTGTAAATCTGCATGAAGAACTAGAAGTAGCTGCATCTGCGTCTAAGATAATAATAATAATGTCCCACAAACAGACGTAGATTGAATGACCAAATTATTATTATTTATTTATTGGGTGGGATTACTACTGCCGGAAAGTTACCTGTCAGTTGACTAACAACCAAGTTCCCATTTACTGCTGGTAAACAGAGGCGAGTGGAGAAAGGAAACCCAATGTGTCTGGCTTAAGTGGCTTCCACTGTAATGCAATTTGAGCCCTAAAATTCCAAAATTCTTTTAATTTTTTCTCTTCTTGTCATCGGCTTTGTAAAACTTCTCTCTTCCTTACATTTCACAGCTGTTAAAATCTCTTAAACATGTCTCGTGTTTTACTGCATAAACCTCCAGACACCCATCAGAAAATTCTCCATGTCTTGTGCTTTTAACCCCTCTCTCTCTTCCTCAAATCACTTGACAGGTACTACACGGAATAAATGCTAACAAGAACTTGCACTTATATAGAGCCCTCCACACAGGGTAGTGTCTTGAAATTTTCACTTTATGTGCGACAGAGAAAGAGAAAAGCAATCTGATTATTTAGGAGGTACCTGTTGGATCTCCTCGCATTCCCTGGGCAGGAGACATGAGTTCATATAAGGAAGAATTTCGTGAGGTTTTACATTGTTAATAATAGTTGGCGTGACACGTTCTAAAAGCTTCTTGTGTCCTTTAAGGCTCTCAATTTCGGAAAAGTCAGCCATTTGAATGGCTTCTGCCAAACCAGTGTAACCTGCAAACACAAGGTGCAGAGCATCACAACACTTTACTCGCCATCCAGCTTATGTCACGGCCTCTAAATGCTGTCAGGGCAGCAATCAATGTTGTGGGACCAAAAGAGAGAACAGGGAACTGAATGATAGGACTAAGTTTCCATTCTGAATAGGTTGGTAGTATTCGCTATCTGCTGAGTGGAGACATTTGACCAAAAGGTGGAAAGGGAAAAAAAAAGGACCCGTCAATAGCGGATAGCATAGAACCCAAGACAGAGGTCAATTACGGGATGTATCCCCTCAGTTAAGAGTAGGTGACTGTTGGCAGACTACTCGACTATGGAGGGCAACACAGCCAAGCCTGACCTTTCCCACCCTCTGCCATACACACACAGGACCAGTAGCGGGTGGTGTAAAAGGACCATTCCAGGAATCCTAGGAAGACGAGATCCAATCTAGCCTCCCCATACAGCCCGATCCTCCGGATATCTAAACTCAGCATGGACTGGAGTTCCAACTTCCTGGTCCATAAGCTGGGACTCCAGTAAAATACCACGTCTCTTTGACCGTGCCTTCAGCTCCCCTCTCGACTCTCTACCCCCTCCTCGCTCCCTCCCTTCCCTCACCTTGACCATTTCCCCCTTGCTCGGGTCCTGAGTCCAGTTGTACAGCGCCTTGGGACGTCCTCCCGACGTGAAAGGCGCTCAATAAATGGAATCTTGTTGTTGTTGTTGTTGTTGTTGTCTCCCATTGTTAGGATTAGATTAAATAAAATATTAAATTGGAAGTAAAATAATGATCATTATGTATTATACCTATTGCTTTAAAGCCATAATAAAAGTCTCACTAACCTGCTGCTGTAAGTCCATCTAAAAATCCTTGAAACCAGCCTTGTTCTTCCACTTTGAACAGACAGTCTAGAAAGAGCTCTGCAGAGGTGGTGACTGACTTCTGTTCTTCTGATCGAATCTGTTCAATGTCAGCTGGGAATAAGAGAGGATTGCAGAGAGTTTAACATTATACATCCAAACAGTAGAGATGGAATGTCTAGGCAAACAAAATGTGCATGTCAGCAAGGAAAGAAACTGCTTTTATGCAATCCCAGTGGCACTCCTTGTTACAACACAGCAAATAGAAACAGTGAATAAATCTCCCTTGACCGACTGGAAATCTCTGTGAACCCACTGCCTTGTTGCTCATTCAGAAGGGAACGGTTTAGGATATTTCATTGCTTTTATACTGTTGGTTGTCTGACAGGAGCGAAACCTCATCATCATATTTAAGAGCATTCAAACCAAACTACAGGGTGGCCACAAGATCCTGTTACAAAACAGTGGTATAACACTATGGAAGAGCTGACACAAGTTGTCAGAGATGCATTTCACCTCGTCACTCTATCCATGTTATGGAAGATATATCACTAAGCATGGCGACGGATCATTAAATGCCATGAAAGCGATGGCGCTCACACACACTGATCCTCTGGATGTCTAAATACAACAAAACACTTGTATTGAATATAGTAAACCACTCTTAAATACAATCATCATATTTCTCCACATATTTCAGTTGTTGGGTCAAAAAAAAAATCCTGGGGGTAACAGGACTTTGTGGACACCCTGTACAGCTCTGTGACCAGCACATGAACATGCAAATATCCATACATGTAGAAGGAATGCACACTCTCTTCCTGGAGAGAGATATCTGCTTATTTACCTGATTCCCTGACCACATACAGTAATAAAAACAGGTGACACACGACCTCTCCCCTTCTGGTCGATTCAGATGCAATGCATTGCTTTTATTTGCAAGATTTTAAAATGTAATTGAAAACTTTTAAATGAAAACAATGCCCTGTATCTGAATCAGTCGATTGAAATATGGTATAAGACAACAAACCCGTGGTTTAAATGCTGTTTGAAAACCTGTGCTGTTCTGGGGTCGATTTACTCCACACCAACAACTTATTACCAACAATGATACACAAAATCAGCACTGAGCAAAACAACTCCCTGAGCAACAGCTGTTCAACCCCATAAAAGCAGCTCTCAACCCCCAAACAAACAAAACCAGCAAATGCAACAAAAGCTCACATACCGGATGAAATAAAGTCTACGAGATGGGCCAAGACATAAGAGGGGCGAACGATGCCGGTGATGTATGTTTTGTAGAGGCGCAGCAAATCCTTATCCGTTTCCTTCATTCTCCCACCGTGTGCGACACCGGCGCTGTGTGCGCTCAGCCCTCAGTGCAGAGGCGCTCACTCCCTCACTGCCTCACTCCCTCACTGCCTCACAGCCTCACTGCCTCATAGCCTCAATCCCTCACTCCCTCACAGCCTCACTGCCTCACAGCCTCACTGCCTCACTCCCTTATAGCCTCACTCCCTCACTCCCTCACTGCCTCACTCCCTTATAGCCTCACAGCCTCACTGCTTCACAGACTCACGCCCCTCACTGCCTACGCCACTTCCAGTAAATCACATGCTCCCTTTCTGGCTGCTGCTCCCCAGCAGGAAACAGAGAGTGAAACTTATCTCAGAGCCAACCAGCCTTTGCCAGGAATAGAAACTGCAACAAAGAAACACCCGTTAATATTCCAAACCGTTTCCTTATTGCACACTCAACAACAACATTACAATTGTAAAGCGCCTTTCACGTCGGGAGGACGTCCCAAGGCTCCGAACAGTCGGGGGATCAGGACCCGAGCGTGGAGGGCAGGGTTGGGGTAAGGGAGGGCAGAGGGGGTAGGAGGGTGGCTGAAGGCACGGTTGAAAAGAAGGGTCTTGAGTCGTGCCTTGAAGGAGGCAAGAGAGGGGGCAAAGCGAAGGGATTGTGGGATGGAGTTGCAGAAGGTGGGGGCAGAGAGGCTGAAAGCCCGACCGCCGATGGTACGGCAGGTTGGGCGGGAGACATGGAGTAGGCTGGAGCCCGCTGAGCAGAGGGAGCGAGCAGGTTGATAGGGAGTCAGCAGGTCAGAGATGTAGGAGGGGGAAAGGCCACGGAGGGCCTTGAAAGTGAAGATGAGGATTTTGAATTCTATCCTCTGGGGGATGGGGAGCCAGTGGAGTCGGGCGAGGGTGGGAGTGATGGGGTCACAGAGCCTGGTGCGGGAGAGGACACGAGCTGCAGAGTTCTGGATGACCTGCAGCTTGTGGAGGGAAGCCCTGGGATGGCCGACAAGGTGGGAGTTTCCGGAGTCGAGCCTTGAGGTGACGAAGGTATGTGTGAGGGTTTCGGTGGCCTGAGGGGTGAGGCAGTGGCGGAGTCGGGCAATGTTGCAGAGGTGGGGGAAGGCAGAGCAGGTCATGGCACAGATATGGGGGAGAAAGGACAGTTGAGGGTTGAACAAGACGCCCAGGTTGCTGACTGGCTTGGTGAGGTGGAGTGTGCAACTGTGGGTACTGATGCTACTAGTCCCTGAGGGCCATTGGTGCGAGCCAATCAGGAGGGCCTCAATCTTGCTGACATGTCAGCTGTAGAAAGTTGGCTCTCATCCAGGACTTGATGCCTGACAGACATCAAGTCCCAGTCTGTCAGGACCTCAGTCTGTCAAGGGTGATGGCAGAGAGATAGAGTTGGGTGTCATGCATTTACATATAGAAGTTGACCTCGTGTCTGCGGATGATGTCACCAATGCAGAGCATGTAGAGGTTGAAGAGGAGGGGATCGAGGGCAGAGGCCTGAGGAACACCACACAAGACAGTGCGGGTCTGGAAGAGAAACCGTTGGGGGAGACAAATTGGAGACGGTGTGAGAGATAAGACCTGAACCATTCAAGGACAGAACCTTGAAGGTTGAGGTGAGAGGAGGAGGCAGTGGAGGAGGATAGAGTATTCCACGGTATCGAAGGCAACAGAGAGGTCGACGAGGACGAAGAGGCATAGGGAGGCCTGGTCACAGATGGTCAGGAAGTAGGTACCCGGTTGTTGGTCGATAGGTTAGTTGTTAGTCTAGTAAGTAGGAACCCAGTTGTTTGTCGATTTGCAGATCGCTTTCCAGGGGGTAACAATCCCTCCAAAAAGAAGAAATAATAATAATTTTTGTCATTCACTCCATGACTGTTTGTGGGACACTGCTGTGGATTTTGCGCACAAAACATACAGTCAGTCTACTTTACAATACATTCTGTAAAGCGTTTTGAGACGTCTCAACGACGTGATAAGGTGCTATATCATATACTATGATTATCGTTATTATCTGCACAGCAGCAAAGGACAAGAAGGCATCGAGGGGAATACAAGGGGAATATAAGCATAATTGTAAATCGGCGCCTTTGGACATCACAACGTTGCATATTAATTGCAATTTGTTTTTATTGTTGTTGGAAATATATACATGATTATATTTTCAGTGCCTTGGGACATCCTCCCGACCTGAAAGGCACTTTACAAATCTAATTTGTTGTTGTTGTTGTTGATTACGAGTACAGTATAAACATTATTATGAATCTCTTCCAATGACCTTCCATCTTCGGCTTCCAGGATTATAATTTTCTCCCCATCCCAAGAACGCACACCCTTAATCCTTACCCCCACCCCCTCCCTTTATAAAGATGCAATGTCCTCCACCTAGTCTCTGGGTAGCTGCATCAATAGCACCTCCTGATGCCCTTCATAGTGTCAGCTCCTCACACTCCATGGAAACCCAGGCCCCTCCTCCCCTAGCCAAGCACTTGCATTTACACAGCACTAGAGAGGATTAGACATGGAGGGTGGAGCAAGGTTGTGGAAGTGTTTGAAAACAAGGATGCCTGTCATGGAATTGATATGCTTTTATAATAAAATAATAATAATCTTTGCATTTGATATAGCGCCTTATCACGTCTTCGAGACATCTCAAAGCGCTTCACAGAATATCCTGTAAAGTGAATTGACTGTATATTTTGTGGGCGAAACACAGCAGCCAATTGCGCACAGCAGTGTCCCACAAACAGTCGTGGATTGAAGTGACCAATTTTTTTTTTAAAGTAATTATTACCCCCGGAAAAGCGATCTGCCAATCGACTAACAACCACGTTCCTACTTGCTGCTTGGTAAACAGAGGCATGTGGAGTAAGGAAACTGGCCCAATGTTTTGCCCTGCCGGGAATCGAACCCAGGTTTCTCACTTGCGAGGCAAATGCTCTAACCACTGAGCTACAGGAATTCACTGGACCTTGGCAATAATTAGGTGCAGATTGGCAAAAGCCAAGGTTTGGGGTCCCCAGACTAATATCGGAGTCAGCCCGAGCAATAGTATCCATCCAATGCACTCTTGCTTCTGGATCAGAAGGTCATGACTCCAGGCTCCAGATCATCTCATCTCAGCAAAGAACGACTGTCTCATTGTCACCTGTGACAATGTGACACTCCCCCAGTACTGCACTGGAATCTCCCCTGATAAGACTGTGGCTCAAAGCCCCAATGTGGGGTTTGAATCTACAATGTTCTGCCCCAGAGGTGATAATGCACCATGAAATTCTCTCATCATTTTAAACTAAAATAAAATAACAATAATTGAACTTAGTCTTTCACATCAGGAGGATGAATCAAAGCCTTTCACGGGATTTATTTAAAGTGGAGTAACTGTGCATTCTGTAGGCAAACACAGCAGGCAATTCACATAGCATTGTCCCGCAAACACCCATGAAATAAATGACCAATTTTATTTGGGAGATTGTTGGCCAGGATACTGCAGAAACTCCCTTCTTTTTTTGAACAGTGCCATGGGATCTTTAAGGTCCATCTGCACTGGCAGATGTGACCTCGGTTTAATGTCTCTTCAAAGGACGGCACCTGCGACAATGCACCAAACTCCCAGCACTGCATTGGAGTGTCAGCCTAGACTGTGTGAGTTAAATGTCCTTTCCATAGGATAATGTCTTGAAGCACTTTACAGGGATTGTGTGGGAAGTTACGCAAGGTGGGAAGGAGGTGTGACCCTAGACATGGTTGAAAGGGTAGGTTTCTAGAAAGGTTTTGAAGACAGGGAAGGAGGGTGCAAGGCAGATAGATTTTGGGAGGGTGTTTCAGCGTTTGAGGGAAGCTAAAAGCTCAACCTCCAATTGTGGGTTGGAGGACACAAGTTGCGAAGCTGAGAGAATACTAGCAAATTTACTCAATTCAGACAAAAAGGATCTTTCAACCAACTCTTTGACTATTTTTATATCACAGATCTGCTGGCGACTGTATTGCCATCGCAGGATGACCATAATGTAAAAATACTGATCGACCTCGAGTCCCTCATGACTGAATCCTTCTGGGTCGTTTTTTCTGCTGTAGCCAGCAATTCCATAGGTAAATTCTCAGCGGTCCACGGTTTGCATTTGAGGCACATGCAGAGTATTTGGAGTGGATTTTTTCAATTGCTGCTATCAAAAATGACAGTAGTGGAACTGGGGAAAAAACCTATGAATAAGATCATAGGGATTTTGAATTCATAGTCTAGGTTGACACTTCAAGGCAGTGCTGAGGTTGCCCTGCTTCGCTGGAGGTGTCGTCCTTGAGATGAGATGTTAAACCAAGGCTCCGTCTATCTGTTCAGGGTGGCGTTAAGATCCCATGGCACTGTTCAAAAAATGAAGGGAGTTTCTCCTGGTGTCCTGACTAACAATCCCCATAACTTAGTGGATAGTCTGTGCCATTTGTGGAGTCCTGTAGCTCCTGTAGAGCACTCACCTTGCAAGTGAGAGACCTGAGTTCAATTCCAGGCAGGGCGAAACCTTGGTCAAGTTCCCTTACTCCACACACCTAATAATAATCCCTCCAAAACAAAACAATAATAAATTGGTCATTTTCAATTCACGACTGTTTGTGGGACACTGCTGTGCGCAATTGGCTGCCGCGTTTCGCCCACAAATATAGTCAATTCACTTTAGAGCATATTCTGTGAAGCGCTTTGAGACATCTCGAAGACATGAAAAGTGCTGAATCAAATGCAAGGATTATTATTATTATCATATAAAATTGTTTGTTCACTTCATGGTTGTTTGTGGGACATTGCTGTCCACAAATTGGCTGCCGCGTCAGTCTACACAAAAAATTCTGTTGAGTATTTTAAACCATACTCCCATCCTCAGCTACCAATGTTTTGGTAGTGATTGATGGTGGGAGTTGGAGGGGAGAGAAAGAGAAACAAAGGAATTTCAAATGTAAGAACTGCAGCTGAACAATAAGCAGCTCTACTTGAGCGTTGGTCGTGGACAAAGGTGCTGTTATATAAAAGCAGCGTCACTCTACAAACAACACTAGTTAGGTTATCAGTCATAAATCGATCACTAAACATTTACCACTTTAAATTAAGATAACTTTCTTCTGATCGGTGTGATTGACACCCAGTATACAATTCATTAACTTTCAATGTAAAGAACTGTTTACTTGTGTTTTCGAACTGTAACCTTTGTGAAGACTGAGTAATGGGTCAGATTGTCTGAGGTTCTCTTTTGAAAAGAGAAAGGATTTCATTTCAAAACTTTTGTTAAATAACAAGGTAGAAGCACATAGTGATACAGTGCAATGGTATAACAGTATTGTGCAGCCTAGTAGATGAGCTTTCAGTAAAAATACCACCAGGCATAGTGTAATAATACAACAATATGGTCAGGGCAACCGGAACATTGAAGTTGGAGGACTATTGCCAATAAACCAGGAAGAAAATCTGCCTTAATACGGCCAGAGGCCTGAAATCAGTGCAGTGCAGACAGAAGGAGAAAAGCAGATCAAATTGGTTACATTTGTTGACCAGTTACATTTGTTGACTGGTCAGAGAGAGTCTTTAGTGGAGTCCTGTAGCATTTGGTTAGGGCACTCGCCTCGCAAGCAAGAGGACCCGAGTTCGATTCCCGGGCAGGGTGAAACCTTAAACAAGTTTCCTTACTCCACACGCATCTGTTTGTTTACCTAGCAATAAGTAGGAATCCATTGTTATAATAATCATAATAATCCTTGCATTTCATATAGCACCTTATCACATCTCCGAGATGTCTCAAAACGCTTCACAGAATAAACTGGAAAGTGAATTGACTTTATATTTTGTGGGTGAAATATTAGTCGATTGGCAGGTCGCTTTCTGGTGGCAATAATGCTTTCCAAAAAAATAATTTGGTCACTCAATCCGTGACTATTTGTGGGACATTGCTTTCCGGGAGTAATAATCCCTCAAAACTGGTCACTCAATTCACAACTGTTTGTGGGGCACTGCTGAGGGCGATTAGCTGTCACATTTCGCCCACATAAAATATAGTTAATTCACTTTACCGTATATTCTGTGAAGCGCTTTGAGACGTCACAATGATGTGATAATAATAGTAATAAGAATCCTTGCATTTGATATGGCGCCTTATCCATTCCCTCCATGTTCTACTCTGCCCCATTTACACAATGCACTAAAACCCTATATTTCAGTCAGCCACACTCTTCTATTGTAGGCCTACAGCCACCACATCCCAGTCCTTTGAACCTCTCTTACAAAACTGTTTTGCCTTGCTATCTCTCTCCTTACCTTCATAAACCTAAAAACATCTCTCATCAATGGTGCTTTGATTAACATCCGAGCTAACATTTCCTAGCTCGATGTGTGCTGCTATATTTTCAAGAGCTTTGAGATGTTTAAGTAAAAAAGGGTTAGGTTTTCTTGCCTTTGATGGAAAAGAAATGCTCACTTTTTACAGTTGTAGATTGCATTTGTCAGTAGCTTTTACAACAACAATAACTTGCAGTTATATAGCACCCTTCAAACGGGGTAAAGTCGTGATGTGCATTTTCAAAACACATGGAACCTGTATTGGCAAAGCAATATTAAATAATAATCCTTCCATTTGATAAAAGTGTCTTATCACAAGGCACTGGATGGTAAGCTGGGGATATGAAGCAAGACAATTTTTGCTGATCTTGAGATGGATTGTGGCAGTAGGGCCGCAGAGGTAGGATGGGTGAGGCCATGGTGGCATTGAACACAAAGACAGCAATGTCCAATAACCCTGATGTGGATGAGCAATTTGGCTGGAGGGTACACTCATGTGTCATAAGATCTTTGTCGTCCTCCTAAAAATTCAATGCAGAAATAAACAAAAGCGATGTTTGTAATTCTGATTGTTGGAGATGGCAATTCTGGCTGGTCACATAGCATTTATTTAATGTCATTAACTTCCACCTGTTGTGAAATACTGAGCTACTAATCTTCCTATAATATTGTGGACTCTAATTAAAAGAATCACGGGAAAGCAAAATTTAGTTGAAATAAAAGATTGTCTTGAAGTTACTGTTTCAGTTTTATTTTGTGCAAATATCAGAGCAGCTTTGTTTTAATCATCTGCATTTACACAAGAATGCAAACCAACCAGTCCTAAAGTAAAAAAGAAATTATACACCCCTCAATAATAATAAATAATAATCCTTGCATTTGATGCAGCGCCTTCCACATTGTTAAAACGTTTCAAAATGTTTTAAAATGCTTGTAGGATTGTACCGCAAAGTGTAGTGACTATTTTGTAGATGAACTCAACAACTACTTGAAATTATATAGCGCTCCTCACAATGGTAGAATTGAGTGCACGAGGGATATGCAGGAGACTGGAGCCATTCAAGCGGGTCTAATTAGCACATAATAATAATAATAATCCTTGCATTTGATATAGTGCTTTCCATGTCTTCTAGACGTCCCAAAGTGCTTCACAGAATATACTGTAAAGTGAATTGAGTGTATATTTGTGGGCGAACGCAGCAGCCAATTGCACACAGTAGTGTCCCACAAACAGTCATGGATTGAAAATGACCAATTTATTATTTTTATTTTTTGGGGGAGGGATTATTATTAGGTGTGTGGAGTAAGGAAACTTGCCCAAGGTTTCGCCCTCTGCCGGGAATTGAACTCAGGTCTCTCGCTTGCAAAGGGAGTGCTCTAACCACTGAGCTACAGGACTCCACATAGCATTGTTCCACAAACAGCCATGACGTGACCAATTTTATTTGGGGGATTGTTGGCCAGGACACCAAGAGAAACTCCCTTTTCTTTTCGAATAGTGACATGAGCTCTTTAATCTCTGTCTAAACAAGCAAATAGAACCTCAGTTTAATGTATCATTTGAAGGCCATCACCTTCAACAACCACTGCTCCCCCAAGCACTGCACTGCAAACCTAGACTGACCTCAAAGTCCCGATGTGGGGCTTGAACCCTCAACCTTCTGACCCAGAGAGTGCCCAACTGACAGGATATACTGTCATTTACAGAATGTAAAGTGAGGTGACTGTGTATGTTGTAGGTGAACATGGCAGCCGATTTGTGCACAGCAATGTTCCACAAACAATCATGAAGTGAATGAACAATTTTATTTGGGTGATTATTGGCCAAGACACCAGCAGAAATTCCATTTTCTTTTCAAACAATGCCAAGGGAACTTTAACATGCACCTGAGCAAGCAGACAGGACCTCAGCATAACATCTCATCCAAAGAATGGGATCTTCAAAAGCGCAATGATAAGGCTCAATTTCAAATTACGATTATTTTCTTAAACACTTCAATATGATCGCAGATGTGTATCAGCCTGGTTCAGTTGGTAGACCCTCAAGTCAGGAAATCATCAGGACATTGAAGTCAGTCTAGGCTGACACTCCAAGGCAGTGGGGTGGGGAGGTGTCACGTGTTACCATTCACAACTTCCACTATTTCTCCTTGTAACTCAGGTGTTTAATACCAGCTACTTATTTACTTAATTAGTAGCAATAATACTGAAATAACAATGATTAATAGGTATTTGTGGAGTCCAGTAGCTCAGTGGTTGGAGCACTTGCCTCGCAAGCGAGACCTGGGTTCGATTCCCAGCAGGGCGAAAGGTTGGTCAAGTTTCCTTACTCCAAACGCCTGTTTACCTAAGCAGCACGTGTTAGTTGATTGGCAGATCGCTTTTCTGGGGGTGATAATTTCTTCACAAAAAATAATTTTGTCATTCAATCCACAACTCTTTGTGGGACACTGCTGTGCACAAATAGTTGCAGTGTTTTGCCCACAAAATATGGTCAATTCACTTTACAGTATATTCTGCGAAGCGCTTTGAGATGTCTCGATGATGTGATAAGGCGCTATATCAAATGCAAGGATTATTATTAATAATCTTCACTGTACTCTCTCCCGCCAAGACATGCTTATTGTAATACACCAGAACATTCCCATCATCTCAGGTGGTAACAGATCAGTGCTCGTGTTCAGTATAATTGCCTCTCATGTATGCTCCAACCCAACTACATGCCCCAATATCTTAACTATGGCTAAAAATCCTGCTCCTATGTTGTGTCCTATGTATACCATTTAATTTATAAAAGTCTCACCTTCACGCAAGTTTTATGTCAGTCTCCCTTGAATAAGTTCCCACTCATATTTAAATACAATGACATAAAACGGTTCAGTTTTTATGTATTTTATTCAATTTCATGTATACTTTTGTTAAATATATTATTGCTGACTTATTTTTTTCCATGAAGAAATGCCTTCACCAATTATAGACCAAAATATAGTTCATTGAATTCTACAAAGCAGGGTATTTTACCAAATGTTTTATTTCATTAATATTGCCCTTTTTTTAAAAAGGTGTCTTCCATGTGATACTGTGGCTAGAACATGCAGGGGGTTCTGTAAATGGATTTACTGCTGAATCAATTCAGTGCAATGGAAGCTGAAATAGACACTCACACAATCATCTAGTGAAGTCTCCCATTTATAGAGATATATTTTACTGTGCAAACTAGGCTTACTTTGTAAATTGAGTTTAAGGCCTTTGCACTCAAATATACTCAATACTCCTGTGGTCTGTTCAAATGAGAATTGTATGACACAGAGCACTGAATTAAATACAAAAGCTTCCTCCTTTGACATGGAACCATAGAAATTTACAGCAGAGGGCAGTCATTTGGCGCATTAAATCATTGATTTTGACCATGTGTTAAAACCAGCATGCTGAGGTTTTCTGCCTGCTACTTACCCAAATATTTCCCCAACATCCCTTGCAAACTCCTCTGATGTAATACAAAAATGTTTTTTTTATTATTAAATACTGAATAAATACAGCTCCAAAACAATACTGCTCTTGATGTGTGACGGATGCATTTCCTGGGTAAATAGGAAATAAGTAGAAAAACTTAAGTCTTCCTTAACCTATCTCCTTAGTTGAAAGTTTTAACCAAGGTGAAAGATGTTAATAACTGAAAATCTGTTAAATATTATGTACAGCAACTAGCTTGCAGAGGAGTAACACAGAATTCTTACTTCCTGGGAGGTCCTGACTGATAACCCAGAGAATGGAACATGCTCACACTTGCTCATCCGTCTGTTATTAAGGCAGTGTATGTATATATATATATAAACACTAGATTTTGTTTTTTTAAACAAAAATCATAAATAGGATTTTAATCAAGACCTGCCAAGAACAGTGGAAGTAGGACAAAGAGTGAAAATAAAGAAAAAGAAATAAAATCAAAGAGAAAGGCTAGGCACTTCCTCTGGCCACCGTGTGTAGATTGCACCAAATGTAAATGGACTTATTCCGTCCTGTTACACAAATGATAGTAAACATTATCAATGACTGGAAATCAGCAGCTGCAATTGACTTGATTCATTTAAGAAACAGCTGTAATGGTAAATGGCAAGGGTAGGTATTTTGGTACATTTCACCTCATTCTTCCAAATATTTACAAAATGAGAAACATAACTGTTTATCCCCAATATGAAGGTGGCACTAAATATAGCCTGTCACTATTACCAGGACTCGAGACAACAAAATGTGTTTGTTCATAACCACAAATCCACAGCACGTTGAAATCTCCAGCTGTCTTCCAATCGTGATTTTAGTTGAGAGATTTTATTCCGAATTTTTCCAATTTTCACCAATCAGAAGCACCTACTCTTCGGTTTAACCCAGACAGATTGGAAAATTCTCATTGGTTTGGTTGCTGTAAGGATCTGTGGGCGGTCTGAACTCACTCCTTATCAAGAGTAGCCTGGGGGACAGAAATGTCAATATGGTACATATAGGGGTGCTCTTCTGAGGTTGAGTAAGGCAATTGCTGAAGTCTTAATAAAGGGAATTTTACTCTGCAGTTGGCTTTGCTACATCTGATCTGGGAGGACTTGAGACTGAAACAGGGTGTCCAAAATCCGACAGGGTTCCATTTCCCAGCAATAACTTCCCTCACGATTAGAAGCACAAAATTAAAAATCATCAAAATTACTTTATAAAAATTACTCAAAAACTTTGGGCCAGACATTCTTCAGAGGTGCAAGAGGTGCCAAGACCTGTTGATTGTTATAGTTGTTCCTCAGCAAGGACTTCTATCAAGACCTCAACAAGTTCAAATTGCCTTTATTCTAATTTTTGTTTCTTGTGCCTACCAGCTCAGAGAGTAAATGTACAATCTGCTGTCATTGCCTCAGGGCAATCCACCAAGCTATGGTTAACTTTTTCTGTAAAGCTTCACAAATAGAGGAAATATTCCATACAGTTGGCGATTATTTCTGAACCTCAATTCTTTACACAACCCTAGGTACCATTGTATTGGTTCATGGTGGTGATGTCCATCAGTTTGGACATGATTACAGATAGCCTAGTGCAAAACAAAGGTTGTATGATGTACTTTGGCTATGTTAAAATAAATGATAACAAAAACAGCTGAAAAAAACATGTTAACATTTTCAGAGCTGTCCCTAACACAATCAAGTTTAGAAACTTTCCAATATACATATTTTTAAAAACATACAGTAACATCTTGTCACACAGGCACCTGAACAGCTGAATGATCTGTACAGTGGTAGCAACCATTCACAAGCATTTTTGTATTTATTTAAAAAAAAACACAATTCTCTACATTTGATACTAGCTTGGTGACTGACAGCACCTTTGTAAATCCTTTCTCAGTGCTATTGTATGAACTTAATAAATCTCCCCTGGAAAAGGAGTCGCTTTCCCATTTCAACCCAAAAAATTCACCTCTGTACTGAACAGTTCTCATGCGTTTCCAGCAGATTGGTGAAACAAGTTGGTCCTGTTTAGGAACCTCTTTGGGATTTTTAGTATCAAAGGTGGTCTGTCTGGAGATGATTTGGGAAGAGGTGTTCTATTTGAATGGGACTCGTGCTCTTGCTCCTGCACTCCCATACTCCGATGGGTATCAGTATCTGAAGCTGGCTCCACATCCTCTTGGTCGCTGCAAACCTGCGCACTTGGATTTTCAGGACCAAAGTCAGAGTCTGTGGACAAACTGCAGATGTCCAAAGACTCACTGCTTATCTGACTGGAGGCTGGGACAGCTGTGTTCAGGGAATCCTTGTCCTCTTCTGGCTCTGCTGTGCTTTTGTCCTCACACGTTTCACACTGAGTCGGCCTGAGGGTAGTGTCGGCTGGCCCCAAATCGCTGGTGTCGTATTGCGCACTAGATACTACCACCGCGTCGCTGTCGCTGTGGCTGTCGATGGTTATGATGATAGGGGAGCGGGGGGCCCGTTCTGCGCACTCCTCACTGCTCTGGTCCTTCTTCAGTTTCTTTTTGTGCTTCTTCCTCTTTTTGTGCCGTTTGCTGGCTTCCGTGACCTTTCCCTCGTACACTATTTCCACACTCGAGCTCCTCTTGTCCTTCTCTCTGAGCCTGTTCAATGGGGCCTGGTGGCCTGGCACAGCATGTGGCTCACGATGACTACTTTTACGACTGCTGCTGCATTGTGAGAGACGCCCAGGAGAAGCGCTCTCATTTCTGGGTATCGCATGTCCCTCGGATACATTAGTAACCTGCAAAGCTGTGTTAGTACTGCGTTTATTAGAGGAACTCTCTAAATAATGGGTTTTATATTTTCTCTTCCCCCCAGGTTTTTCTTGCCTCATTTTCTCAGTTCTACCAGTGACTCTAAACCTAGACGATGGGCTTCTTGACCTATAACTCCCGTAATGGTAGAAAACATCTTCCCTGTGGCTACTTGGGCTTCTAAAGCTTGTGCTCTCAGAGCTGGATTGAATCCTATAATCTGAACTGGGAGAGCCTCTCCTATAGTGAGCTCTGGTCCTGGTTACAGAGTCGTGACCATCATTGGTTCTGCTGTGGTAGCTGTACTTTTCCCACTGGTAGGAATAACCTCGGCTCCTCTCCTGGTACTCTCGCATGTAACTGTACATCCTCTCTCTACTCCTGGACCTCCTTTCTTCCCTTGCAATAGCATAGCCCCTGTTCCGAGACCGCGATCTATCCCTGGGCCTGTAGACCAGGCTGTCGCTGTGCCGTGGCTGTTTCAGACTTCTCCCAGAGGACTTCCTGTCTCGCTCCTTCCACCTTCTCCTCCGCTGCTCCCAGTTCCAGTGCGTCCGACTATCACTACTCCCCGATCCTGCGTGGTCCCGTGAGGAAGACCGATCTCGGTTGCTCCTTCTTTTCCAACCCTTGTCCCTGTGTCCATCTCGGCTGGATTCAGGGTGGGTCAGTGCACCTCTATCTCTGCTCCTCGCCTGCTGGTGCCTCTGGGAATCGTGCCCGTCTCTGCTATGCGAACGTAACACGGATCTACCTTTGGAAGTGCTTTTACTCCGGCTCGAAATCCTTGTCCTGTCCCTGCATGAGGAGGAAGTACTGTCCCCAGAGTGACAGCTTTTCTTGTGACCTCGGTGCTCCTCCCTTTTTGATCGACCGTGCTTTCTCCTCTTGTTTTTTTTCCTTTTCCATTGTTCTTTGGACTCAGAAGATCTAGCGGAGGGAGAGGAGGGAGTGGAGGAAGAGGAAAATCCGCTGATCTTGTTGCTGCTGTTGCTGCTGCTACTCTGGCTGCTATGGAACCGTAAATGCACAGGATGCTTGACTACCTTGTTGTCAGTGTCAGGAACTGAAGCCTCAGTATCTGAGCTTAGCTCAATCAACTCGGGTGTCCTTTCAGCAAGAGGCTTCACATAACCCATTATCAAGCAGTCGTCACCCGAACGGTTAGCGCTTTCTTCATTCGAGCCCGGGTCAGTCTTTATCAATATGCTCTGTGAGGATGGGCCAGCCTGTGGGGGAGTTTCTATAGATACAGTCGTCTCGGCGGGAGAGGAATCCCCCTGCTCCACTGTTTCTGCAATTGAATAGGAGGGGCCAGGAGTTTCGTCATCCCAGGCCGTCTGACTTAGGCTTAGAGCCATCTCTGAAGGATTAGGGACTGGTCGATCTTCTTCCTGAATGTTCTCCATCTCGGGCGATATAGTTATGACAGATAAATCGGAGTCGCTTTCTTCCTCGTAGGAGGGAGCTGGACAGTCATAATTAGCTCTCTGGTCGTATGCTTCCATGTTAAACGGGGCGCGGGCAAAGCTTATGAACTCGTGCAAGAAATGGTCAGTGCGGCTGAGCAAAAAGGGCCTCAGGTCCTCTTGAAAAGCTTCGCTTTCCAGGTCGTACCTGGTTATGTTAGACATGATGATGTGCTGCACTATGTTGACCACGGAACCATGGGAGCCGAACAAGACGCAGAGTTCGCGCTTTAGCCAGGGCACCAGCCTGTGAAGACAGGCCGCATTCCGGCGGAAAAACTCCGCCGAGATGTCCCGGTAGCGACCACCGTCCTGCACGTTTCTGACGCGCACTCCCGAGCGGTACAGCTCCCGTCTGAAGTTGACCATCTCCTGCTCTTGGAAGATCCTCACTGACCTGCCCTCGGACTGTGCTCTCCTCCTTGCTCCCAGTCTCGCTATCATGCGCCGTAAGCTGCGTCCCTGGAGCGATCGAGATTGACGTCCAAGTCCCTCAAACACGACCCCGTTATCAGGGAGCGATGAGGTCACCAGAGACCTGCGAGACTGAAACGTCATCCTCCGATCCCGGGTCAGTGTTGTCCTGTATCTAAACCTCTGCCCATCAGGACTGCCAAAGGAACCATTCTCTGTTGCCTTAAGTACATATTCCTGAAAATCACTTTCTGTTCGGACGCTGTGGAAGATGGAACTGAAGGGCTGCTTGCACAGGGGGCATTCCGCTTTGTTGCGGGACCATTCCTGAATACAGCGGAAGCAGAATTTGTGAAAGCAGCGATCAATATAGGACATGTTCTCAAATCTGTCCAGACAGATGGGACATTTTGCATCCGGTGATGCGTCTGCCTGCACACCCTGTGGAATTTTGCTCGTTCCTGCTTTCGGTGAAAATTGGCTATCCATCGTCAAATCCTCCGCAGCAGACGCCATTATCTGAAAAGCACAAGCAAATGCCTCAATGTGTATGATTCAGATACAAAATATGGATCTACTATAAAACTGGTGTAAAAATCACAACTCCTATTTCATAATAGCCTATTTTTGATCAGCCGGGTGTCTGATATGCGCGAAACCCCATCGCCATGCTCAAAAGGATCCAAACCAAACTGAGAATTGCATGCATCCCACCTACACTCGGATGCAATACAATATAAAATTACATTTGTAAAGCGCCTTTCACCTCGGGAGGACTTGTGGACCCCAGAGTGATCGTTGGGGTACTGCTGGAGTCCAACCAACTAAAACCACATAGCTTGCTATTGATATTGCATCTGGTAAGCTTTCCCGCTGCTTATCCAGCTAGGACCACACTACCCGTTTCAAATTTCCCTTTTGCTTGAGGCGTTAATGTATGCAGAGTCCTGCAAAAATGGCTGACTCACCCTGCAATATGAATGCACAGCATCAGCTGACTAACACCCTGAAGGGCTGAACTGTATTTCTCAAATACGGACACCTGTGCATGAAATGAGACCATCTTAAAGAGCACAAACTTTACAAATCAAACTAATAGCTCAATTTTCCCCCATTCAAACCTACAGTTTTCACTTACAGACTTGCATGATTCTCTTAACAACTTCCAAATTCTCAACCACTACTGTGGGTGGGGAAATATTACACAATGTTACTGCATTCCACACCTTCAGAGGAAAATCCCATCATAAATGTGAACAACAAAATACTGACAGAAACCAAGCCAATATTAGGGGGTTGCCAGCCTCAGCTATACCTAAAGTGGATTTTTGACACTGCAGATGGCATTCTGGATTTACAGAGATTTGTAACCAAGGAAGAAAAATCATAGCTTGCACATGTACCTTAATAATCTTTGCATTTGATATAACGCCTTATCATGTCGTTGAGATAATAATAATTCTTGCATTTGATATTGCGCCTTATCACATCTTCGAGACATCTCAAAGCGCTTCACTGAATTTATTGTAAAGTGAATTGACTGTGTGTTTTGTTAGCAAAACGCAGCAGCCGATTGCGCTCAGCAGTGGGCCACAAACAGTTGTGAATTGAGTGACCAATTTTTTTTGAGGAATTATTACCCCTGAGAAGCGATCCGCCAATTGACCAACACCCGGGTTGTTACTTACTCCTAGGTAAACAGATGTGTGGAGTAAGGAAGCTTTCCTAAGGTTGCCTGTAGTGTCCACGTGTATAAGATCAGGAATAAGATTTAATTTGGCTTTAATATGAGTTATCAAAGTACCCAGCAGTCCCCCCGTTGTACTCAAACTGCACTGATACTGATAAATAGCTGCATTATCAGATATATGAAAACGGAGTGTGCATCATAACAAGCTTAGAATGGTTGAACTATGTCTAAAAAAGTAAATTAAAGAGATCAGCTGAACATGTACACATGCCTAACACTATAATGACATTAACAGCACCAATATTTCACATTGATGCTCTCACTTACTGTACAGTTTGGAATACACAGACAGATTTACTTTCAGTAATCTCATGTGGAGCAGGGGGAGATGATGAAGGATGGAGTGGTGGATGGTATCAGAGGCAGTAGAAAGATTGAGGAAGCAATGCAAGGGTACCGTTCAATACTTTCCGATGTGTAGGAGATTGCGGTTCCTCAAAGGACTTTGTTTACATTTGGTTCTTCTGAGCCCCATTTCCCCACCAGTTACTCACATAGCTACATGCAGCTAAACGCCTGCTGTCTGCAAATCCTTTCAAGTACCACATTGAGCGGAGGTCAGCAACCACCACTCATCGTCAGGAATAATGATCCTTGCATTTGATATAGCACCTTATCATGTCATTGAGACATCACAAAGCTCTTCGCAAGATGTACTGAAAAGTGGTGTGGTTGTCTGAACTCAGTAGCTAATTGCCGCACAGCAATGTCCTACAAGCAGCCATGAAGTAAGTGACCAATTTTATTTGGGGTACTTTTGGCCAGGACACCGGGAGAAACTCCCTTTTCTTTTTGAGAAGTGCCATGGGATCTTTAACATCAACCTGGCAGAAAGTACCACAGTTTAACGTCTCATCTGAAGGATGACACCTCCAATAGCAGTACACCCCAAGCATTGGATTGGAGTGTCAGTATAGACTATATGAATTCCAAATCCCAATTTGTGGTTTGAACCCTCAACCTTGAAACTCATAGGTTAGAGTGATACCAACTGAGCTAAGCTGACACCTGTGATTGGAATGTGATAGTGCTCCACCAACAGAAAAAAATTAAAAGATTTTTGCAGAAATCTCAACATTTGCTGCAAAGGAATATAAATTTAGATACAAAGCTTTATAACAACAACAAAAGTCGCACTGTGCTGCTCATTTCGATAAGCATTTGGTGGTTAATGTTACCATACTGGGATTTTCTCCAAGGGGAATTCCTGAGAACACTTTACCTGTGCTTCTTCTCCAATGAGCTGGAACAAGTCGTCACCTCCCCACTTCACTCGATCCTCTCCGAATATTCGTTCTACAAGCCCCTTCAATCTGCCCACAGCACCGAGACTGCTCTGATCAATGATGTTCTCTCCTCCTGCCACCAAAGCTTCCTTTGCCGCTTCAATCTCTCTGTTGCCTTCGATAGCATCCACTACTGTATCCTTCTCCACCATTTCTCCTCATTTTCTCCTTCCATGCCTGTCCTTTCTGGCTTGACCTTTACCCATCTCAGCCCCCCCCCCCCCCCCGCCCCCGAAGTCAACACGTGTTCCTCAGGACTCTATGCCTCAGGCATCTCCTCTTATACGGACCACACATATACTCACACATACATACACACACACACACCTCCCTCACTTCATTCAAAGTCTGACTAAAGATCTACCTCTCGGACTGCACTTTCAGTCATCTTTCCCCTTCAATCTACCCTTGGCTCCCACTCCCAGATCAGGTGCCAAGCCAGGATTGTTATCTGCCTTGGGATTTCCTCCCGATGTGAAAGGTGCTATATAAATGTCAATTTGTATTATATATGCTCCCCCTTGGTAACAAGTTGCAGAGGCAAGGGTCCACTCAACTCTATCTCTATGCCTCTACCCTCGACTCCAGGACCACTGCTGTTCTATCCAACTGACTATCAGATACCAAGTCTTGGAAATGCTAACTTTCTACAACTCAATGTTGACAAGACCAAGATTCTCCTTGACTTCTGTCAGTAACCGAGTGTCAGACTGGCTCAGTTGATAGCACTGTTACCCCCAAGTCAGAGGTTGTGGGATTAAGCTGATATAGTCGAGAGTACCCTCCACTACAGCGGAGTGGTCATTATTCTGATGAAACGTTAAACTGAGATCCCATCTACCTTTTCCCCAAATAAAATGGTCATTCAGAGCTCTCGTCACAAATTATGTAATCTTGTGACAGTCACGGACGCCAGCAATGTATATAGCAAATACAGTCCTAGAAAGCATGACAGCAGCGAGCAAATGGGAGAAAATGCCAGGGTCAAAAGCAAGGCCTCCTATCATCTTCAGACTTCTCTTGAACCAGTTATGGCTGTTTTGCTGCTGTCCTTGTTCTGTCCCAGCATGCATGCATTCATACAGCAATGCAAAACCTCATTGAGCAATATATGCAATGATTTTACCATTTGCACACCTCTTGTATAATAAAATAATAATAGTTCTTACATTCGGTATAGCTCGTTTCGCGTCAGAAGGATTTCCCAAAGCTCTTTGTAGGATTTAACTGCAGTGACTGTGCCATTCGTGGGCGAAAGTGGCAGGCGATTTGAGCTTAGCAATGTCCCACAAATTGTCATGGAGTGAATGACAAATTTTATTTGGGGGATTGTTGGCCAGGCCACCGGGAGAAACTCCCTTCTCTTTATATGAGGGACACTAACCTCCACAATGCAGAGTCTGTGTGAGAATATGTATGAAAGACCATCAATGTTTGTATTCAACTTCTTTCCAGCAATCTTTTGAGTTTTAAAAACAGACTCAACACCATTTTTTTACTCTTTAAAAGGATAAACTACTCAGGAGCAACCTACTCCATCCAGCAAAGGCNAAAAAAAAAGCTTTGCCATTGGGTTCACAAATCTCACTTGCATACAGTACGGAGCAAGAGGGCAGAGGTCATGAGGATGACTACTCTTGAACTCACATCGTTGGATATCTGAACATGTCAAAGATGTGTCACTGTTCGTGAATGTTCTCATCGCACAAACCTGGTGTCTAGATTCACTTCAGCGACATAGACTATATAACAGTGGAAGCCGTTTAAGCTGGACACATTAGGGACAACCGTTTTGTCAGATTTACCTCGCGTCCAGGGTTAACCTGGGTCCGGCTAAAGCGGCTTCCACTGTAGTTCTGGTCATATACAGGTGGCTGATATTCCTCTGATATTCTTCACCTTTTTTGTCCGATCACACAACAGAAGCAGAATGAAAGCTCTACACTTATGACTCGGATACTTATTCAGCTTACACACAGTAAAGCTTTTCATATTTTCTTCCTTCCCCAGCCCACCCTCCCTACCCAAGGACAGAGAAGCCCAAATTTTGAACAGAAATAAAGCACCCGGCAATGTTATTGAGTATGGTATTAGGAACAATGAGCCAAAATATGAAGTCATCACGGCCCTTCAGGAAATAGGATTTGAATTTGAAAAATTCTGAAGCACTGTAATACAACCGCGGTTCTCAGACTGAATTCACACCAACAACATCATAGAACAAAAAAATACTGTACCTTGTATTCAGTTTGCAAAATTCACAATCCACGATATAATTCTGTAAAAAGAAATATGTAATTTATGGTGCGTTACAAAATATTTTAAATCAAGTTTAAAATGCAGCACTTGATACCTTTTCTGACACAGGAGAGGACACGGTTTTAAACTCTCTTAAACTCACAGCCCACCTGGGCACCTTGTCAAGCCAGCAGAGGATAAACAGCCTCTGAGCAGCCTGAGGAAGTTTCTAAACTGACCCTGATAGAACAATGTTGTGGCTAGTTTCAGGGTCTTTTTGGTACCTCTCCACCCATCAAGCTTCAAGATTCTGATTTCAATTTGGTTTCTGAATACTGTACATTCCTCTGAGAAACTCAAGCAGCAAATTCTCACAGAGAGAAGACATTGGTAAGAGATCTCGGGCCCAGATGAAAATTGGCAAGGTCACTTTGTCCAAGTGAAGTGCACGAAAGCCAATCTGTACTTTGGGTGAAATATTTAAATAAGGGAATCTGGAAAGAGGCGTTCCTAAACCTGCCCATTCTACCACAGGTATCAACTTGGCTCAGTTGGTAGCACTCTCGCCTCTGAGGCAGAAGGTTGTGGGCTCAAGTCCCACATTGGGACTTTGAACTCATAATCCAGGTTGACATTCCAATGTAGCAAAGGGGGTATATTGCATTGTTGTAGGTACTTTGAGATGTTAAACCAAGGTCACGACTACCTGTTCAGGTGGACGTTAAAGATCCCATGACACTATTCAAAAAGGTAAGGAAATTTCTCCCAGTATCCTGGCCAATAAATCCGTTTATAAATAAAATGGGTAATTACCTTATGGCTGTTTGTGGAACATTGCTTGTACAAATCTGTTGCTGGGTTTGCCTATAAATTACACTATACAATAAATCCTGTGAAACACTTTGAGACGTTTTGACATCATAAGGTCCTATATCAAATGCAGGAATTAACTACGTTCAGCGCCTTGGGACGTCCTCCTGACGTGAAAGGCGCTTTATAAATGGAATCTTGTTGTTGTTGTTGTTGTTGTACGTATATCACTTCAGTAATTTAGTGCACCATAAACTATTTAAAAACCATCAATGTATTTAAGAGAAATCAATGTAGTGATGAGAGAGAAGGGAAAAGGGCATTAGAATTGGTGAAGGCTCAGGTGGAGTATTAACATTGGCACTGACTATCTGGACCGAATGGCCTGTGTTGCTAGTGCTGTGATTCTAACCGCTGCTTAGTGGTGACTTTGAACAGGAGTAGTAGTATGCCATCCCATGTATCAGGTCTGCCCTGCCATTAAGTTTATGGCAACTCCCTAATCCATTTTCCTACCTTTTCTTGATATCCCTTAAAATCCCTTGGGATCCTGAGCTCGGATTTTCTATAGGCCACAGAAAGTTCAGTTTCTCTGAAGCTGCATTTGTCCTATGAAGTGAAGGACGATGTACCTACCAAAGGCACCAGCAATTGACTCAAAGGGTAATTTCCTCTGCGCTCCTGGTCACAACGGCCTTGGAAGCAGCAAAGGAGATGTTGCCTCTTGCTGCTTAACTTCCAGTTGGCCATGACTAGCTGACAATATTTTTCAAGCCCTGCTGTCTTTGGATCCCTGTCCTGGGATCATGAATGTGCACCCACCCCACCCTGCTCCATCATCAGTCACTATACCCCAAAACTCCAGGACTTCCTCCCTTATTCCCGCTGCCTTGCCCTTCTTCAGCGCACACCAGAAGACCTTCCTCTTTGACCGCGCCTATGGTCACCTCCCTCTCCTTGGCTCCTACCTCGTATGAAAGGCACAATATAAATGCACGTTGTTGTTGTTGCTGCCTCCGGTGTTATGTGATCCATCTGCACTACCTGTTACACTAAAAGCTCAGGACATTACAGATCCATTACAAACACCATAATAATGCAGGTGCATCTGAACCAACTTTCCCCTCTTCTAATTGTGTGTTCATCAAGATGAAGGATGCAAGTATTACGCGCCCCAATATAACACAAGGTCCATTTAGCCCAAATCTTTTCATAGCGTAGTCAGGTTATGTTAAGTACGGCAACATCTGGCACTGGCTTCTGGCGAGTTGCAAGGCAACAGTGCATTGGAGATGGCATTAATAGTTCTTCCTCTGCAGTTCACAAGCATATGGGAAGTGACACAAAAGGTGCTTATAGCACGCAGCATATAGGAAGTTATGTCAGTGTAAAATGTAACCTTCAGATTAAATGCAACCTTTTTACATTGCCACACAGTGTACAAGACTGCCAGTCTGAAGCAACACTCTCTTCATGGAGAGGATTGTTGTTCAGACCTTGAAAGACTACATTATCCTTGCTGTAGATACAAAATACAACAACAAGGTTGCATTTATAGAGCGCCTTTCATGTCTGGAGGACATCCCAAGGCACTGGACAGTTGGGTCGGGACCCGAGCAGGGGAGGGAAGGGAGGGAGCGGGAGGGAAGGGAAAAAAATAATTGTTTTAAGGGAATTTCCTTTTACATTGAGAACTTTTCTTCATCTCAAGATTTTTTTTCAAGACGTTTACTCCAGTATTTTGAACTCTTCCCAGCATTATCAATATTAAAGTGAAGAGACTGGGGATCACAGTTTCCAGCTTGTCGTAAATCACTCAACAAAGAAGCCACACTTTCTGGTCAAGTCTTGTGGGTGTCTCTGAAAACTTGTCTTGGAGACAGTTTTAAGTTTCTCTGTAGGTTTTTCCTTTCTTAGGTATAATTAAACTACTCAATGCTGCAGCCAGAACGTCATTGCAAGGTGGTGTGAAAAAACCTAGATATGGTGGAGACCGGACACCGCATCTCTCAGCACCCATACATAAAAGTGAGTATTCACCAAATGAGAGGTTAGGACCAAGAGACTCTATTTGATCGATACATGTAATGAACCTAAATAAATATAACAATCCTTATCAATTTGTTAAAGTCTCAAAGTGTTTCACACGATTTACTGCATTGATGTAGTTGTACAACTCAAGAGCTCAGTCACATTTATCTATTAAATGTTTATGTGATACTTGGTCCCTGGAGCTGAGAACCTGGGCAGGTTCATCGTTAGATAATGTAGTTCATGTGATTTTCTCAGCGTTGAAGTCAGAAAAGCCGAGATCACAGCATTGGACTTTTGACCCTTCCACTGTTCGGCCTACATTTATTGTAGGTTAGCTGGGTATCTGCTTTTTGATTTTTCTAAAAAGCCAGTATCCGACTAACCAGCACATGAAGGCCACAAATTCCAATTTTGGTGCTCTAGCCACTTACGTGATTAATATCACATGGATCAGAACATTGACCGCAACATAATATGATGACTGGCTCCTGAAGTGACACATCCTGCCTACCTGGAACTCCATCCCACATTCCCTTCACCTTGCCCTCTCCCTTGCCTCCTTTAAGGCTCATCTCAAGACCGTGACCATGATTTGATTGTGCCTTCAGTCATCCGCTCTCCTCAACCCACCTTGCTGTCCACCCCTCTTGAATCCAACCCCCAGCTCAAATGCAATTTGTTGCTTGTTTGTGGTGGTGGTTGTTGGACTGAGCCTATACTGTGTGATTCGAAGTCCCGACCTGGGGGGTATCCCTCCGACTCAGAAGTGAGAGCGCTGCTGACTGCGCTGAGCTCATCAGCTTGTCAGGGTGTGTTTGAGTCAGTGACTGAAGGCTCATCTATGGTTGTACTGAAGCTGTAATTTGCCGGACAGCGATATCAATGGCAAGCAATGGCTTTAGCCGGTTAGACTCCAGCAGTACCCAACGCACACTCCGGGTCCCCAAGCCTTGGCTCTTGCCAACCTGCGCCTAATACTATCTGGAATTAGGTAAACAGGATGTGTCCCTCCAGGGAGAGAGCGCACATCCCATTCCAACAATCTCTCTCTGGGATTCCCATGTGTAGGTGGGACACATGGAAACCTCAGCTCGGGTTGGGTACTGTTCAGGATGGTGACGGGTGTCGGCACGTGGCAGACACCGGACTGACCAACAAAAAATGCTGATGTTGTAGCTGTGGCTGTAGCGGAGTTTGCAACCCGACCCCGCCCTCTGCCTGGGCTCTGGGCCTCTCACCTGCAGCCTCCGGGGCCGCTCACTCCGGCACCTGCTCGGCCGCCAACTTCACGCATCACACGCTCCAGAGAGAGTTGCCGCCGCTCCGGCCAACTGCAGCCTCGTCCCGGCTGGTGAACTACGTGACTGCCTGACTCAGTGTCCACACGCCCCTGTGACAGGCCTGAGGCTGAGGCCTGAGCCTGAGGCCGGCCCCTGCCTGCGCCGCTGTGAGGCTGTTTACACCATCACACAGGCACGGTGGGTGACGGCGCCGCACTGCCCTCCGGGATACTGGAGGACCAGCCCGCCAAGCAGCTGCAGCAATCCCGGCAGCCTCTGGGATACAGGAAGGCGTAATTTAGTGATGCAGTTCCGGTCCATGGCCCCTCCCCTCCCCGGCTCGCCCCGCCCCTCTATGTTGCCTTGGAAATGGACGGGAAAGCCTGGCACGCAAAGACCGCCGGGATACTGGAAGACCGCCGCCCTGACCGTTGTGCCGCCGGTCCTGTCCGGTTGCCATAGTGAATGGAACCGACATAATGTACGTGAGCAGACGCGCGCTGGACCGCGTGTACAGTCTGGTGAGTGGGCGGCAGAGGGGAGGCAGCGGGAGTCACGTGCAGCACAGCCGCCGCCACACCTGCGGGAAAACCTACCGCACAGTGTGCGCACAGCCGTGTCCCACAAACAGCCGTGGACTGAGTGACCCAATTTTTGGGGGTTGGGGGGGTCGTTCTCCAGGGACCCCGGGAGCGACACATTATCTTTAACCTTCCCCCTGTGCAGGCAGGCAGGCGGGACTGCGGTGCTGGGGGGGGGAGGGAGGGGGGGGAGCACCTCATTTTGCGGGAGGAGGTGAGACCACTTCCTTTGGCGGACGTTAAAGATGGCCTGACTATTGGAAAAAAGAGTAGAGGGTTTCTTCTGATGTCCTGACAGACGTCGCTGTGGTGGGATCGCGCTGTGTGAAATCGTTAACATATTTGCCTACACGATATGCGCTCAATCCACTTTACAATATATTCTGCGAAGAGCTTTGAGACGTCTCGAAGGCGTGATAAGGCGCTATGTCTGCTGCGCGCAATTGGCTGCCGCGTTTCGCCCACAAATATACGGTCAATTCACTTTGCAGTCTATTCTGTGAAGCGCTCTGAGACGTCGAGAAGACATGAAAAGCGCTATATCAAATGCAAAAGGATTATTATATCAAATATTATATCAAGCATTATTATTAAATACAGTAATTGCAAAGCACTCAAACAATATAAAAATGAAAGTTCTTTCTTTCCTGTTATTGTTGCTTAAAATGTTTAGCTGATGATCATACCTTCTGACATTGGACAGCAATTGAGTTAAAAGGTCTTTTTATGGCTGTACTTAGCAAATTGTACTTACTATAACAGGCCGCGCAGTGAGCTGTTTAACACTCCTTGACTGGACAGAGTGATGTAGTCTGCAGCCTGGATTGAGAGATAAATTACTTAGCAGTTGAATGCAGTAGGCGTCCCCAGCAATGCTACCTGTCTGGAAGCCAGAGGTGAGTTTGGGTGCTTTGCTGATTGGCCCTGTGATCAGCTGCTCAGTTTGTTTCCAGCCTCCGAATAGTTGGTGCCGATGATGAGCCATGACTTCATCAGGGAGCTGGGCTGTAAGTGAAACAAAGTTAGTGAAGAATAGCCGCAGAGTTTCAGTCAAGGAGTTCTTAGCAGTGGATCCGCAACTACAAAGATTGTTACACAATTTTATTTTAGTTAGGAGACAGACAGAGAAGACTTTTCAGTCAGGTCTGGATTCAAGCCAGAAGTGAAATGGCAATGTGCTACCCATAAATAGTCTGATTAATGATCCACACAGGTGTAATGTCGCACATGGCACACTGTATGATAAAATGTAATAATTAAAAAAGACAGCCTATTTGCAATTATTAAAGTAGGGGTAACACTATAGGTACAGTTAGCAGGCTTTGATGAAGTTATTCACTGGTTCTATCATTTACCTTGATGTGTCTTTGTTTCCTGAACAGATATTACTGGCCATTGTCCTCCTCTCCTGGGGCTTTGTCGTTTACGCATGCAGACTCGCATCTTTGTGGTATCTGGAAAATCTGAAGGTTCCCACATCAGTACAGACTAGGATTTTGAATGACAATTAACATTCTCTAACAGATTGACAAATCTTGAGAAATGGCGAGATACACACACACTAAATATCGCGTGTTTTATCTTTGGATTGGGAGAAACAAAGAAAACATCTGCACAGCAATCGGAAACAGCAGAATGATCACAGGATTTTAAAAAATCTTCATACCAAGTTAATATTCAGTACTTTCGTGGAATGTATCAAGTGCTTGAAGACTGACAACAAATCCTTCTCGAAAGAATGTCTACATCTGGTGAAAATAGGGACAATTTGCACACAGCAATATCCCACAAACAGCCTTGGAGTGAATGAGCCATATTAAGTTGGGGGATTTAAAGGTTCCCTCTGCTCAGTGAGCACTGGCCTGCTCCACATTCCCAAGGGTCAGGCCTTTAGTCTTTCTGGCCCCACCCTCTGGAACTCCATTCCGGAGTCCCTCTGCCTTGCACCCTCCCTTGCCTCCTTCTAGATGCATCTCAAGACCTGATTCATTGACTGTGTTTTCAGTCATCTTCCCACTCCCACCCCCCTTGCTCTCCACCCCTCTCTTAATTCCAAACCAACGGGACGTCCTCCCGATGTGACAAGTCTATATAAATGCAAACTGATGTTGTTGTTAAATATACATTCTTTGATATAATTACTGTTAATCTTTAATTCCTTATTTCTTCTGTTTTGTTACCAACAAATTAAAGTATACAATTAACATGTAAATGAAGAGTCATTTTGTATACACAAGCTCAAAAGTTTGACATAATTCGATCTGTCAAGGTTTTTTCTGAATACCTAACATTTTAGAAATACCCTAAAAGGAAGAAATGGTAATCTAAATTCATACATTTTGATCAATTTTCTGATCACATTTTGTCAAGATACCAATGCATTCCGTATAATTTGATCATTCTTAAAAAAGTCCCAATTAATCAACTTGTAGTTTTAGCACAAACTCAGACTGGAAACCTTGTGTAATCAACCTAGAGATCGGGGTTGGATACTGGCCTATACCTTTTTATAAACTGTTTAAAAACTATTTGTAAAAATTCATGGCCTCTCTTATGAAAATTGGTACTTTCTCTTTAATAGTTCTTTTCCGTGTGGAAATTTTTTGTAGTCCTTTGGACACTTTGGGAGGTCAGCTCTTAAGGCATCACTGTCTTGTCTCCACTCACAGGCCAGGCACCTGGAAATCTTACCACCATCCAGCTGAGACTGGGACGCCATTATAGTGTGTGGCGAGGAATCCAGCACACAGTTGGGGTGGGGGGGTGGGCATGGATGATGAAGGAGAGAATCCAACCAGTCAATGTTGGTCTGTGAAGTGTATAAATGAGAATACATTAATCTTTTGTATTCCAGTAAATCCGTGTTTTAATGATAAATAAAATGTATTTTTCTACAAGGTTAATTTTTCAGCAGTTTCCGCCGGACATTTAGTTCAATGCTGCTGCCTTTTTCCTCTGATCAATGATGTTCCTGATGTGCTTCCTTTCGCATTGCTGGAACAACCTCTCCTGTCTCCATGATGGTGTCACCCTGGAGCAATGAATCAAAGGAAATGAAAGCTGGGGCAAGTCCTTTAATAAATGGGTAAATATATGCTGCTACTACCACATTTCATTCACAAAATACACAGTCAATCCACTTAATATTCTGTGAAGCACTTTTGAGACAATAACTTGATAAGACGCTATATCAAATGCAAAGATTATTAATAATAATAAATCCTTCACCATCGGTACTGTCACATCAGAACTAGTGTCCCTTCATCCCCAGGTACCTCCCTATCTCTCTGATTTCCTCCTCCCCCATTTCTCTGCTTGCCAAACGTGGGCTTGCTACACATTCCCGTCCCAATCATCGGAACCCCTATTAATTGGCAGAGCTTTCTACACCCATAACCTCTGGATCTCCCTCCCTCTTTCCCTCCTCTCACTTCCCCCCACCACTCCCCACACCCAGCTCTTCAAGTCCTGTTTCAAAACCTCATTTTTCGACCACGCTTATGGCCTCTACCATCTCCCCAAGCTCTCTTGCTCAGCATCCAACCCCAAGCCCGTCACTGTGAAGCACCTCAAAACATTATCCTGTGTATATAAATCCTTGTGTTATTGTTGTTCCCTATCCATGTTTGCACAGCAAAGGGAACAAAGGGTCTCAAATGGAATAAAATACTCTAAATTCCACAGTATTAAGAAAACAATATCCATGGGTATTAACAACAACAACAAAATTACAGTTGTTTAGCACCTTTCACGTCAGGACGACGTCCCAAGGCACTGGACAATCAGTGGTTCGGACTCGAGCTGGGGGCAGGATCGGGAAGGTTGGGGGGGTGGGGGGAAAAGAGGGTGATCGAAGGCACGGTCGAAGAGGAGGGTGCTGAGACAGGTCTTGAAGGAGGCAAGTGAGGTGGAGGGACTGTGGGATGGAGTTCCAGTCGGTGGGGGCAGAGTGGTTGAAGGTTTGTCCGCCAATGGTGGGGTGAGCGAGGCAGGAGACATGAAGCAGGCCGGAGCTCGCTGAGGGAGTGGGTAGATTGGAGGTCGCAGAGGTAGGGGGAGCAAGACCATGGAGGGCTTTGAAGGTGTGGACCAGGATCTTCAACTGTATGCTCTGTGTGATGGATGATCTGCAGCCTATGGAGAGACGAGTTGGGGAGGCCGACAAGCAGGGAGTTTGCATAGTTGAACCTGGATGTTATGAATGTGTGTATGAGGGTCTAGGCAGCCTGCGTTGTGAGACAGTGGTGGAGCTGGGAGGCAGGGAAGGCAGAGCGGGACATTGCAGGGATGTGGGGTAGAAAGAATAGTTGAGGGTCAAACAAGATGCCAAGGTTGCGGACTGGCTTAGTAAGGTGGAGTGTGCAACCATGGATGGTGATGCTGTCAGTGCCTGAGGCGTGGGGGTGCTGACGAAGAGAATATCATCTCCAAAGAAGAGCAAAAGATTATATTTGAACCACTGAAAGTTTATATAAGCTTCTTTTAAGACCAACTAGTCTGCATCAGATGTGACAATTATTCATGATTCTATAGGATCCCATGAATCATGTTTGTTTCATGGAATCCTATAGAAGTAAGATCCACCATCAGTTTGTTCGTTTTCTATCTTCTGTACTAATAAAACGACAATGCCTGTCTGTCTGCGCTTCAAGGAGGATCTCAATAATTGATTGATGTAGAGACACGATTTATACCTCATCAAAAAGGTCTTGCACTTGGGAGTGACGTGGGCATGTTTGTTTTCGGGTATTTCCTATCGTTCGTGAGGTATGACCTAAAATGTATTTCAGTTTTGCGTTTTTTGCTGCAATTACACCTGGTGGCCGTTGAGTCCAAGTGGAGCTGTGGCATTGTGCAGTTGCACCTGGTGGCCGGGCCGGCTGACCATGGAGCTGTGGCATCCTGTGTCAGAGCACACATGTAGTGGTGGGAACAAAATATAGAACACAGATGAAGCTAAGCTGCGGCAACAACAAAATTACATTTTAAAATCGCCTTTCATGCTAGGAGGACGTCCCAGTGATTATAAATTATACATTTATTATTATTATTATAAAGATGCCTAAGTGAAAATCGAACCTTTCAAGGATAAGTAAGTGTGTCTGTCTGTATTTCAATCTGCATTCCACATTGGATCTTTTGGTTGCAAACGAAGCTGCAACGGGTAAAGTTAGTTTTCATAAGATGCAATATATGAGCACCCACAGTGACATATGGGAAGTTTTAAACTTCAATAGTTTTAATGGTCCAAATAGTCTCCAAAGGGCTAAACATAGATACTGCACTGAGAACTTAGATAGACTGTGCTATTTTATGAGAAAAAGCCACATTTCAATGTGCAATTTGAAACTGTTCAGTGGTATGTGAATTCACAAACAGCGCAACAGCCACTACTTTGGCAATATATGAACACTGTGGTGACTGTGCAGAACCATAGAATTTTAGAGTGCAGAAGAAAGCCCTTCGGCTTATTATTTCTGTGCCTGCTCTTTGAAAAAGCAATATGTTAATGACAACTTACTGGGAATATCCTGGGCTTTACTGCCACTGTGCCGAATGGCTTAGCCTGTGGAATGGAAATTAAGAGTGGTTAGTTGTATTCTTCCCAACATATTGTTGCAATAGGTCAAAAATTGAATAGATCCCCAAATTGCAAGTAAAATTTTAGCACATCCAATTCTCGTCTATTTAGGTTTCCTTCTGTAGTCACTGTCTTGATACTCACCTCAATATGGTACTTCAGGTAGTAATGAGCAAGCCAGGCGGGAATTAGTAACCAAGTGATAGTCTTCCCAGCTGCTTGACAAGCCTTGTAAGTCTGAAAAAGAAACATCAGGATAAAATACCCTGCTCCGAGTCACTTCCCCAGCGCTGTTTGTCAGCCTGGCTCAGTTGGTAGCACTCTCGCGTCTCAGTCAGTAGGTTGTGGGCTTAAGCCCAATGCCAGGAATTGGAATCACATGATCTAAGCTGACACTTCATTGCAGTGCTGGTGCTGTGCCTTGGGTGAGACATCAAACTTGAGGTCCCATCTGCCTGTTCAGGTGGACGTTAAAGATCCCACGCGAAAAGAGATGGAAGTTTCTCCTAGTGTCTTGGCCAACAATCTCCGAAGTAAAATTGGTCACTCACTCCATGGCAGTTTGTGGGTACATTGCTGTGCGTGAACTCACTGCTGAGTTTCACCCACATAAAAAAATACACACTCAACCCACTTTACAGTATATTCTGTGAAGTGCTTTGAGACATCTCGACTGCGTAATACGGCGTTATATCAAATTCAAGGGTTATTGTGATTAATTTCTATCAACAACAACAAAATTACATTTATATAGTGCCTTTCATATCAGGAGGACGTCCCAAGGCGTTGGACAGACAGTGTTTCGGACCCGAGCTGAAGGTCGGGGTGGGGGACAGGGGAGGGTGGGGGGGGGGAAGCAGGGAGATCAAAAGCACGGTCGAAGAGGAGGGTCTTGAGGTGGGTCTTGAAGATAGAGAGGGAGGGAGTGAGATGGAGGGATTGTGGGATGGAGTTCCAGAGGGCGGTGCAGAGTGACGGAAGGCCCGCCTGCCGATAGTGGAAATATCACAGGAAATTGAAGGTAAAAACCCATCCCTCTCCTTTTCACCTATTACAGTGCCCGCAAAGTGGCTGCAATACCCTCTATCTTATTGTAATGCCCTCTGTCTTATTATAATGCCCCCTGATGTGCTGTAATAGCCCCCGGTGAGCTGTAATGCCCTTTGTCTTATGGTAATGCTCCCTGATGTGCTGTAATGCCCCTGGATGTGCTGTAATGGTAATGTGGTAATGCCCCTTGGTGTGCTGTAATGCCCTGTCATATTGTAATGCCCCCTGATTGGCTGTAACACCTTTTGATGGGCTGTAACACCCCTTGATGGGCCGCATTCGATACGGTCGACCACGCTATCCTCCTCCACCGCTTGTCCTCCCACCTCAACCTTCAAGGCACTGTCCTTGAATGGTTTAGGTCGTACCTTTCTCACCGTCTTCACTTTGTCTCGACGAATGGCTTCTCCTCCACCCCCCGCACTGTCTCATGTGGTGTCCCTCAGGGCTCTGTCCTCGGTCCCCTCCTCTTCACCCTCTATATGCTCCCCCTCGGTGACATCATCCGCAGACATGGGGTTAACTTCCACATGTATGCGGATGACACCCAACTCTACCTTTCCTCCTCTACTCTCAACTCCACGACCACCGATGTCCTGACAGCTGCCTGTCCGACATCGAGTCCTGGACGAGAGACAACTTTCTTCAGCTCAACGTGCGAAAAACCGAGGCCCTCCTGATTGGCTCACGTCAGCGCCTCCGCACCTCAGGCGCTGACACCATCAGCATCCAAGGCTGCACTCTCCACCTCTCAAAGCAGTCAGGAACCTCGGCGTTTTGTTCGACCCTGAGCTGTCCTTTCTCCCTCACATCCGCACCACAACTGGCACCGCCTTCCATCACCTCCGGAACATCGCCAGACTACGGCACTACCTCACCCCTCACGCTGCTGAAACTCTGGTCCACGCCTTTGTCACCTCAAGGCTGGACTATGGGAACTCTCTCCTCGCCGGCCTTCCCGCCACCTCCCTCCACAAGCTGCAGGTCATTCAGAACTCTGCAGCTCGTGTACTGTCCCGCACCAGGCTTCGGGACCACATCACTCCCACCCTCGCTCGCCTCCACTGGCTCCCCATCCCCCAGAGGATTGATTTCAAGATCCTCATCCTCACCTACAAGGCCATTCACGGCCTCGCTCCCTCCTACCTCTCCAACCTACTATCCCCCTACCTACCTGCCCGTACCCTCCGTTCCTCTGGCTCCGGTCTGCTCCACATCCCCCGCCCCAACCGCCCTACCATCGGTGGTCGGGCCTTCAGCCTCTCAGCCCCGAGGCTCTGGAACTCCATCCCCCAGTGCCTTCGCCGCTTCCTCCCTTTCCTCCTTCAAGGCCGGTCTCAAAACCTTTCTCTTTGACCGTGCCTTCAGCTCCCCTCTCGACTCTCTTCCCCCTCCTCGCTCCCTCCCTCCCCTCACCCTGACCATTTCCCCCCTCCTCGCTCCCTCCCTTCCCTCCCCCTGACCATTTCCCCCCTCCTCGCTCCCTCCCTTCCCTCCCCTCACCCTGACCATTTCCCCCCTCCTCGCTCCCTCCCTTCCCTCCCCTCACCCTCACCATTTCCCCCCAATGCTCGGGTCATGACCCAACTGTGCAGCGCCTTGGGACGTCCTCCTGACGTGAAAGGCGCTTTATAAATGGAATCTTGTTGTTGTTGTTGTTGTTGTAACGCCCCCTGATGGGCTGTAACGCCCCCTGATGGGCTATAACGCCCCCCTGATGGGCTGTAACGACCTCTGATGGGCTGTAATGACCTCTAACGCCTGCAATGGCCAGGACTGAGAGTGCTTGGTTTACAATAACACACATGACCTCCCGGGGACACACACACACACAGACACACGGACTCACGTAGACCCTCCACAGGCTGCGGGGCTTCAGGAAACCGTCCCAGAAGCTGCTGATCGGGCCCCGCTGTGGGGGCAGCACCGGCTCCCGGGGGCTCAGCTCCTGGTCCTTCAGCCATCGCCGCCGCAGCCCCGACAACTGCTCAGTGCGCAGCTTCTCATCAGCCGTGTAACCCAACGGCATCTCCCCGGTCCCCTCACACCGACCCCCACACCGACACCGACCCCCACACCGACACTCACACCGACACCGACACTCACACCGACAACTGCCACAACCAGCGGCACCAACACCGCGCAACCCCGAGAGCGACCCCTGCTGACTGGAGGACTGACTGGGGGAGCGACTGCAGTAGGTCTGTCTGTCTGTCTGTCTGTCTCTCTGGTAGAGTGGTGTCTGAGGTGGTGGTGTCTGTCTGGGGGGGGAGTGGTGTCTGTAGAAGTGGTGTCTGGAGAAGTGGTGTCTGTCTGGAGGAGTGGTGTTTGAGGGAATGGTGTCTGTCTGGGAGGAGGTGTCTGTCTGGGAGGAGGTGTCTGTCTGGAGGAGTGGTGTTTGAGGGAATGGTAGCTGTCTGGGAGGAGGTGTCTGTCTGGGGGAGTGGTGTCTGTCTGGAGGAGTGGTGTCTGTCTGGGGGAGTGGTGTCTGTCTGGGGGAGTGGTGTCTGTCTGGAGGAGTGGTGTCTGTCTGGGAGGAGGTGTCTGTCTGGGAGGAGGTGTCTGTCTGGGGGAGTGGTGTCTGTCTGGAGGAGTGGTGTCTGTCTGGGGGAGTGGTGTCTGTCTGGAGGAGTGGTGTCTGTCTGGAGGAGTGGTGTCTGTCTGGGGGGGGGGGGGGGGGAGGAGGAGGTGTGTATGTCTGTCTGGAGTGGTGTCTGTCTGGAGGATTGGGGTGTCAGTCTGGGAGGACCGCTGTCAATCTGGGACGACTGCTGTCAAGACGAGTCTCTCTCTTTCTGGTGGAGATGCCCATATTCACACACCATATATCGCTGTCAACAATACTGTCTGTGGTTGAGTGACGGAGTCAGGAAGCCAATGCAGAACCAGATGGAGGCTGATACAGTGCTGGGCCGTGCAAAAACAAATTACACTGTATAGCAAAAAAAATAATAAATTGGTCACTTCAATCCACGACTGTCTGTGGGACACTGCTGTGCGCAATTTGGCTACTGCATTTCATCCACAAATATACAGTCAATTCACTTTACAGTATATTCTGTGAAGCGATTCGAGACGTCTAGAAGACGTGAAAAGAGCTGTAGCAAATGCAAGGATTATTATTATTCCAGTGCCCTTCACGCCCCAGGCATTGGACAATCAAGGGGTTTGGTCCCAAGCTGGGAGTTGGGGTCAGGTGAGGTGGCAGAGGGGGTGGGGGGGTTCGAGGTGGGGGTGGAAGGTTGGCCGAAGGCACGGTCAAAGACGAAGGTCTTTAGACAGGACGAAGGACGCAAGTGAGGGGATGAGGCGGAAGGATTGCGGGATAGAGTTCCAGAGTGGGGGCAGAGATGCTGAATGCCCGACCGGCAATAGTGGGGCAGGAAGTTCAGGGAACCTGAAGCAGGCCGCTGAGCAGAAGGAGTGGGCAGGCTGATATAGAGTTAGGAAATCGCAGAGATTCGCCCACAATTATACAGTCAATATTCACCCACAAATATACAGTCAATTCACTTTACAGCATATTCTGTGAAGCGCTTTGAGACATCTAGAAGACATGAAAAGCGCTATATCAAATGCAAGGATTATTATTATATTATAGGTAGGGGGGAGCAAGACGCTGGATGGCTTTGAAGATGAGAACAAGAGTTTTGAACTCGATTCTCTGAGAGATGGGCAGCCAATGAAGCCGGGCAAGGATGGGAGTAATTGGTTAGCGGAGCCTGGTGCGGGAGAGGATACTGAAGAACAGCAAACTTTTATTTTTCATCCAAAACCTAGGCCCCAAAAACTGAGGCCCGATTCCATGTTCAAAAACATACATCTTACACATAGAGGGAATGCTACAGGCAGTCAGATATAGAATTATATCACTGGGAGCCCCTAAACCTTAATCTAGATCTGCTGGTAGATCTATGCAAACTCTTATAGGTGCAAGTCTTTGGAAACTCCTATATGAGCAGGTCTAGACCACCTAGAAAGAACTTTTTATATCATCTTATTAAATGGAAACATCTCAAAGCTCTTCAGAGTAATTACTGCAAAGTGTTGCGGCTATTGTAGACAAAGACAGCAGCAACTTCTCACAAACATCTATGAAATGAATGACTAATTCTATCTTGAGGACACTGCCTTTTCTTTTTGAATAGTGTGTCGGAATCTTTAACGTCCACTTGAACAGGCACTTACCATTAGAATTATGAGGTGAACTGGATTTTGCAAGATATAGCTTTGGCACAAGAGCGGACATCATCTGATTGAGAAGAATGAACCGTTATTGTGCATCAGTGTGGACAGTTTTCAGAAACTTTTAAAAAATTGGTTACTCAATCCAGGACTATTTGTAGGTCCCTGCTGTGCACAATTGGCTTCTATGTTTTGCCCACAAAATACAATATATTCTGTGAAGCGCTTCAAGACATCTCAATGAAATGGTACGGTGCTATATCAAATGCAAGTTTTTTTTATTAAACTGTGCATCTGCTCATGTACAGCTAGATGTCAGTGTAGTGCTGGGGTAGCACTTTTGCCTCTTGAGTCAGAAAGTTGCTGGTTCAAATCCCAAGTTGGGCTTTGAAATCACATAGTCTAGGCTAACATGCCAAATCATTTGCCTGTGGTGCACAACAGCAATCTTAAAATCAATCCACTCTGTCCTGCATCCAGTCTCATCATGGGATGAAACAACGAAGGGGGATAAGGCAAGAACGTGTTGAATTAATGTGTATTAAACCTGTCCATCCTAGAGTATCCAGTAAATTGGCTTGATCAAGAACCAAATAAGCTACCAAATTACAGTACAAAATCTACAGCACTTATCTCTTTGTTGGTGATATTGGTCAATATCCTTCTTGCCCAGTGAATCACATTGTATCTGTAAAGTGCCTTAAGACCTTATCCTAGGACTTGGTGAAAAACTCTGTATAAAGTACCACTTGTAATATGCAACAACAACAACTTGTATTTATATAGTGCCCTTCACATGGGCTAGTGTCTCGGAGCGCTTAGTGCAGTTTATGAAAAAGGTTTCGCATTCACAATGTAAATTTGTGTTCCAAATTTAACTATAGAAAGAAATTGCAACATGCTAAGGTTTACCAGGAAACAAAGCCAAACTTGCTGAAAGGCCTTCATGATATTTGAGATTCCTGTCCAAAAAATAATACTTATCAAGCCAGCAGATGGCACTACATACTCTCCTAAAGCTATCAAGACTGATTGGATAGATTACAGCTTTTCTCCCTAGAGTTGAGATGATTGAGAGGACATCTGATAGAGCTGTTCAAAATGATGAAAGGATTCGATAAAGTGGATGTTGATTCATTGTTTCCACTTGTTGGTGAGGCCAAAATTAGAGGGCATAAATATGACAATTAGTGGTAGCTCTAACACAACAAACAGAAACAAAATTACATTTATAGAGTGCCTTTCACGTCGGAAGGACGTCCCATCAGGGAATTTAGGAGGATTTCCTTCACGTAGAGGGTGGTGAGAATATGGATCTCACTGCCAGAAACTTTGGTTGCAGCAAATAGCATCAACATATTTAAGAGAAAACTTGATGCATACAAGGGGGAGAAGGGAATCGTGGGGTATGGGAGAGGGGAAGAGTAGGGGTGGAAGCTTATGTGGAGCAAAAATACTGGTGTGGATTGGTTGGGCTTAATAGTAGGGTGATCATATTTTGTAAACCAAATCCAGGGACATGTATACAGAAAAATTGAACTCACTATAGTTCCTGATACTGGCAGCACTGGAGAAGCTTGTTGGATTAATGGCTGATCGGTCATTGTTAGCAGACTGTTTTTAATGCTCAGTGGATTTTGATGCAAATGTGATGCACAAGCAGAGTGCAGGAGCATTGTGCTGTGACTCTCCATCACCCATCTCATTACTACATGTCTGCTACCATTTAAAATGTACGCTGCCAAAAAAATCTCTGAGGAGTGTATCTGTTTTAGAATTTTATCCTTCTTCCTCCGTTTGTTATTGAACTCAAGACATGATAAATTTGGCCCCAGGGACAAAATTCCTCATCCTACTGTCGTCAGAAATCAGGGACGCATGCTCACCCTAGTAATAACTTATTTTTATGCCGTATTACACGATGTAACACCTCACTCAGTCAGGTACAGCTACCCCAAAGTAAGGAGATGCCTGGGCCCAGAAATTTCTCATGATCTTAGCCTTTTGATAGTTGTATCATCCATCAGATGGACTCATGGTGGATGCCAGCTTCAACCTGGACACTGTCCTGAAGGACTGAGAAGAGATGAGAAGAGGGTGAAGGGCACTCTGGTAATGACCTGTCGCTAAGCACTCTGGAGATGGACTCGACTTCACAGTGGGCACCTGTATTTGTCAAGGTCCCTCACAAGAACCTATCTCTGGGATTTCCATGTAGAGGTGGGATGCATGGAATTTTCAGCTTGGTTTGGATACTCTTAAGCATGGTGATGGTTTTCCACGTGTGACAGACATGTGGCTGACCAAACAAAATGATGCTGGGATATCGCTTTCCGGGCGTAATAATCTCTTTTTTAAAAAATGTCATTGCTGTGCACAATTTGCTGCCGCATTTCGCCCACAAAATATACAGTCAATTCACTTTACAGTATATTCTGTGAAGCGCTTTGAGATGTCTGGAAGACGTGATAAGGCGTTATATCAAATGCAAGCATTATTATTATAACCAAACCTGCCTGTTCAGAAGGATGTTAAAGATCTATAGCATTTAATTCATTAGTTATAGATTTGTGAAATAAAACGTAAAAATAGCCAATTGTGCAAACTGTAGTGCAAAAAGTACAAATAAAGCTATGATAAAGAGACACAAAAAAAACTGTAAAACTTGTTTTCTCTTTTACATGCTGATCAACTTGCTGTGCATTTCCATCTTTTTATGATTTTAATAGTGAGTTTGAGTAAGGAAAATGAGCAAATGAAGTGAATGCAGAATTCCTCACTAACCTTAGAGGTGAGGAGGCTAAATAATAATAATCCTTACATATGGTATAGCACCTTTCACATTGCGAGGACGACATAGGATCTACTGTGAAGTGAAGTCCCTGTCTATTTGTGGACAAACATGGTGGCCAATTTTCACACAGTAATGTTCCACAAACAGCCACGATGTGAATGACCAGTTTTATCTGGAGGGTTGTTGGCCAGAACACCGGGAGAATTCCCTCCTCTTTTCGAATAGTGCCATGGGATCTTTAATGTTGACCTGAGCTAAGTGTTATGAAATGATCAGGAACCCTGGGCATGGGAAGGAAGAAGGCAACAGGCGTGGGCATGGGATGGATAAAGAGGAGCAAAAATGCTGACTGGCATGGAAATGTTATCTGTTTTTACCGCTCAGTGTATTTTGATGCAAATGTTATGCACAAGCAGAGCGCTGGAGTATTGTGCTGTCACTCTCCATCACCCATCTCATTACCACAGCTGATGAGTCACACGGGTGCTGCCATCCACAGAGCACTGCCGCTTCAGAGAGAAGAGGAGAGCGGAGCTGAAAGAAAAGTGTAAATCTCATTTGCCAGAGAAAAGCCAGAAAATAGCCTTGCACCATATTAACATCACAACATGCATTTGAAGTGCCAACATCATGCCTTTCCAGCTTGTTCTTTTTAATGAGGTTGTAATTAATTTGTATATAGATCGAGCAAGGCTCTCGGTAGTGATTGGGTAATTCAACAACAACCTATCACTTGACTTTTGTGCCACTTTTACATGTTGATCAGGAGCTTCATCAGCCAGCACGGGCACTGTTATATATATTTCTTCTGGTCAGCCGGGTGCCTGACACATGTGGAAACTCGTCACCATGCTTAAAAGTATCCAAACCAAGCTGAGAATTCCATGCATCCCACCAACCCGTGGAAATCCCAGAGATAGATTGTTGGAATGGAATGCACACTCTCTCCCTGGAGGGATGCATCCTGCTTTTCTAATTTCGGAAAGTATTAGGCGCAGTTTCGCAAGAGCCAAGGCTTGGGGAATCCAGAGTGTGTATTGGGGTTCTGCTGGAGTCTAACCAGCTAAAACCACATAGCTTGCCATTGATATTACTGTCCGGCAAGTTTTCCCACTGCTTGTCTAGCTGGGACCACCCTACATGTTAGGGCTTTGGCTTGCAGGGTTAACAGGAGCTGAGTGGGAAGAATCCCTGCCCCCAGTGACTGGTCTGGTCTTCCAAGTCCTGCTGATGAGCCAGGTTGGCTGTGCTGTCATCAACAGTGTCCTCGAATATCAGCAGTTCCCTAGAATATTCCAGACCTACACTGTTTTGGAGTGAACCTCAAGCCAATTTTGAGTTTGAGTCCATAATCTTCTGATCCAGAGACAAAAGTGCTACCAATTGAGCCAGATTAACATGTACTGAGCCAAGCGGGCACATCTACTCTGTCAGGTCAATCCGCTATTATGATCATATGGAGATGGTGTGGTTACAGCCGGAATCGGAGCATACACTGCCTCTACGTTGTTTGGGGTGCTAGAATTTGAATAACAACAACAACAAATTGCGCTTGTATAGTGTTCTTCACATCAGAAAGACATCCCAGGGCACTGGACAATCGGGTTTTGGACCCGAGCTGGGAGTTGGGGTCAGGGGGGGTTGAGGGCAGTGGGGGTTGGGGTGGGGGGCTGGCTAAAGGCATGGTTGAAGAGGAAGATCTTTAGACAGGACTTGAAGGAAGCAAGAGAAGGGGTGAGGCGGATGGATTGCGGGATAGAGTTCCAGAGTGTGGGGGCAGAGATGCTGAATGCCTGACTATCAATGGTACGGCGGGAAGTGCTGGGAACCTGAAGCAGATCGGTGTCTGCTGAGCGGAGGTAGCGAACAGGCTGATATGGGATTATGAGGTTAGAGAGGTAGGGGGGAGCAAGACCATGGAGGGCCTTGAAAGTAAGACAAGGGTTTTGTACTCAATTCGTTGAGGGATTGGGAGCCATTGAAGCCGGGCAAAAATGGGGCTGATAGGTTCCCGGAGCCTGGTGCGGGAGAGGACACGAGGTGCAGAGTTCTGAATGAATCTGCAGCTTGTGGAGGGAAGAGTTGGGAAGTCCAGTGAGCAGGCAGTTGGTGTAGTCAAGCCAGGACGTAATGAAAGCATGGATCAGGGTCTCGGCGCCCTGCGGTGAGAGGCTGCGGTGGAGGCGGACAATGTTGCGGAGATGTAAAAAGGCAAAGCAGGTCATGGCACGAATGACACCGAGATTTCAGATTGGCTCGGTGGGTGAAGAGTACAGTCATGAACGCTGATAGTGTCAACGGCTGAGGTGAGGAGGCGCTGACAGGAGCCAAGCAGGAGGCCCTTTGTCTTGCCAACATTAAGCTGGAGGAAGTTGGCTCTAGTCCAGGAGTTGATGTAAGAGAGACAATTAGCCAGGACTTCATCGGTCCTGGCATCGAGAGTGGAGGTGGCGAGATAGCGTTGAGTGCATACATGTGGAAATTGACCCCATGCCTGCGAATGAAATCGACGAGCGGGAGCATGTATAGATTGAAAAGAAGGGGACCAAGGACAGAACCCTGAGGGACGCCTCACATGATAGTGCGGGGGCTAAAGGAGAAGCCGTAGTCAACAGTATCGAAAGTGGCCAAGAGGTTGAGAAGGATGAGGAGACAGAGAAAGCCCTGGTTGCAGATGGGCAGAATATAATTTTTCACTTTGACCAGGGCTGTCTCTGTGCTGTGAGCAGCACGAAACCCGGATTGGAGAGGTTCATGGAGGGAATGCTGGGAGAGGAAAGAGCAAAGTGATGACTCGTTCCATGAACTTTGATAGAAAAGGAAGGTTTAAAATGGTAGTTGGAGAGCAGAGATGAGTCAAGGGAAGGTTTTTTGAGGGTAGGATGATGACAGCTGTCTTTAGGGGGATGGGAGTAAGGAATTTACAGTGTGTTTGATATACAATGAGAAGATGGGTTAAGACACTGGATTCTTTGTATTTGGTCTGATTCGGACCGGGAGGGTAACCTCCCAACACCCCCAAAAAGTTAGTTAGAAACAATGGACACTGTGTTTGGCTGCTGCGTTTCGCTGACAAAATATACAATTCACTTTACAATACATTCCATGCTGCGCTTTGAGACGTCTCAATGACGTGATAATGTGCTATTTCAACTGCAAGGATTATTATATTATAATCAGCTGGAGCCTATCTCAGTTCAACTTTGACTTTCTGTTTAATAGTAATAATCCTTGCATTTGTTATAGTGCCTTATCACATCTTCGAGGCGTCTCAAAGTGCTTCACAGAATATATTGCAAAGTGAATTGACTGTATAGTTTGTGGACGAAACGTGGCAGCTAATTCCGCACAGCAGTGTCCACAAGCAGGTCAATTGAGTGACCAACTTATTTTTAAAAAGCAATTATTACCCCCGGAAAAGTGATCTGCCAATTGACTAACAACCGGGTTCCTACTTACTCTAGGTAAACAGAGGCGTGTGGAAAAACTTGGCCAACATTTCGCCCTGCCAGGAATCAAACCCAGAAATCTCGCTTGAGTGAGCGCTCTAACCACTGAGCTACAGGAGTCCACCTTTGTTTGTTTGTGTTCTGATGGATGATATAACCTTGAATTACATTCATGGACTGAAACTTGTTCATTTCAGGCATGGAAGTGTCTGTGTGTGTGGTGGGGATCTCTATTCTTCCTGTGAAGCGTTTAGGCTGTTATGAAGCAAATGAATGTTTGCTGTGACACTGATTAGCACCACTGAATATCTCCTGGGTAATGCAATGATTAATTTTTAGTGTAATTAGCCAGACAGACACATCTCGAGCCTGATGAAAAGATTTCCCTCACAAAAGTTTCGGTCATCATGCACCTGTCTCTATGGCTACTGTTTAATTATAAATTTGGTCAGCATATGAAAGAACCATTTAATTCCAATTTCCAGTTGCTCCACAGTGGGAAAGTCATCAACAGAGGTTTAGTTACAGATGGGAGCTATTGTTGTTCGGTCGTATGTGAATGGATGAGTAGAAACCTCATTAAAAGCATGAGTCACCATTTGGTCTTTGTAATCTTTGTATGCGGAAAAGTGAGGATTGAGTTAGGCAGCTTAGGCTGGCCTTCTAATGTAGACATAGGGAAACCTCCACTACATTGAACGAGATGCCATCCTTCTGATGAAACATTAAACCAAGCTTCGATTTACCCATTCCAGTGAACATTAAAAATTCCATATAAAGTATGTTGATAGTGCCTTATACATTGAAACATGACAAAGAGAAGGGAATGTAGGGTACAGGAGGCACATAGGAAAAGGGGATTATGATGGTGGAGGCTGACGTGGAGTCTAAGTACCAGCACAGACTAGTTGGACCAGATGATCTAGTTCAGTGCTACAGAATAAATTTACACTGGGAGAATGTCCTTTGTAATTCCACGTAATTCTATGTAAAGAATTATTGTCAATTGTAGTGACATGGAATACGCTGTAAAATGTAAAATTGTTGTATTATGTCTACAATAACAATGACGGTTCCTGGCTGACAATCCTCCAGATAAGATCAGAGGATAAGATCTGCACATTGCTGGACCTCCCTGCACCATCATTGGTGGCCAACCCTTCAGATTCTACCCCTCTAACCTTTGGAATTATTTCCCTATAGTGGTGGATTGGGGGGAGGGATTATTAACCCCACAAAGAAATCTGCCAATTGCCAGCTCACCCCCTCTTGATCAGCACAAAGGTCTTTTGGGAATTCTGCCAAGTCTGACTGCCTATTCTGTCATCACGGGGCTCTGCTTTAGTCATCCTGAGCGTGAGGATGTCTCCGAGCCTTCGGCCACCCTCCTACCCTTCCTGTCCTCCGCCCTCCCTGATCCCGATCCCAGCTCGGGTCCAAATCCCTGACTGTCCAGTGCCTTGGGACATCCTCCTGACATGAAAGGCGCTTTACAAATGTAATTTTGTATTGTATTGTACTGTAGTGATTTTAAGGAACGGTTCCAAAAAGTGGATTCCCAAAATGTTAAACACTTATGCTGAATACAATTAAGTATATCTAAATGCAATTATCAACATTATTCCACATGTTTCAGTTGTTGGTCAGTGCACTGTAGAAAAAAACACCATGGAGGTAACATGACTCTGGAAAATCCCTGTAGATAGATATGTAAAAGGAATCATCTTCAGGTATATGGTGAAAAGGCTGTAAATCAGACTGAATGGATTGCTCTTTCAAAGAGCTAACAAATACATGGTGGGCTGAATGGCCTTTTTCTGTGCTGTATACTTCCATGCTTCCCTCAGTGCAGATAGCTCTGATCTCCACCCAGTCACACATCCCAAATAAGAAGATTTGGAGGAATTTAAGTATAGCTGTTCAAACAGAAAAAGAAAAAACAACTGATCACAGCATTTGCTTCTATCACTTGAAAATTGCTAAAAATACCCATCTTTTTGTGTCTTGTTTATAATGGGATTTCCTATTAAAACCGAGGAATGGAAAGCTCACTATCTTTGGTGCTCAGCATGTGATACGCAGTCTCTGGCAACAAAACTATAATTGACATGTCTTCAGCTTGCTGTCATCACCTTCAATTAAACTGGCTTCCATCTTCACAACTATGTGGGTCGTTTTACCATATTACAAATCAAATCACCCATTTGAAATTGCTTCTAACCCTGAAAGTAATCCAACAACAACAACAATGGAGTCCTGTATCATAATGGTTAGAGCACTCTCCTCCCAAGCGAAACTGTAGGCAAGTTTCTTTACTTCACACACCTCTGTTTACCTAGCAGTAAGTAGGAACCCAGGTGTTAGTCGATTTGCGGATTGCTTTCTGGGGGTAATAATCCTTCCCCCCAATCCATGACTGTTTGTGGGACATTGCTGTGCTCAATTGGCTGCCACGTTTCGCCCACAAAATACTTAGTCAATTCACTTTACCAAATATTCTGTAAAGGGCTTTGAGACGTCTTAACGATGTGATGAATGCAAGGATTATTATAACAATTGTTGGTATATAGCGCTTTTCACCTGTCACATGCAAGACATTAGTCCTTCCACTTTACAAATGCTTTATTAAATAGACCCATTAACTTACAGTATCTTACTTCAACGGCTTTATTTCACCATGAGTCTCAGCAATGAACACTGACAGACTATTTGACCACAGGACACATCACGATTAAGCCTGATCCTGTCTTCACCTGATACCCACACCCACTCTCAGCAGGGAACCACTTGACAGTGATTTTTTTTGGTCAGCAGGGTGTCTGACACATGCGGAAACCCATCACTGTGCTTACGTGATTTCCATGCATCCCACCTACACATGAGAATCCCAGAGATAGATTGTTGGAATGGAATGTGCACTCTCTCCCTGAAGGGATGCATCCTGCTTACCTAATTCCGGAAACTATTAGGTGCAAGTTGGCAAGAGCCAAGGTTTGGGAACCCCAAGAGTATGCATTGGGGTACTGCTGGAGTCTAACCAGCTAAAACCACATAGCTTGCCATTGATATTACTGTCCGGCAAACTTTCCCACTGTTTGTCCAGCTAGGACCATCTGACCTGTTGGGGCTTTGGCTTGCAGGGTTAACAGGAGCTGAGTGTGCTGACTCCCTGCCTCCAGTCATTGGTCTGCCCTTCCAGGTCATGTCAATGAGCCATGCAAACTGTGCTGACATCAGCGGTGCCCTGGAATGTGCGATCCTGCCTGGCTCAGGAACCAGACTACCGAGACCAACACAAAAGGCTGGTTTGATTCTGACATTCCATTGCCAGGCATATCACCTTGGAGCCAGTTCAGCTCCAAGGAGACCCCCCCCCTCCCCAAGAGGATAGTCACCAGTTGGTCGTTCGACATCTGACAAGCATGGGTTTGAGCCCTCACTAGGTGGATGGTAAATGCCAGGAACACCCTGTGAGCTTCCCGGTGGGCAACACATCATGGCATGAAATGGGTGAGAGCATTGCCGCCGTCTTCCTGTCCACAGGTTGGGCACACGTTCCTTTGCATTGAGCGATGGTTCCACCAATTAGAGGTGCGGAGTTTAAGCTGCAGCTGCCTGCATCTCTGCAGGCCAGCCAAGGTGGATTCCATGTGATGGATCACGTGTGACTACGAATCGGACTCCAGGTAACGCCTTCCAGCAGTTGTCACACCAAACCTCCGAGATTCCTCATCAGTTATCTGGCGGGCATCTATTTGCCAAGGCCTCTCTTGAGAACCTGGATTGAACAGCTGGTGTTGAGTAAACCTGGTACACGGCATTGGACTTAGATCTTGAGAACATCAAAGTGGCTGACATGTCACAAGCTGTCCTGTAAAGGTCCACCTGCCACTCTACAGTGATCAGGAGCAGGAACCTGACTGAGGTCAATTGTACCAACCCCAACTACTACCCCGTCTGAAAATAGCTAACTCAGAGAAATAACAACAGCATATCTATATATATAGCACCATAATGTTCTCGTAGAGCTTCACAGTAAAGGGATTGGACACTGAGCTAGGAGGAAGGGTGGGGGCGGTAACCATAGGTGTGGTCGAAGAGATAGGCCTTAAAATGGGATTTAAAGATAGATAGGGCAGGCGAGGGATTGAATCTGCAACCTTCCTTGTTAAGGCCCAACTACACCCCAGACATAGACCCAAAAACTATTTTGGTCTTAGCTTTAATATAATTCTCTTAAAATGTAAAATTTGGGCATATTTAACCTTAACCTGGAGGCTAGTTTTCCTAAAAACATTTTGAAGAAACATTTTTCCAAATTAAGACTGAGTTTATGAATTTTTATCACACTCTTCAATTTCACGTTAATGATCTTAAGGCTAAATCCATGGAAAACTTCTTAAGTTATTTAGTCAAAACGGCATTTAATGTTACCTGAATGTTGCTGAGTACGAACAGTGTCAGATTTCAGCCAATTGTAACGTGCACCATCAGCAGTAAATGAGCAGTAACATTACCCCACTCTGCCAGGATGTCAGGAACAGTTTATAACTCTCAACAGATCATCATCTCTCTATTTTTGGTTTGTTTTAAACACAGGGGCAGAATAAGATCCGAAACTCTTGTTTACTGCTGCGATTTATTCAGTGCAGAGACAAGAAGGCAATGGCTTTACAAGGTTTGTATGGATCATCTTTCATCCCCAACTTACACAGTCGCTATACTTTGCAGTATATTCTGTGAAGCTCTTTGGGATGTCTCAATGACGTGATAAGATGCTATATCAAATGCAAGGAATATTATTATTATCTGTTCAGTGAGATTGCTGTCCACTCCTAAATCTATGTCCATTACCTGTATGAGATGTACACATGGGAAATAGTGCTTCTCACTGTCAACAAAATACCTTCCTGCATTAGTACAATCATAAGAAAGTATGGCTTTAGACAGCATGATCTGTCCCATTGTGTCTGATCCTTCCTTGAGCCAAACTCTAATCTTTTGAATCGCTTGAATAAAAGTTTTATAAAATTGTGTGCAATCTTTGAGATAACCATTTGAAGACCAGGACTGTGAGAAATTTGGGCTTCTTGCTTGCTATTCTTGCTTGGTTTGTTTTATGTGCAGCCTTCCCTAGATCCCTCAAAACCCAGCCATTACCACCCCATTTCTAACCTGCCCTTCCTCGCAAAAGTCCTAGAATGCATTGTTGCCAATCAACTCCGTGCACACCTCTCCTCCCACTCCCTCTTCGAACCCCTCCAGTCCGGTTTCCGCCCACAGTACAGAGACTGCGCTTGTGAAAGTCACAAACGACAACCTCTCTATCTGTGACCAGGGCTCCCTCTGCCTCCTTGTCCTCCTGACCTCTCCTCTTTCTGATCTACATGCTCACTCTTGGGGATGTCAGCGGATGTTGAAACCCACCAATAGTTGTTAAAGTAACAAGGTGACCTAATTTCATTTGACAGAACACTGCATATAGCTTACATTTTCACTTTATCACAAATACTCTGCAGGGATGGTGGAGGACCCTGCTTTCTACTCAGCAAAAAATTTGGCACATAGAGAATTACTCAATAATTGAGTCTAGTTTGTGATATTTTTTAACATATTTCTTTAAAATAATTGTTAAAAATCCATGTCTTTGGTATCACGCCTTTCATGTTGGGAGAGGCTCTCAAAGCGCTTCACAGAATATACTGTAAAGTGTAGTGACTATGTGTTTTTATAGGTCAATGTAAGGGCAATTTAAAAAATCACACATTTCTTATTAAGAATTCATGCATTTCTTGTGGAGCTTCATTTACCTGGAGAGATTATAACTGTCATAACTGAAAGGAATACATCCTAGTGCAGCAAAATGCCGTACACAAGACTTTCAGTTATTGGTCGGTTTAAAGGGACGCTGTCATCATGTGAAAGTCTTTGGCCAAACCTATTTTCAGAGCGAGAGAGTTCTGAGTCAATTGTTCTTTCTCATCATGATGCCACTGTTCAGGGTGATGGAGCCATTACACTGAATGAATGTAAATGAATTAATTAGTGAATGAGTGTTAGTACGCCAGGCATAATTTCATTCAGATGGCACCCTTTTTAAAGCTCTTTAAACTCTGTAATAATGATAATCCTTGCATTTGATATAGTGCCTTATCACATGTTCGAGACATCTCAAAGCGCTTCATAGGATATACTGTAAAGTGAATTGATTGAATATTTTGTGGGTGAAATACAACAGCCACTTACGAACAGCAGTGTCCCACAAACAGTCGTAGATTTAATGACCAATTTCATTTATTTATCCGTCCGTCCGTCCGTCCGTCCGTCCGCCCGCCCGCCCGCCCGCCCGCCCGCCCGCCCGCCCGCCCGCCCGCCCGCCCGCCCGCCCGCCCGCCCGCCCGCGCCCGCCCGTCCGTCCCGCCCGTCCGTCCGTCCGTCCGTCCGTCCGTCCGTCTGTCTGTCTGTCTGTCTGTCTGTCTGTCTGTCTGTCTGTCTGTCTGTCTGTCTGTCTGTCTATCTATCTATCTATCTATCTATTTATTTAAAAAACGGATTATTATTACCCCCAGAAAAGCGATCCACCAATTGACTAACAACCGGGTTCCTACTTTGCTGGGTAGGAACAATGGGGGTGTGGTACCCACATCACACCAGTTCTTGCCAGGCTCCACTGGCTCCCTAACACCGAACGGATTGATTTCAAGATCTTCACACTTGTCTACAAATTTCTTCATGCCCTGGCTCTGTCTCTGCCTCTGATCAACTGACTCCAACCTCCAGCTTGTCCCCCTTGCCCCCCATCCACCATCGGATACCTTGCTTTCAGCCACTACACCCTGAAACTATGGAACACACTCCCTCAATCCTTCCACCTTGCCCCCTCCTTCCCCATCTTCTGGTCTGAAAACCTTCCTTTTCGACGGTGCTTACGGTCACCTCCCCCTTCCCTGTGGCTGGACATCGTGCTCCACCACTGTCAAGCGTTCTGCGAGGCTACCCTGTGTGAGGGACGGCATACAAATACAAGTTGTTGTTGTATTTATATGTCTTTTGAAGAGCTTTTGGCTGCTGAAATAATGGTGCTGTTTAACTTGATAGACTACGGCCAGAATTCAGATGAGTGCAGTTATTGCATAGTTGTAGCTAATTTTATAACTTTCACTCAGCGATTCCTGAAAAACCATTGACTTGAAGGGATGAGCAAGATATAATGCAACAAATACAAGCAAGTGATATTTATGTACCTGGCTCTACTTACACTACAATGTTTGTGTTACTTGAGAGTAAGATCATGTTTCTGTGACAGGCAGAAACCTCAGAGCAATGTGTCCTCAAAGGGCAGAATAGGGCAGTGAATCCTGTAAATCAGTGTGGCTGGTGCTGCTGACAGCTTTCCTTGTCACTGCCTGCCTGGGCTTGCGTTCTCACTATTCCACTGTGACAGTCGCTGTCAGTCACTCATCTTATGTGGCCCCATCAATGCAAGGTAACTGATTCCCCCCCCCCCCACTTCCAACACATACACTTCAGTGAGTCTCTTCCAATCACCCGGCCACTTCATGCTTCGAGGATAAGGCTTTAATGCATCCTAAATATAAAGCAAACCTTCTGCAAGCTCTGTCTAGAGTTGACAAGGGAGGTGGTGGGAAGATGATCAGAGACGACTTCACCTTTGGTCATCTTCCCATCACCCTCCCCCACCTTGCCCTCTTGACTGCAGCCCACCGCAAACCCTTGACTGTCCAGTGCCTTGAGATGTCCTCCCAATGTGAAATGCGCTATATACATGTTATTTATTGTTGTTGTTAAAACCTCCTAAAATGCCACATTTAGCAGTGAGTAACTAACTCTTGAGTCTCATAAATCCACTCAGTTTAAGCCTATAAGTCCACTTTGTCTTAAGGTTTAAGATCATGAAAAATTTATGGAAAATTCTTCTATTTTTAATGTAGAGTTTTAATACAGTAATTAAAAAACTGGCTTCCAAACTAAGACTAAATGTCACACGTAATATTTAATTTTAGCACCAAACTGTCTTTTACATTACAAGATCAGTCTGGGACCTGCAGGCCTCTGACCACCCTGACCAGGTTATGCTTTTGGATAAGTCTTCTCTGGTTCCATATCATGCAGCTCTGCCTCAAACATCCCAATTAGCAACTGCTAATAAACCTTTACAAACTTTCTCCACTGATGTCGGTGACAGCTCTAACGTGGGCTATGAGGTACTCAGGCACTGAGATCAATAGAGGGTTGCTTTGCAGTCATGCCAAAGGATAACACTTGAACCAAAGTTGGATTAGGAGGAATTGTTTTTCATAGAAAGTTGTTAGGATGTGGAATGCCCTTCCAGGCACAGTAATAATAATAATAATAATCCTTGCATTTGATATAGCGCTTTTCACGTCGGGAGGACATCCCAAAGCGCTTCACAGAACACACTGTAAAGTGAATTGATTGTATATTTGTGGGCCAACGCGGTAGCCAATTGCGCACAGCAATGTCCCACAAACAGTCATAGATTGAAAATGACCAATTTATTATTGTTTTGGGTTTTTGGAGGGATTATTATTAGGCGTGGTCGAGGTAGATCCATTTTAGCTTCCAAGAATGCACTAGATAGATATCTAAAAAGCAACGAGTTGCAGGGGAAAGACAGAGAAATGGGACTGAACAGATTGCATTTTCAAACAGCCAACACAGACAACATGGGCCGAATGACCGGTTTCTCTGCTGTAAAGTGCTATGGTTCAAGGCATTGACTCTGCAATTCCGTAAGAATTTAGAGCAAGACTGTCTTCTGCCATCCTGAGGTTTATCTTCCACCATTACCTCAATTCCCTTCCTTAATCACAAGCCAAAACAAGCAAAGTGACCAGCATTTAGTGCCACAGTACTTCCAAGAACTGCGGAAAACCAACTTGCAAGCTGTGAGCTCTTATGGTGCACTTTGACTTTGAAACTCGAGCTGAAGTTCCTGCACAGTTTAACCACAAGTTATAGTAATCCAAGCCTTCGCCTTAGACAAATTCCAGTAAACTGCAGATTTGATTTTAATAAGTAAATATACAATGTTTGTTTGTGGCCAATTTGTAGAGGACAGTAGACAGGTTGGAAATGATGTAACTGTAACCTAATCCCAGGGCTCTAATCATGTCATAAAGTGCAAGCTTGAGGACCAAGCAGTAAATGAGCATCATATAAACCTTGAGGTTTAGGTTACAGCCTTGAAATCTCACTCCTCCACCTTTCACTATTTATAATATTTCCTGAATTTCATTAGTTCAGCACCATCCCAGCGCCATGGGATGTCCTTATGAAAGGCGCTATATCAATTTAATTTTATTGTTGTTGTAACATTCTTGTCTGGTTCCTATTTCGGGTGATGCATGAAGTGACACACGGCCAGGGGTATAGGAGGGTGTGGATAACAAAACTTGCACAACAGATATAACAATTAAAAAAAAGGTTTATTTTGAAAAGGAAGCTCTATCTTTTTAGATCCATCTTCTCCAGACTCCCCTTCCTTCTCACTAGACCCCAGCTTTATACTGGGGCCCTATTATCACTTAGGGCTGGAAATCCAAACAACCTGATTGGAGTTCAGCCCATGCTAGCTCCCTAGATTGTGATACCCTTCTACACAAAATAATATGTTCTTTTACACGTAAGTTAAGCACCAAAAACCATAAAAAGCTGTGGCAGAGTTTATCCCCCCTGTCACAGGGGGCATCAGGCCTCTCTGTTGAAGTGTAGTAGTTGCTGCCCACACTTCCTCCCTCGACAGCAACCAGCATGTTTGTGTCAGAAGTTGAGATCATTACTTTCCATTTTGTGCTATCAATTTTGACTTTTTTTTCTTGATTGAGAATCATAGAGGAAGGCCCAAGGACCACAGTACAGAACAACAGCAACTTACAACTTCTATAATGTCTTTCACAGAGTTAGCATCAAAAGCTTCATGGAGATGCAATGGGAAATTAAGCAAGGTGAACTTGGATAGGGAGTGGTAGGTGTTGGAGAGAGGCAACTGAAGGTTCAGTCAAAAAGTTATATTTTTAGAAGAGTTATGAAAATGGAGAGGGGGTGTTTGAGGCAGAGGAATTTTGGGAGAGAGTTCCAAAGAATTCCAGGGGCAAGGTGGCTGAAAGCCAGCCCACTGAGGTTGCGGCAAAAGATAATGGGACCTGGAGCAGATGAGTATTGGCAAAGCAAAAGTAGTGGGTATAGGGCCACAGGAACACCTCTAAAGTTGAAGAGAATAGAGAAGAGACAGATAAAGGGATCTATTTTATGATATGTACATATTGGTTAGAGAATTCGCCTCGTAAGCAAGAGAACCCAGGTTCGATCCACGGGCAGAGTGAAACATTAGGCAAATGTCCTCACTCCATATGCCTCTGTTTATGCAGCAGTAAATAGGAACCTGGTTGTTCATCAATTGGCAGATCACTTTATGGGGGCAATATTCAAAAAAAATAAAAATTATTTGATCACTCAATCCACGACTATTTGTGGGACACTGCTATGAGCAATTGGCTGCCACGTTTCGCCCACAAAATAGTCAATTCACTTTATAGTATATTCTGTGAAGCACTTTGAGACGTCTCAACAAAGTGATGAGGCGTTATATCAAATGCAAGGATTATTATAGCAAATGCAAGAATTATTATTATGTATATCCAATCTAAGTGACACCAAGCTTGGGTTTAAAAGCCTGTTGATTGTAAGTGAAAGAAAGAACTGTGGGAAGTCAGGAGTCCCAGAGTGCCTAGATCCTTGAGAAGAATGAGGAGAATGGGGTAGAGTTGAAGACAGTGATGAATGTGAGGTTTAACACAATGAGGGTACAGGGAAGAAGAGTAAGATATTGTGTTGGGAACTTGGGAGGAACAGGCAATGACAGACAGTGAAAGGCTGTGACAGAGAGGAGGCTAAAATTGAGAGAAGGACCACCATCAGATGACACATCTATTCCTGTCCAGCAGTAAGAGAGTACATAGTATTCAAGTGTGGATAATAGTACCGTGTGTCATTCACAAGAGGGCGATGAATTTTTTCATGCTGTCATTATGAAATATGCTTCCACTTCCAGCCCATCCCAGATAAAACAGATAACACATATAATCTAGAGTGACTTCTTTTGACTTATTGTGAGATGTCCTTGAGATACAAATATAGTACTTGATTAATCATGTTGCTAACACGTCATACTTACACCGCAAATAAAAAAAATGGACATTCACTTCACGGCTCTTTATGGTTTGTTGCTGTGCACAAATTGTGTGTTTCATCTACAAATACAGTCATTACACTTTACAGTATATCCCGTGAAGCACTCTGAAACATTCTCCCAACATGAAAGATGCTATATCAAATGTAAGCATCATTATTATTATCATCATCATTAATATGATTATTATTATTTTATGACTGTATAAGATCCCCTCTGAGCCTAAAGACCCCAAGCATATGTAGTCACTACCCTGCTGCAGACATGTGTCTTATCTACAAAACGCAAAATACTGCAGATGCTGGAAATCTGAAAACAAAAACAGAAGTCGATGGGAATACTCAGCAGGTCAGGCAGAATCTATGGAGAAAGGAAAGTGAGTCAACGTTTAGGGGTGCAAGACTGGTTCTGACGAAGGGTCCTGGACCGAAACTTTGACTCACTTTCCTTTCTCCATAGATGCTGCCTAACCTGCTGAGCGTTCTCAGCGACTTCTGTTTTTGTTTTCATGTGTCTTATGTACATTTGGGTCCCCTCCCCTGACATCCAGAATATGAACTTGCAGTCTGAGCAATCATCATTGTGAACTTGGAGCCTCTCCTCTCTGGTCCAGTGTTTGTATACTGACATCCTGCACCAACAGGCTGCTCTCACATTCCTTTCCAGCCTCTGCAGTTCAGTCCACTTTGCATTCCCTCCAGTGCAAAATGGCTTGTGGAAGCGAATGGCTAAATGTAGCTGATACTTAATTCTTTGAAAAACCTGGAATCGATCCAAGGCAGACGCATCATTTAGAAATTAAGCAACATTGCACACCCCTGAGATATGTACGATATCTAATTCAATGTTATGTAACATAATCCATTTTTATCTCCTGTGTGTTACTCAAGAAGTCACAAGCTAGGTTTCAGTATTAACTTTAACAGCAGCCTATTCATATGTTTTAAATTCAAGTTCTAGTCTTGCTTAAAATTCCATTCTATTTGTCTTTCACACTGTAAATATACATTTGTTTCACTTTATCCAACTTCTGTTGTTGACTTCGGATATGAAACAACTATATTTTTATAGCTCCTTATCATATTGAAATATCTCCACTTCACAGTGAATGGTTATGTAGAAAAAATGGCAGCCATTTTCTCCGCAGCAAGGTCCCTCAATCAACCATGTAGCAGAATTGTAGCACTCAACTGATCAGTGGAGACCAGGAATTGAAGGATAATAACGTAACATAATAAATAACATAATAACAGAGGTTGAAAATTGCGACTTGCTATTATTACCTACCAAATCATTTTTTTTCCTCTTATAGACAAGTTTGTGCATTATTCTGTATAACAAACTTCAGGCTGTATTACCTTTTATGTGCTATATTTCAGTAGGTTACCACTGAACATGACATAAGGTGAATTTCATATATCATAAGACATTATTCTAACAAAGACATGCAAGATCAGAAATCCAACAATAACAACAACAACTTGCATTTATATAGCGTCGCAGAACACAATGGATCACAAATCCATTGTGATCTTAGCCTTAAAAACACGTCTTAATATTTAAGATTGCGCAGAACTTTGGAAAATTCTCAAATTGATTTGTAGTTTAATTGAAGGCAGGAACAGAGTATGAGGGAGAAAAATTGATTTGGGAGGTGTTAATCGCAAGTCACAATTTTCAACCCTCTCTTATGATATTATTCATTATGTCATGCTATGTTATTACGCTTCAGAGAGAGTGTGCATTCCACACCAAATCACTGAAAATTTGCATCACATGTGGAACTTTAAATTGTTTGATTCGGATCCTCTTAAATATGGTGCTGGTTTTCTGACACAGCTGACCAAAAAAAGGTTACATGGGGCTGAGGGAGCAGTGAAATCACACTGGGCTTCACAGCTCCAGCAGGGACAGTGTCATTTTCACATTATAAATGTGTTGTGTATGAATTGCTCTGGACTGACTGCCCATGGCTGTTGTGTGACAGTTCCTCTGTCGTGATCTGGCCAAACCTTTCAAAATTCCTTCCTCTTTATCACTGGCCGTGTTTGTTGGTTTCACTCTGTCACTTAGTGGAAGCGTTCATAGAAACATAGAATCTTACAGCACAGAAGGAGACCATTCGCCCATCGTGTTAGTGAAGGCTCTTTGAACTGTCCAACTAGTCCCACTAGTCCCCTGTTCTTACCCCATAGCCTTGCAATTTTTTCCTTTTCAAGTATCTATCCAATTCCCTTTTGAAAGTTGCTATTAAATCTGCTTCCACCACCCTCTCAGGCAGTGCATTCCAGATTGTAACAACTCTCTGGGTAAAAAAAATTCTCCTCGTCTTCCCTCTGGTTCTTTTGCTAATTATCTTGAATCTGTGTCGTCTAGTCATCGATCCACCCACCGTTCACGCAGTTGGACGAGATCCGCGAGAGAAATCATGCGGGACACCATAGTGTTGAATGATTGGGATCTGCTACGAGACATGCAACAACAGAAAAAGCACCCAAACCCCCACGCCTGCTAATGGAGGCTCCACATGCTAATGGAACCTTGATCCTTCACTTCATTGCAACACCAATCTTCCCAGTTCCCTTTTTTCCCTTCTCTTTTAATTTCCAGTTCAGCCGCCCACTGAGCCCTTCCAGGAGATCTTTCTGAGTTCAGATTTATTTCAGGGCTAGCAGCCTGTGTTTGTTTTGCCAGTGCCACAGTCCTAGCTTAAAGAATGGAGAAAATGCTAGCAGTTGCGTGAACCTGAGAAGGGTGTAAAAATAACTTTGATTAAAAAGGATAAGTTTAGAATGTCACGTGTCGCAGCAATACAGATTGTATCTGCTCCAGATTACTGCTGGGCGAAAATGCTGAGCAGGGCACGTGGGTACTCGGTTCTGACCGCTACACACCTCGCGCTCCCAAACTGATATTTTTTGAATCCTGCATCAAAGCCATTGAAATCTAGTCAGAAAAATTGAGCTGCTCCCTGCAGCAGCAAGGTAACATTTTAAAGGATTCAGAGGTAGCAGGGGCAGAAAGGGAACATTGAGGCATTGCACAATCACAAGCTACGTGGTTTTAACTGGTTGGACTTCAGCAGTACCCCAACGCACACTCTGGGGGCCCAAAGCCTTGACTCTTGCCAACCTGTGCTTAATACTTCCTGGAATTAGGTAAGTAGGATGTGTCCCTTTAAGGAGAGAGAATGCACATTCCATTCCAACAATCTATCTCTGGGATTTCCAGAAGTAGGTGGGATGTGTGGAATTCTCAGGCTAGTTTGGATACTCTTAAGCATGGTGATGGGTTTCCCGCATGTGTCAGACACCTGACTGACCAAACAAAAAGAGGCATTGCACAGTGTGAGAAATCATGTTAAAAGACATGGAGAATGAGCCAGGCAATGGGTTTATTAGACTTCAGTGAGGCACCAGCCAGACATGTTGGGCCAAAATGCCTCCTTATGTGCTGCAACCATTCTGTGATTCCATGGACAAATTACCTGATACAATAGTTACTTAGCCTCATTAGGCTGGGTTGTTTTCCATCAAATAATAAATTGGTCACTTCAATCCATAAGAGCATAAGACTTAGGAGCAGGAGTAGGCCATTTGGCCCCTCGAGCCTGCCCCACCATTTAATAAGTTGATGGCTGATCTGCTAACCTAATTCCATTTACCTGCCCTATCCCCATATCCCTTAATCCCTCTATCCTTTAGAAATCTATCAACCTCAGTCTTGATTATGTTCAATGAGCATCCATAGCCTTCTGGGGTAGAGAATTCCACAAATCCACTACCCTCTGAGTGAAGAAATGTTTCCTCAACTCAGTTCGAAAAGGCTGACCCTTAACCTTGAGACTAGTTTTAGATTCTCCTACCAGGGGAAACAGTCTTACAGCATCTACCCTATTAAGACCCTTAAGAATCTTATAGGTTTCTATAAGATCGCCTCTAATTCTTCTATAGTCTAGAGAATATAGGACGAGTTTACTCAACCTATCCACATAGGTCAACCCCTCATCCCATGAACCGACTGAGTGAATCTGCGCTTCACCCCCACTAAGGCGAGTATATCCTTTCTTAAATAAGGAGACCAAAACTGCACACAATATTCTAGGTGCAGTTCACCAAGGCCTTATACAACTGCAGCAAGACTTCCCTACTCTTGCACTCTAACCCTTTTGCAACCGTACGCCAACATAGCATTAGCCTTCCTAATTGCTTATTGTACCTGCATACTAACTTTTTGTGACTGGTGTACAAGGACACCCAAATCCCTCTGAACACTAACACTACCTAGTCTCTCCCCCTCTAGAAAATAATCCGCTTTTCTATATTTACTACCTAGGTGAATAACTTTACACTTCCCCACGTTATACTCCATCTGCCACCTTCTTGCCCACTCACCTTGCCTGTCTATTTCCCTTTGCATTCTTCGTGTCATCTTCACAGCTTACTCTCCCACCTACCTTGTATCGTCCGCGAATTTAGATATGTTAAGTTCTATTTCATCATCTAAATCATTGATATAGACTGTAAATAGTTGAGGCCCGAGCACTGATCTTTGTGGCACTCCACTAGTCACATCCTGCCAATCTGAGAAGGACCCATTTATTCCTACTCTCTGTTTCCTTCCTAGCCACTCTCCAATCCATGCTAATATATTACCTTTAATTCCATTAATCTCTAATCTTATGCAACAGCCTTTTATGTGGCACTTTGTCGAATGCCTTCTGGAAATCCAAATACACCACATCTACTGGCTTCCCACCTATCTAACCTGCGACTGTTTGTGGGACACTGCTGTACGCAATTGGCTGCCGCGTTTTGCCCACAAATATACAGTCAATTCAGCTTACAGTATATTCTGTGAAACGCTTTGAGATGTCTCGAAGACGTGAAAAGTGCTATATCAAATGCACGGATTATTATATATTATAATTATAAATGTCACGTGCTTGACCAAAAACAAAAACAAAGTATTCTAAAAAAAACAGTGATCAGATGATCATTTAGTCAAATTAGAAATGTTTTCCATTGAGAGGTGGAACCACCTGATACCTTCCATCCACCTATTGATGGTTCAAACCCACGCTTGTCAGATGCCTGATACATGATGACCGACCAGTGACTATCCTCGGGACTGAGATAAGTGAGGTCTCCTTGGAGCTGAGCTGGTTCCAAGGTTACGTGTCTAGCAATTATATATCGTAATTGAACCCATCTGAGGCAGCCTCAGTAATCCAGTTCCTGATGTAGATCCGCCGTACTCCAGGGCACTGCTGATGACAGCACAGCCAGCCTGACTCATTGGCAGGACCTGGAAGGGCAGACCAGTCACTGGGGGCAGGGAATCATCCCACTCAGCTCCTGTTAACCCTGCAATACAAAGCCCTAAAGGGTAGGGTGGTCCGAACTAGACAAGGAGCGGGAAAGCTTGCCAGACAGTGATATCAATGGCAAGCTATGAGGGTTAATTCAGCAATGGCAAGCTATGAGGGTTTAACTTGTGATTGTGATTCACTCAGCTCCTGTAAGCCAAAGCCCTCATGGGTACAGAGGCTCCAGTTGAACAAACAGATGGTGTCTGAGTGATTTTATCTGGTTAAACTTTGGCAGTACACTCTTTGTCTCTTGCCAACTTGTGCCTAATATTATCCAGGATTAGCTGAGTAGAGTTGTTCCTTTGGGGAAAGAGTGTACATTTCCGCTCAGGACGAAGAGACATTTCCACGCATATGTGGATCTCTGTCTGGTTTGGATAATCTTAAACATAGTGATGGATTTCCGCTTGTATAAGATACCACATTTTATTTTTCTTGGAGGGATAGACCAGTTATTGAGGGCAGGGTTTCTTCATCCGGAATCAACTAAGCTTGATCAGCAGTGCCCTAAGCTTAACATGGTCAAAAACTCAAGAGGTGCATGGGCTGAATATCAGTAAAGAGACGGTGAGAAACGAGCAGTTCAAATGTAATTCTTCACACAGAAATTATGATTATTGAGTGTGGAACTTGCAAGGTGGAGACAGATTGTGTCAGGGAATTAGGTGAGTATTTTGGAGAAGACAATTCATGAGAAGTGGCTCTGAGATTGAACTGGTTAGGATTATTTATTTGTATCTGTGAAGTGTTCTGGGATATTCTCCTTTTAGGAGAGATGCTATACAGGTGAAAATTATTGTCATTTAAAAACTCATTGCTTTGGGTGCAGCCAAATGGACTGCAATGATCTTTTACTTTTGATTCAATGCCTTTTACTTCGGGAGGACATTTTTTATACACTGTAAAGTGAAGTGACTGTGTATAATTGTGGGCCAACGTGACAGCAAGTTTGCACACAACAATATCCCACAGTGTCCCACAAACAGATATGAAGTGAATGAACAATTTAATCAAACAGGACTTTGGTTTAACATCTCATCTGAAGGATGGCACCTCCAAAAATGCAAGACAGAAGCAAGAATGCTACCAACTGAGCCAGACTGACCCATGTGTCAGATCTTCTTGTTCATTCTTTTCCGTTCATTTTTACGTTCCAACGTGATGAGGGAACTGCAAACCTGCTGTCATTGGAAGAGAACTTGTAGAGTGTTGCCAAGAGATACCAAGTACTGTACACGTTTGCATTTTAAATAAATTCGTAGTGATAGAATTCACTGAAGACCTGTTCCCCAAATCCCTTGAAAAAGAGTGGCTACTCACAGCCTAGAAGTCACTGCCTGTGAGCAAGCGTTGGCATTAGCACTCAGGTGACAGCCTTCCACTGACTATTTTGGGAGCTAGGAATCCCCTTCAGTCTCTGGGGTGGAACGAGAATAATTAACTTATGTATGGCCAATACATTAACTTGGATAACAACAGGATATGACCACATTGCGAGGAATGATTGGTATTATCAATACCTCCAGCATGTGCCTGCACAATGATGTTTATAGGAAGAAATATTGCACGTTTTGGGTCCAAGATCATTGAATTTATGTTTAAAACCTTTCAAACTGGACAACGACAACTTGAATTTACATGGTGCCCTCTGAATCTCGGAGGGTGACATTTGACATTTGTATTACAAAGTAAAGCAAATATTTGCTATCAGAGATTTCTGTATACACAGCAGTCAGAGAGTATGATTCTCTAATCTCCTATTAGAACCTGCTAGACTCTGGGTACTATGAGGATTGAAATATCAATCCAGATATAAGTGCAGGAAGGCTCCGTGCTTTGTAATGAGAGAGTCACACAGCTGAACGCTGGGATTTCATGTCTTAATTCACTGACTGTGATGAGATGCAGGTTAATCTGATCCTTTCAGGAAGTATCAGGCACAGCGCATGAACTGCGTGGATTCCAATTAACCAGCCCCGAAAGACAGCTGGAGACATGGCAGAATCTTTTAAATAGCTCTGCTCCCGTGTATTAATAAGAGATATATGACAACTATTTTCCTTAAAAGGTGTCAGCCTGGCTCAGTTGGTAGCACTCTCAGCTCTGAGTCGGAAGGTTATAGGTTCAAGCCCCAGGTAGGAATTTTGAACTCACATAATCAATGCTGACACTCTATTGCAGTGCTGGGGGAGTGCTCTGTTGTTGGAGGTGCCGATCTTCTGCTGAAACATAAAACTGAGGTCATGCTGCGTGTTTAAGTAGATCTTAAAGATCCCATGGCGAGAAATGAGTTTCTCCTGGTTTCCTGGCCAACAATCCCCCCCAAAATTGGTCATTTACTCCATGGCTGTTTGTGGGACATTGCTGCGTGCAAATGGGCTGCTGCATTCACCTACAAACACTCGTGCCCTTTACATCGGGGGTTTAGCCATGGCTCACCTAATTCGCACTCAGGTCTACCCGTTGCTCTCACGCCGATGAGGAAGCTGCGGTCGGGTCAAAGGTTTGAGCTCCAACCGTAGTGCCCCCTCCCTACTGTGTGCACACATAGCTCGCCCACACTGCCTTGCTTTCAGATGCACCTGCGTAGCACCCTCTGTGCATGTGTGTGTGTGCGTATTGTGTATGCGTGTGCGGGCGCCTTTTCCATGGGTGCAATTAGTGTGCACACGCAGGCTGGCATCTACAATGAGTGCACAGTTGTGGCTTTGCACCACCTGGTCCCCCTACTCCCCCTCTCCTCTCACTCCTCCTGCCTCCTTTGGTCATTGCCTGTCCACCATACATTGGTGCCCACCCAAATTTATATTCCTAGCTATGACACTGGTCTACAGTATATCCTGTGAAGAGCTTTGAGACATTCAACAAACTTTGGGGTTTGCTTTGCAAGTGGCCACATTTTGGAGTTTTCAAGCTGAGCATGAATTCAGAGTAATAATAATAATAATCTTTGCATTTGATATAGCGCTGTCCTCTCCTCTCCTAACCTCTCCCTCCACATCCGCTCTGCTACCCACGTTCACAGCCACCCGCTCGACCTGGTGATCACCCGGGGGCTCAGCGTCTCGGATGTCACCATCACCGACAAGCCATCTCTGACCACCACTCCCTCAACTCCTATATCCCTCTTCCCACTGCCTCCAAACCTATCACCATCTTCTACTGCCTGTGGAAGAAGATCTCCCTGCAATCCCTCTCTGCTGCCCTGGAGTCCTCTGATCTCCTCCCCCACTGGCCCACCTCCTGCACCAACCCATCCTCTGCGTTTACTCTCCTCCACAGCACCCTCTCCACCACACTCAATGCCCTTGCCCCCTCACCTCCTGAACTGCCTCCTATTCCCGATCCTCACCTGGTTCACCAGTCACCTCCACTCACTCAAGGGCCAGGTGTGGGCTGCTGAATGCACTTGGCTCAAATCCGGCCTAACGGTCCACCGCCACATCTGGCTGGAATCATCAAAACCTACCGGTCCACTCTCGCCTCGGCCAAATCGTCCTTCTACTCCAGGTTGATCCTGGAGGCGAAGGGCAACCCCAGGCTCCTGTTCTCCACCATCAACCGGCTCCTCCGACCTCCCCGCCACGCCTCGCAGATTCTTTCCTCCGACTCCCACTGCAAGGAAATGCTGGACTTCCTCGAGTCCAAAATCGAGGGAATTCGCTCAGCTGCCACTGCCCTCCCAACTTCCACCCCCTCCCTACCCCCAGCCCACACTCCGATCATTACCTATCCCTCCTTCCACACCTTTGAACCTGTCACCCCCTCCTCTGTCATCACCACCATATCCTCCATGAAGCTCACCACCTGCTCTCTGGACCCCATCCCCCCCGCTCTCTACTTAAATCCCAGCTCCGCCTCCTTGCCCTACTGCTCGCCGACATCATCATCAACCTCTCCCTGTCATCTGGCACTGTTCCTTCCCCCCTCAAAACAGCCACCCTTGACCCATCACAGCTATCCAGCTACCGGCCCATCTCCCACCTCCCTTTTCTGTCTAAGGGCCTTGAGAGAGCCTTCGCCTCCCAGCTTCACTCTTTCCTCTCCTCCCACTCCCTCCATGAGCCCCTCCAATTGGGTTTCCGTGCTGCCCACAGCTCAGAAACTGCTCTGATCAAGGTCACGAAGGTCCACCGCCTTTGATACTATGGACCACTCAATCTTCCTCCACCACCTCTCCTCCCATCTCAACCTTCAAGGTCCTGTTCTTGACTGGTTCAGGTCCTACCTTTCACACCACCTCCACTTTGTCTCTGCAAACGGCTTCTCCTCCAGCCCCCGCACTGTCTCGTGCGGCGTTCCTCAGGGCTCTGTCCTCGGTCCCCTCCTCTTCACCCTCTATATGCTCCCCCTTGGTGACATCATCCGCAGATATGGGGTAAATTTCCGCATGTATGCAGATGACACCCAACTCTACCTCTCTGCGTCCACCCTCAACTCCAGGACTACTGGAGTCCTGACTGAGATCTTCCTGATTGGTTCACACCAGCGCCTCCGCACCTTGGGCACTGGCAGCTGCACACTCAACCTCACTAAGCCAGTCACAGACTCCGTGACTCCATCACTCCCACCCTCGCCCGACTCCACTGGCTCCCCATTCCTCAGAGGATCGAATTCAAGATACTCATCCTCACTTTCAAGTCCATCCTTGGTCTTGCCCCCTCCTACCTCTCTGACCTGCTGACTCCCTACCAACCTGACCGCTCCCTCCGTTCGGCGGGCTCCGGCCCGCTCCATGTCTCCCACCCGACCCGCCTTACCATCGTTGCCGGGCTATCAGCCTCTCTGCCCCCACACTTTGGAACTCCATCCCACAGTCCCTTTGGCTCTTTTCCTTCCTTGCCTCCTTGAAGGCCGGTCTCAAGACCCTCCTCTTCGATCATGCTTTCGGTCGCCATCGCACCTCTCTGCCTTCCCTCACCCCTACCCCACCCTTCCCCCATGCTTGGGACCCGACTTCTGACTGTTCAGCAGCTTGGGACGTCCTCCCGACTTGAAAGGCGCTCTATAAATGTAATTTTGTTGTTGTTGTTATCATGTCGTTTCCTTCTGGAATAGCCCCAATAACTGGTATTACTGCCTCTCTTCTCTATCTTCAGTGTGTCTGTCTACAGCTGAATGTGGGCAAGACAAAAGCTATACTCCTTGGCTCCTGTCAATGTCTTCACTCCTGCGGATTTAAACTCCTCAACTTCCCTGGGCTCTCCCTCAGACTTACCGAACCAGTGCACAACCTAGGCATCTGGTTCGACCCCCAGCTGTACTTCCGCCCCTACATCCAGTTCCTGACCAGGGCCGCCTTCTTCCACCTCCACCACATTGCCCGCCTCCGACCGTACCTTACCCTAAATGCAGCTGAAAGCCTCATGTATGCGTTTGCCACCTCCTGCCTGGATTACTCAAACGCACTCCTCACCGGTCTCCCCAGCTCCACTATTCAAAGGGTCCAGCTCATTCAGAACTCTGCCGCCTATATACTGACCCGGACCAAACTCCGTACCCACATCTCACCAGGTCGGGCCAGGCTCCACTGGCTCCCCATCACTGAACAGATCGACTTCAAGATCCTCACCCTCGTGTTCAAATCCATTCACTCCCTGCGCCTCCCCACCCCTCCGAACTCCTCACTCTCCAATTCACCACCCGGTGCTTTCACTCAACTGGCACTGGCCTCCTGCTCATCCCTCACACCTTCTGCCCCACTATTGGAGGTCGTGCTTTCAGCCTCTACATCCCAAAACTCTGGAACACTCTCCCTCAATCCCTCCGCCTTGCCCCCTCTCTCCCCTCTTTCAAGACCCGCCGGTAAACCTTCCTTTTCAACCTCTACCCACTCCCCGCCCAGCTCAGGGTCAGGCTCCACCACTGTTAAGTCCTCTGAGACACTACTCTGCGTGAAGGGCGCTATATAAATGCAAGTTGTTGTTCTTGTGTGTCTGTCTACAGTCTGACTATCTACAGTGCGTCTGTCTCCCTTTGAGACTATCTAACCCCTTCACAAAAATAATGGTTCAGCAAAAAGGCAAATTGTTTTACCTTTTTAAAATGTACATATGAAAACCGAGAAACATAAAGTAAAGATTATCTTGGACGTGAAAGATATATAATCTTTATATATCAATATAATATAATCCATCCTTGCTCAGAAAAGATGGTCAAGGACTTTCGGTAAAGCCCTGATGAGAAGCTTTCCTGGAAGGATAGCCTCTGATTATCACGGAGCCATTTCCTGGGGTGATCTCAGTGGTGTTTCATGCTGTTCTGGATCTTTCAATTCCCTCAATAGTGCATGTGTCATTAAAGCAGACAGTACTGATCGGGAACTTATTTCACAACTCTTGTGGCAGCTGTTATTCAACTCAATACAGAAATCTAATCTTGGCTTTTCATCTCTCAGATAGTCAGATTTACTCACATAATACATGCCACTGGGGATACCAGACAATGGACATTGGCTGCAGAGAGCTGCTAGGCTTCAAGTGTTAGGCTTCAAGGATCTCCACTTTCTGGTTGTCCATTTAAGCTTATAAAGAGGTTCAGTGTTTACTGAAATTCCATGCTTGCTGTTTGATATATTTTTCCACAAGTCTTTCTATATACAATTTTATTCTCACATTGAAAGCTGATTTATTTTTGACAAAAGATGTCATATACAACTAAAAATACCTTCTCAGTCCAAGCACTGTGCTTAATTACAACTATTTGTGATGCAGTCAATTGTTCGCCCAAGAATTTCTATTGGAACCAAACCACAGAGCAAAATAATGAATAATAACTTGCATTTGATATTGCACCTTCTCAGCACAAGAACATAAGAATTGCTAGACGAAAGAAGATCAAAGTCCATCCAGTTCACTTTCCACATCCTGGCAGTCGCATGCACATGTCATATCCCAAACTATATTCTGTCTCCCCAGATATTATTTGCTCAAAGAAATCTATCTAATTTGCAGAGTCAACTCTTTCTGCTTACACCATCTCCCTAGGGAGCATGTTCCATACATTTACTACTCACTCACTAAAATAGTGTTTCCACAGATTAGTTTAAATTTATTCCACTCCAATCACAGGCCATGTCCTCTGGTTCTACTGTTCTGAACAAGATAAAACAGCTCATCATAGTCTACATTATCCAGTCCCTTTAGAATCTTAAAATCCTTCTCACAAGAGAGGTTCAGATGAAGAAGGACCTTCAGTACACCCACTCTCCCATCACAGCATCAAGCTGCTTTTTAAATGAGTCCAGTGTCCTGACTTCAATCATCCTTCCTAGCTACCTGTTCCAATCATTAATTACCCTCTGGATAAAGAAACACTTCCTGGTGTCAATTCTGAAATTGGCCTTTAAAGCACTAAACCTGTGTCATCATTCCACTGTCTTGATGCATCCTAAAGTAAAACTCAAAACGTTTTGAACAATGAGTTACTTTGAAGTGTAGAGCTGTTGCCACACAGGCAAACACAACAGCTGATCTACATCAGCAATAGCTCAGAAACAAGTAAGTATGAGATGAATGACCAATTTGTCTTTATTCTGTAAATTTTGGAAACAAGAGGGATACTCATCTGGACCCTGGGAGGAGGAGTGTCAGGTGATCCTTAACATCCACTTGAACAGATGTCTTGGTTAAACATCTCATCTGAAAGACAATGGCTCCAACACTCTTTAAATACTCAACTGCTCTGGAGTCGAGTATTTCAGGAGTGTTGGAGTTCGATGATGTCCAGTTTGGTCAGGTGTGAAGGTTCACACGTTGATAATGGTCACTAGTAACTGTACTCCAGTAGAAAGGAGAAAAGGAAGTTAAATGCCTTCAAGTGAGGAGCAGAGGTGCAAATAAAGGTTGTCCAAAATGAGTATTACAATATAAAATCATTGAAGATTTCTTTCCTACAGAGTAATATATTCATGGATCAAGACACAAAGGTGTGTTTTATTAATATTGTTAACAGTTGCTATCCCTTACTTGTGAAGGTTCAGATGTGAGGTATCTCCTCATGAACACTTGACTTCACACACATTATTACCACAACAATTTGCATTTATATAGCGCCACTCACGCAGGGTTGCGCTCGGCAGTAGCGGAGCATGATGCCGAGCCAGGGGGAGGAGGGAGGTCACCTTAGGCACGGTCGAAGAGGAAAGTCTTCAGGCGCGATCTGAAGGTGGGGAAGGAAGGGTGGAGGGATAGAGGAAGAGTGCTCCAGAGTTTTGAGGTGTAGTGGCTGAACCATGTTGGGAATTTCTTCATCAACTTAAGAAATCCTGAAATTAATTGTGGTTATTTGGAGCTTATTATAGGTAATCCCTGTGATGGTCTATTCTCTTTCTGCTATCTAGTCCTTTAAGTCCGTTTTATAATTGGTTGAGGCACTTGAGTGGCATTTTGATTGGAAACTATGCCTCGAACATCATCACATTTCTTCAGAGGTAATTAACATTGGTGTCAATTTTCTCTAAGACTTTGGCAGGGATGTGCTTTGTTGAATGATATATGACAGGAACAATATTCTGGTGCATGTATGTGGGAAGCATAAGCCACAAAGGACAAATCATAGGTACTGTCCACATCTATTGTATACAGAAGCTCATAGCATGACATCCCAGTTATGAGCAATATGGTCAATTTATCTAATTGTTTCCATTAAACTAATAATTCAGAATGTAAGGGAAAGAAACGTAATTGAACCTTTAAACAAACACCGGTATTAAGATGCATCTACTGTAATTGGTGCTTCTTAATATGTGTTAATTTATTTAAATAAACAAACAAACAAACAAACAAGCAAGCAAGCAAGAATAATTTGGTCACTCAATCCACGACTGTTTGTGGGACGCTGCTGTGTGCAATTGGCTGCCACGTTTTGCCCACAAAATATCCAGTCAATTCGCTTTACAGTATGTTCTGAGAAGCACTTCGAGACAACTCAATTATGTGCTAAGGCGCTATGCCAAATGCAAAGATTATTATTATTATTACTGTGATGTAGTCTGCCTATGTAAAAGTCAGCTGACAAGCAAAAAGTAAATTGATACAACTATAAATAATCGTACACACAATGAAGAGATGTCCATTAGCAGAAGTGGAGAAGGAAAGCTATGTGGGAGTGATTATTGATGACTTACAGAAAGTTTCCAGTCTATGGAGCAGCTGTAAACAAAGTAAATACAGTATTGGGTGGTTTATTGATGGCATTTGACTAAAGGCAAAAAAAAGTTATTCTAACCTCCTACAGTTCTCTGGTGAGGGCAGCTTTGGAATATTGAGCTTTTTACCATTCATCTCTTTCAAGGTCCATCTCAAAACCTTCCTCTTTGATCTTGTCTGGTCATTGTTCCCCTCCACCTCCCTTGGCCCCTTACCCCCAGCTCAGGTGCCAAGTGAGGACTGTCAAGTGCCTTGGGATGGCCTCCTGATATGAAAGGCGCTGTATAAATGTAAATTTCTGTTGTATTTATTTTCGTTTGGAGTTTATGATATTGGCATTGAGTTCTTATCGCCCAGAATTTCTCACTCACTGCTATCTTTTTTCCTCTCCCTTTCTTTTCATAAAATCACAAGATCAGTTCAGGTGAAGATGACTATTTGGCTCATTTGATCTCATCCTTCCAGATGATCCACCCTACCTACCATCCTCCCCTTCACAGCATCATGCTGCTTTTTACATGAGAACTGCCTCTCCTTAACCACCCTTCCTGGTAACCTGTTCTGGATGTTAATTCCCCTCTGGGTAAAGAAACACATCCTGGTGTCTGACCTGAAATGACCCTTTGTTACTTCTTCTTCTGCTGTCTCAGTGCATATGTAAGTATTGTTCTGAGTTTATTTTCTCAATTCCATTCAAAATTTTATATACTTCAATTTGACAAAGCGAATTGCTCGACAGACATCAAAAGGGTTTGTTTGCAAGTCTTTGATAGTGAACAGACAAAAGGGTTTGTTCACTATCATGACAGTTTTGTTGGTGAAACGGGGAATTGTCAGCCACTGGTTCGCTTTCCTTCATTTTACTTGGGAACGATCATGTTAACTAGTTCTGTGCCTGTCTATCAGGATCTTTGCACACGTCATCCTCTAGATAGCAAACTAAGCCAGAGGAGTTTAACCAGCACAGTGTGCAATCTCTGATTTCCTGAATGAAATCAAAACATTCAGGAAATTGAAACCACTTAAGCTAAATCTCCAATTCTTTCACCTGAATCCCCACGTCTCTGAGGAGTGGGATGGATTACTGCCCTACTGCATAAACCTATATCATCACTGGTTTTAGGCTCAAGATTTACATTGCCTTAAAAATTTAACTCATGCGTCATTTTGCAAAAGTCTTAAACACAGTCTTAATCTGGATGGTGATTTTCCATATTTCTACTAGAAACTCAACTCAATATACTCCATAGTGGAGTCCTGTAGCTCAGTGGTTAGAGCACTCTATTCGCAAGAGAGATCTGGGTTTGATTTCCGCCAGGGCGAAACCTTGGGCAAGTTTCCTTACTCACACACCTGATAATAATACCTCAAGGAAATAAATAACATAACGATTTGGTCACTCAATCCACGACTGTTTGTGGGACACTGCTGTGTGCAATTGGCTGCCACGTTTTGCCCATAAATATACAGTCATTTCACTTTACAGTATATTCTGTGAAGCACTTTGAGTGTCTAGAAGACATGAAAAGCGCTATATCAAATGCAAGGATTATTTATTATTTTTTATATTCCTAAATTCTTGGCAGAGGGAAGATGAGGAGAATTTTTTTTACAGAGCGAGTTGTTACGATCTGGAATGCACTGCCTGAAAGGCTGGTGGAAGCAGATTCAATAATAACTTTCAAAAAGGAATTGAATATTGAAAAGAAAAAAATTGCAAGGCTGTGGGAAAAGAGCAGGGGAGTGGGATTAGTTGGATAGCTCTTTTAAACACGCAGCACAGGCATGATGGGCCGAATAGCCTCCTTAATAATAATAATAATAATCCTTGCATTTGACATAGCGCTTTTCACGTCGGGAGGACGTCCCAAAGCGCTTCACAGAACACACTGTAAAGTGAATTGACTGTATATTTGTGGGCGAACGCGGCAGCCAATTGCGCACAGCAATGTCCCACAAACAGCCGTGGATTGAAAATGACCAATTTATTATTGTTTTTGGTTTTGGAGGAATTATTATTAGGCGTGTGGAGTAAGGAAACTTGCCCAAGGTTTCGCCCTGCCTGGAATTGAACTCGGATCTCTCGCTTGCAAAGCGAGTGCTCTAACCACTGAGCTACAGGACTCCTTCTATGTTGTAGGATCCTATGATTCCAAATGTATTCCAAGTAAAAATGTAAATTTTTTAAAAAATTCTTAGTGTTGAAGCTAGTCCTTTTTAAAAATAATAAAAGTGCAGCAAACCATTTGAGATTTTCTAACAGTCACTGGGGGCAGGGAATACCCCCACTCAGCTCTTGTTAATCCTGCAAGCCAAAGCCCTAACAGGTAAACTTGTCCTAGTTGGACAAGCAATGGGGAAAGTTTGCCAGATAGCAATATCTGGGGTCCCAAAGCCTTGGCTCCTGTAAAGTGGCTAGTGACATCATTATAATTGCTGACTACACTTTGCAGGACGCCAGCTTAAGGTTAGCAACTCTGACTCCTCCTGTACTGCACTGGAGCTTGGCTCTTACCAATCAGTCTTGGCTCTTACCAACCTAATTCTTTCCAGAATTAGGTTTTATAAGAGCTAAGTTGATACAGAGCCTTACCACACTGTTGAGATGTCTTTCCAGAATTAGGTAAGTAGGATGTGTCACTGCAGGGAGAGAGTGCACATTCCATTCCAATAAATATCTCCGGGATTTCCATGTGTAGGTGGGATGCATGGAAATCTCAGTTTGGTTTGGATACTCTTAAGCATAGTGATGGGTTTCCGCATGTGTCAGACACCTGGCCGACCAAAAAAAAACTGGCTTAGGTTGGAAAGAGCGGAGGTTAAACAAAGGCCATGGTGTCAATGGACAGACCATGACAACAGATGTCAATTTCTTTCAGGTTAATAATAATAATAACAATCCTTGCATTTGATATAACGCCTTATCACTGTTGAGATGTCTCAAAGTACTTCATAGATATACTGTAAAGTGAATTGACTGTATTTTGTGGGCGAAAATAATTTGAGATTTTTTTTGTGGAGGAGGGGATGGGGGGCTGCGATGTTAAGACAATATCTTTTTACAGGCTGAGGCTAAGTATAATTAGGGGTGTAAGATGTTCTTCTCCATTGGCTATATATAGGAGATTTATTGATGTGGTTCTCTCTCCCTGGTTCAGCCAGTCCTTGGGAGATTCAATGACGGAAGTGTTTGGGATGTCTGAAGAGTCTGGTGCCTCCGTCCATGACACCAGAGGGATCGGTGTACAGAGGGGAAGCGCCTTAAACGGGAGATTTTTTATAAGGATTTTTTTTGGCAACTTTTTGCATTCACATCTGATGGCTGCAAGATCGCCGAAAAGTGAAGGCTTTCCTTCCTCCAGCCCCCCCCGCCCCCGAGTTGAATCACTGTAGCAGCTGAGAATTGCACATTAGTTGTTGTTTCTTTATTTTAAATAAAACATTATTTTAATTTAGCAAAACTAAGCAATTCTTCATAACACTCAGATATACAGTAGCGAGACAGTGCATACAGTGATGTGTGTCCAGCCCTCAGTGTATTGCAGGGACCTGATTAATGCTGAAATAGACAAATACCCAGTCAGACTGCAGCCCTTTAGTGTTTCGGTAAAACACACTCATTTTCACTTATATATAAAAAGAAGCAACTATGTGTGTAATAATAATTGTTATTCATTAACAGTAATTATATTATATATTAATATAATTATTATAAAATAATAATAATTATATTATTATATAATAATTATTATTATACATATTCTGCACAATCTTAACCTTGTGCTAAAACCGTAAGTATTTCCAGGTCACTGTTAATTATTACTATAAATAATAATTACAATAATTATGTATTGCACTATTATAACTAATTATACAATGATAATTATTACTATAAACATTACTATAATAATTATTATTACATTTATATATATTTTCTGAACGAATCTACTGTTCAAACTGTTTTAAAATTCAAAGCTTCTTTTTGTACATAAATAAGTGAGTTTTTAAACCAATATTACAGCAATAATAATCATTATTATATTAATACACACAAATTATTACTAATTATGATATTATCATATATGAATTATTATAATTGTAACAATTATAATCTATAGATAGATAGATACACACTACTACTAATAATAATGACAGCATTATTATGATGTATATCTATCTATAGGGCAGAGAGCGTTTCATTACCCACAGAAAAAAACATTTCCTAAAGCTGGGCGATGTCAGTGTCTGTGCTGCTGGTGAAGTCGCTGTGAGTGAAGTGACAAGAGATACTGTGAAGCAATGTATCAAAGATAACAAGACATCACAGCCTGGCTCATCCCAGAGACTAACCCCAAAGCCCACATCAGGCAGCTCCAGTCACACTGCCACTTGCTGCGGCACTTCTCATTCCGATTAACACCATCCTGACCAGACCAGGGCTTTGCACAGCCTCTTGTCAGCTCTTTCTCTCCTTTTAGCCAGTTTTTGGCTGTAAGCGAGAGCCAGGCACCAGCCAGCGACGGGACATCTGGGAGGTTTAGAAAAAAAATTGCAAAAGGTCTCTGGTTACTCACACCCCTTCTCGAGTTTCTGGTCCTCTCTCTCTAACTCCCTCTCTCCTTCCTGCTGTCCTATTGCACTCTGGCTGAGGCTGTGAAGAGTGTGCAGCAAGCAGTCTGTCTCTCTCTCTCGCTCCCTAAGAGCCTCCACTTAACATCTGAAAGTATCAAGAAGGCAGCAAAGCTAACTACCTATTGCCAGCGGACAGACACACACCACAACCTGCAATCCCTGTCCTTCCTCACCAAGAGGTGGGGAAGAGATAGAGAGAGAGAGAGGATCGAAAAGAAAGCAGGCACCAAATACCAAGTCTGCAACTATCCTTGGAAGAGAAAATCTTCGTGGAAGAGAAGATTGAAAGAAAGCAGGGACGAGACACCAAGTCTCCAACTCTCCTTGGAAGAGAGGCTCGAAAAACAAGCAGGGACCAAACACCAAGTCTTCAACTAACCTTCTGACAGGAGATCTTGGTGTGTGTGGAGGGAGAGAGGGGGAGAGGGGGATGTGGGGGGTTGATGCAGACAGACTCCCTCTGTATGACTGACTGCTGGTCTGAGGATGAGACCTGACAACATCAACCCCAGGACTGGGCTGGTGGTGGCTCTGGTCAGTGTATTCCTGGTGTTTGGCTTCATGTTCACAGTGTCTGGGGTGAGGGGGGAGACCCTGGGTGGAGTGCCCCTCATCGCCATTGGCCCTGCCATCTTCCTGCCTGGCCTGGCTGCCATCATCCTGGCAAAGAAGACGGACGGCTGCACCAAGTGGCCTCCCTGCCCCCCCTATTGCCGCTCCTGCCGTTCCTGCCACCGCTTGAAGGAAGAGCGTGAGGATGAGTTGCTGAGGGCTGGCCTCAGGGACTCAGGCTGGGAGGGCAGCAGCCACCAACAGGGGCTGTGTAAGAGCCCGGGGTCTGAGGACAGGGGCTCCCAGACTGACTCTAGTAGCCTGATCCCAAAGGGTGAGCAAGAAGTTGCCAGAAGGTTCCTGGAGACTTTCTACCCAGCTGGTGTCTTCAACCAATGTGCCCTGGGCAACCTGTGCCCCAACCGGAACAACGCTTTCTACACCAGTGTGTACAGTACCCGGGACAGTGTGATCTATGCCCCCCCTACCCAACGGGACAGTGTGCCCTACGGCAGGTACTATTGCTGCTATCCCAGCCCCGGAGAGCCACGCCATATCAGGTTCTGCTGGGACTACGAGACCATTGTGTGAACTGGCAAAGCGGGCAACTGCCCTGTGGACTCTACACTCAACAACCAAAGCAAAATCAACCAGACAATAACAACAACGACTTGCATTTATATCACACCCTTCATGCGGGGGAGGGTCTCAGAGCGAGGGTCTCAGAGGGAGCGCTTCACAGTAGCGAAGCCGAGCCGGCTAACCGGGGAGGAGGGAGGAGGTGACCGTAAGCATGGTTGAAGAGGAAGGACTTGAGGCGTGATCTGAAAAAGAGGAAGGCGTGGAGCAAGGCGCAAGGATTGAGGGAGAGAGTTCCAAAGTTCCAACTTGTTCGTTCATTCATTCGCCAGAGAGATCCGAGAGGAAAGGAGCTGGTGAAGTGAAGACTTGAGGTGGATCCAAAGCAGAGAGAGAGCTATATATCACTTCCTCCCCACAACTTGTAGTCGTGCTGTTGAGCTGAGCACAGATTTCTATTTTTTAATCAACAAGTGACGGTCTGACTTATACGATGAACGTTTAAAAAAAAAACAAGCAAAAGTATAAAAGCATGCACTGTGCATTTTTTTATTACAGATGACGCCAGAACAATTTAGAGTTTAGTAAACATTAAACTACGTATTGATTAGGAATGTGTGGCCTGATGTCCATTTCTGCAGTGAGTGATGCCTTTTTCTCTTGTTTTTTGCTCAGATTTTATAATATAATCTGCATTCTGCTGTTTAAATTTGTAGAGGACATGTTGAGTGGATATATTTAAGGGGATATCCTTTCTGGTTAACTTACTCTAGATTGTAGAGAGACCTGAGTTCAATTCCAGGCAGGGCGAGACCTTGGGCAAGTTTCCTCACTCCACACGCCTAATAATAATCCCTCCAAAACCAAAAACAATAATAAATTGGTCATTTTCAATCTACGACTGTTTGTGGGACATTGCTGTGCACAATTGGCTGCCGCGTTCGCCCACAAATATACAGTCAATTCATTTTACAGTGTGTTCTGTGAAGCGCTTTGGGACGTCCTCCCGACGTGGAAAGCGCTATATCAAATGCAAGGATTATCATTATTATTATTGTAGTTTTGCAGATTGTAGCAAATTATCAAATTTAATAATAACTACAGTAAACTCCTGATAACTTGTCACTCCAAGGGAAAAGAGCTCTGTGACCAGTTATCTGAAATAGTATAAATACATAAATAAATATGGACAGGATATTGATAGCATGTTGACCTAAGTGGTAGTGACAAGATAAGCCTGGAGTTGAGACAGAAGTTAAGCCTGAGTTATTAGGAGTTTATGAACAAGACATATCTGATGCCGATGGTTTGGTGACTGTATTTGCTCAGTCTGGATACAGAACGTTGGGGAACGGCCCTTAGGATCTTGCTTATGATGGGGAAACCTTACTGAAAGTGCAGGGAGAGGGTCTTAAATATCTGCATCTACATGTACTTGCATGCGTGCTTGCTTGCAGTTTCGATCTGACAAACAATCACAATGTTCCCTCTCAATCGATTTTAAAAGAAACAAACAAAAACACGTTAGTAAAGTTTCTATTTTGGAAAAGGAGGAGCAGAGCTGTTTATGAATTTAACGCAGCAACTTCATCCGTGATGTTTCAAGGTGATTTAGAATCTCCGCATCGTGTGTATTTATTTAACAAATTAGATTGGCTTTGCCCATCACTCCCTCACTGGAACACGAGTGCCCTCTTTAAACTTCTCGTCCAGTATTTTTGTTTCTGTTTATAAAGGAAGAATCTGCGTCACATTGAAACATCCCAAAGTTTTTTTTTACAGCAATTAATGTCATGTGTAGTGTGTTTAGTGGTTTTTTTTTTTTGCAGGCAATGGTGGTAACTCTTTTGCACACAGCAGAGTCCCACGAATAGTTATGGATATTTGATTTTAATGGTTGACGTCCAGCACTTTGGGAGAAAATCCTTTCTCATTTAATAATAATAATAATCCTTGCATTTGATATAGCGCTTTTCACGTCTTCTAGATGTCTCAAAGCGCTTCACAGAATATGCTGTAAGGTGAATTGACTGCATGTTATGTGGGCGAAACATGGCAGCCAATTGCGCACAGCAGTGTCCCACAAGCAGTCATGGATTCAAGTGATCAATTTATGATTGTTTTGTTTTTGAGGGATTATTATTAAGGAAACTTGCCCAAGGTTTTGCCCTGCCAGGAATCGAACCCAGGTCTCTCACTTGCAAAGCAAATGCTCTGACCACTGAGCTACAGGACTCCACATTTAGTATCATGGGATCTTTAACATCCACCTGAAGAATAGGGTCAGTTTACAGTTACACCTCAGTTTGACATCTCATCCAAAGGAAGGCACCTCCAATAATACGGCACTCTCTTTAAGTACTGACCATCAGCTTGGACTATTATCCAATGTGGAGCTTGAACAACCTCTGACCCAAAGGGAAGAATCATACCAAGTGGGCCAAGCAAGGCTACAGGGGGAGAGGTAGTTAAAGAAAAGGTGAACCTCCTTTAAGATCAGAAGAATTGAGGATGTTATTCTGGGGTTTGTTTTGTATAAACAACAATTATTGTCCAGTTGGTATATAGAATTCTCCTTAACTTCACCCTAAATCACCACCAGGTTGATTTTCATGTTAGTTTTTAGTTAAAAAAGAACTTGCACTTTAACAGCACCAAAATCATCTATATTTTTGTGGCTGAGAAAGCTCCCAGACAGCAATATGAATGGCAAGCTATGCAGTTTTAGCTGGTTAGACTCCAGCAGTACCCAACACACACTCTGGAGTCCCCAAGCCTTGGCCCTTGCCAACCTGCGCCTAACACTTTCCGGAATTAGGTAAGCAGGATGGGTTCCTCGAGGGAGAGAGTGCATATTCCATCCCAACAATCTCTCTTTGGGATTTCCATGTGTAGGTGAGATGCATGGAATTCACAATTTGGTTTGGATACTCTGAAGCATGGTGATGGGTTTCAGTACGTGTCAGACAACCGGCTGACCGAAAAAGAAAATAATGTTTTGAAGATTTTTATTTACATCGCCACAATTCAAATAATACAGATGTTACCAGTCTAAACATCTCCTAAGAAAAATACAGCAGCTCCTTTCAAATAACATCTGGTTGCAGCTGTTTCCTGCAAGATAGATTGAGATTGCCTTGTGCTTCTAATTTGCAGATAAATATCTTTGATTCCACTGAAAGCCAATCAGAAATTGGTATTTAGCTCTAAATAGCAAGAAGTGTTATTGTGCATGGAAATTCTGTTTGAGAGTCCAACATTTTATTTTTGTTAAATTTAGATTGAAAGTAAGTCTGTACAATTTCAATATCTTATTTATTATTAAAATTCCATAATCCCCTTGGTCAGCCTTGTGTGTGTTTTATTTTGCATGTTGGGAAATGTATTACCTTATCAACTTTTGGAATCCAGGAGTGACTTTAGGTTGAAGGTGGCCCTCATAAACCTGGCCAACAATCCTGCAGATTAAATGAGTCATTCAGCTCATGACTGGTTATGGGACATTTCTGTGCAAAGTGGCTGTTGCGTAAATACAGTTAATACGCATTTTACAGAAAACTGTAAATCGCTTTGAGATGATATAGGTGCAATAGCGAATGCAAAATGCAAAGTACCTTGAGATGTCCTCCTGACATGAAAGGCATTATACCAAATATATTAATGGTGATGATTGTTAATAATAATTATTATAATTTTTAGTAATGATAAGAAAAAAGAAAGTTTGGGAACGTCACTCAGGACGGCTGTATGTATTCCCTGTAAGATCAGAAACATTGAACAACTCTCATTTGGCAGAACTGAAAATATAGGTTTGTGGGTTATGCCGAGTTTGTCTGAAGTTCATTGCTCAACACTCCAGGAATAACATTGTATCTCTGTTTCTCGCACTCTAGGATGGATGAGGTGTTTTCCTGACAGGCTGTGCTCAGTGATGGTTTCACTGTCATATTCACTGGCGTGTTCACCGGTGCGTTCACTGGTGTGGTCACTGCCGTGTTCACCGGTGCGTTCACTGGTGTGGTCACTGCCGTGTTCATTGGTGTGTTCACTAGTGTGTTTGATGATAAAGTTTGTTTCCCTTCAAGCCAGTAAGTCACCATGTCACCCTTCCCCTAGAACAGAAAGAGAAGAATAGTTACAGAAGGTTTTATCGCGGATAAAATGGGGAGAGGAATGGCAATGGGGGAGAGGAAAGAACAGACCTGCCTGTAGCATTCCTTTCCTTGATTGTCCAAGAAGATTTCCCCACCATGGCCTTAAAACAACTAATACATATGCCATAAGTTACGTCAACCTGGTTCAGTTGGTAGCACGCGTGCCTCTGTGTCTGAAAGCTGTGAGTTCAAGCCCCACGTTGGAACTTTGACCTGATACTCCAATGCAGTGCGAGTGGAGGTTGCATTTTGAGAGACTTTAAACTGAGTTCTTGGCCACTGTTCAGGTGGGTATAAAAGGTCCTATCGATTCTCGAAAAGACAATACTTTTACAAAATCAGCTTCCATTTTAAAACTCAGTGGACACCTTTTCCAGAATTTCACATGGTGTTAAATTTTAAGATAATCATCTCGCCAAGTGGAATTTCAAACCCATTATTGTTTGTCTAACACAAACAAAGCCTGATCCAGAGGGTTTTACATTAATCTTGGCTAGCTGATCTTGACTGTACAAAATGGATTTCTACCATTTCTGCCAAAATAGATTTCTATCAATAAATAAAATAATAATTTGGTCACTCAATCTATGACTGTTTGTGGGACACAGGTGTGCGCAATTGGCTGCTGCCTACAAAATATACAGTTAATTCACTTTGTAGTATATTCGATGAAATGCTTTGAGACATCCCAAAGACTCTCCGACCTGTTATAGGCACTATATCAAATGTTTGATCCCAGTATTATTATTATTATTATTATTATTATTATTGACAAGCACAAATTCACCAAATGTTAATGGAAGGAAGGGGTTGACTTTACACAAATTACACAAACATGTTCACACCATCTCACCTGCAATATTTTAGCTGTTCAGATAAAATATGTATGTTCTAGATGTGAGGTTAACCTACCTTTATTTGCAACGTGCCACGACATGTTAGTATATATCCTCCGATTTGCTCCAGTAGACTGTGTGTAGTGGAGCTACATTGTATCTTCAATGCTATAGACAGGAAATTAGTTGATTACTTTAACTCTGGGGAGCACATTCGCTGATACTCTACATGTTTTGTAGCAGTCAAAATCTTAAGTCTGAAAATTATTTCTTTCGATTTAAATGTTTGCACTTTTATTCCCCCCATTCATCTTCTTTCCCTCGTACTTCAGATCCCAGGTTCAGGATGTCCACTGGCCTGATCAGGTCACACCTCGACTACGGTGGTCCAACTAGCGGCCTGGGGATAATTTCATCCGGCCCGCAAACCATTTCCAACTTTGTGAAAGGCAGCACAGAGAGCAACGGGAAGACAGGCACAGCAGGAGGATTTTAAAAAAAGTATTGTAGCATATTCTGCAAAATTGCTTATGAGACCCACTGACATTTCTCAAATCCAGCATCCGGCTCTCAGCAGCCAAAAAGTTGGACTTCCCTGGTGTATACTGTATGTATGGTTATTGTGATATGGGTGGGGGGTTGGAGCTGTGCAGTCCCTAGAGGGAGTCACTAAATAAATGAGTTAATAAACTGGGACTTTTATTTTGAGATCAGTCGTCTCAGAGGTCCTTACTAAAAGATATATAAAATGCTAAATAGGATAAAGAAATGAACCCCACAACAATAGTTTCAGATAGGCCAAGACAGCTGAACAAGAGGGCACGGGTTCTGGTTTGTCAAGGGCATGTTTAGGACAGATACCAGGAAGTATTTCTTTACACAGAAGATAATTAATGACTGGATGGGTTACCAGGAAGGGTGATTGAGGCCAGGACACTGGAGTCCCTTAAGAAATAGCTTCATGCTGTAAACCCTGGGATCAAACAGGCTAAAGGGCCTTCTTTATTTGAACCTCTCTTTTGATCATATTAATATTAAGTGACATTTTGACCTCAGCTGTTAATGTGATTTAATCCTTATTGTGTACAGAGTGACGTCCACTGTTTCACTTTGGTGTGATGTGTCTGAATAAACTATTTGTGTCTGATTAAGCTGATACTTGGGAAAGGGAACCAGCTGCATCCTGAGAGAGTCAGGTCACAAGATAAGTGAGGGTGACCAGGGGATCTCACTCTCCCATTAACCTTTTATCCCTGTTGGGAAGAGACAACAGTTTCCTCTGTACCTTCCTTAACTACCTCTGCCACACAAGTGGAGATCTGAGTCTAGATAGTGCTCATGGTTTAGCCTTAAGTATCATTCTATGTCATTATATGGAATACCATTGCCTTAAAATGTAATATTATGTAACATTTTGGGACATTCTTAAATTCTTCATGGTTTAATGGTCTTAAGGCTAAGATCACCAGATACTTCCGGTCTCTGGAATGTTGCCTCACATGGAATAGGAAGTGCACACCTAGATGCTGATACTCTGGAGCAGACTGAGTATATCAACAATCAGCTTACCATTCACATATCTTGCTAAGCGCACACAGGTAATGAATGCAGAAACACTGATTTGTTATCACGGCCTTGTTATAAGGCAGGTTGGGATCTTATACACCCAAACTATTGCATTATAACAGGACTCAACTCCACTGTACTGATCAACCACAAACTTATTGCGATGAATGAAGGGCAGGAAGAAGCTAAACCTTTACAATTGCCATCTACCTTCACTCGTTGATTCCATCCTTGAGGCCGTGTTTACTGTGTCACCAAATAAGCAGTAACGGGGCATTTTTATCCCAACCACTCCTGCCACCACTGGCCCTAAAGGTAGAAAGAAAGCATTCAGTTTGCCTGCTCTTAAAGGCAGCCTGTTCATATACACTCACAGATACATATAAACACATACACACACACCCATACATTTCCACCACACATACACATGCGGTACATACATTTAAGTACATATACACTTACAGTACATACAAGACACACATACATATACATACTTATACACATACACACATTTACATATGCACCACACATAGCATATATACAGTTCACACATACATATATTATATATGCACACACTTATGCACCAAGATGCACTAAGCAAACACTGTATCAAGATGCACTAAAATAGAGTTTATTTTGCAATGTTTTCAAATTGACAAAAGCAGCTTTTGGAAACTGTAATGAACCAATTTGTGAATGTCACAAGTTCGGCCCCAGTCTACAGGAACAGCAGGAGGTCATTCAGACCATTGATCGTTTTCTGTCAACTTATTAAATCACGGCATTATTTTTAGCCCTATTTACCTGCCTTTTCTCCATAGCCCTTAACTTCTCAAGTTTCCATCTATCTCCCTTTTAGACGTTCCAAGTGATTCCGAAAGATTCAAATTGGTTTTAATTCGCTACACATTACTTAATTCCGGAACGTAATAAAAGGTGCAAGTTGGGAACTCCAGAGTGCGTGTTGAGGTGCTGCTGGAGTCTAACCACCTGAACATGATCATTGCGTTATTAAATGTGGCGGCCTTCGTGAGCTTGTGATGCCCGAGCCACGATACCTGAGTGGATTCCAGCCCGGATCTTTAGTTTTGTCTGCGGTTTGTGTGGGATTTTGAAAGTATCGCAAATGGCCACCAGATCTAGAGCCAGCCTGGCTATTTCACTTGCGTGAGAGATGCCATTTTCATTAGGAACTCCTGAGACCACCATATCTGCAGCCAGTGGAAGAACACACAAAAAAACATTTCTCGATGAACAAATGCTGCCCGTTCTTAAATGACTTTTTTTAAATAATAAACATCTTGGTAAAAGACTGCAGTGTGTATTTTTTTGAATGAGAGCAAAACACCACCCTTTAGGCTTTGACTTGATGAAAGTTATTTTTAATTGTAATTCTCATTTTTTTTTAGAACTATAAACCCCCTCCTCGCTCCTTCCCTTCCCTCCCCTCACCCTGACCATTTCCCCCCTCCTCGCTCCCTCCCTTCCCTCCCCTCACCCTGACCATTTCCCCCCCCTTCCTATCACAGTGGGACCTCCCTGCTCCAGGGCAGTGAAGAGACAGATTTGCCAGTGAGATTATTGTCAGCCTGGCGCAGTGATAGCACTCTTGTCTCAGGGTAGAATATTGGGGTTCAAGCCGCATGTTTGGACTTGGATTCACATAGTCCAAGCTGACACTACAATGCTGCACTGGCGGGTGTCGCATTGTTGGAGATGCCTTCCTTCAGATGAGACGTGAAACTGAGATCCCATCTGCCTGTTCAGGAGGATGTTAAAGATCCCATGGCACTTTTCGAAAAGAGAAGGGAATTTCTCCCAGTATCCTGGCCAACAAATCCCCCAAATAAAATTGGTCATTCACTCCATGACTGTTTGTGGGACACTGTTGTGCACAAATTGGCTGCTGCATTTCACCCACAAAATACACAGTCAATTCACGTTACAATATATCCTATGAAGCACTTTGAGACACCAGGGCAATGTCAAATGCAAGGATTATTATTATTATTATTATTTATTGAACCTTTCACTTTAACGCGGACAGCCTATTAGTGAGAGTGGTCAGCGAATCACTGTTTTCCGATCCATTTCAATGGATGGGGGGGGCCTCAACAGGTGAATCATTTGCGGTGTTTGAGCTAAGGACTCTGTGACTACTCCATGTGAAGGGCACAAAATCAATGAAAATAATAATTTTCACGTTTAGCGTTTAATGTTAGGGGGATACAAGATCGCTCACTTTGACTTCTGCCCAATTGAGATGGTGGTCATTTAAACAGTGTTGAGCTACAAGGGTAGAGGCTCAGTTATTTTTCACTAGAAATATTCAGGACATAAAACATTCAGGTCAAATTGCCAGATTTCTTCACCAGGTTCCTGTTGACCCAAGAAAACCACTCCAGAAGTAAGAGGGTCAGCATGATTTGGTGAGGTGTGGATCAAATCCCCATTTGTGGGGAGATTTCTTATTACGGAATCCCATTATCAAATCCTGCATATTGAACATTGAACCGCGTATAACTTTTATTAAAAAGTTACTTGTGTGAAGTACTTACATGCGTCTCCTATAGTTTCCACTTTGTAGACATCGTAATTGTCTATTATTTCATCAAAGGTGGTGTACAGTTTGTTTAAGAATTCCACAACCTGGTACGGAGTGCTGGTGCTCGACAACTGAGTGAAGCCTTCAATATCACTGGTAACAACAAGACAAAGTGATAATAATAACATAATAATCCTTGCATTTGATATAGTGCCTTATCACATCATTAAGATGTCTCAAAGTCCTTCACAGAATATATACTGTAAGGTGGATTGATTGTGTATTTTGTGGGTGAAATTCTGGGTCTTCCAAACACCAGCCTGCTTCATATGCCCCAACCAGTCTGCCCCACTATCATGGAGTGAGCTTTCAGTTAGTCTTCCTTTGGTATCTGGCACTCCGCCACACGTATCACAAGTTCCTGCCCCCAAAGTGAATGCTGTTACAGAAGCATGTAATTACCAGTAATTTGCACCAGTAATATCCTAGAAAGAGCAAGGATATTAATTGGGAATTAACCTTGTGTTTGCTAACCAGCCATTTTTCTTGCAGAAAGTCAGTGCCCTTTTAATACTCTACACTACAACAAGAAAAGCAGACACACTGATGATTAGTGCTTAGTGCAACGCCGGCTTGATTAGGGATCAGCTCTATAAACACCTGGTGACACACAGCTATTCCAGCTTTTTCAGTGCATACTCTACAATTGCAGCTCCTACAATAATAATAATAATAATAATAATCCTTGCATTTGATATAGCGCTTTTCACGTCGGGAGGACGTCCCAAAGCGCTTCACAGATCACACTGTAAAGTGAATTGACTGTATATTTGTGGGCGAACGCGGCAGCCAATTGCGCACAGCAATGTCCCACAAACAGTCGTAGATTGAGCAACAGCAACAACAAGTTGCATTTATATAGTGCCTTCCACATTGGGAGGACATCCCAAGGCACTAGACATTGAGAGGTTTGCATCTGAGCTGCAGGTTGGAATCAGAGAGGGGTGGAGGGTAAAGGGGATGGAAGAGGTCAAACATCTAAGGGAGTAGGCTATAACCCAGCAGGACTGAACTGTTTACCATCTCCCTTCCATTTGTAATCACAATTGATTGGACACTTTAGGGTCTCCCTGCTGCTGTTGTGAAGAGGTGACTATACCTGAAGAAAATTGTGGCGCTTGAGTAACTCTGAGCTTGAGCCACAATCCCTTGTCTCAGATCGTCAGCCACTTGTTTTGGCAACATACCTGAAAGAGGAGCAGTACGTTAGGCACACATACTGGCAAATATAGCCCAGAGTGCTGTGCAATCTGGCACCATTGCCTTCTTCTCTCATTCTCCCAACTGGATCAGCAGAGATAATAGTGATTCTCATCCATGAGCCAAAGCAAAAAGGTACACAGAAAATCATAACCTCTCAATCTCTTCTAAAACTATTTCCTAATGGGCTTTGTTTCCTCCTTTCAACTCTGACCAGAGACAATCAGAGTGTAGTGAGTCTCCTTTCTGCCAATGTTAAATTCAACTAAGAAAATATTCTTAGAGAAAAATTCTCCATCTCCAGACAAGGTCAACGCTGGCATTTAGTTGCCCTGAGAAAGTGCTGGTGAGACCTTCTCTTTAAACCTCTGCAGTTACAATAATAATGATAACAATCCTTGCATTTGGTATGGTACCTTTCAGGTTGGAAGGATTCCAAAGCGCTTCACGGGATCTACTGGGAAATGGTGTGACTGTATTTGTACGCGAATGAAACAGTCCAGTTGCACACAGCAATGGCAAACAGCCATGAAACAAAATTATCAATTTTATTTTGGGGTTTGTTGGCCAGAATGTTTGGAGAAAGAAACTCCCTTCTCGAATTGTGCTGTGGGATCTTTAACGTTCAACTGAATGTTAGATGGGGCAGATGGGGCCTCAGTTTAACGTCTCTTCTAAAGGACGGCACCTGCAATAATGCAGTGCTCCCCCAATACTGTACTGGTGTCAGCCTAGATTGTGAGCTCAAAGTATTGATGTAGGGTGCCCTTGTGGGGATGGAGTTCCCACCATGTTGTTTAGTAGGATTTGACCCAGCAATGATGAAGGTAATGGGCGATGTACACCCAATTCAGGATGGTGAGTGACTTGAAGGGGAACCATGATCCAGGTTCAATGTTCTGCTTAAATCTCATCCCTCAAACTCAGAGCAAGCCAAAGCCCTAATGGGTAGGGTGGTCCCAGCTGGACAAACAGCAGGAAAGCTTGCCAGACATGGCAAGCTATGTGGTTTTAGCTGGTTAGACTCCAGCAGTTACCCCAACACACACTGTACTTAGTCCCAAAGCTTTGGCTCCTGTAAGGTGGCTAGTGACATCATTATAATTGCTGACCACACTTTACAGGATGCCAGCTTAAGGTTAGCACCTCTGAAAATGCAGTACTCCCCCTGTACTGCCCTGGAGTGTCAGCCTAGACCACAAGCTCACATCCTGGTGTATGTGTGTGGAGGGGGTGTACATTCCAGCAAGTCTGTGTGCCTGTGTGTGTTTGTGAGTGTGTATTTCCTACATGTTCAGTGTTGAAGACTTACTGTAAAGCAGACGATCGGTTTTCTGTTTCTCGTGCACCAGATCCTGTGTTCTCTCAGCCACCAGCACTTCCAGGTGCTTGCTATACTTCTCCATCTTAAACATAGGGAAATAAACCGGCTCAGGACAGACATTTACATATCTTTATAATGTTGGGATAATCACTATTTACTTTAACAGCAGAGCGAAGGCTCAATTGATGTTTCTGGCCACTTTTTCCCTTAGGGAGGGAGGGGGTGAGACGGTTCTACACTCTTAATTTGCATCTCCATGATATGGCTCGTTCCCCCCTCGTAGAGTGTACTGGACGGCTTCTGTAATCAATTCTGACTAATGTGTGCAAGTCCCTATAACTAGGTGTAACTTGACTAATGAGTTTTTCTATGACGACAGATGCTACCAATTGCTATTTAAATTAAAGCAAATTGGGAAGCTTTAGTCAATCAGAGAATTATTTTCGAACACCTCTGTGACCTAGGCTGAACCTCTTTATGAATTCCCTCTTATATCGAAAATTAACAGAGAGCCCGAATAAGACACGGTTAAGAAAACTCAACGGTATTTTTATTATGGTTCGATCAGAATCCCAAACTCTCCGGAAATAGTTTTCAAGTGATTTCAACAAATAACAACAGACAGGTTATGTAAAACAGGGGGACGGCCATGACAGGGTGAAAGAGTTTAAATCCAAGGAACATTGTGCCCAAGTCTATTTTGTACATCCCTGGTGCTCCTGGTTTGGGGGCATGTTGGGGGAGGTGATTGTAGGGTTTATGAGAGCAGGGGTTCTGTTAGTTGTGTTAGTGTTGCCTCTATTTGTCCAGGATCCTCTCCTAGGTTGGTTATCATTCCTGTAGTGAGATAAGTGAAAGATGGTCTCTTGGTGCTGATTAAGAGATTACCACCAGCATCCTAACAGCTCACCACAAGTTATAGTTACCACCAGCATTCTGACTACTCACCACTAGTTAAAGACCACCAGCACCTGACACCTCACCAGCATTGAGCATTGTCTTAAAATGTAAGAAAGTGAAGAATTTCAGGTTTATTTTGGAACTGGGTTTTCCAGTTCTTGACTCAGGAGGAATTGTTGATGACGTAATAATATCACCGGTGATAACTGTCACATCACATGCTGCAATATTGTCACCAGCATTGTTTAAAATAATGATCACTGAGTTCTCAATCTGCCGTCAGTAATGTTGCAGAGTGTTTGCTCCCTGGTGTTTCCACACTTACCAGTGTCATCATCGTGTCCACAGGGCTGACTTTATTGGGGTTAATCTTGTACAGGTATTTCTTTATCTGCTCAAACAAGGGCCGCTGGGCTGGATTCTGTGCTCGACACTTCCTGATTAGCTGAGGCAGCAACAGGAGAAACAACAGTTTATAATAATCCTTGCATTTGATATACAGCACCCCTCATGCAGGGTTGCGTCCTATAGCACTTTATCTCGTCATTCAGGCATCTCAATAACGTATACTGTAACGTGAGTTGACTGCATATTTTGTGGGCGAAACGTGGCAGCCAATTGTCCCACAAACAGTTGTGGTAAAAGGGAGAAAGACTCTACTTTGGAATAGGGTGGGCGATCCCTTCACATCCCCCTGAATAACAAGGCAGGCAGAGGGGATTTTAAGTTAATCACACAATCAAAAAAGGAGGTACTGTATACGGATTAGGAAATAAATAAAACTTTGTAATATACAATGTTGCTGTAGCTAGGCAAATATAATAGCTACTGAGTGATCTTGTGTTGTCTTACCATGATGTATTCGGATGGACATGGGCAGGCGTTTTCCGATTTTCCGGTTATTAATTCTGGTAGAGGAGGGCACCATCCGTATTCTGTAGAGTTTCCGTCATCTCTCTGCAGTACGATTTGAGTAGATTTTACATTAAAGATCGTTCTGCTGGATTTTTATAATAATAATCCTTGCATTTGATATAGAGTCTCATCACGGCGTTGACACGTCTTAAAGCGCTTCATAGAATATATTCCATGATAATTGTAATAACTGAATAATATCTGCCTGTTCTAATGGAATGTAACAGATATGCCTTGCCATCAACCCACAACCTCCCTCTCCCCACTCCACTAAAACATATCCTGGTATTACAGTCTGACGAAAGTTTATTGTTAACTCATTGACCTGCTGAGGCCAGCCGCTTCTGTTTTTATTTCAGATTTCTAGCATCTGCAATATTTTGCCTTATGGTGTTACAGGATTTACTCTGCCGTTGTTAAGCACTCTGAGAAGCTGCCCTGCATGAAGGGAGCTATATAAATGCAAGTTCATGTTGTTGCAGTTGTTCTTCATTTTCTTTGTATTCATTCAAGTATTTGTTAAAAACTTAAAATCCTAGCATTTCATATCATGTCTTTCTTGTCAGGAAGACGACTCAAAGTGCTTCATGGGATATATTGCTAAGTGTAGTAACTGTGTATTTGTAGGCTTATCATATAATAATAATAATAATAATCCTTGCATTTGATATAGCGCTTTTCACGTCGGGAGGACGTCCCAAAGTGCTTCACAGAACACACTGTAAAGTGAATTGACTGTATATTTGTGGGCGAACGCGGCAGCCAATTGCGCACAGCAATGTCCCACAAACAGTCGTAGATTGAAAATGACCAATTTAATTATTGTTTTTAGTTTTGGAGGGATTATTATTAGGCGTGTGGAGTAAGGAAACTTGCCCAAGGTTTCGCCCTCTGCCTGGAATTGAACTCAGGTCTCTCACTTGCAAAGCGAGTGCTCTAACCACTGAGCTACAGGACTCCATATGGCTGATGGTCTCAAGTTCACTGTCTTCTAATCTACTTGCTGCACAATATCATATGTTCATAGGAAAGCAAGGCTATTCTGATCCTCCAACCTGTCCTTTTACACAAACCATCTATACTCCGTTCCAACCGGTATCACAATATCACAAGATTGGTTCTGATGAAGAAGGCTGCTCTGTCCATCAGATCTCATTCTTCCAGAACACCCACCCTACCATCTTCCCATCACACCATCAAGCTAATTTTTAAATGAGTCCAGCGTTTTGACCTCAACCACTCTTCTTGGCAACCTGTTCCAGTTATTAATTATCCATTTAATCTCCTGGTAAAAGATTTGTTAAAGCATCGAAGGTAAATCAAGCAAAATTTCCAAATACCTGTCTTGTGTTATATCCTTGACTAGGCATTGCTAGATAATTTCCTGCATGTTCCTGTGACCCTGATAGCTCAGACCAAAGACATTTTCAGTGAACAATACAAAGAGTTAGCACTGTAATGAGCTAGTGAAAAATTTGATACGTGACATGATCACATACCACGCTTTTCAGCCTGCTAAAAGTTATCAGCCTGTAACTGAGACATGTGACTATGTCTCCTTCAATGGGCTTGGTCTCATTTGTTACCATATTCTAATAGACATGTCGGATAAGAACACAAGAATTTGCTAGACAAAAGAAGGTCGAAGTCCATCCAGTTCGCCTTCCACCATCCTGGCAGTCGCATAATATGTTATGTCTCAAGCTATATACTGTATCCCGAGATATCATTTCCTAACAGAAATCTATCTATAAGAACATAAGAACTTGTATTGGAACTTACCGGCACAGGGTCACTTCTGGTTGCAATTTCTAGTAGAATAATGGCATAGCTGTTAAAACAAATAATAATAAAATAAGAATAACAGCAACAAATTACATTTGTATAGCACCTCTCATGTTGGGAGGACATGAAACAATAATTACAAAAATAATAATCCTTGCATTTAATACATACATACATCAGAATGTCTCAAAGCACTCACAGAGCTTTCTGTAAAATGCAGTGACTATAATTTTGGGCAAATGCAGCAGCAAATTTGCACACAGCAGTGTCCCTCAATCAGCCATGATGTGAATGACCAATTTTTTTTATTTGTTTGTTTGTTTATTTATTTTTTATTCATTTATTTGGCCTAGATACCGGGAGAAACTCCTTTCTTTTTTCAAATAGTGCTGTGGGATCTCTGACGTCCACCTTAACAGGCAGACAGACATTGACCTTGGTTTAACTTTTCATCCACAAAATGATTTGTGGACAGTATCATGATCGAGCATTTTGATGAGATACTGTCATAAGATACATGTCCTGGTCAGATTATTGATGGAGCAGTTTTAGAGCTCCAGTGTAATTAGCTGATGATCTTCAAGGTTACTGTGGTGAGTTCAGTGCATGGCTAAGGGGAGATGACCAATGATGACTAAGTTATTACCAAATAAGTTATTAGTAAGTTATTTCATTCAACAGAAAGTGGAATTTTCAAAACTTTTACAATGTTGATCCTACACTTCATAATATTTCTTCTGCACCAACTAACTTCCTGGAAATGATAAGAAGGATGATATTAGATGATGATAATAATAATAGTAATCCTTGCAGTTAATATGGCAGCTTACATGTCGAGAGGATGTCTCAGAGTGCTTCACAGAACAATGAGAAGCACATACAAAGACGCTAAGCCACTGCACTGAACTATATTTGCTTCATTTTTCTATTTCCAAACAGAAGGCAAACAATCAAAAACAACAACGAATTACATTTGTATAGCGCCTTTCATGTCAGAACGACATCCCTGGGTGCTCGACAGTCAGGGATCCTCACCCGAGTTGGAATCAGGAGGGTAGGGGGAAGAGGGTGACCGAAGGCACAGTTGAAGAGGAGGGTCTTGAGGCGAAGCAAGGGATGTGATGCAAGATGGAGCCCACGGATAGGTTGGTAGGGGTATAGGAGGGCACAGAAGTAGGGAGGAGCAAGGCCGTGGAGGGCTTTGAAAGTGATGTCCAGAATCTTGAACTGTATCCACTGTGTGATGGGAAGCCAGCAAAAAAAAAAAGGGGTGGGGGGAGAATAGAGGTCAGAAGAAATGTTGCAAGGTTAACTGGTCTTCTCTTCCAAGTCCTGCTGATGAACCAGGCTGGTTGTGCTGTCATCAGCAGTGTCCTGGAGTATTGCGGACCCCCCGGCTCAGGAACCAGGTTCCCAGGATCGCCACAGAGGACAATGGGCTGAATGGCCTCCCTGGTTCTACCAACCTGTAAACATCTGTTGCTGGGCATAGTTCAAAGTTGGTTGACATCTGGGCCTCAGGGGGAAGATAAGCTTGAATCAAACGCTGGCGGTACGTGTTAGGGGCCTCCGGAAAGTCCTCCTTTCTGTAGAGCGACAAGCAGAAATCTGGGGGAAGAGATGGACATTGAAAGAAGACAAACGTGGGGTCAGGGAGATTGTCTAAATATTCTGATTTAACGTCTCGCATTTCTCACCTGTGAGTTTGCAAACCCAGCGGTCATCAATGACTGTGTTGGTGGATTTTAACCTGCCATGGTATATCTTGCACTGGTGAAGATAAGCCACTCCCCTGGCTATGTCAGTCGCAAACGAGAACCTGGCGTGAAACCACAATTGCTTTAGGTTTCGCTAACCCAGAGTTCATTACGTAAACTGCACAGTGTCAAAGCAGAATTACACCATTTAATAATAATAATCATAATCATAAATAGCACTTGAATTTGATATAGTGCCTATAGCATCTAAACGTCTTAAAGCACTTTGTAGGTTGTTGCTATCATGTGTAGTGACCGTGTATTCACAGCAAATGCAGCAGCCAATTTGCACACAGCAAGATCTCACAAGCAGCTGCTAGATAAATGATTAATTTTATCTGGGGATTGTTGGACAGGACACCGGGAGAAACTCCCTTCTCTTTTTGAATAGTGTCATAGGATCTTTAAAGTCCGCACTCAGATGACAACCTTGGTTTAATATCTTGTCCAAAAGACAGCATCTCTACAATGCAGAGCTCCCCTAGCACTGTACTGGAATGTTAGTCTGGACTGTGAGCTCACAGTCCGGATAAGGAGTACAGTATCAATGGTAATGGTATATACCCAAGCTGCAAAATCTCAGTTTCAATGGAGCAAAGTTCTTATATGAGAGACCAATGCCTGATTGTGACACTATGAATGGTGGAGGTCCGGTTCAACTCCTTCAACACCAACTTGTGGCATTGCATCTTACCAAACTCTGCATCCCATCACCCCAGTCCTTGTCAGGCTCCACTCGCTCCCTGATGCAGAACAGATCTATTTTAAGATCCTCTCCCTCACTTTCAAATCTCTTCCGGCCCTGGCACCTCCCTACCTCTCCGATCTGCTCACACCCCACTTCACTACCCGCACCGTTCACTCATTTGGCTTTGATCTTCAGCATATCTTCACCCCTCTGCTCCGCTATTGGCAGCCATGCTTTCAGTCACTATGCCCCAAATCTCAGGAACTCCTCGCCTCAATCCCTCCGTTGTGCCCTTCCTGCCTTTGCTTGTCTTCAAATGATCTCTGAGGATCTCAACTATGCTTTCAGTAAATTCCCTTCTCTTTCCAGCTCAGCGTCAAACCACACCATTGTTAAACGCTTTGAGACACTACCAGAAGCATTGCGTGTGTGTATCAGTACATCTGTGTGTTTTGTGTGTGAATGTGTGTATCAGTATAGGTGTGTGTATTGTGTTGTATCAGTATATATGTGTGCACTATTTGTGTGTACTTGGGGCTTTATTATACCCTTCCTCCTGCCGTTTGCTCCTCATTTAACAGATGACATATAACAGGATGCAGTGGGAGCCTGCACCTTATGCCAGCTCTGCGTACCTGAACCCCCAGTTTAATGGGATATCTTCATTCAGGAGCACGTCGTTCAGACTGCCTTTCGGGCAGTACTCCGTGATTATCGCCACGTTTGGAACTTCAATACAGCCTCCGATGAATTTACAGAGGTTTGGGTGGTCCAGTTCTCTGGGAAATCCGAGCAAAAGCAGAGGTTTAAAGGTAAAGTTTCTTGTTACATTCTGTTAAATGTTAGAAAGAAAAAAAATTGCAATCTTGCCACACCTCATCACTTGGAAACAACTCAAAGTGCTTTCACAAGCATCAAGTGTAGTAACTATTTTTGTAGATAAATGCAGCAGCCAATTTGCTGTATTGTTCCACAAACAATCATGAAGTGAATCTGGAGGATTGGTCATTTATCTGGAGAATTGTTGGCCAAGACATTAGGGGGAATGCCTTTCTCTTTTCAAATAGTGCCATGGGAACTTTAATGTTCATCTGAACAGCCATATCGGACCACAGTTTAACATCTATGTTTATTACTAACTAGCTGTACCCGTTGCAGCTACGCTTGCAACCAAAGGACCCAATATGGAATGTAGATTTCAGTGATGCCATTCACAAACCATTAAACACTGTGTGTACACCTTTAGGCTTCCATGTAGACGATATTTGCAGATTTTTCTCCTTTGGCCATGATGTACAAGCTTTGAGATGTGAGGCATGTTGTCAGAGCACCTCTGGGAGTCGACTTGGCCACCAGGCATAACTGCAGCACAAAATGCAAAACTGCCATATGTGTATGATGAGCTTGTTTAGGTCATAGCTCATCAATGATAGGAGATCCCCCCAAAAATATGCCCAGGTGTAAGGCCTTCCTGATGAGGTATAAATCATGTCTCAACGTCAACCGATTATTGCACTCTTGGCTGACGGATAGACAGTTACACAACAAAAACAACAACTTGCACTTATAAAGTGCCCTCCATGCAGGGTTCGTCTCAGAGTGCTTAACAGTGGTGGTGCCTGACTCCGAGCTGGGGGGTGGTTGGGGGCGGCGGGGGGGGGGGGGGGAGTTAGCCATAAACACGATCGAAGAGGAAAGTTTTCAGGCGGGACTTGAAAAAGGGAAGAGAGGGGACAAGGCGGAGGGATTGAGGGAGAATGTTCCAGAGTCTCGGGGCATCGTGGCTGAAAGCACGACCTCCGATATTAGGGCGGGGGGTACGAGGGACGATTGAGGAGTGAAGAGGTCGGAGAGGAAGGGAGGTGCCAGAGAGTAAAGGGATTTGAGCACCAGTGTGAGGATCTTGAAGTCGATCCGTTCGGTGATGTGGAGCCTGGTCCAGAGCTGGTGAGATGTGGGTACAGAGTTTGGTCCGAGTCAGTGTGTAGGCAGCAGAGGTCTGAATGAGCTGATTCTTTTGAATAGTGGAGCTGGGGAAACCAGCGAGGAGTACATTTGAATAATCCAGGCGGGAGGTAACAAATGCATGCACAAGGGTTTCAGCTGCATTTGGGGTAAGGTACGGTTGGAGGTGGGCAATGTGGTGGAGGTGGAAGAAAGTGGTTCTGGTCAGGAACCAGATGTAGGGGCAGAAGGACAGGTGGAAGTCGAACCGGACGCCTAGATTGCGGACTGGTTTGCTGAGTCTGAGGGAGAGCCCAGGGAGGTTGAGGAGTTTAGATCCGCAGGAGTGAATATGTTGACTGGAGCCAAGAAATGTGGCTTCCATCTTGTCCACATTCAGCTGCAGGAAGTTTACACTCATCCAGGCCCTGATGTCTGCCAGACAAGCTGAAAGAACATCGGTGGACCTGGAGTTGGTAATGGAGGAGGCAAAGTAGATTTGTGAGTTATCCGTACACATGTGGAAGTTTACCCTGTGTCTGCGGATGACAACGCCCAGAGGGAGCATATAGATAAGGAAAAGAAGGGGGCCAAGGATGGAGCCCTGGGGTACCCTGCAGATGACTGGGTGGGGCTGGGAGGGGAAACTACTGGCTGAGATGAAATGGAGGCGGTTGGTTAAGCAGGACTCAAACCATGCGAGTACGATTCCACTAAGGTGGATGAGGGAGGAGAGGCGGTGGTGGAGGATGGGGTGGTCGACTGTGTCGAACGCGGCAGAGAGATCCAGGAGGACGAGGAGGCAGAGGGAGCCCTGGTCACAGATAGAGAGGACATCGATACAGACAGATACACAGACATTTTGTCTTTCTTAGTATCGATAATAATCTCTGCATTTGATATAGCGCCTTATCACATCTTTGAGATGTCTCAAAAGAGCTTCACAGAATATACTGTAAAGTGAATTCACTATATATTTTATGGGTGAAATATTAGTCGTTTGGCTGGTCGCTTTCTGGGGGTAATAATCTTTTCCAAAAAAAATGATCCTTTGGTCACTCAATCCATGACTGAATTGACTGTGTATTTTGTGGGCAAAACTTATTAACACAAGTACACTGAAGCACATACAGATCATCAGATAGACCCTTCCATCGCATGGCACTGTGCTATAATGGCACGGTTTACTCTTGCTCACTCAGGTCAGCACTCAGGACTGGAATATTCTGGGTTGGAAGTTTCATTCGGCCCTGCACACTTTTGAGATCAATAAAATGAGTACCGTACCATGTAAAACATATCCTTGCTGGTAGGCAGTAAGTGGGGTCTCTCTGGGGCTGAACTGGCTCTGAGAAAACACACCAGGCACAAACCAGGCAATCCACAGTCTGTCTGGCTGCTCATTCTTAGCAGCCAGAAGTCTATCTCGTCTGAAGCTTCTCATGTACCTCGCTGTGTTTACCAATGGTGCTCTGCTGCTATAGCAACAAGATCACATATAACCCAGCACACAAAAAGACTGAATGCCCAGGGATGCTAATTTTTGTGAAGTGGGCTGTCTGTAACTGATGTTTAAAGCGCTATACAAATGTAATTTGTTGTTGTTGTTGTAAGAGCTGTGATACTGAAGGTGGATCATTCACTTAATAATAATCTTTATATTTGGTGTAGCGCCTTCCATGTTGGAAGGACATCTCAAAGCGCTTCATAGGATTCACTGTAAAATGTAGTGATTGTGTATTTTGTCTGCAATCCTGGCAGCCAATGTGCACACAGCAATGTCCCACAAATAGCCATGAAGTGAATGAGCAATTTTATCTATGGTGATCATTGGCCAAGACAACGGAATAAACTCCCTTCTATTATCAAATAAAGCCAAGGGATCTTTAACATACACCTGAACAGGCAGACCCTACAGGGTTTGACTGTGTACCGAACCCCCCAAACACAATGTATCTCCTCCCCATTCCCTAATACTTAGAAACAAACTTAAAAAGAGATCCAGCAACCAGCCCGCTCACCTGACTTGTTTCACTTCTTTGCGAATGACTTCGGATAGGGTAAAAGTTCTCTTTTTTATTCTCTTGGTGGCGACAGTTCGACCATCACTGTAAACACAGCAAGAATAAAACAGAGAGAATAAACAGCAAGAATAAAACAGAGAGAATAAGCAGCAAGAATAAACAGAGAGAATAAACAGCAAGAATAACACAGAGAGAATAAACAGCAAGAATGACACAGAGAATAACAGTGAGGATAACACAGAGAGAATAACACAGAGAATAACACAGTGAGAATAATACCGTAGGAATAATCATGCCATTAACATTACTCATTTTATTTTTAGAAAAGCAATGAGCAATACGTGAGAATAAGGATCTCATGTAATCCCGTAGCGCAATGATTAACGCGCTTGCCTCACAAGCGAGAGAACCTGGGGTCAATTCCTGGGGTCAATTCCTGGGTGGGGCAAAATCTTAGGCAAGTTTCCTTACTCCACATGCCTTTGTTTATCTAGTAGTAAGTAGGAACCAGGTTGTTAGTCAATTGGTGGATTGCTTTCCGGGGGTAATAATCCCTCAAGAAAATACACTACTGTTTGTGGGACACAACTGTGCCCAATTGGCTGCCACGTTTCATCCAAAGAATATACAGTCAATTCCTTTTTACAGTATATTCTGTGAAACGCTTTGAGACATCTCAACAACTCGATAAGGCGCTATAGCAAAAGCAAGGATTATAATTATTATTATGTAATAGTAGGACAGATGACCTTTGCATCAGTCTGTCTCAAAGAACATAAATGAGTGAGAGAGATCCTTTCTGGTTTTACAATCAGTGACTGGAGAGGCCTTGAAAACCATTTCAGGTTGAAGGGGAATCTTTCAGAGCCTCACTATTGCTTTGGTCGGTATGTGCCCACAAAGGCTCATGTTTGCGTCAAGGTACTGCGCTAATGCACTCTACAGACCATGAGGAGAGACTGTGATCAGTGATGTTCAGCCTGTGAGCCCCCAGGAGGAGCAGTGATACCCACCATGTTCTCCAGCTCAACTCCACCTACAGTAAACTGTAACTAAATCAATCGTAACTTGCAACAAAGAGAGATTTCTCAGAACAAAATCAGATCACGGTCATTGATTTTCTTTCCCAGAACGATAAACAGATGACGACAACACAGTATAAAATTCTGTAACTAATGTGTTCAATAATATCTCAAATTATATTTGCGATGTTTATATATTTGAGACGTGATCAATCTCAAATGAGGGGAGCTGGTTGTGACTAACTTTGTAGAAAATCCTTTCTCAAGGAGGAGAAACAAAAGATTGTTTATTAATAACAAACTGTTTTCATTTCCTTATCAGTCATTTTCTCATGGAAAAATGGTCTGCAGCTGGAGAAAGCTATGTTGCATTTGTTTTTACAAAGGAACCATATTGCAAAAGACAATAGGTGAAAGGGCACCTAACCAACAGTATAAACGGAGATTAATTCAAAGAAAGGAGAGAGAGAAGGAAGAAATTGTAACTTGGAGTCACAAACCATATTCCAGCTTCGAAAGAAGGAAGCTCAAGACTACGATTTAAACAACACTAAACTTACAATAATGCCTGGATACTTTTGGGTGATATCGAACTGGGAACCATACAACAATACTTGGATACCTTTTGATGGACATATAATTTGGTGTTAAAAGGACACATTAAAATGGACATTAAATTGGACATTGCTCCTCTATCTCTCCCACAGCATTTGGTTTGGTCAACTTAAATCGTTGTGAACTACAATACACGTGGATACGTAAGCATAATTGGATATATTCTTTTAATTACTTAAAATCATTATTAATCTGAATTAGTAAACCTTGATTAATTGTACAACATTTGTGTGAGTCCTTACATCACCACAGGGTCATGAAACTAAATTAACCCTTAAAACTGGAGAGTATCTTACCCCAGCAAAACCCATATCAGGCTATGTCTCATTGGGACCACAGGTTTTCCATGGGCTCAACCTTAAGACCATTCTGTCACAAAATTTAAATTTGTACAAAATTTTGAACAATTCTCAGATTCAGTCTTAATTTGGAAGCTGGGTTACTGCAGCGGTTTTTATGAACTGGCCTCCAAATTAAGATTAAAGTTAAAAAAAATGTAAAATTCTGCAGCGACTTGAATTTTAGGACAATGGCCTTAAGACTAAGATCCTGAGAATTCACTGCTTTGGTCCATTTAGGAGTACAGAAACTGAACAGAGGCTAAACTAAGGACTGTACACAATTGAAGAGTTACTTTTATTCCATTAATTTGTTTGATTGTTTCTTTCTTTATTTAATAATTATCTATCTATCTGGAGTCCTGCAGCTCAGCGGTCAGAGTCCTGTAGCTCAGTGGTTTTAGAGCACTCGCCTCGCAAGCGAGAGACCTGGGTTTGATGCCCAGCAGGACGAAACCTTGGGCAAGTTTCCTTACTCCACACACCTGATAATAATCCCTTAAGAAGAAAGTGAAATAAATAATAATAATAATTTGGTCACTCAATCCACGACTGTTTGTGGGACACTGTTTGCACATTTGGCTGTCACGTTTTGCCCACAAATATACAGTCAATACACTTTACAGTATATTCTGTGAAGTGCTTTGAGACGTCTCGCTGTCTGTCTGTCTTTCTGTATGTCTGTCTCTGTCTGTCTGTCTGTCTGTCTAAAGCACTCGCCTCACAAGCGAGAGGACCTGGGTTTGATTCCCAGCAGGGCGAAATGTTGGGAAAGTGTCCTACTCCACACGCCTCTGTTCACCTAGCAGTAAGTAGGAACCCAGTTAGTCGATTGGCGGATTGCGTTTCCTGGGCTAATAATCCCTTAAAAAAAATAATAATTTGGTTACTCAATCCACGACTGTTTGTGGGACACTGCTGTGTGCAATTGGCTGCCGTGTTTCGCCCACAAAATATACAGTCAATTTACTTTAAAGTATATTCTATGAAGCGCATTGAGACGTCTTGAAGACTTGATAAGTTGCTATATCAATTGCAAGGATTATTATTTATCCATCCATTGATCTAAGTTTGGCTGGAAGGTGATGGGCTCTGGTACCAGCCATCCTCAGGACCTCACCCAAGAGGCTGCTTTCCATGTGCCAGCCTGTACAGAAAGTATGGCTGAAATTCCACCCAGACTTAGCCTTCAAGACCATCTTGTCTCAAAATGCAAAATTGTAGACAATTCTTAGAGTTCAGTCTTCACCTGGAAGCCAGTTTTTCAGTTCTTAAAGAGACGCAATGGGTTTACAGGCTACAACAACAACAACAAGATTCCATTTATAGAGCGCCTTTCACGTTGGGAAGACATCCCAAGGTGCTTGACAGTCAGGGGTCAGAATCCGAGCATGGGGAGGGGTGGTGCAGGGGTGAGGGAAGGCAGAGAGGTGGGAGGGCGACCGATGGCACAATCGAAGAGGAGGGTCTTGAAACCGGCCTTGAAGGAGGCAAGGGAGGAAGTGAGGCGAAGGGACTGTGGAATGGAGTTCCAGAGTGTGGGGGCAGAGAGGTTGAAAGCTCAGCCACCAATGATAGGGCGGGTCGGTGGGAGACATGGAGCAGGCCGGAGCCCGCTGAACAGAGGGAGCGGGCAGGTTGGTAGTGAGTCAGCAGGTCAGAGAGGTAGGAGGGGGCAAGGCCATTGATGGCCTTGAAAGTGAGGATGACGATCTTGAATTAGATCCTCTGAGGGATGGGGAGCCAGTGGAGTCGGGCGAGGGTGGGAGTGATGGGGTCACGGAGCCTGGTGCACGAGAGGACACGAACTGCAGAGTTTTGGATGATTTGCAGCTTGTGAAGGTAAGAGTTGGGAAGGCGATGAGGAGGGAATTTCCATAATCAAGCCTTGATGTGACGAATGCATGGGTGAGGGTTTCGGCAGCCTCTGAGGGGTGAGGCAGTGCGGAGTCTGGCAAAGTTGCGGAGGTGGTGGCAGGCAGTGCTGGTCATGGCGCGGATGTGGAGGAGAAAGGACAGTTCAGGGACAAACAAGACACCCAGGTTCCTGACTGGCTTAGTGAGAATTTTGGACCTTGTGTCAACAGTCGATTCTGGGAAGGTGGGGGGTGTACAGCTGGTATTGGAATCACTGGCTCAGTTCAGGATGCTGATAACATTCCCCACTCCACCCCTGTCTGCCAATGTCATCACCTAATTCCCCACTCCTTCGCTGTCCAGCAGGCCAGATTGGAGAGAGATCTGGAATCCTGGCTAAGTTGTCCCACCCTGTGCCAGGAGGACTAAGGCATTGTTAGTGTTTCTCATGGGCACTTCCTGATCTCAGCTATATTTTCTCACAGGCGAGACAGGGCAAGGATGATAGTAACCTTCTTTTCCCCCACCCCTATTGTTTGCCCACCACCTTCTTGAGGACTTCCTGCTCAATGGCTTTAGAGTGGCACAGTACAGACAAAGATCTTTTAAGCATCTAACAAGCAGAGAAGTGCTTTCAGGTCACTGGAGGGAAAGTAATAGCAAAAAATAATGAATGAATGAAAAAGCAGTTAACATAGACAATGCTGAGGACAGCCAAAGGTTTAGGACAAAGATGTAAAATAACATCTGGCCTATAAAAAAGAAACACGTTAGATCCATTTCATTCACTTCCATTAATGAACTCCCAATGATGACTTCTGTGCTTAATTACAGCAGATACGAGAGTAGACTGGGGTTCACTCACAATATGCCAGTCTGGATGAAGTGTTGCTTTCTGGATGTGTTAATGGCTGCGGTACAAGAGCTGACTGTGGTGATACAGCTGGTATTGGAATCACTGATTCCATTTGGGACGCTGTTGATGCTCCCCATCCCAGTGTGCAATGAATGATCTGCAAATCAAAGACATCCCATCAGGTTCTGGCATAAAAATTATCAGGAAATCATCACAGAGATTTGGTGGCTCTGAGGAGTCTCACCTCAGATAGAATTAGTCATTGGCAGTTCGGGACATGTTGCTGGGCATAAATTGACGGCTGTGTTTGTTTACAAAATACACAGTCACAACACTTTACAGTAAATCCTGTGAAGCATTTTGAGATGTCCTCCTGACATATGTGGAGTCCTGTAGCTCAGTGGTTAGAGCACTTGCCTTCCAAGCGAGACACCTGGGTTCAATTCCAGGCAGAGGGCGAAACCTTGGGCAAGTTTCCTTACTCCACACGCCTAATAATAATCCCTCCAAAACAAAACAATAATAAATTGGCCATTTTCAATCCACGACTGTTTGTGGAACACTGCTGTTTGCAATTGGCTGCTGCGTTTCGCCCACAAATATACGGTCAATTCACTTTACAGCATATTCTGTGAAGTGCTTTGAGACGTCTCGAAGACTTGAAAAGCGCTACATCAAGTGCAAGGATTATTTTATTATTATTATTAACAAATGTAAGGATTATAGTTGAGGGGAGAGCGGGGGCGGAAAGGCTGAAATCCCGTCCACATGTAACAGGTTAATGTTACCTAAGGGGATGGGTGGGTGAGTGTTCAGGAGGCCGGGAGGTAGAGAGGGACAAGGTCATGGAGTGATTTGAAGGTGAGGATGGAGATTTGAATTCAATCCATTGGGAGATGGGGAGCTAGTAGAGCTGAGTGATACTGTACTGCCAAAATGCAATAAATGACACACACACCTTGTTTAATTTGATTGAAGTTGATAATCCAACTTTCATCCCACAACATTTTTTGCTTCTGGTACTGAAACCACTGTGATTAAAATAAAAGGAGAGGTTGCATCAGTGTGTTTTGATTCATTACATAGTTATTGCATTGGCAGATAACTTAGTGTCAGCCTGGCTGAGTGATAGCACTGTTGCCTCTGAGTCAGAAGGTTGTGGGTTCAAGGCCAACAGAAGGTCTTAGGTTACCAGTCTATGCTGCCACTGAGGTGCAGTGCTGGGCGTGTACTGCATTATTAAAATTACCATCTTTTGCAGAAGACATTAAACTAAGATCCCAATTGCGTCTTTAGGGGACATTAAAAAAGCCATGGCACTAACTGAAAAATCCAATAATAGCTGCTGCATTTGTCTACAAATACATGGAGAGAGAGTACAGAGTACACCTGTGTTTTAAGGTGCTTTAATTTAAAGTGGTTGTATCAAATACAAGGATTATTATTATTTTATTATTATGGCTTTGCAGAAGGATGTGAGGTTTGCTGGGAAGCAAGGTGGGACACGTACCACTACAGTGAGGATGAAGCCGACACAGACCAGGGAGATGGGGAAGCTGATGGCCATTTTGATGGTTGCTGTGCACTCGCCACAGTCTGCTGGGCAGGTGGAGCACGACTCATCTTCATCACAGCTGTCATCTCCACACACTCCACACGAGAAGAAAAAGATGCTCAAAAAACAATAGAAATCCGGGGGGGTGGGGGGTGAGGTTTTCTTGATAATAATAATATCACATCATTGGAACATCTCAAAATCGCAGGATGTGTTATAAAGTGGATTGACTGGTGACATGGGAATGTTAACACTGAACCCTTAAGCAGTCAATGTTTTTGATGCGAGTCATTGTTTACATTGATCTTTAAAAACTTTTAAATTACTATAGTGGAAAAGGAACAATTCACACGATAATGTTGAGGCCAAGAAAAAGCACAGAGTTCATTGATTGGCTTCATTAATCGCAATTCCTGCGCAGAACCTTGATCCACAAGAATTCTGCTGTCTTTTTCTGGGTGCAACAGAGATGAGATCACCAAACTCTGTGTAGCGCACTTCCAGTCACTGGCAAAATCACTTTTACCAAATTTTAAATTTTTCATACCAAATATACCCCATTTAATGGGATATGAGATCCCACTGAAGCTATCTAGGATTTATTTTTTTGGTCAGCTGGGTGTCTGACAGATGCGGAAACCCAACAACACTTAAGAGTATCCAAACCAAACTGAGAATTCAATACACGTGGAAATCCCAGAGATAGATTGTTGGAATGGAATGCACACTCTCTCCCTGGAGGGACACATCCTGCTTATCTAATTCTGGACAGTATTAGGCACAGGTTGGCAAGAATCAGGGCTTGGGGACCCCAGAGTACTGCTCAAGTACAACCAGATAAAACCACATAGCTTACCATTGTTAGCGCTGTCTGGCAGTTTTCCCGCTGCTTGTCCAGCTAGGACCACCCTACATGCTGGGGCTTTGGCTTGCAGGGTTAACAGGAGCTGAGTGGAGTGACTCTCTGTCCTCAGTGAGTATTCTGTCCTTAGCTTTCTACGACAAGATCTCTTATTGCATATAATTTGTTGTCACTTACCTTTTGCTGGTAAGACAGTGGTTTTGGCTTCCAGGGCAGCTTGCATGTGTCCCACCTTTATGTGAGCTATTAAGGAAGTCACGCCAAGATGTACAAGAACAACCTACAGTCAGAAAACACGAAAACAAAACCAGCATGTTTCTAAATGTGCTAATAATTGAAACATACAACTACAGTATCTGCAGATTTGCTTTTTAAAAGGTGTTTCTTCTTCTCCCATCTTTGTTTCCCCCCAAACTACCACTACCCCCAAACTCAAGTTCAGATCACTTTTGAGTTGCCCTGCTTATCTCCAAGCTTTACACTGTGCTTTACATTCCTGCCTATTCACCAAGGAAAGGTTATAATAATAATAATCCTTCTATTTGATATAGCTCCTTATCATATTAATAATAATAATCCTTGCATTTGGTATAGCGCTTTTCACGTCTTCTAGACGTCTCAAAGCGCTTCACAGAATATACTGTAAAGTGAATTGACCGTATATTTGTGGGCGAAACACAGCAGCCAATTGCAAACAGCAGTGTCCCACAAACAGTCGTAGATTGAAAATGACCAAATTATTATTGTTTTGTTTTGGGGGGATTATTATTAGGCGTGTGGAGTAAGGAAACTTGCTCAAGGTTTCGCCCTGCCTGGAATTGAACCCAGGTGTCTCGCTTGCAAGACGAGTGCTTTAACAACTGAGCAACAGGGCTCCTTGTCATTGAGATATCTCAAAGCACTTCAGAAAATATACTGTGAAGTGAATTGACTATATATTTTGTGGGCGAAAAGCGGCAGCCAATTGCACACAGCAATGTCTCACAATCAGTCGTGCGCTGAGTGACCAAATTATTATTTGTTTTTAAGTGATTATTACCCTCAGAAAGCAATCTGTTATTCAACTAACAACTAGGTTCCTACTTACTGCTAGATAAACAGAAGAGTGTGGAGTAAGGAAACTTGTCTAAGGTTTTGGCCCGCCTGGGAATCGAACCTGGGTCCTCTTGCTTGCGAGGCAAGTGCTCTAACCACTGAGCTACAGGAAAGCTTAATATAGAAAAGGAACCACTGAGCTGCAGGAAACCTTAGCATCGGAAAGTTCTTTTGTTCACACTCATTAATTTGCTGGTGTTTGCATGGTAATGAGCACATGTAAAGTACCTTGGCTGTCCAATTTGTTTGGCTCATTTTTCCTGCAGTAGATATCGTGTGAGTAATAATATGTCCATCGTCTGGGATCCATGGCCCACAAATTCCACCTTTTACCTTCATTCAAGAAAAAATAAGCATAATAAATAATAATCCTTGCATTTAGTTTAGCGCCTCATTACATCATTGAAATGACTCAAAGTGCTTCACAGAATTCAAAGTAAGGTGTAGTGAACTGAATTTTGTAGGCGAATGCAGCAGCCAATTTGTGCTCAGCATTTTTCCACAAACAGCCATGGAGTGAGTGACCAATTTTATCTGGGGGATTGTTGGCCAGGACGAAGGATCAAAATCCCTTCTCTTTTCAAATAGTACCATGGGATCTTTAACGTTCATCTGAACAGGCAGAAAGGCCCTTGGTTTAAAGTCTCATGTGAAGGGCGGTGGTGTTAATTTAAACTGTTTAAATATGTTGGCTGTGTTCCAACAAAATCTCATTTAAGTGATATCAGGGACGAAGTTGCAGTTTAGCATTCCTAAACAGATTCTGTTCCTTATTGAAGACTAAACTTCCTTATAGGCACAGACGTGACTGGTCTGAACAACCTTCTATGCTGAAAGTTTCTATGTTTCGATGTTCAAATTATGCTAAAATGTGTTATGCGATCTCCTCCTCCCCAACCCAGCTTCTAAATAATAATGGCATACACAGACCTGGGTAAGAAGCCCTGGGGGACAGCATCTTAGATTCCCGCAAAGTTTACAAGATACTGAGTCCTAACTCCAAATTGATCCTTCATTTCATCACAGGAAGACTGTGAAGCTCAGCAAAGCAACACAACAACAACAAATTAGATTTATATAGCGTCAGGGGGACATCCCAAGGCTCTGGATTAGGGTTAGGGTTTGCACCTGAGCTGGTGTTTGGAATCAATAGCGTTGGAGGTAGGGGAGTGCTTGTAGATAAAGGCACAATCAAAGAAAGACTTGAGACGGGCCTTGAAAAAGCCGATGGAGGGATCGAGACGGAGGGATTCGGGAATGAAGTTCCAAAGATGGGGGGGGCAGAAAAGCTGAAAGTCAGTCTGCCAATGATGGGACGGGCAGGGTGGAGGACAGGGAGCAGGCCAGTGCCCGCCGAACAGAGGGAGTGAAGAGGTTGGTATGGTGCTAAGAAGTCGCAGAGGTAAAAAGGAGCACTAGTCACTGACCATAAACGACAGCGGGCAGGAGTGGATGTTGGCATGGTGAACACAGCAGTTGTCTTCGTTTGCATTTTTCCAGTCTGAGGGGCACTCCTTCTCTTCACAGAAGGCCTTTGCTGCACTGGCGTTGCTGAAGGCAAATGAGTAGATGTTCAGATAAACAGCACAAGGCAGAAAAAGCGTTCATCAGAGATCAAAGTCTGCTCCTCGCGAAACTAATTCCATCGTTGTAACCAGAAATTGTGGGAAACGTTTCACGTTGCCATGTGGACAAAGAGCAATTACGACATAATCACAAGATCAGTTCATACAAAGAGACCCTTCAGCCCATCTGCTCTCATGCCTCCAGAACACCCACCCAACCATCTTCTCTACTGCATCAAGCTGCTTTTTAAAATGTCCTGTGTCCTGGCCTCAACCACCCTTAAGGAAATCTGTCGTAGTGGTTGATTACCCTCTGGGTAAAGGAAAAATTCCTGGTGTTGTCCTGGAATTGTCCTTTACAACTCTAAATCAATGTCCTCTTGCTCTATTGTCTTGGTGCATCTTAAAACATGTCCTGGGTTTAATCTTTCAATCCCATTTAACCTCTACAAGATCCCCTCTGAGATGTCTTTTCTCAACACTGAAGAGCCCTATCTTTTCTAATATTTGCTCCTTGCTCATATAACAAGGAAATCCCAACTGGAGATCACATTTTAGGCTAATTCCCATACTGTTTTCCTGATGTTCACTTTTTCAATCCCCACCACCTTCCGACTTCCCCCCACAGTGTAAAAGCCCTTTCATGGTCCCTGCCCGAGCCTCCCCCTCCACTTTAAATGTTTCTCCTCCCACCTCCCTCTATCCGCTACTCCCACTCTGTCCTTCTCTCCCACTGTGCCCCCCACCTTCTCTCTCTCTTCGACCCCATCACCACTTCCCTCTGCTCCAGCCTGGGCATCCTCCACTGGGCCCATCGTGGCTCCCGGCACTGGCTGTCCCAGAACAGCAACCCCACACGTCCAATCATTCACTCCCTCCACACAAACCGCCTCCTTAAGGCAAACACAACATTCCCTTCCCTCATACGTACCCTCCACAACTCTCCACTCACACCACTCTCCACAACCATCTCTCCTGTACACCCTGAAATCCTTTCCGCATCACTTTCTCCTCCCTCCAGCAAACCCACCTGCATTTCCCTCGAAAATGTCCGTTCCCATTCAAACAAAGCCCTCACCATCCATGACCTCATCCTAGATGAGCGTCTCGACATTCTTGGGCTCACAGAAACCTGGCTCTCCCTCAATGACCCCGTCCCCCTAGTTGAAGCCTCCCTTCCAGGCTCTCCTTCCACCCCCCTGTCCAAACCAATGTGGCGGCCCTTGTTCTTACCCACTACTCCTCTGGCCCCTCCTCTGAGCACCTCACCCTCTTCCACCCCTCTCTCCCACTGAAAATCCTCCTAGTCAACCACCCCCTTAAGCCTCCCGGCTCCTTCCACACAAACATCTCTACTCTCCTCTCTTCCCTGTCCCTCTGCTCCGATCGCCTGCTCATAATGGGCAATTTCAACCTACACCTAATCTCCCCTGCACCACGTCTTCCGACTTCACTGCCCTCCTCTTCTCCCTAAACCTCACCCTTCACATAAATTCACTGACCCACAACCGTGGTCAGGCCCTCGACCTTGTTATCACCCATGACCTTGACATTTCCGACCTCAGCATAGTGGACAAGGCCATCTCGGACCACTTCCTCATCTCCTTCTCCTCTCACATCCCTCTCTCCTCCACCAAGCCCTCAACCATTCTCTACCGCCCATGGAAAAGGCTACCCCCTGAAACCCTCACAAAGGGCCTCACAACCTCAAATATCCTATCCCTCTGGCCTTCCACCCCTGGAGATCCTGAAGCAGCCGTCCAGCTGCTCCATGATCGCCTCTCCTCCATCTTCAACTCCCTCGTTCCCCTGAAATCCAGGACCATCTCCAAACCCACTCGATCCCCCTGGTACAACAACCATCTCCAATCCCTAATAACCCAAACCCGGATGCTTGAGCGCAGATGGCAGAAAACTGGCCTGACAGTCCACCGCCAACTGTGGCTCGAGCATCTCCACAGCTACCGTCGTTCTTTGACACGCGCAAAAACGGCCTTCTACTCCAACATCATCTTGGAGGCTAAACACAACGCTAAAATCCTTTTTTCCACCACCCACTACCTCCTCCGTGTGCCCCCTCAGGCCTCCTCAATCTTTACATCCAATACCAAGTGCGAGGAGGTCATGGACTTCTTTTCATCCAAAATACACAACATCCGCCAGGCAGCCTCATCCACCTGCCTCTTGTCACCCACCACCACGCCCTCTCCATCCCCCTCACCCTCCCCATCATCAGCTCCTACCATCACCCCCATCCTACATTCCTTCCTCCCCATTCTCTTCTTCCTCCCTCTCACCCACCATCACCTCAATAAAACCCACCACCTGCTGCCTCGAACCCCTCCCCACCAACTTGCTGGTCACCCAGCTCCCCCTCCTCTGCCCACTACTGGCTGATGTCATCAACCAGTCCCTCTCCTCCGGATCAGTCCCTGCCCCCCTCAAAACTGCTGTCATCAACCCCCTCCTCAAAAAACCTTCCCTAGATCCCTCAAACCCCAGCCACTACTACCCCATTTCTAACCTGCCCTTCCTCGCAAAAGTCCTAGAACACGTTGTTGCCAATCAACACGTTGTTGCACACCTCTCCTCCCACTCCCTCTTCGAACCCCTCCAGTCCGGTTTCCGCCCTGTCCACAATACAGAGACTGCGCTTGTGAAAGTCTCAAATGATATCCTCTCTATCTGTGACCAGGGCTCCCTCTGCCTCCTTGTCCTCCTGGACCTCTCTGCCACTTTCAACACAGTCAATCACGCTATCCTTCTCCACCGCCTTTCCTCCATCATCCACCTCAGTGGGACCGCACTCGCCTGGTTCGACGAACCGCCAGCAGTACATCTGCACCAACGGCTTTTCCTCCCGCTCTCACCCGATTACCTGTGGGGTACTCCAAGGATCCATCCTTGGCCCCCTCCTCTTTCTGATCTACATGCTCCCTCTTGGGGATGTCATCCGCAGACATGGGGTACACTTCCACGTGTATGCGGACGACACCCAACTCTATTTTTCCACCTCTCTTTGCGACCCCCAGTCCCCTGATGTTCTGTCAGCCTGCCTGTCAGACTTCAGGAGCTGGATGAGCGCGAATTTCCTTCAGCTGAACTTTGACAAGATGGAAGCCATACTCTTTGGCTCTTGTCAACATCTAAAATCTCACGGTTCTCACCTCCTCCACCTACCCGACCTAGGCGTCAGGTTTGACCCCCAATTATCTTTCCTCCCCCACATCCGGTCTCTCACCAGTACTACTTTTTTCCACCTCTGACGCATCGCCCGTCTCTGCCAATACCTCACTCCAAAACCCGCTGAAACCCTGGTCCATGCCTTTGTCACCTCTCGGCTGGACTATTCAAATGCCCTCCTCGCCGGTCTCCCCTCCACTACCATTCATAAAATTCAGGTCATACAAAACTCTGCCGCCTGCATTCTTGCCCGCACCAAACTCTGCTCCCCGATCACCGCAGTCCTTGCCAGACTGCACTGGCTGCCTGTCCCAGAGAGGATTGACTTCAATATCCTCACCCTTGTATTCAAATCCCTCCATTCCTCTGCACCCCCCTACCTCTCTGACCTCCTCTCTCCTCACAACAGTGCCCATTGCCTTTACTCCACTGGGACTGGCCTCCTCTTTGTCCCCCAAGTCCTCCACTCCACCATTGCCGGCCGTGCCTTCAGCCACTATGCCTGAGGCTCTGGAACTCCCTTCCTCACTCCCTTCGCCTCGTCCCCTCTCTTCCCACTTTCAGGTCTCGGCTGAAGACCTTTCTTTTTGACCGCGCCTTTGGTCACCTTCCTCCCCCTCCCCTTGGCTCGGCCCTGGGATCCGTTAATGTGAACCACTCTGAGACGCCATCTGGCATTGTTGTTGTTGTTGTTGTTATACATCAGCACTTCCCATAGTCTCCATTCCTGATCCAGCACCAAACACTACTATGATCTCCTCTCTGATTCTGCCACAACCGATGTGCGTAATCTTTCGCTTTATCCAGGCAATCGTGTCCATGGCTGAAATATACCCTCTCTTCCATCACATCAAATGTCATCTCCAAATACATATTGTACATCCTAAAATGCATCCTAATGCTCCAAATCTCCACAGCATCTCTTACCATCATTCCAAGCCTTCTCTCCTCCATCACAGAGATTTACACCTTCTATTATAGGTATTTGAAGTTCAGCTATCTCAACCATAATGTAGCACTTGACCAAGCAGTAAAATGAGCTGCCTCCTGTTATGTTTCCTCTGGCAGCCCACTAATGTATCAGGAAGCAGTTAGCGCCAAATGTGGTGACATGTATCTGCAATAGAAATGCAATACCTACATGTGCAAGAGCATTCTGTTCTCCACAGCCCAATAGTAAAAATGATCTGTCACAGTAACTGAATATGTCACATTAAATTCTTCACCACTGAGGACTTTCTCTGGAGGTCTCCGGATCCAAGCCATTTCTAGACCTAGAAAACATAAGAACATAAGAATATAAGAATTACTAAATGAAAGAAGACCAAAGTCCATCCAGGTCGCCTTCCACCATCCTGGCAGTTGCACGCACATGTCATGTCCCAAACTATATACTGTATCCCAAGATATTATTTCCTAAAAGAAATCTGTCTAATTTGCTTTTGAAAGCATCAACACTTTCTGCTTCCACCGTCTTCCTAGGAACAACACGGACAAACAAGAGAAATACTCAATGTAAATGTAAGGTGAGGTATATTGGGATGGAAAAAAGTGAACATCTATACACAGTGAAAGGTTATCCATTTGGTGCTGGAAAATAAGAGGATGTTGGTGTGATTATTGAAATAATAATAACACCTTTTCACGTTGGGAGGTTGCCTCATAGCATATCATAGGATTTATAACAACACTGCTTGCATTTGATATAGCATCTTATCATGTTATTGAACATCACAGGATTTACTGTAAAGTATAGTGACTATGTTTTGTAGGGGAATGCCATGAAGTGAGTGCTCAATTTTATTTGGGGGATTGTTGGCCAGGACACTGAGAAAAACTCCCTTCTCTTTTTGAATAGTGCCATGGGATCTTTATTGTCCACCTGAACAGGCAGCTGGGGCCTCAGTTTAATGTTATACCTGAAAGATGGCACTGAGGACAATGCAGCACACCCCACTACTACACTGGAGTGTCGGCCTAGACTGAGTTCAAAGTCCTGGTGCGGGTTTTGAATTCACAAGTTACTCTAAGACCTGTGGAAAACTGGCTGCCTAAATTTTATAATAATAATAATCACATTAAAAATAATAATAATAATAAATATTCCCAGTCCTGCCTGTTTAGCATCTCATCTGAAGGACGGCAACTCCAACAAAACAGCAATCCCCCCCCCCCAGTATTGTATTAGAATGTGTCATGGTCACCTCATTTGTTTTCTATGCCTGTCTGTTGTTTAAATATATTGAGTAGTGCTTTAAATACATTTTTTTAAATGTATTTAACGTTTTTCATACTTATGGTGTCATCAAGTCTGACTCTAGCATCGAGTGCGGCAATTTGACGGGTAATTTAACAATCCAATAGGCAAATGAAGGATTGGAAGTGAACTTGTCCCCTAATGGGCAACTGAGGGGAGGATCTGATTAGACCCTAAGAAAGGCCCCAAGTACATTAAGTAATTGGAGCAAAACAATTCCCATTGGGTGCCCTAATTTGCGGAGGGGCTCAATGCCCATAAAAGAACAAGCGCCATGTGCTCACGGTCGACAACAAAGATACGTGCGCTGACTTTTAATGAATAGTAGTCAGAGGTTGGTTCTCCGTGCACTTTTACATTAACTTGATTAGAAGTGGCTGCTAGCGTGTGTAGTTTAAGTGTGATTAATGTTTGTTATCTCATAGTTGTGTTTGTTGATATTCATCGTGTTGTTTAAGATTTAAAGTTGAGGGTTGTGGATTTCATCGAAGTTACAATAAAATTCTGTTGATCTAACTTGACAGTGCTTTCTCGAGCTTTCTGTATAAATCAAAGGAAGGAATACACAAACAGGTTCAGCCTGGGTCACAGTGGTGTAAAATAAACCTCTGACTTCCCAATTCGCTTTAATTTAAATAGCAATTGGTAGCACCTGTCATTCTGGAAGAATCATTAGTCAAGTTACACCGAGTTATAGGGACTTGCATTCATTGGTGAGGATTGAACACAGAGGCCATCCAGTACACACTGCGAGGGAGAGCGAGCCATATCGTGGGTGTACATATAAGGCTGATAGAACCGTCTCAAATGTCAGCTTAGACTATGTGATTCCAAGTCCCGATGTGGGGTTTGAACCCACAACCTTCTAACGCAGAAGGAAGAATGCTGTCACTGAGCCAGGCTGACGCACAAACCATTTTCCCTGGAAAGCGAACTGCCAATCGACAATCAACCGGGTTCCTATTTAAATGCCCACTATATGAGGTTTTACTGCACTGTTACACTGTTGTTATAAAGCTTCAGCGCTTTGGGACATTCTCCAGACATGAAAGGTGCTCTATAAATGTAATTTTGTTGTTGTTGTTATATAGAGAAGGGATTTATCAGGGAACGAGAAAACACATATATCTCTGGAGCTCACTTAAGTTTCCCTGCTGGGGGACAACTGGGCACAGGGACAGGGCACGGGAGGTCTTTCGACTATTTTCATCAGCAAATTGTACTTAAGCTTAAAAAAACTGAAATGAACTTTGCAAAATACAATAGAAAGATAAAGAAAAGGAAGGTAATGTCTTGCCCACAAAAATATACAGTGAATCCATTTTACAATATATTCTGTGAAAATCTGATAAGGCGTGATATCAAAAGCAAGGATTATTATTATTGAGAAACAGATTCTACACAATCAGACTGAAATATGAATACTAAGCCTTTCACTGGATAGATTTTCATTAGTTCAATAAGGGCATCTTTTGCTTTATTTCTATCACATTGCCTCCTGCTCGCCCACTTTAACAGATGCACGTTTAACTGGCGAACAACTTTAAAGGTCTATCGCTTGTGAGACCAGATCTGGCTGTGGTTTCATTGACATTTGCACGAAATGTCCATCGAGATGGATTTAGATTTAGCCGCAACTTCAGACCCTAAGATGCCAATAAGGCGGGGAGGAGGGGAAGAGATTGATTTAATACAAAACTGCCACTGCCCCTGTGCATATATCCCTAAAACATATTCTCAAATACCCTAATGATTTGTAAACAAAAACAAATGAATCCAATCACAGCTCCACTGACAGAGTGCATTAAGTGTGACCTGTTATGCAATATAAACCGCAAACACACAACTTGGGTGTAAGTGAGAGCAGAAATGTCGATATTCCCATGGTGATAAGTTTATGTACAGCCCTGTGTATTTCTCTCTACTCTCCAGCCCTCCTTTTAATCCACTTTGCTCACAAGTTTACTTGCTCCCCCGTTTCCATTCATTTAAAAATAATAATTAATAATAATAATAATAATGAGGGAAACTGGATTTTTCCCCCTCTATTAGCATCGTGGATTAACATTTTTTAATGTTGAACCAGGATGTCCTTGATTTTAGTTTTAATGCAACTCCATTTTAATTTAAAAAGGAATTAAAACGTTCCCTTTTAATTTGAATTACTTTTCATTTTAATAACGGTTCGTTTGAATTGATTTTTAATTTGAATTCAAAGGAAAACCACACGATTAGCTGCAGTGACGGTGATCTCTGAGGCTGATGGCTATTTGAACGTGAATCCGAAACCCTCCAGACTGCACAAGGACCAAAGACAAATAAATACATGTCCATTTCAGTGGCCTCTGGTGTCTGTCTCTCCCACTCACTCACTCTCTCTGGTTTGGGAATCGTAAGTTAACATATCTCTTACTGATTTATTGAGTCATTTACAAATTTGCTTTTTTTAAAAAAAAAGAAATCGTTCTCCAAAGGATGAGATGTGATGATTATTTGCTGCTAAATGTAAATGTAATTTTGTCGTTGTTATTGCTAGACTATTATTCCATTACTGATCGCTTTCTAAGTGTGACATCTCACATCCACAACTCGCTGCTTTGCAATTAATTGCTCCAGAGATGGAAAGGGCAAACACTTTAGTTTCAATTCGATTCGCAAAAGATCCTGATATACAGTATGTCATTAAAGAAACATGAAACAAATGGGGAGAATTTCCACCTACGTTTACTCTTCTTTATGTCGCATTTCAGAATGTCCAGAATTCGGCAAATTGTTAAACGCACCTTGAATATTTAATTATTATTACTATCCATTATTTATTATTAATCATAATTAATATTGTAGATTTATATATCCTGATGTGTGTTAATATATATATATATCCTGACATCCTGATATATATATATATGGTTGCAGTAAGATCTCTCCCACACTTTATATTAATATATATTTTATATTAGAAAAACACCACGTACTCACAACCCCACTTCTCCAAACAGAGTTTCGGGGGAGCGCAGTGTAGTGGTTTGAAGATTTGATTCCCCAGTCGCTTGTTGTGTGTGATCTGATCATGTCTGTAGTTATCTGGGAAGCTGTTATATTGCATTTACACTGAACTCACTCACCCCCGCAGTCGATCATGTTATACTCGTGTGGGTTTTGCAATGGCCAGCAATCATATTCCGTGTTGTCCAGGTCGTGCCAACCTCGGGCGCTTTTCCTTTGCATCGTCTTAAAAACAAGAGAATAAACAGATAACATCAAACGGATAATATAAAGAGAATATTGGATGCAGAATAATCCGTAAATGATCGACCTGATCGACAGCCACCGATTGCCCCTTTTCCCCAACCATCACCCCCATAAAACGCTGAACACATCTGTATGTCTGTTTGAGTAATCTGTGTGTATTTTTACAATCCAGATGTTTCAGGTTTTTTTATTGACAAGTGAACATTTCCAATGTTCATTTTTTGTGAAGCAAACAAAGTTTTGTATTCTGAATTGTAGGCTAATTTGCAACTAAGTATTGACACCTTGTGGTCTACACATACACTGAATGGTGCTCTGAACATCCACTGAAGTAAAAAAATAATCTACGTACAAGTTGGTACATTTATTGTTTTTCTTTGCAATTGTCACAGTCGGTTTTGGCGGCTGCTATATTTTATGTCTTTTTTGCACGTGTTTTGATTTGATGTGTTAACCTACCAGTAGACACAGAAGAGCCCAGTGAGCGAAGCCATCAGATGTCAGAGCTAGCATAGTCCACCTTAACTGATGTCAGGCGCCAGGTGCTGTTGTGGTTGAACTAAAAAGTCTGTGTTTTGCTAAACCTTCTTTGAGCACCTTTCAGTCCCAGCTGGGCTGTGGCTGTGAGCATGCGCCTGACATCCGAAACGTTCACAGTCTAGGGAGAATAAGGAGAGAAAGGGGGTGGACTGACTGTACATCAACCCCCCACCCCCAACATCAATCACTAAGACTCCGCATCAAATCAGAAAGCAGCCACTTCACACAAACAGCACATCAGCCACAGCCAGAAAAAATACCAAGTTCCTTGTTGGAACATTTTACTATACAGGTAACCAACCTATCCCCTCCATCCGCTCGGTGGGCACCTGCCTGCTCCACAACCGCCACCCTGCCCACTCCACTACTGGCAGTCGTGCCTTCAGCCTTTCTGCCACATGTCTGGAACTCCATCCCAGGGCCCTTCCACCTCGCCCCCTCCGTTCCCTCCTTCAAACCCGTGTCAATACCTTCGTCTTCGACCATGCCTTCAGTCAACCTCCAACCCCAACCCTGTAGCTCTCCTTGAATCCGACCGCCAGCTCGGGTGCAAAACCTTCATGGGACGTCCTTCCGACATGAAAGCCACTGAATAAATGTAATTTGTTGTTGTTTGCACATAAAACTGGGGATTTTTGCCCCAAAGCACCTAGTTAAATGAATACAGAAATGAGTTGTGCAGTTGGCTTTGAATTCTGAGCAATAACATTGCCGCCCAACCTCTGCAACATCTGTGTGACAAGACAACAAGCCTGCAAAAGTGCTTTGCACGACACCTATCTGAGTGCAGGAGGGGAAGGCAGTTTCTCTCATGAAAAACAGTCGTGCAAAAGCAGAACGAATTAACACTGGAACCTTTCAGGTTAGAGTATGTCGGGGAAATTGACATTGAGAGTTAACAAGGTAAAGGCTGATCTTCACTGGTCTTTCCCATGTTCTCAAGAATATATTATCTTGCTCTTCATTTTCAGTGATTAAACAACAGCCTACATTTAATAAGGATCCTTGCATTTGAGTTAGCACCTTATCACATCATAAAAATGCCTCAAACTGCTTCCCAGCAGTAAATTTTCACACAGCAATGTTCTGCAAACAGCTATGAAGTAAATTACTCATTTTATCTGGGGCATTTATAAGGCAATTTTCAAGAAATAGAACATCACACTTGTTAATTATAGAGGTGGATTGTCTCTACTTATCTTCTGTTCTTTTACAACAACAAATTGCATTGTGGTGCTGTGATGTGAAGGAGTTTATGTAATACAAATAATGGGTGCAGATGAGAATTGGCAATTTTGTGTTTTTCTACTTGTGGCTTCCCTGCATTCCACAAAAGATGATTTAATTCCCAGCTCTCAGAGATGCTTTCTCCCCACTCTATGCTGGATCAGCTGATCTAAACAGGACAATAGTTGGGAGCTACACTGGGGTCTAATTTGTTAAACATTTTTAAAATTATGAAAGGATTGAATAGGGTGGATGTTAAAAGTTTGGTATTTCTTTGGCTGGCCGGGTGTCTGACAAATGTGGAAACCCATCACCATGCTTAAGAGTCTCCAAAGCAAACTAAAAATTCCATGCATCCCACCTACACATGGAAACTCCCAAGATAGATTGTCAGAATGGAATGCACACTTTCTCGCTCAAGAGTATTAAGCGTAGGTTGGTAAAAGCCAAGGCCCAGAATGTGCATTGGGGTACTTCTGGAGTCAAGCCAGCTAAAGCTGCATAGCTTGCCATTGGAGTCTACTCCTACCTTGAGTGTCTGCTCCTCCTGCCGATGAGCTAGGTTGGCTTCTTTGTTATCAGTAGTAATCCGGTACTGTGGACCCGCCTGGCTCAGACACAGGACTACTGAGAGTACCACATAGGGTTGATTTCATTCAGACATTTCATTGTCAAATACATTCATTGCTTTGGAGGTAGCTCAGCTCCAAAAGAGACCCCACTTAACTCCCCTCCCCTCACCCCCCACCACACCCCACCTTTCCTTGTTGGCAAATCCAAACGAGGGGGTGTAAACATAAGATAGTCGGCAGCAGATTTGAAAGGGAGTAAGAGGAACTCCTTCAGGCAGAATGTGGAATTCACTGCCGGAAGCTGTATTTGAAGCAAAAAGCAATAATATATTTCAAAGGGAATTTGATGTATATACGACAGAGAAGATAATAATAATAGTGGTATAGCATCTTTGTTTTTGGTTAGCCGGGTGTCTGACACATGTGGAAACCCATCATCATGCTTAAGGGTAATCAAACCGAACTGGGAATTCCATGCATCCAACGGAATGTCAGAATTGAGCGAGCCCTCTGTGGCGGTCCTGGAAGTCCGTTCCTGAGCCAGACGGGTCCACAGTATTCCAGGGCACTGCTGATGACAGCACAGTCATCTGGCTCATCGGCAGGACTTGGAAGGCCAGACAAGTCACTGGGGGCAGAGAGTCATTCCACTCAGCTCCTGTTAACCCTGCAAATCAAAGCCCTTAACAGGTAGCGTAGTCCTAGCTGGACAAGCAGGGATCAAGTCATTGAACACATCGAATAGGGTGGGTGACAACCAGCCTGCCTTCCTCCCCTTTCAAGAGGATGGGCTTAATAAGAGCTTTTCATGGATCTTGTCTTATAGACATATTCTGGATAAAATCCAGGATTGAGCCATGTATTCCCGTGGTTTCCAGTTTCATTATGATGGCTTCATGAAACACTCGGTCAAAAATTTTGCAGAAGTCAAACGTTTCAGATGGGGAGGCCATTATAAAATGAAGATATCTCAAAGCCCTTCACAGGAGTTACTGTAAAGAGTAGTGACTGTATGTTTTATGGACAAATATAGCAAACAATCTTCACATAGTAATGTCCCACAAACAGGCATGATGACCAATTTTGTTGGCCTGGACAGCAGAAGAAACTCCCTCCTCTTTTTGAATAGTGCATTGGGATCTTTAACATCCACCTGAACAGGCAGACATTACTTTGCTTTAACACCGCATCCAATGCACCTCCAACAATGTTGAACACCCCCAGCACTGCACTGGAGCATCAGCCTAGACTATGAGTTCCACGTTATGATATGGGACTTGAATCCACAACCTGCTGACTCAGAGACGAGAGTGCTACTAACTAAGCCAGGCTGACACACGATAGAGGACTGTAGGTGAGAGGTAGTGGTGGAAGCTTACGTGGAATATACACACTGGCACACAGACATGTTGGGCTGAATGGCCTGTTTCCCTGCTATAACATTCTATGTAATACTACGTACACATGGCTGGAAGAAATTACAGTTGCCCTTAGTTATTAATTAAAAGCATGACAAGTGATCTTGTAAACCTATTCACTGGTTATTTATCAGTTTAATATTACTTGTAATCTCCTCTGTAAACATGTTAATGCATGGTTAGCACTGCCTGCAGATTGGGCTGCACCGTGTGCTGTTAATGGATAAACCTGAGCCTTCCCTGAGGACTGCAATATGTACACTTGTACATTGAGTTTTAGCACCACCCAGTGGAACATGTGGAAATGACCACAAGTTCTCGCAGCAACAAGAACTTATAATAATAACCTTTCCATTTGATACTGCACCTTTCATGTCTGAAGAGCACTTCACAAGAATTTTGCAAAGTGTTTATTTGTAGGAGAATCTTACAGCCCATTTGCACACAGCAATGTTCCACAAACAGCTATGAAGTGAATGACCGATTTTATAATAATAATAATCCTTGCATTTGATATAGCGCTTTTCACGTCTTCTAGCCGTCCCAAAGCGCTTCACAGAATATGCTGTAAAGTGAATGGACTGTATATTTGAGGGCGAACGTGGCAGCCAATTGCGCACAGCAATGTCCCACAAACAGTCATGGATTGAAAATGACCAATTTATTATTGTTTTGAGTTTTGGAGGGATTATTATTAGGTGTGTGGAGTAAGGAAACTTGCCCAAGGTTTCGCTCTGCCTAGAATTGAACTCAGGTCTCTCACTTGCAAAGCGAGTGCTCTAACCACTGAGCTACAGGACTCCCCTTATTTGAGGGATTTGTTGGCCAGGACACCAGGAGAAACTCCCTTCTCTTTTTGAACAAGTGGGCTGTTTAATGTCCACCTGAACAGGCAGACAGGATCTCGGTTTAATGCCCTGGGAGAACATTCACCAGTGAGGGAGGGAGGGAGGGAGAGGAAGTTGGAATGTTGGAAATGGTCACGGACCAGATAAAATCAGCCACAGGGTCAGCTGCTGCCTGCGGGCTGCCCCTTGGACCACATTGGTCTATCTAATAATTTACACACTCTGCCTTCAAAAAAGGTAATTTGCCAGTGGTGCAGTACCCGACTCACACACCACTCACTCTGGGAACCAGAAACTTGGCAACCTGCGCCTCACACTCTCAGGAATTAGATAAGCTGGGTGCATCACTCCAGCGAGAGAGTGCACAGTCCAATTTGGATACGCAGAAATGTATGTGTGGGTGATGTATCTGTGTGGAAATCGTAGTCTGGTTTAGATACTATTAAGCACGGTGATAGGTTTTTTACATGTCGGCTGACCAAAATTAAAAATTGTTGGATGAGGTTTGGCAAGGGTTTAGAGAAGAGCAACAACAACAACAAGATTACATTTGTATAATGCCTTTCACGTCGGGAGGACGTCCCAAGGCGCTGGACAATGTACAGCATTTCAGACCCGAGCTGGTATCAGGGTGGGAGAAGGGAGGGGAGGGGAAGGGGGGTGGCCGATGGGATGGTCAAAGAGGAAGGTTTTGAAGCGGGACTTGAAGGAGGCTAAGGAGGGGGCGAGGCGGAGTGATTGGGGGATGGAGTTCCAGAGGTTGGTGGCAGAGTGGCTGAAGGCTCTCCCATCAATAGTGGGGTGGGTGGGTTGGTGGACGTGGAGCAGGCCAGAGCCATCTGAGTGGAAAGAGTGGGCAGGTTGGTAGGGGGTTAGGAGGTCACAGAGGTAGGGTGGGGTGAGGATCAAGATCTTGAACTGGATCCTCTGAAGGAAAGGACACGGGCTGCAAAGTTCTGGATTATCTGCAGCCTGTCGAGGGAGGAGTTGGGAAGGCCGACACGCAAGGCATTTGTATAGTCGAGCCTGGAGGTCGTGAAGGCATGAACAAGAGATTCAGCGGCCTGAGGAGTGAGGTAGTGCCGGAGTCGGGCGATGTTACAGAGGTGAGGGAAAGCAGAGCGGGTCATGGCTTGGATTTGGAGAAAAAAAGGCAGTTGAAGGTCGAACAAGACACCTGGGTTCATGACTGGTTTGGTGAGTTGAAGTGTGCAACCGTGGAGGTTGATGCTGCCAGAGCCTGAAGTGCTGAGGCGCTAGCACGAGTCAATCAGGAGGGCCTCAGTCTTGTTCACATTCGATGTAGAAGATTTGCCCTCATCCAGGACTTGATGTCCGACAGGCAGTCTGTCAGGCCAGCAGTGGTCCTGGAGTTGAGGGTGGAGGCAGAAAGGTAGATTTGGGTATTGTCCGCATACATATGGAAGTTGACCATAAAGAGAAACACATGATATTGAGAGTGCGTTTTGGCTGATGCCTCTGACCTGAGCCACCCCATACCACCATCCTGGCAGTCGCATGACATGTCGTATCCTGAGATATATACTGTATCCCGAGATATTATTTCCAACCAGAAATCTATCTAATTTGTTCTTGTAAGAATTAACACTTTCTGCTTCCACTGTCTCCCTTGGAAGCCTGTTCCATACGTTTATTACTCGCTCACTTGTGAGGAATTTACACTAATCTCACAAGCCGGGGCATAGATGGGTTGCCAACTTTCCAGCTTCTCAAACCCCTAGGGCCCAGTACCATGCTGTATGTTTTTCACGTATCACTAGGAAAATGAAAAATTGCACACTATATTGATATTAAATTTCTCACATATAACTTTTTCTTATTTCTTCTCTACCTTTTAGAATGATACTGTACTTCTTTTCTTTTCCTGATGCCATCACAAGCAACGCCTTGATCTTGGCACCTCTCAGTGTCTCCCTGAATTAAAGAAAACCTTACCTGTGAGCGAGGGAAGTGTTCGGGCTGTGTGTAAATCCATGTGTGGGCACATTTTAAATTATTTCTTGTGAGCCTGGCACACGAGCCCACACAGCCCAGGCACTTCCCACCCTCACAGGTAAGATTTTTTTATCGCTACCCTCTTGGAATGTTGGGAGGTCTGCAATAACAGGACTTTTGGTGTCTGTTCAGCGCTTCTGAACGGGCACTGTAAAGATTGCCTTCAAACCAGACTTTCCACTCTGAAACCGGATAGTTCACTTGCTTAGACCCTCCACAGCTATGTTGGTCAACCCGAGGCCCACAGGCCGGGAAATGGCCCACCAGGTCATCAAGGAGTAGCCCTCTGAACATTAGCACTAGTCTAGGTGAGTCTGTTTTAAATCATTGTTTTGCTTGCAGTAGCTACTGAGTGGCTTTGCTTTCGGTAGGGCCTTAAGTTAAGTCAAGAAATAGACAATCAAGAAAATGTATTTGGTTGGCCGACCAAAAAAGATTGGCCACCACTGCTCCATAGAGCATTGTCAAACAACTCTTCCCTCCACAAGCCACAGATTATTCAGAATTTTGCAGCTCGTGTTCTCTCCCGCACTAAACTCTGAACCCATCATCCCATTGCTTGCCCTCGTCCCTCCTTTGCATCCCACCTTGTCCCTCCTTTGCATCCTTCAAGGTTCATCTCAAAACCTTCCTTTTAAATAGTACTTTTGGTCATCGTTCCTCCTCCACTCTCCCTTGCCCTACACTCCTCTATGATCTCAACCCTCAGCTTGGGTGCAAACCCCTCATTGTCCAGCGCCTCAGAACATCTTCCCAACATGAAAGGGGCTGTATAAATGCAATTTGTTGTTGTTATTTAGTAGGATGATCATAAGTTTCCGATTTCCTGTGACAGTCCCCGGGTGAGGTATTGTGTCCCTGGGGCCAAATTTGCTCTGGTTTTGAGTTCAGCAACAAACTGAGCAAGAACAATAACAGATACACTCAGCAGAGAAACACTGGTTAATCCAACAAGCTTCCCCAGTAATTACCAACATCTGCAATTATACTGAGTTACATAGTTTTGTGTATGTGTGTCCCCAGATTTAATTTACAAAATATAGTCACCCTATCTTTAGTATATTTGTATCAGATCGGTTTGAATTTGCTGATTCAATATAATAATCCTTGCAAAAAAAACATAAGTCACCGGGAACACTCAGCAGGTCAGGCAGCATTTGTGGAGAAAGGAAAGTGTCAACGTTTCAGGTCCACAACCCTTCGTCAGAACTGGGACATGTTGGGAGGGAGAGGCTTTAAAGGGCTAACAGAGAGGCGGGGGGCAGGGCAAGGAAACAAAGGAGAAAATGGGGTAGCTCGGGTTGTGCTTGTGGACAGAACCAAGGTGTTCGGCAAATCATTCACCCAATCTGCGTTTGTTTTCCCCAGTGTAGAGGAGACCACATTGTGAGCTTTTGGTAGTGCATGTAAATCGCTGTCTCACATGAAATCTGTGTTTGGGGCCCTGGATGGCGTCACCTTGGGACATCTTCCTGACGTGAAAGGCGCTATACAAATGTAATCTTGTTGTTGTTGGACAGTGATATGAGAAGAGGTGAAAGGGCAGGTATTGCATCTCCTGCGCTGGCCTGGGAAGGTGCCGGGGGAAGGAGAGCAACTGTTGGTGGTGATGGGACCACCCTCTGGTCTCAAAATTGATTTAAACAATTTCAGACCCTAACAGCTCACCTTCCCCCTCTTCTATGACCATTACCACATCATCTTGGTCCCAGACACACCTTTTCTCTCCCTGATCTGCCTGTCAATAATAAATTGGTCATTTTCAATCTACGACTGATTGTGGGACATTGCTGTGCGCAATTGGCTGCCGCGTTCGCCCACAAATATACAGTCAATTCACTTTACAGTGTGTTCTGTGAAGCGCTTTGGGACATCCTCCCGACGTGAAAAGCGCTATATCAAATGCAAGGATTATTATTATTATTATTATTTGTTGCAAGTTCTTTTCCCCCCCTTTTTGTTCTGCATTATTAACACCTCTTTAACCCATCATCCCCCGTCCTCTACCCCATTTTCTCCTTTGTCTTCCTTGCCCTGCCTCCCCCTCTCTGTTAGTCCTTAAAAGTCTCTCCCTACCAATATGCCCCAGTTCTGACAAAGGTCGTGGACCCGAAACCGTGACTCACTTTCCTTTCACAATAGATGCTGCCTGACCTGCTGAGTGTTCCCAGCGACTTCTGTTTTTGTTTCAGATTTCCGGCATCTCCTTGCATTTGCTATAGCGCCTCATCAGGTCTACCGAGAAGTCTCAAAGAATATACTGGAAAGTGAATCGACTGCATATTTTGTGGGACGAATATAGTGTAAAGTCAACATATAAAAATTTATATGCAATTGAGAAAAGTGATTGGTTCTAAGCTGAACTCATAAAGCACAATAGGGAGGCTGTTTGGTTTTCAGAAGTGGAACTTTAACCCAGATACGAAAAAGGGGTGCGTGGATAAAAATATCTGGCTGCTTTTCATGTGGAAATCGTTCTCAGTTGTTGCTGCAAGTCAGTGGTGAGTGATCTGTGCATGTTGCGGTTGAAACTATAAGGACAAGTGTATTTTCTTTGCTTGTTGTGTTGTGGACATGGCAGCCCCCCCCACACACACACACACACAGAGGAGAGCAGAGCTCACGCAGCCTTTCCTGTTTGCACAACCCCGGGTGGTATTTGCTGCGATCGGCGAAATAAATGTGTGAGAGAGGGAGGTCTGTCTGCCTGTCCGCCTGTCTCGCTGCCTTGCAGCTTCACGCTGTCAGCTGGCAGTTTTTAAGGGGAACACAAGGCAGGGAATGCGGACAGGCCGGTGCAGATGCTGAATCCCCCACAGGCGTGAGGATCTGGGGTGAGGTATGTGCAACATTCCCGGGTGTCCACAGGCCCAGTGTGTGTGTGTGTGTGTGTGAGAGAGAGAGAGAGAGAGAGAGCAATGTTCATTCAGTGTCTCCACAAACATCTGTATTTTCTACAGTGCCCTGACCAATAACTACAACATGTGGAGCAATGGTGACAATTGTATTTGGGAATAGTTAACTGTGTTCAGCCCAAGTGTTTAACTGTATTTTGGCATCCAGAGGATCAGTGTGTGTGAGCGCTGTCATTTTCATGGCAGATAATGAACCGTCTCCATGTTTGGTGCCGTATGGATCTTCCATATGAATGGAGTCACAAGACAAAATGCATCTCTGACAACTTGTTTCAGTTCCTCCGAAGTTTCATATCACTGTTTTGTAACGGGGTAACAGGACTTTGTGAACACCCTGTAAAGTGAAAGGAAGCCTTTGTCCTTAACGGAGTAACAGGACTTTGTGAACATCCTGTAAAGTGAAAGGAAGCCTTGTCCGCTGCCCCACCCCCCTCTCCCCCACCTGTATTGAGTAGGAGAGAAATTGGTGGGAGAAATCTCCTCCCCCACCCCGGGCCAGATTCACTTTACTTATATCGCATTTCAGAGTCTGCCTTTACGCTCTACCTTCACAAAAGTAGTACAGTATCCGACTCACACACCACTCGCTCTGGGAACCAACAACAACAACAATAAGATTACATTTGTATAGCGCCTTTCACATTGGGAGGACGTCCCAAGGTGCTGGACAGTGTACAGCATTTCAGACCCGAGCTGGGGTCAGGGGGGGAGAGGGGAGGGGAAGAGATATGACATGATCGAAGAGGAGGGTCTTGAGGCGGGACTTGAAGGAGGCTAAGGAGGGGGTGAGGTGGAGTGACTGGGGGATGGAATTCCAGAGATTGGAGGCAGAGTGGCTGAAGGCTCTCCCGCCAATAGTGGGGCGGGTGGGTCGGGGGACGTGGAGCAGGCCAGAGCCGGCTGAGTGGAGGGAGCGGGCGGGTTGGTAGGGGATTAGGAGGTCGCAGAGGTAAGGTGGGGCGAGGCCATGGAGGGTTTTATATGTGAGGACAGGATCTTAAACTGGACCTTCTGAAGAATAGGGAGCCAATGGAGTCGGGTGAGAATGGGGGAGATGGGGTCACGGAGTTTGGTGCAGGAGAGGACACGGGCTGCAGAGTTCTGGACTATCTGCAGCCTGTGGGGGTAGAAGTTGGGAAGGCCGACAGCAGGGCGTTTGCATAGTCGAGCCTGGAGGTCCATACGGAAGATGTGGCACCGAACATGGAGATGGTTCATTATCTGCCATGAAAATGACGGCGCTCACACACACACTGATCCTCTGGATGCCTAGATGCATGAGCAAGAGTTTCAGCGGCCTGAGGGGTGAGGTAGTGGCAGAGTCGGGCGATGTCACAGAGGTGAGGGAAGGCAGAGACTTGATCTTGAATGTGGGGGAGAAAAGACAGTTGAGGGTCGAACAAGACACGTAGTTCCTGACTGACTTGGTGAGTTGTAGTGTGCAATCAGAAACCTCTGCTCATGACAACCTGCGCCTCATACTCTCAGGAATTAGATAAGTCGGGTCCGTCAGTCCAGCAAGAGAGTGCACAGTCCAATTTGGATATGCAGAAATGTACGTGTGGGTGGTGTACCTGTGTGGAAATCGCAGTCTGGTTCAGATACTATTAAGCACAGTGATAGGTTTTTTACATGTCGGCTGACCAATCTTAAACATCATTGGATGAGGTTTGGCAAGGGCTTAGAGAAGAGCAACAAGATGATTTAAGAGTTTAGATATTTCAGTGATAGTTTGAGAAACTCAGCTGAGCTTGTTTTTATTTCAGAAAATTTTTTTTTTAGGGTGGTGGGGGGGAAGACCTGATATTGCAATATTGTTTTGCCTGATGCCTCTGACCCGAGCCCCTCTCCCAAAACGCCTAATAATAATCCCTTGAAAAAAACAAAACAATAATAAATTGGTCATTTTCAATCCATGACTGTTTGTGGGACATTGCTGTGCGCAATTGGCTGCCGCGTTCGCCCACAAATATACAGTCAATTCACTTTACAATATATTCTGTGAAGCGCTTTGGGATGTCTGGAAGACATGAAAAGCGCTATATCAAATGCAAGGATTATTATTATTATTATTAAAATGCCTCTACTTCTGCTTCCCACTCTTTGCTACTCACACAGAATTCTCTCCTGCTCCCCTCCTCAACTGCTCCCCTTCTAGACCCTACCACAGACTCCCTCTCCTCCAGTCAGGGATTCCTCCACCGGGCTCATCAGTGTACTTATCCACACCCACACCCTTCCTACCTTCCAAACCTCCCCCCACCCCTCCAACACCACAGGCACTTTACAGGGTGGCCCTCATCTCTCAAACTTCCCTCAGTCTCTTCCTCTAATTCTCTGCCTCCTTTCCCTCCTTTGAGCACCTCTCTCCTCTCATTCCTCCGCCTCTGCACTGAAAGCCTGTTCATAATGACCAACTTCAACCGTAACCTGTGTTACCCACCAGGTACCTGTCCTCCACCTAGTGAGGTCTCAAACCTGGCAGCTAATTTGCACATAGCAATGTCCCACAAAGTGCCATGAAGTCAATGACCAACTTTATTTGGGGGATTGTTGGCCAGGCCACTGGGAGAGAGAAACTCCCTTCTCTTTAATGTTTCCTTGTGTTAAATTGTTGAGGAAATAAATTACAACGGTCCTTCCTGCACTATCCAGGAATTGTCTGTACTTAACCCACGTTGAATATTTATTGTACTTTTTTGGTTCTAGAAAGATTACACGCTGAAGATGGTAGTTGCCAAATTGTGGACACTGCGCAAGCACTTTGAGGGTTTCCCTAAGAAAGATGACTTTGAACTAAAGGAGGAAGAATTGCCGGAGCTCAAGGATGGAGGTGAGGAGAATGTGGCAGAATTAACTATAAAGACACATTACTTTAGACGTTCACATACACATACACATTCACTACACTCTATCTTGGGAAGTGTTTTGAGATGTGGTATCAAATGCAAGGATCATTATTTTTAACTCCATCCTGGATCAACTTCATCACTGCAGGGAGACCAATCTGCCATTGATTCAATTCACATTGCCAGAAATAGACGTCTGGTTGTTTGATGATGTAAGAATCAAATGTGTTCTCACAGTGGAACCGCCAGGTCTAGTGTATCTGAATAAAATCTAAATAAAATCAAAAATAAAATTGGCATCTCACTCCATGGCTGTTTGTGGGACATTGCTTTGTGCAACTGGTTGCTGCGTATCACCCATAAAATACACAGTCACTCCACTTTACAGTATATCCTGTGAAGCTTTGAGATGTCTCAATGATGTGATAAGGCATTATGTCAAATGAAAGGATTATTAGTTTATATATATTCCTTACTCTTTGGAATTCACCTGATAAACTGGGATCAGACGTTAAACCAAGCTCCTGTCTGCCTCTTCAGGTGGACCTTAAATAACCCATGGCATGATTCGAAAAGGGAAGGGCATTTCTCTCTCCCAGTCATCTCAAAGTGCTTCACTGTAAAGTGGCAGCCAGTACCACACGGCTATTGTGGGAATAGTTTTATCTGGGGGATTGTTGGCCAGGACATCAACGACAGCTCTTGTGGGAACAGTGGGAACAGTCACCCAGCAGGACCAGCCCTGCTCACTGCATTCACTCACAGGAAGCTGACCAGTCCACAGCGGATGCAGTGTCAGCAGCAGCAATTTTTTTTCCCTGCAGACTCTTATAACAAGGAGTCTAAATTTATAGACCCAAACACCATGTTAGTGTCAGGCTGCCCTGAGCAATGAGAAACAAAATTTTTATTACACGTTGTCCTGCACAGGGTGACCACAAAGTCCTGTTATCCCTGTTACAAAACAATGATATGAGACTACGGAGGAGCTGAAACAAGTTGTCAGGGATGCATTTCACCTCCTCACTTCATCCATGATGAAGCACAAAACATGGATCATTTTCTGCCATGAAAATGATGGAGCTCACACACACTGATCCTCTGGACATCTAAATACAGTTAAACACTTGTACTGAATACAATTATCATCATTCTTCCACATGTTTCGGTTGTTGGTCAGTACACTGTAGAAACAAAACATGGGGGTAACAGGACTTTGTGGACACTCTGTAGAATTCAACAAGGTGTTAACACAGTTGTTTTAGTCATTGTGCTAAAATTTATCACTGAATTGTTTTTTCAGAAGTGCTGCTTGAGGCTGTGTTTCTCAGTGTGGATCCCTATATGAGGTAAGATATTTAACTCGTATCACATAATTTGATTTCTATATCTAATGCCCATATAGAAAGCCATTCTTTAAGCAAATATACTCTTGTACACATAAATGTGAAAGGCAAAAATAGTGAAACCTATGTGACATTTGAGTCAGTTACTGATTGCTGTGTCACCTGAACTCATAACAGCAATAACCTACATTACCCATATAGCTCATTGATATATGACAGGGGGCAGAGGAACAAAAGTGGAATATTGTAAGCAACATCTCCTATAAATAGATTTTATATAAATGGCCATTTAAATAATGGATATTACGATTATCATCTTATATTTATCACAACAACAACAACAAAATTACATTTATAGAGTGCCTTTCACGTCGGGAGGATGTCCCAAAGCGCTGAACAGTTAGGTGCCGGGAACCGAGCATGGGGGAGGGGGGTGTAGGGCTGAGGGAGGGCAGAGAAGTGGGAGGGAGACCAAAGGAACGATCGAAGAGAAGGGTCTTGAGACCTGCCTTGAAGGAGGCAAGGGAGGAAGCGAGGCGAAAGTACTGTGGAATAGAGTTCCAGAGTGTGGGGGCAGAGAGGTTGAAAGCCCGGCCACCGATGTATTTCTACAACTCTGCCTTTTGTCACATCTTTTAGACTCTTATTTCCCTGATCATCGTCCACCACTACACTTTGAGATGTTCTTTTACATGAAAGGTTCTATACAAATGCTTTCAGACATCTCAATGATGAGCTAAGGCACTGTACCAAATGCAACTATTATTATTATAATAAATGCAACCTGATGTACATTGGTCAGAAAAACACTTCCTGTAAGATCTGTGGCAGTTGTGCGCTTTCATTGTTGAAGATCTCAACTTTGTTTGGTTTTGAGGGGTTTATGGTGTTGCTGTAAAGTGTATACGTCCCTTTTGTTCTGATACTTCTGTGTCTCCACCTACTGAATCCTGACCATGGGCCTCTTAAGAAGATTGTGTGTCGTCTTCTTATCTGTGGTTTGCTCCATGCACCAAAATGTTTTCTGCATGTTGACACGTTCATTAAATTCTTTCTATTTTCAGGCCTTACAGCAAGAAAATAATGAAGGAAGGTGACATAATGATCGGCACACAGATAGCCAGGTAAATTAACGCTGTATACTCAGTCAAAAAAAATCATGTGAGCACAGCCAGGCCTCTGGTTGTAACAGGTGGGAAGCCAAGCATCTCTCTAGCTGAGTGTGAGGAAATTGAGTGTTGCAAGGTGACTTGCCACCCATTGGGATTTTATTTTCCCTGTCTCTTTCTTTCCTCCCCCCCCACCTGGAACACCACTGGGATGAAGGCTTATTCCCTTTGTACAGAATTATGGTTGCCTTATTGCAATGCAAACATGTTGGCCTTTGAGAGTTGTGCCAACTTGGGTAAGGTGAGTTGTTGAGAGAAATCCCATCACCATGCTTAAGAGTCTCTAAACCAAACTACTGAGAATTCCACACCTGAGTGATCTCCATTTGTCTGGTATTGAGTTTCACTCCCTCCCTGGAGGGACACACCCTGCTTACTTAATCCCACAAAATTTGGGTATAGATTGGCAAGAGCCAAGGCTTGAGGCCCCCAGAGTGTGCATTGGACACACTGCTCTACATTTGATGCCCTATACCTTACAGTAAGAAAACGTAGTATTTATCAACGATGAAGTAATGCACGCAATTTGGATATGAACCAATTGTTTCCTTTATTATAGTCCCATAATTAATGATTATACAAAGAGCAATAACTCACTACCACAAAACATGATAATGGGAGCAACCAGGTTTCAGTGGATAATAGTGATGACTTATCATATCTCTTGGGAGAGCAAAAGCAGCTGGGAGTCGGATCAGATCTGAATCTCCCCGATCCTGGCTAAAACACCCTCAATTATACCCAAAATCTGAATCACTTTTGTGCATGTGCTAGCAATGTTCCCGCTACAAGAATGCTCCCTACCTTCACGCGATGAGTGGGGCTAACCCACATTCCTGTACCAGTTCTGTTCCTTGTACAATAACAAGATAACAAGTGCATCAGATGTACTTTCACACGTCAGTAACTAATTTTCACTCACTTTCATAAGGAATGCCATCTTATTTAACTCTTTCCTCACACCATATAAATAAGATTATTTTATTGCTTGATGGACTTCATTGAGAAGAGCTTATTTGTCAGCCTGGCTCAATGGTAGCACTCTGACAGATTAGCAAGAGCCAAGGCTTGAGGCCCCCAGAATGTGCATTGAACTGAGTCAGAGGTTCGTGGGTTTAAGCCCCAGAGTTGGGAATTAGAACTCGTATAGTGGATCTCATATAGGCTCAGATGACACTCCAATGTAAGGCTGGAGGTGTACTGCATTGTTGGAAGTGCAGGCCTTTGGATGAGACGTTAAACCAAGGTCCCCTCTGCCTGTCCGGGTGGAGGTGGAGGTCAAAGATCCCATGATACTATTCGAAAAGAGAAGAAAGTTCATCTACAAAACACTTTACATTATATCCTTGTGAAGCATATTCATCGTCCTCCTGACATGGTAAGGTGCTAAATTAAAAGTAAGGATTATTATTATTCTCTGATCTGTGCTGTGATCCCACACCTGGTAAAGTCTAATCAAAGTCATTTGAAATGGAAGGGTGAAAGCTCATGTGGATCATAAACATCAACATTTATTATTTGTGCCGAATAGAGTTTTTCCGTGCTGTAATGTTTTGTGTAGTTCTATGTGGACAACAACAACAACTTTCACTTACATAATGTCTTCTACACAAGGTAGCGTCTCAGAGTGCTTGAAGACGTTAGTGAAGTAGCTAAACTTTACAGAGACTGCATGTAAATATCTGTATGCCTTTACATATATTGCTTTGAAATATAGGGGTCAAATTATTTTTTTCCATCTTTTTACAGGGTCTCGGCAAGTAACAATTCCAAGTTCCCAGTAGGTTGTTATGTGGTGTCAAGTAGTGGGTGGAGAACACACACAATTTCAGACGGAAAGAAGATAGAGTTAATGCTCGCTGACTGGCCAGAGAATATATCTAGATCCCTAGGTCTGGGAACTGTGGGCATGCCAGGGTAAGGCTAAGGCTAAGGATTGATGAGCTATGTTGTTGGGAATATTTCAAAGACTGCTATTAAGATTCTTAGCCACAGACATAATCTGTCTGGAAGTCAAAATACTGGTTTTGGCTCATTAAACTGTGGTACTGTGTGGTTTCTAAAGGACTTTCATCCTCCATAAACCGTTTGATCAGTGTAGATTTGTCTATGTTGCAGCCTGGCTCAGTTGGTTACTCCCACCTCTTGAGTCAGAAGATTATGGGTTCAAGCCCCACTTGACGTTGAACTCACATAGTCTAGGCTGACATTCCAGTACAGTTCTGGGGAAATGCTGCATTGTTGGAGGTGCCGTCGTTTGGATGATACGTCACTGCACTTTACAGTAAAATTCCTGTGAAGCGCTTTGTGGCGTCCTCAGGATGTGAAAGGTGCTATAAAAAGTGTAAGGATTATTAGTCTCAGTTTCAGTCTTAACCCTTTTATTTTCCAGGTGCACTGCTTACTTTGGCCTTCTGGAAATCCTTCAGATAAAACCGGGGGATGTCCTGCTGGTCAATGCTGCCGCTGGAGCTGTTGGGATGTCAGTTGGACAAATTGCTAAGATAAAGGTGAGTATCTGCATAACAAATGTTTCTCAAAGACAACACTATATCTTTGATTTAGGTATGTTGCAAATATGGCTCAGAGATTTTCTTGACAGCAAAAATTGACAACAGGAATAATGGCTGCATTGCATTCATCTTATTGCGCCCACAAAAATACACAATCGATTCACTTTACAATATATTCTGTGAAACGCTTTGAGACGTCTCAACAACGTGATAAGGCGCTATATCAAATGCAAGGATTACTAGTATTATTATATTGGTTGTCATTTATCTCGTTAAAACTTTATGAAACAACCACCCAGTGATGCATGATGGAGTCCCGTAGCATAGAGCACTTGCCTCGCAAGTGAGAGGACCCGGGTTCAATTCCCGTTCGAGGCGAAACCTTCGGCAAGGTTTCCTTACTCCACACATCTCTGTTTACCTAGCAGTAAGTAGGAGCCTGGTTGTTAATTGATTGGTGGATCGCTTTCCAGGGTTAATAATAATCCCTCAAAAAAAAATTGCTCACTGAATCCACGACTGTTTGTGGACATTGCTGTGCGAGTTTCATCCACAAAATACACAGTCAATTCATTTTGCAATATATTCTGTAAAGTGCTTTGCAACATCTTAACGACATGATCACAAATGCAAGGGTTATTAATATTATCTTTAAATACAGGCGATGTTGCAAAGAAAATTAGAAACGTGGAGTGTTCAGCAGGCCTTCGGTTTGCACTGGTCTCAGTTGCGCACCCAAGGGGTCAACGGGACAAATGGAAATTCTTAGGTCTTAATTCCTTATGCAAAATGGACGTTGTTTCCCTCAGGGCTGTAAAGTAATCGGCTGTGCAGGAACAGATGAGAAGGTTGCTCTGCTAAAGCAAATGGGGTTCGATGAAGCATTCAATTACAAGACTGTCAAATCACTTGACTCTGCTCTGAAGCAAGCCTCACCCGATGGCTATGACTGCTACTTTGACAATGTAAGCTGCAGACCTGTAATCTTTGTCACAGTTACTATTTAACCAATGTAAGTCATCTCCAAAAATATAACATTTTTATATATTAAAAAAATTGACATGAAAGACGTTACACTTTAGCTGGGGATTTACAAGTGCTCTGGGACACTACCCTGCGTGAGGGACACTAAATAAATGCAAGCTGTTGTTGATTTACTTTGCGCACAACTTTGGCCTGACATCAAAGTCGGCATTCCTTAATGTCTATTGCAATGTCAGATGTTAATGAGGTTTCCCTATCATAATTTTGAATGCTTAAGGTGCTACATGTAATGTCTACTTTGTTGGCTTGGCAGGTAGGAGGAGAGTTTTCTAATGTTGTTATAAACCAGATGAAACAATACGGGAGGATTGCAGTGTGTGGAGCAATCTCTGGCTACAACGATGTTGAGCCACAAAAAGGTAAGGGTTTTCCTGAAAACCTTGGTATGTATTCCCCTTTCAGCTGAGAGGATACTCGCTTTAAATTTGATAGCATTAAACTTGTTTGGATTTTTTTTTCACGCGAAGAATACAGCTTAGCTCACTAGATAACACGCACACCTCTGGTTTAGAAGTTTGTATTTTTGTCAGTTCGTAGTCCAGTGCTGTGTTAGCACTGCATTGTGGCAGGCAGGTGCCATCTTTCAGCTGAGACATTAAATTAAGGTTCAGTCCAACTGTTCAAGTGGCCATTAAAGATCATATACGAAAAGCAAAAGGAGTGATACCCAGTGACCAGGCCAACAATGCCCCAGAACATGCATATTAACTTCATGACCGTGAGACTGCTCGTGCAAATCTGCGACTGTTCTGTTTGCCTGCAAAAAAGTCACGGTACCTACCTGACAGTAATTTTGAGTTGCTCGAGACATTTTAACATGACAAGAATGCAAGTTTCCTTTTCTTTCCTCCACTCCCAAATAACATCACAAATCAGAATAATTGATTGTGGTTTGATCACCTGGCAGATGAAATGTTTATTCTGTAGCTCCTCAGACGCTGGATATTTAAAATATTCTTTTCCCCCTTACATTAGGTGCTTACATCCAAGCTCCCATGATCTTTAAGCAGCTTCGGATGCAGGGATTCGTTGTTTCAACGTGGAATAACAGAAGGGAAGAATCTGAAAAGGCATTAATGGCTTGGGTTAAGGAGGTGAGAAATTACAATCCAGAAACTTTTTATTAACAATAATAATAATAATTGTTGCATTTGAAATAGCACCTTATCACTTTGTTGAGACGGCTCAAAGCGCTTCACAGAATATACCGTAAAGTGAATTGACTGTGTATTTTGTGGACGAAACATATTTACACAACTATATCTGTATTAGTAATAGTAGCCTTTGTGTTGACTATCCCCATCAGTCATGTATGTTGGCTGCTCTCCCCCCCGTCAGTCAGTTGCATTGTTGGGGAATTGTTTTTAGTTACATGTTTGTGCAAGAGTTATCCAGGGTGTCTGAACAGGATGTGGAATACCAATCCAAGTAAAGTGGTAGAAGTACAGTCTATTGTGCGATTCAGGTGGGAAGGGGACAGGTGTATGAATGATAGAAGCTTATCCAGATGCAATCTCTGCATTTGTACAGTTCCTCTGATTCACTGTTGTTGTTTTTTGTTATCTCCTTGCTGATGAGAGCCAGCACCTTGGGACGGCTTCCCGACGTGAAAGACGCTCCATCAAATGCAAGGATTATTAATATTATTACAAATCTAATAATAAAGTTGTTGTTGGTGATGGTGCAGATCGATGGGTGGAATGGCTTCCATCTGTGCTGTGAAGTTCTATGATTCTATGACACACACCAGCTGCCTGTTAGATCTCTTCAAAGACTTTGATACCTCTTTTTTTAAATTTGATTAATTTTATTTCCTGGCTGTGTGTTAAGATACAGTTCCACAGGAGTCAACCACCCTCCAGGACCTCGGCTGTTCTTTACATGTGAGCCTCGTTCATAAATGTTGGCTTATTAAGACTGGGGAACAGTGCAGTCAAGGTTGATACTAGTCTTGCTGTGTTGTCACACTTGTGTACTTGCCAACAAAGTTCACCGGATGGAATCTGGACCCACCTCTATTTGTCCTCCCTCTCTGGAAAACTGTCCTGAAGTGTAGTCTAAAGATTATGACAGCTCTCAGTTCTCTGGGCCATTCTCCATGTGGGAATCTGAACATTTAGCAATGAGGGCAGGAAACACTCACAAACATGTTCTTCCTCACGCAAGAATTGGGGCTTTTTCTTCGCACTAGACATACACTATCAAAACTTGAAATAAGCCATAAAATTACACTAAATTGACATTTAAAATAATAATAAATAAATAAAATGACTATTTGTAGCCCAAGTCTGCCTCAAAACGTTTCTTCCTGGGTTTACTACTTCATGGAGTCCCATAGTGTAGTGGTTAGTGCGTTCACCTCGCAAACGGTTCGATTTCGCGGGTGAGGCAAAACCTTAGGCAAATTTCCTTACTCCGCACATCTCTGTTTACCTAGCAGTAAGTAGGAACCCGGTTGTTAGTCGACTGACGGATCGCTTTCTGGGGGTAATAAACCCTCCAAAAAAAAATTATTTGTCATTCAATTAACAGTGAAATCCACTGTTTGTGGAACCCTTCTGTACACAATTAGCTGCCGTATTTTGCTTACAAAATACTCAGTCAATCCACTTTATAATATATTCTGTGAAGTGCTTTCAGATGTCTCAAAGACATGATAAGGTGCTGTATCAAATTCAAGGATTATTATTATTATACTTAAAGCTGGCATTGTGCTCATAATTAAATAGGATGAACAAGGATTTCTGTCTGTTACCATGGGTTGACTTATGTTGGTATCATCTGTCACCTAAACTTTAGTGGGTAACTTGATAGAAGTGGTGTGGCATTTTCACCTCAAATATATGTGTGGCATTCTTCCTGTGAAACTAATGATTACCTTTGACGTGTTTGCCAAACAGAGACATTGTACTCAACCTGTATCCAACCTATCAGTGCTTTAAAATTGTCAATCAGCAACTCAATTTTGCTTGTATGTGCGCACCAGTGAGACAGTATATTTTTAGTGTGTTCAGGATGTCCACAAAGTCCTGTTACCCCCTGTTACAAAACAGTGATATGAGACTATGAGGAGCTGAAACAAGCTGTCAGAGATGCATTTCACCTCCTCACTCCATCATGTTATGGAAGACTTCACACTGAACCTGGCATCAGATCATTATCTGCCAGGAAAGTTATGGCGCTCACACACACTGATCCTCTGGACATCTAAATACAGTTAAACACTTGTAGTGAATACAATTAAGTACTTCTACTTCTAAACTTCTCTCTACCAACCTGCCCGGTCCCTCCGTTCATCGGGCTCCGGTCTGCTCCATGTCTCCCGCCCGTCCCGCCCTACCATCGGTGTCCTGGCTTTCAGCCTCTCTGCTCTCACACTCTGGAACTCCATCCCACGGTCCCTTCGCCTCGCTTCCTCCCTTGCTTCCTTCAAGGCCGGTCTCAAGACCCTTCTCTTCGATCGTGCCTTTGGCCTCCCTCCCACCTCTCTGCCTTCCCTCACCGCTACACCACCCCTCCCCCATGCTCGGGCCCCGGCACCTGACTGTTCAGCGCTTTGGGACGTCCTCCCGATGTGAAAGGCACTCTATAAATGTAATTTTGATGTTGGTGTTGTGCTAACTACAATTATCATCATTCTTCCACATGTTTCAGTTGTTGTTCAGGGCACTGTAGAAAAAAACATGGGGCTAACAGGACTTTGTGGACACTTTGTACAATGTGCTGTAATCTGAATTCAATTTTTTTTGTCTTCAGGGTAAACTGAAGTCCAAGGAACACATCACGACAGGCTTTGAGAAGATGCCCGATGCCTTCATGGGAATGCTGAAAGGAGAAAACATTGGAAAGGCTGTGGTGAAAATCTAGCCTTAATCTCAATCTTACCTTAAATGTTAAATATTGTGAAATTTTCATCCATGTGGTCGTCAGTTCCCGTCTTGATTTTTCCAATACAATCCTTGCTGGTTTCTTTAGCTTCACTATTAACAAGGTTCAAATGATTCAAAGCTCTGCCAACTGTGTCCTCACCTGTAACAGTCTCCACCCTGCCATCACCCCTGTTTTCTTCAGGATCAATTTCACTTTCAAATCTCTTCATGCCTTGGCATCTCCCTATCCCTTCGATCGGCTCACACCCCCACTCCACTACCAATAACTTGTGTAAAACCTTGCCTTTTAAGCTCAAAGTTCCTCAAAACTGAGGTTAAGTTGTGAATCAACACATTGAGATTTCACCACAGCAGCCACAATAAAATATTCTTATGCAATGGCTTCCTTCAATTTCTTACCCAGCTCGGGTCCGTAACCCTGTCTGTCCAGTGCCTTGGGATGTCCTCCCGACAATAAAGGTGCTATACAAATGTAATTTTGGTGGTGGTGGTGTTACTCTGTCTTGTCGAGTTTCAAAGACGAGAATGTTTTCAACAGGCAACAACCTGTTCATTGTTCACCTCTTACACTCCTTCAATTCTACAACTTCATATGTTTAGTGGAGTAAATGTAACCAGAAGGGAATCCAGGCAAGAACTTTGATAAAATGTATTGTGCAATGATCATTATTGATTGTGTGAAATAATCAATGATTGGGTGATCTGGTTGAGGTGTTTAGAATCATAAAGGGATTGGATAGGGGGGCCACAGAGAAACTATTTTCTCTGCTGGTGGAATCCAGAACAGGGGGGCATCATCTTAAAATTAGAGCTAAGCCATTTAGGAGTGAGATCAGGAAGCATTTTTTCACGCAAAGGGTAATGTAACTCTGGAACTTTTTACCCCAAAAGGCTCTGGATGTTGGACCCATTCAAATTTCCAAGCCATGATCTAATAGAATGGCGCAACCGGCTCAAGTGGCTGAATGGTCTACTCCTGTTCCTATGTGATCAGACAACTGGATCTAATTTGTGTTTTTGACAGCATTCATTTAAGGAATCTTAAGTTGTACAAATTGGAACTCATTTGTGGGTACAAATTAATTATAGTTCTGCTAGTTGTGATCTTCATCCATGATCGCAGTTAGTTGCAGTTGCTTCAAAAATAGACATCCAAAGAGTTGGTGTGATGTACTTTGATGCCTTAGTTTAGAAATTCACTTTTGAAATCACCATAAACCCATAAACATAAACCCCATTATTATTCTATTGAATTAAGTTAAATCTAGCAATTTTTGAAATCTGTCGTCAGGGTATTGTAAAATAGCTTTAAAAGAGTAGATAACATATCTTCAGTAAGTCTAAATTTTTCTTCAAAGCTAGGATTTGATGCAAAAAACAATGCTTGACTGAAAACCTTAATTGCAGTGAAACGAAGTTAAGCGCTATGAATATTTAATATATTAAGACAATAAAAACACCTTAAACCACATGTGTACATTCTGAAGATACCCCAGTTTAAACAGCGAAGAACAAAGTTAAATAGGCCTCCCTGCACTCCTCTGCAGCCCCCTACCTCTCTGACCTCTCTCCTCAAAATAGTGCCCGTTGCCTTTGTTCCTCCGGGTCTGGCCTTTTCCTCGTCCCCCAAGTCCTCCGCTCCACCCTCGGTGGCCGTGCCTTCAGCCACCTTGCCCTGAGGCTCTGGAACTCCCTTCCTCACTCCCTTCGCCTCACCCCTTCTCTTCCTATTTTCAGGTCCCGGCTGAAGACCTTTCTTTTCGACTGCGCCTTTGGTCACCTTCCTCCCCCTACCCCTGGCTCGGCCCCAGGATCCGTTACTGTGAAGCGCTCTGAGACGCCGTCCAGCGTGGAGGGCGCTATATAAATCCAAGTTGTTGTAGGCACTGACAGCTATTGTGGTTTTATGCAGATCAAATTCTGATAGTAGAAAGTAGAAATTCTTAAGGAAAAAATGTATTGACAAAAGCAGGCTACCTAGACCTCAACAAACAACTAGGTACAAACCTCAAAAATGAAATTCCTTTGTCTACATTTCACAAAAGTCAGCTATTACAGTCTTTTTTCAGCTATGCACAATGTGTGATATATTGTTACTGATGAAAAGCCCAAGAGATAAATTGCTGCAGCTGGATTTAAAGAATTGTTTACATCTATAATTCAGTTTCACTAACCAGTTAACGATGGGGTTAATTTCAGTGTTTAATGGTGAAGTGTTTACACATGCTGTACTTGGTGTCACACAGGGAGGGCATTCCTCAATCATGTGCTGCAATGGGCAACTAACATCAACAAAATTACATTTATAGAGCGCCTTTCACGTCAGGAGGACGTACGGTTGGGTGTCGGGGCCCGAGCATGGTGGAGTGGTGGTGTAGGGGTGAGGGAAGGCAGAGAGATGGGAGGGAGACCAAAGGCACGATCGAAGAAAAGGGTCTTGAGACCGGCCTTGAAGGAGGCAAGGGAGGAAGCGAGGCAAAGGGACCGTGGGATGGAGTTCCAGAGTATGGGGGCAGAGAGGCTGATAGCCCGGCCGCCGATGGGCGGGAGACATGGAGCAGGCCGGAGCCCACTGAGCGGAGGGAGCGGTCAGTTTGGTAGGGAGTCAGCAGGTAGGTAGGAGGGTGCAACACTGTGGCAGAGTCTGGCAATGTTGCGGAGGTGGTGGTAGGCAGTGCCAGTCATGGGCGAGTGTGGGGGAGAAAGGACAGTTCAGTGTCAAACAAGACACTCAGGTCCCTGACTGGCTTAGTGAGGTTGAGTGTGCAGCCGTGAAGGCTGATGCTGCCAGGGCCTGAGGCGCGCAGGTGCTGGCGCGAGCCAATCAGGAGGGCCTCGGTCTTGCTGACGTTGCGTTGGAGAAAGTTGTCCCTCATCCAGGACTTGATGTCGGACAAGCAGTAAGTCAGGACGCCAGTAGTCCTGGAGTTCAGGGTGGAGGCAGAGAGGTAGAGTTGGGTCTCATCCGCAAACATGTGGAAATTTACCCCATGTCTGCGGATGATGTCACCAAGTGGGAGCACGTAGAGGGTGAAGAGAAAGGGACCGAGAGCCCTGAGGAACACCGCACGAGAAGTGCGGGGGCTGGAGGAGAAGCCATTTGCGGAGACAAAATGGAGGCGGTGTAAAAGATAGGACCTGAACCAGTCAAGGACAGAACCTTGAAGGCTGAGGTGGGAGGAGAGGCGGTAGAAGAGGATTGAATAGTCCACAGTATCAAAGGCGGTGGAGAGGTCGAGGAGGCAGAGGAGCCCTGGTCACACATGATCAGGATGTCGTTTGTGACCTTGACCCGATTGGAGGGTTTCATGGAGGGAGTGAGAGGAGAGAGCGAAGTTGGGAGGCAACGGCTCTCTCAAGGACCTTGGATAGGAAATGGAGGTTTGAGATGGGCCGGTAGCTGGATAGCTGTGATGGGTCGAGGAAAGGTTTCTTCAAGGTGGGGGTGATAGTGGCTGTTCTGAGGGGGGAAGGAACAGTGCCAGATGACAGGGAGAGGTTGATGATGTTGGCAACCATTGGGGCAAGATGGAGCTGGGATTTAAGGAGAGGAGTGGGGACGGGATCCAGGGAGCAGGTGGTGAGCTTCATGGAGGATATGGTAGTGAAGACAGAGGAGGGGTTGACAGGTTCAAAGTTGTGGAAGGAGGGATGGGTAATGGTCGGAGTGTGGGCTGGGGGTAGGGAGGGGGTGGAAGTTGGGAGGGCAGTAGCAGCTGAGCAAATTCCCTCGATTTTGGACTCAAGGAAGTCCAGTATTTTCTCGCAGTGAGAGACAGAGGAAAAAATCTGCGAGGTGTGACGGGGAGGGCGGAGGAGCCAGTTGATGCTGGAGAACAGGAGCCTGGGGTTGCCCTTCACCTCCAGGATTAACCTGGAGTAGAAGGACGATTTGGCCGAGGCGGTTGGGGCGTGGGGCACGGCGGTGTGTGTAACAAAGATGCCCAGCTCAATGAAATGGTTCAGAAACAAGAACCATCAGTTAGGTTTGGATACTCTCACTCGTGGTGATAGGTTTCTGCATATGTCAGACACCAGGCTGAACAAAAAAAGAAACAGCTCACAATTGATATTTAAATGTCACAAAGATATTGGAATACAGTGCAGAACAGAGAACTACCGCAATTAATAATTCTCAGGTGGACATTTACCAGTAGCAGGTGGTAGCTCGGTGCATGAAGTTAAGGTGAAAAAAGGACACTTCTGTGCAAAAATCCAAAGGGCAAAATTCATATGTTTGCAATGAACAAAATGAACCGAGAACCATATTTACCCAAATTGCAGCTCAATATCGTTTTCTTTAAACAATGCCAAGCTGTAGCAAGTAGGACAGTTGCAGAGATGGTGACTAAGACTGGAAATTGTCAGTTTGACATTTTGGTTATATACCAAATCTATTTATATTCTTAATTCCAAGAAATTCTAAGAGTCAACATTTTAAATTGAGGAAACTGGTTTTGGAAAGTTACTAGCAGATTTAATCCACAAGAAAAGTTATTCATTGTTACAATGTTATTCACAATGTAGATGAACAATTTTAACCCCTCACAAATGTTTCACTAAATAACTTCTTAAACATTTTGGTCTCAAACAGCGGTTTCAGTGCATCGTTACATCCATGATTACTGCAGTTCAAGGATTTTTTCTTTCAGCTTCTTTGGATATACCCCAGAAAACTGAAACACCTGAAGAAATAAAAAATAATGGTAATAATATGAAATGTACAGTTGCCAGCTTCAACAACAAATTCTTAAACATTAGAACAAAATCTGAACATTTTTTAGAATAGAACCTTTAAAGAAAGCATTTGAAAGGTTGGAAATTTTCAGGAATTAGAATTTAATCATCCTGTTCTAATGCGGTAGATCAGGTTCATAAAATCCCAACCAAAACCGGGGCGTGGCCCTTAATAATAATAATAATCCTTGTATTTGATATAGCGCCTGATCACAACAACAACTTGCAATTATATAGCGCCCCTCAGGCAGGGTAGGGTCCCAGAGCATTTGATAGTGGCGGAGCACAACTCTGAGCCGGGAGGAGGGAGAGGTGACCATAGGCACGGTCGAATAGGAAGGTCTTCAGGCGCGACCTGAAAATGAGAAACAAAGGGGCACGGCGGAGGGATAGAGGATAGAGTCAGTCGAGTGGAGGCAGCGGGTTGTTGGTCAGGGGGTGAGCAGGTCAGAAAGTCTTCAAGATGTCTCAAATCGCTTCGCAGAATATACTGTACAGTGAATTCACCAAATTTGTGGGTGAAAACACAGCAGCCAATTGTGCACAGCAGTGTCTCCCAAACAGTCGTCGATTGAGTGACCAAATTATTATTTATTTGTTTATTATTTATTATTTTGAAGGGATTATTACCAATCGACTAATAACCGGGTTCCTACTTACTGCTAAGAGGCTTGTGGAATAAGGAAACTTGCCTAACTTGGGCTTCCAGGCAATGAAGCAGCGATGGAGCCGGCACTTGCATTTGGACTTTTTGGGTAAATAAATGTCAGAGGCCAGGCTGTAATTGCAATATAAACTATAAATAGATATATAAATTAATGACCTCCCCTGACAATGCAGTGGTCCTCCGGCATTGCACTGGTGTGACAGCCTATACACTGAAAAGTGTGTATATAAATTAACTGACTGCTGTAACTCACTCAAAGATGGGTAGGATTTTACAAATCATAGAATCATAGAATTTTACAGACAGAAGGAGGCCATTCGGCCCATCATGCCTGTGCCAGCTCTTTTAAAGAGCTACCAACTATACCAACTATATTATTATTATTACCACTCCCTCGTTCTTACCCCATAGTCCTGCAAATGTTTCCATTTTAAGTACCTATCTTAATTCGCTTTTGGAAACTATTATCAAATCTGCTTCCACCGCAGTGCTTTCGAGACTGTAAAAATTCTCCTTGTCTCCCCTCTGGTTCTTTTGCCACTTAGTTTAAATGCCAAAGAAAATTCTTTAAATCGAGCAAACATAGAAATGGGATGACAAATATCTGCCATGAAACATGACTTGGTTGGTATGGAGTCCTGTAGCTCAGTGGTTAGAGCACTCGCCTTGAAAGCGAGAGACCTGGGTTTGATTCCCGGCAGGGCGAAACCTTGGACAAGTTTCCTTACTCCACACACCTGATAATAATCCCTCAAGAAAAAAATAAAAACAATAATAATTTAGTCACTGAATCCACGACTGTTTGTGGGACACTGCTGTGCGCAATTGGCTACTGTTTCGCCCATAAAATATACAGTCAATTCACTTTGCAGTATATTCTGTGAAGCGCTTTGAGAAGTTGAGAAAACATGTGTGATGAGGCACTATATCAAATGCAAAAATTATTATTATTATTATATAAAAACCACTGTAAAGCACTTTGGGGCAGTATCCTGCATGAGGTGCGCTATCTAAATGCAAGTTGTTATTGTAAAAAAGCCCTTGGAATGGTAGAAATAAACTTCTTCATTTCTCCAACCCTGTACAATTCAGATTCAATTCCCAGAAGACTTGCCAATTACACACCAGATGTATCCACTTCCTCCAAATATCCTCGGAATCTAGTCATTATCTCCATTTCACTGAATATAATATTTAAACAAAGAATACGGAGATTCTTTGAACCTAAATCAATTTCACTCAGTCTCCTACTACCTCATCAATCAACATGAATTTTATTAATTTTTAGTTATTTCTAAAAACAATCATTGAAAAATTGAGGTTGGATAGTTTGTTTGGCTTCCAGATTTAATTCTTAATGGATTCATGCAGCTAGATTTAATACTTACAGCCAATCTTTCATAGTTCTAAAGGAACTGGACATCATTGCAGAGAAATTCAAAGCCTGATGTTCAGCTAACTTGAGGACTCAGGATGTTAGTAATAATAATAATCCTTGCATTTGATATAGTGCCTCGTCATTGAGCCGTCTCAAAGCACTTGCCCCACCTCTACAACATTGCTTGCCTCCGCCACTGCCTCCCACCACAGGCCGCCGAGACACTGATCCACACTTCCATCATTTCCCGGCTTGACTATGCCAACTGACTCTCGCTGGACTTCCCAACTCTTCCCTCCACAAGCTGCATTACACAAAACTCTGCAGCTCGTGTCCTGTCCCGCACCAAGCTCCGCGAACCAATCACCTCCATTCTTGCCCAGCTTTACTGGCTCCCCGTCCCTCAGAGAATCATAAGAACATCAGAAATGCTAGACGAAAAAAGACCAAGGTCCATCTAGTTCGCCCTCCACCTTCCTGGCAGTCGCATGCAGATATGTCCCAAACTACCTATGCAGGCTCCTCTTCTCCATTACCAACTGGCTCCTCCACCCACCAACTCACGCCTCGCCCATCCTTACCTCCAATGCCAACTGGCAGGCGATGCTAGACTTCCTCGAAACCAAAGTCCAGGGGATCCTCTCAGCTGCCTTTGCCTTTCCGTCTACTACCCCCTCCCCATCTCCCCCTCTCACCCTGGCCCCTACCAGCCCTCCCTCCACACCTTTGAACCTGTCTCCCACTCCTTTCTCACCACCACTATAACCCACATGAAACTGACCACCTGCTCCCTCGACCCTATCCCTATTTCTCTCCTTATCTCCCAGCTCCACCTCCTTGCCCCTCTACTCACAGACATCATAAACCTCTCCCTGCCCATTCGCACTGATCCCTCCCTTTAAAAACGGCCACACCTGTCCTTAAAAATCCCTCCCTGAACCCATCCCTGCTCACAGTCTCCTTCCCAATCTCCACTTCCTAGAAGGAGTGGTTGCTTCCCAGCTTCACTCCTTCCTCTCATGCTGCTCCCTCAAGAACCCCTCCAATCAGGTTTCCGTGCTGCCCACAGCACAGAAACAGCTCCGGTAAAAGTGACAAATGACATTCTGTCCATCTGCGACCAGGGCTCACTCTGCCTCCTCATCCTCCTTGATCTCTCTGCTGCCTTCAATACCATTGACCACTATATCCTCATCCATCGTCTCTCCTTTCACCTCAATCTTCATGGTTCTGTCCTTGAATGGTTCAGATCCTACCTCTCACACCATCTCAACTTCATTTCCACAAACGACTTCTCCTCTAGCTCCCGTACCATCTTGTGTGGCATTCCTCAGGGCTGTGTCCTTGCTCCCCTCCTCTTCAACATCTATATGCTCCCTCTTGGTGACATCATCCGCAGACATGAAGTCAACTTCCACAGGTATGTAGATGACACCCAACTGTACCTCTCTGCCTCCACCCTTGACTCCAGGACCAAAGCTGTGCTGACAGAATGTCTGTCAGACATCAAGAACTGAAGTAACTTTCTTCAGTTGAATGTCAACAAGACCGAGGCTCTCCTGATTGGCTCCCATTAGCGCCTCCTCACCTCAGGCACTGACAGCATCACCATCCATGGTTGCACACTCCACCTTACTGAGCCAGTCCAGAACCTTGGGGTCTTGTTTGACCTTCTGCTTCACGTCCCCTGCCTTGCCCACCTCAACATTGGCGGGCGGACCTTCAGCCACACTGCCCCCACATTATTTCCCGAAAGAAAACTATCTAATCTGTGTTTCAAAGAATCAACACTTCCTGCTTCAACTGTCTCCCGAAGGAGCCAGTTCCCAGGTTCACTGTACACTCACTGAAATAGTATTTGCGTAGATTCGTTCTGAATTTATCCCCTTCAATCGCAGGCCGTGTCTTCTGGTTTTACTGTTCTGGACAAGTTGAAGCAGCCTATTATGCTTTATGTTGTCCAGTCCCTTTAGAATCTTAAAGACAGCAATCATGTCGCCGCTCACTCTTCTCTTTTTCAGTGTGAACATGCCCAATTTACTGAGTCGCTCCTCATAGTCCAGTCCTTCCATTCCCCCGCACCGCTCAGACCTCCTAATCCCATATCAGCCTATCCGCTCCCTCCACTCGGTGGACATTGGCCTGCTTCAGGTCCCCCGCATTTCCCACCCCATCATTGGCGGTCAGGCATTCAGCATCTCTGCCCCATACTCTAGGCCCCCATACTCTGGGACTCAATCCCTCCACCTCATCCCCTCCTTCAAGTCCCGTGTAAAGACCTTTCTCATTGACTGGGCGTTCAGCCACCCTCTCACCCCCAACCCCTTGCCCTTCACCTCTCCCGACCCCAACTCCCAGTGCCCCTCCAGGGCCAATACATCTTTCCTGAGGTTTGGTGCCCGAAACTGAATGCAATACTCCAGATGGGCTCTATACAAGCTGAAGCATCATTTCTTCCCCTTTTTTTCATTTCCACCCTATCTCTGTGACCTCCTAACCCCCTACCAACCCACACGCTCCCTCCGCTCAGCCAGCTCCGGCCTACTCCATGTTCCCCGACCCACCCACCCCACGATTGGCGGGAGAGCCTTCAGCCACTCCGCCCCCAACCTCTGGAACTCCATCCCCCAATCCCTTTGCCTCGCTTCCTCCCCTGCGTGCTTCAAGCCGGTCTCAAGACCCTTCTCTTCAACCATGCCTTTGGTCACCCTCCCACTTCTCTGCCTTCCCTCACCCCTACACCACCCTCCACCATGCTCGGGCCCCGATACCTGACTGTTCAGTGCTTTGAGACTTACTCCTGACATGAAAGGCACTCTATAAATGTAATTTTGTTGTTGTTGTTGTTCTCCACTTCTGATCTGTGCATACAATTGAACTAAATGCTCTGGGACCATAACGTGAGGGGCACGTGAGGGGCACTATATAAATGCAAATTATTGTTGGTGCTTCTGCTTACTGCTGTATCATCCATGTCAATTTCACAGAATATTACACCTGTATTTTTCTCCACCAGTTCCTAAGAGGGCAAGAAGGCAAATTGGGTTTTGCATCCACAGGCCAGGGAAAGGGGTCAGAGAAAATAAATGTGTAACAACCAGATTTACCACTCCCGATTTCACCATGCCCCCCAACTCACCCTTCCCATTTGGTAGGAAGAAAACATGTGGATGTCAGTTCTGCAGAGATGGACTTTACTGGGATGCCTCCCAACACCATTGCGTCTGATAATCAATACTAACTGCCAAGGCAGAGTTGATGTGTAAATGGCAGTTGCTATCTGCAGTCAAAAGACAAGTCTGAGTTAGAAGATCGGGACTTGGAGCTCAAAGTCTAGGCTGACACTTGCGTGCAGTTTGGGGGGGGAGGGGGGCTGCGTTGTCGAAGATGTTGTTTGTAAGACATTGTTGTGTCCAAACTGGCTGGTACATTTACCCACAAAAGTCACTACACTTTACAGTAAATCTTGTGAAGTACTTCGAGAATGATCTCCTGACGAGTAAGGTGCAGTCATCAAATGCAAGGCCTATTATTGTATAACTGTAATGAATTGTGAATCAACAAATATCTCATTGCTAATTCAGTCACAATATTTGTGACTATTTTTTCAACAATGTTGCTCCATTTCTGGAGTCCTGTAGCTCAGTGGTTAGAGCACTCGCTTTGCAAGCGAGAGACCTGAGTTCAATTCCAGGCAGAGGGCGAAACCCTGGGCAAGTTTCCTTATTCCACACGCCTAATAATAATCCCTCAAAAAAATCAAAAACAATAATAAATTGGTAATTTTCAATCTACAACTGTTTGTGGGACATTGCTGTGTGCAATTGGCTGCCGCGTTCACCCACAAATATACAGTCAATTCACTTTACAGTGTGTTCCGTGAAGCGCTTTGGAACGTCCTCCTGACGTGAAAAGCGCTATATCAAATGCAAGGATTATTATTATTATTATTTCACTACTGCATCAGATCCTGATGCAGATAAACCCCATTATCATTGTCTTGAATTAAATTAACTCTGGCAATTTTTTAAATCTATCTTCAGAATGCCTTAAAAATAGTTTTGAGAGGGAGATAAAATATCTTCAGCAAGTTACAAGTCTATGTTTTTATTTCAAAGTAAAGATTTGAGGCAAAAAAAGCTTGACTGAAAACCTTTATTTCAATAAAACGATGTTAAGCGCAATATTTATTATATTGAGACATTAAAAACACCTTACACCACACGTGTACATTCAGAAGATACACCAGCTTGAACCGCGAAGAACAAAATGAAATAGCTGCTATTGTGGTTTTAGGCAGATCAAATTCTGATGGTCTCATTCTATTCAAAACTTTTTGATCAATTTAATGGTCTTGTTAGAATTTTTTTGTTGTAAGTAAGAAATTGATTTATTGGATCTTGCTAAATTCTTAAGAAAAATAAGTATTGGCAAAAGCAGGCTACCTAGACTACAACAAACTGCTAGGTACAACCTCCAAAATGAAACATCTTTGTCAATATGTCACAAATGTCAGCTGTTATGGTCTTTTTTTTCATCTATGGACAAAGTGTGATAAATGGGTTTCCTGATGTGTCAGATATCACGCGGACCAAAAAAAAACAGCTCATGGTTGATTTTTAAATGTCACAAAGTTAATGGAATGGAGTGCACAACCGAGAACTACTGCAATCAGTAATTTTCAAGGGCACGTTTACCAGCAGCAATTGGTAGTTTAGTGGGTGGAGTTAAGGTGAAGAAAATTTCTGTGTAAAGATGAAAACAAAACATATTTATCCAAATTGCAGCTCAAGATAATTTTCTATCAACAATGCTAAATGTTATAGAAAGTAGGATAGTTGCAGAGATGGAGACTAAGGCTGAAATTGTCAGTTTGATATTAGATTATAACCAAATCTACTTATGTTCTTTAAAAGCCTACATTTTTAATTGAGGAAACTGATCTTGGAAAAACCCTAGCAGATTTAATCCCCAAGAAACGTTATTCATTCACATTCTAGATAAACAACTCTATCTCTTACAAATTGTTTGACTAAATAAATTACTGAACATTTTAGTCTGAAACACCAGTTTCAATGCATTTTTACATGCACGATTACTGCAGCTCTTGGATTTTGTCTTCCAGCGTCATTCGATTTGCCCCAGAAAACTCAAACACCTGAGGAAATATAAAATAATAGTAATAATCCTTGCATTTAGTATTGTGCCCATACAAAACGTACAGTTACCAGCATCAATAACAGATTCTTCAAAGTAAATGTTAGTAAATATCTGAACACTTTCAGACTAGAACCTCTAAGGAATGCGTTTGAAAGATGTTATTTTTGTTATATTGCGGTAGTTTGGGTTCATAAAATCCCAGGGATTGATCCCAGTAACAGGGATACCAAAAGCCCAAGGGAATCAAATTTATTTAACCTAATATTCCCCCACACGGTACAAATCCCGATTTACCTTTGCTCCATTCTTGTAGAACTGGAATGTTGGCATGCAGCTTATTCCACAGTGTTCAGCTATATCCTAAGGAAAACAGACGAGAGGTGAATTCAGCAGAGCTCAATATATGTACACAAGGTTCAGACTAAATTTTTGAAACAAACAATATGAGCTGTTGTTATTTATCGTAGGCTTAATCATAATACGGGATTTTAAATAATATAAATAGGCTTTGAATTAGAAATATATATATACACACATATATAAATAAGCCTCCAATTAGCACAGCAGCATTAGTTTGGAGCTCTGCAAGTTCACCGTCACTAGATTTTTTAAAAAATGTAAACATCAGCTGTTTACAAAAACTGAAGAGCAAGTTTCAAAATTAGTAGGTTTAATATTTAACATAAATGTTTAATATTAATATTTAATACATTCATATTTTAATGTATTAATATGTAATTCTCACTTTACAGTATATCTTTTGAAGAATTTTGGGTTGTCTTCCCAACTTGAAAGGATTAATTTTATTTATTATTACTATTTATCCTTAAAATAAAGATCCTTTGCCTTCTTTGATAAATTGTAGCTTTTATAATAAGAACCTGCTTTGAAAAATGAAATGGGCTCATTAGTTTATGTCTCATGAACGCAGGTGACAGAGCTGGAGCGAGGTCAGACCTGCTCACCCCCATTAACCAAAATAGACCAAATGCGTTCCACTTAGGTAAACGAGGGTTGTCCCCGCAGACAAGTTCCAATCCCCCCAAACTCTTCTAGGCTCCAAATTGTCAAAGGACAATGCGAACCTGAACCATATCTTCACAACCACCCGAGCAAGTCAGGTAACGGGATCATCTCTCGGGCAGAACAAGCCCAGCCTGAGCCTAGTGAACAAGTGCTCAAAGTAGTTCTGTGTTCCAGTGTGGATAGGTTCCTCTCTGTGAGGGCAGATCACGCGCCTCACATCAGAAGTGCTGCAATACCGATCCCAACTAACAGAGGGCTGAAACCATAGCTGTTGCCAGGAGCTCACCCTTCTCATGGTGAGCTTCGTTGCGTTAGCCCCTCACAAAAGAACATCAGTAGAACTTTTCTGGCAGGTGCTAGTTCAAGGAGTAGCTAATAATAGATACTACATTTGATCTTAGCCAGATGGTTGGAGTTAAGAAAGAAGTTGACAAACCGACATGAATGAAAACTTCTGATCTATGCATTTAATTAAGCTTCATCTGAAATGTCTGGTCACTGGTGCTTCTGCTTACCGCTGCATCATCCACGTCAACATCACAGAATATTGCAGTTGGATTTTTCTCTGCCAGTTCCTAAGAGGGCAAAAAAAACTAATTGGGTTTTGCATCCACAGGCTGGGGGGTGGGGGGGAGAAAAGGAAATTCGGAACAACCAGATTTACAATTCCTGATTTCTACACCATGTGCCCCCCTCCCCATTTTGTAGGAAGCACACCTGTAGGTGCCAGTTCAGCAGAGGATGGACTTCGCTGGGATGCTCCTGTAGAAAAAGGGAACAGAACCTTGGCAGGGACGCCGCAGTGACTGGGGTGGGACTGGTTGGGTGTATAGTGTATGTGTTTGCAAGGTTTCTGGGTGTGTGTTTGGGTAAACACATGTGCTTACAGTGCACATTGGTATGCCATCCAAAAGCGGCAAGTGTGCCTTATCAGGCTGTGTGCAGGCGTGCACGTGGAGGTAATGTACACAGGGGCGTTTCCTGACTGTCCTAAAGGGAGCGTCGCAAAAAAATGCGTGCCAACCTGTGTGCTGTGAACCTATCCACACTCCCCACTAAGATGGGAGGAATAGGGAGGGGAGTACAAGACCCCATTTTTAACTGCGCCCTGCAAAGGGAGTCAGAACCCTGAGGTGGGAAAGCCTTGGTCACTTCATCAAAGTGTAGTGCACAGAGGCAACCCCCTCGCCACAAGGGGCCGGGTCTGTTGTGTTTTGTAACGGGATAATAACGTGTTGCGTCTTCATTTCTGTAACGGGTTTGATACTGTCCGAGACAAGTGTAAATATATATCAACAAATAAATGTACTTTGAATAAAAATAAATCAATACTAACTGCCAAACCAGAGTTGTTGTGCAAATGTACCCTGTCACAAGTTGCTGCCTTCAGGAGTCAAAGGGCAAGTTTGAATCAGAAGATTATAGTTCAAGCTCCAAGCTATGACTTTCAGCTCATAGTCTAGATTGACACTCCAATGCAGTGCTACATGGTCAGAGATGCTGTCCTTCGAATGAGACGTTAACCTAAGATCCCATTTGCCTGTTCAGGTGGACTTTAAAGATCCCATAGTACTGTTTGAAAAGAGAAGGGAATTTTTCCCAGTATCCTAGCCAACAATCCCTAAGATAATATTGGTCATTCACATCATGACACTTCACTGTAAATCTTGTGAAGCAGTTTTGGTCAGCCTAGTGTCTGACCCATTAACCTATGCTTAAGAGCATCCAAACCAAGCTGAGATTTCCATGCATCCCACCTACACATGGAAATCCCAGAGAGAGATTGTTGGAATGCAATGCTCACTCTCTCCCTGGAGGGACACATCCTGTTTACCTAATTCCGGAAAGTATTAAGCGCAGGTTGGCAAGAGCCAAGGCTTGGGGACCCCAGAGTGTGTGTTAGGGTTCTGCTGGAGTCTAACCAGCTAAAACTGCATAGCTTGCTACTGATATCACTGTTTGGCAAACTTTCCCGCTGTTTGTCCAACTAGGGCAACCCTACCTGTTGGGGCTTTGACTTGCAGGGTTAACAGGAGCTGAGTAGGATGATTCCCTGCCCCTAGTGACTGGCCTGCCGATGAGCCAGGCTGGCTGTGCTTTCATCAGCAGTGCCCTGGGATACTGTGGACCCATCTGACTCAGAAACTGGACTACTGAGACTACCACAGAGGGCTGGCTCGATTCTGACATTTCGTGGCCAAACATGTCACCTTGGAATCAATTCATCTCCAAGGAGAACCCACTTACCTCCCCCCCACCCAAAGAGGATAGTCACAAGTTGGTAATTTGACATCTGGCAAGTGCAGGTTTGAGCCCTCACTGAGTAGGTGAACAGTAGGTACCAGGAACTCCCTGCGAGCTTCCTGGTGAGCAATACAGCTCAGCATGAAGTGTGTGTGAGTATTGCCACCATCTTCCTGTCGACAACTCTGGCACACATCCCTTCCTATTGAACAATGGTTCCAACAGTTGGAGGTGCAAGGCTTATTGTTATATGACTAACAAAATGCGAATCAACAAATATCGCATTGGAAGTTCATAGTCAAGCTATTGGATCCAACTGTATTTTATTGACAATGCTGCCCCATTTCACAACTGAATCAGGCTTTGATATACCGGCAAGATGATAGTCAGCAAGCAATTTTCCGGGGAAACTGAGCAAAGCTCTTACATTTGTCATTCTTCACAGTTTTCACAGTTAATAAACCCTTCAAATAGAAATGTCAGTACTGTAGTAAGAGGCTCACTAAGAAACCTTTGCAAATTTACAGTATCTTGTTGTTTGAAGGATACACAAATTGCATAGTGTTGGTTCTTTCTTGGGTAAACCCACACATAAGGCAACAGTCATCAGCCTGTTCAGGTGAACGTTAAATAATCCATAAAAGGGGAGTGGATTCCTGGCCAACAATCCCCCAATTTAAAAAAAGACTAATTGTTCAGTTCAAGGCTGTTTGAGAGACATTGCTGTTTCTTTGCAGAAGCTCATTGACACATTTTGATGTGATAAGGCACTATATCAAATGCTAAGATTATTATAATTAACTATGATCAATATTTACTGTATGGAATGCAGATTCTATGTAATGATTAGACATTAAAGTGTGAAAATCAGAGTAATTCCACCTCACTCCAACACTATATTTAATTTCAAAATATATATGTATGATGTGTAACTCAGAAAACAGTGCAGGAATTGTCACATCACAATTGTTATGGTGCAGATTTTCTGATCTTCCCTGAGTTTCTGTGAACAGCAAAGTAGGGGAAAGAAGACCCTTGTCCTCATACAGAGTGAGGGAAGTAGTTATTGGAGCTCTTCGATGCCCTCCCCAGCTATAGAGTAGCAATAATAAACACTGGGCATTAAACCACCTTAGACTTGGGGCAGAAGGAACTCTGGAGGAGTGGGGGGGAATACTTTTCAAACTGCAGAAAGAAAGGATACGCTTACAGAGCAATTATTAAAAATAGCTAATTTAGAGAATTTCTGATGCAAGTTAACATTGATTAGAATTTGATCATCAAATTCATAATGTTGGCTGTGCTGACATACAGAAACATATTATTTTACTGTTTTGGAAATTCAAACAGCGTCGTACTGTAAATGTCAGTGCGTGGATTATAATTTTACCAATACTTACATGGAAACGCGGTTTGATGACTTTACAAGGTCCACACCATGTTGCTGAGAAGTCAATTACCACTAATCTACATCCAGCCTCCTTCAGCACCATTTCAAAATCTTTCTGAAAGAGAAACAGCACAAAAATTGCAATCACTGCCACTCCTCCATGTAAGTACACTTCACTTACAAGGCCGATGGGCAAGCCAGGTCTGTTTTTCCTGGAGCCTAACTGATTGTAGTAGCCAGGGCAAAGCATGTGATCTTATCAAATGGAGAAGGCCTTCCAATAGGTTTATATTCTTGTGAACTCAGTGACAAGCTATCAGGAAGTTATTCTCCAATTTGAGCTATATGAGAATAAAGCTGTGGGGTTGCAAACTGCAAACCGATTGATCAGCAACATTCATGCCTATTTTTTAATACAGTAATTGTAAAACAAAGAAAATAAGATTTATGCAAGTCTTCTCAATGTTCCAAGTGCCAAGGCCTACATAAAACAAGAGGATTCATATAAATTGTTATAAAGAATTGCAATTAACTCTAAAATCTTTTCCCTTCACTTTCTGGGAGTATTCCTTTAAACGGTGAGGACAGCAAACATTGGGAGAAACTGGACTTACCAAATGAGTGCGGGAGAAGAATCAGCGACAATACTTACTGACGTAATATCCTTCACGTAACAGTACATAAACATATGTTCATATGTTCATTAAACAAAATTTGAAGAAAAAAGGTGTACAGATAAAGCATGAATTGTACGTTTCTACTTTGAGGGGATGCAGATAATAATGACAATCCTTGCATTTCATATCGCACATTATCACGTCTTTGAGACGTCTCAAAGCGCTTCAAAGAATATATTGTAAAGTGTAGTGATTGTATATTTTGCGGACGGTTACGCACAGCAGTGTCCACAAACAGCTGGGATTTGAGTGACCAAATTATTATTTATTTATTTACTTTTGAAGGGATTATTATCCCTGAAAACGATCCGCCAATTGACTAACAACCGGGTTCCTACTTACTGCTAGGTAAACAGAGGAGGGGTGGTGGTGAGGGGAGGGGGATGGAGTAAGGAAACCTAGATGTTCAAAACCTTGCAATATTGGTAGAATCTGACACTTGAACTACCTCAGGGCTAAAATAATATTGGTACATTATGGAGGAAAATATAATTTTGGCAAAACTTAAGTGTATTATTTTGAAAAAATTTCTCCCTCAAGGCTAAGGTTACATTTCATTTACATTTCTTTGAATTCAAGTGTCCTGTAGTATAGTGGTTAGCGTGCTCGCCTCACTTTGATTCAACAGGTAAGTTTCCTTACTCCACACACCTCTGTTTACCCAGCAGTGAGCAGGAACCTGGTTGTCAGTCGATTGGCGAATCACTTTTCCAGGGATAATAATGTGGTCAGTGGCTGCTGAGCTTCACCCACAAAATATAAAGTGAATTCACTTTACAGTATATTTTGTGAAGTGCTTTGAGACATCTCAATGACGTGATAAGGCGCTATATCAAATGCAAGGATTATTATTATTATTATTCAGTGCTGAACCTCAACCTCAGGAAAGCTGCAGCCACTGATGGAAACATCAAAAGGGGAAGAAAACATTCTGTTCAGCACTACTGAGAGCCATTCAGCTTCTGATCAAAATTCAGGTTGTGAATACTGGGTTGTTTTGCCTAATTTATACACAATGCTACGCCCACTTCAAGTCTCACATTCAAAGAAAGAAAACAAACACAAGGAGTATTTGAAGATACAACAAGTAACCTTGATGCCACCATTTGTGGCAGCACATTTATACAACATCAATTATATATGTTTTTAAAAACTGGGCAAAAAAAAACCAATCATATGCCCTCAATAATAATAACCCATAATAATAATAATAATCACCCATAATAACTTCTCTCTTTGCAAGGTCTGCCTGAGCACCTTCCACTTGAACTATCTCAGCATTAAAAACAAACGCATGAACAGCATCGTTTTCAAAGGTTAAAGCTGCTGTTCAACCTTCACAGCATCACTTTCCACAAGTTGATCCATCGTCACCATGAAAAATCATATAAACCTAAACTAGCAATTTATTCTACATTTGCCAAAAATGTTAAGGTCATTACTGACTTCCAGAGATTTTTTAAATACCTTCCCTCTATATGAAGGCTGTGATTTTAAAACACACAATTAATGATATGCCTAGTACCCTGTATTACTGAATGAGGGTTGTTTTATAAGCATTAAGGTGATAATAATAATAATCTTTCCATGATATTTTGGGAGGACATCTCAAAGCATTTGACAAGCTATACTGAAGAGTGAAGTGACTGTGTATTTTGTGGGCGAACAATATGAAACAGTTCAAAAAATTGTACCTTCTTGAACAGGGTTGATATTGAAATTATTATGTAGTTCTCGTAAATCGACTCCTAAGAAACATTTTAGCATTTTGCCACTCAAACCTTTAACATTTTAAAGAGTCATGATGTCAACAACACATCTTGAAATGAGCAATGAAAATCTGTATTAAGAAAGAGCTTGAGGCAGTTTTTAATTTGAATAATCTTAATAAAGGTTTTAGGCCAAATGTCAATTGAAAGGCGAGCGCAAACTAAAGGGAGAGACCAGATCACCGCTGCTAAAATACTTTCACCTTCCCCCTCCCCAAACACTTTCATATCCACTATTGCCATCACGGAGAGTTCACTGGAAAGGCAAACAGAATGCATTGTGCGGGTTGGAGAGATTACAGTATAACCTAAGGTTCTCCCCTTCAGCCCAACCACTTCCCCTATCATACACATGCACACAGGTTAACACAAACGCACACGCACACACACACACACAGGCTAACACACACACACAGGCTAACACACACACAGGCTAACACACACACACACACAGGCTAACACACACACACACAGGCTAACACGCACACACACACACACAGGCTAACACGCACACACACACACACACACACAGGCTAACACGCACACACACACACTAACACACACACACACACACACAGGCTAACACACACACACACAGGCTAACACACACACAGGCTGACACACACACAGGCTAACATGAACACACACACACACAGGCTAACACGCACACACACAGGCTAACACACACACACAAGCTAACACACACCTACAGGCTAAAACACACACACACACACACAGGCTAACACACACACACACAGGCTAACACACACACAGGCTAACACACACACAGGCTAACATGAACACACACACACACAGGCTAACACGCACACACACAGGCTAACACACACACACAAGCTAACACACACCTACAGGCTAAAACACACACACACACACACAGGTTAATACACACACACACACAGGCTAACACACACACACAAGCTAACACACACCTACAGGCTAAAACACACACACACAGGTTAATACACACACACACACACAAGCTAACACACACCTACAGGCTAAAACACACACACACACACAGGTTAATACACACACACAGGCTAACACATACACAGGCTAACACACACACACACAAGCTAACACGCACACAAGCTAACACACACATAGGCTAACACACATAGGCTAACACACACATAGGCTAACATGCACACACAGGCTAACACGCACACACAGGCTAACACACATACACACAGGCTAACACACACACACACACAGGCTAACACACATACACACAGGCTAACACACACACACACACAGGCTAACACGCACACACACACAGGCTAACACGCACACACACACAGGCTAACACACACACACACACACACAGGCTAACACGCACACACACACAGGCTAACACGCACACACACACAGGCTAACACACACACACACACAGGCTAACACACACACACACACAGGCTAACACACACACACACACAGTGTCTGACTGACTGACTGTCTCTCAGTGACTGACAGCCTCCTGTACCCCCATCTCTCTCACCCTCTCAGACCCGCCGAGAGCTGCTGTGGCCCGGGTGGGGGGGGGGGGTAGTGGCCCGGGGGGGGGTAGTGGCCCGGGGTGGGGGGGGGGTAGTGGCCCGGGGGGGGGGGTAGTGGCCCGGGGTGGGGGGGGGGGTAGTGGCCCGGGGAGGGGGTGGGGGTAGTGGCCCGGGGTGGGGGTGGGGGGCTGTGGCCCGGGGGGGGGTAGTGGCCCGGGGGGGGGGGTAGTGGCCCGGGGTGGGGTGGGGGGCTGTGGCCCGGGGTGGGGGGGCGGTAGTGGCCCGGGGGGGTGGGGTGGGGGCTGTGGCCCGGGGTGGGGGGGGGGGGGTAGTGGCCCGGGGTGGGGGGGGGCTGTGGCCCGGGGTGGGGGGGGGGTAGTGGCCCGGGGGGGTGGGGGGGCTGTGGCCCGGGGGGGGGTAGTGGCCCGGGGTGGGGGGGGGTAGTGACCCGGGGTGTGGGGGCTGTGGCCCGGGGGGGGGGGGGTAGTGGCCCGGGGGGGGGGGGGGTAGTGGCCCGGGGTGTGGGGGGGGTAGTGGCCCGGGGTGGGAGGTGGGGGTAGTGGCCCGGGGGGGTGGGGGTAGTGGCCCGGGGGGGGGGGGGGTAGTGGCCGGGGTGGGGGGGGGTAGTGGGTGAGGTGAGGGGGTATTTACTCACCTGATTCTCCAGGACCCGGACCCCCATGTTAGCTGAGCTGAGCTGAGTGTGGCCCTGTGTGCGGTGAGGAGGGAGGGAGTGCGGGCGGGCGGGGCGGGGCGGGGCCGGGCCTGGGGTGGGGGTGAGAGCTGCTCCGCGCTGTCCCCGGCTCCGGGCTAATGGCTCTGGTTCCCTGGCAACCGCCAGCCTCAGCCTCTCACCTCCTCACCACCACCGCAGGTGCAGCCCTCACTGCACTGTCCACATGGTCCTCATTTACACACTCAGTTGTTTCCATGTCCCTGATGTTATTTTAGCTGTTTTCCCCTCTCGCTGTTCTTATTTTAAACCCCAAAAATATATTCCTTCTTTCTCGATCGACCGAGGAAACCGAACGGATTTGGAACGTCTCCTGATATTTGATCAGAGATTTGTTAACGTTTATTTTTAATTTTCTGAATAGAAATACAACAGCATCAAAAAATAATAACATGAAAATTGGGTTGGGGTTGGGGGAGGGGGAGGGGGAGGGTGGGGTGGGGGGCGATTGTAGAACTTGTCATTCGAAAGAAATCTGCAGACATACATCTTGTAGAAATTTTAGGGAAACTAAAATGTAGTGGGGACTACATAAGACTCATCCTTCGTGGTTGATCCACTTCAATCCACGACTGTTTGTGGGACACTGCTGTGCGCAATTGGCTGCCGCGTTTCGCCCACAAATATACAGTCAATTCACTTTACAGTATATTCTGTGAAGCGCTTTGAGACGTCTAGAAGACGTGATAAGGCGCTATATCAAATGCAAGGATTATTATTATTATTATTATTGATTGGAAAGTATTATTGCATTACCCAGGAACTTCTATGAGAAGATTTTCAATAATAGATCAGAGACGCTGATTGTATTGGAGTCTGTCCCTTTTATGATCTCTTTAAGAGCATCACCCGGAAATAACATCTCATTTGAAAGACACCGCCTCTGATGATACAACAGCCCCACAGCACATGGCACTGGAACATCAACCTGGACCATGAGACTAAGGACTGAGGTGGGCTTGAACCCCAAACCTCTGATCCAGACACAAGAAGTGTTACCAACTGAATCAATCTGATACTAAAGGAATGTATTTCACTTCTTCTCCAACTTTGTCCAAAGCATGGTGTTTCACTTAAAAATTAACAGGACTATTGAGGGGGAAGATAAAAGAGGGGAGACTTTTCTGGATGACTCCTCTGAAATTTGGATTTACAATATATTATGCAATCACTTAAGAATTTATTCTGGACTGTGGGGAGTGTGGATTTCATCCCCTCTTTGACTGATCAAGGCAAGAAAAAAAAACTGGAAAAAGGTGTAAGTTTCCTCCAACAATTAAATATGTGGAATCCTGTAGTTCAGTGGTTAGAGCAGTAGCCTTGCAAGCGAGAGACCTGGGTTCGATTCCCGGCAGGGCGAAACGTTGGACAAGCTTCCTTACTACTCTGTTTACCTAGCAGTAAGTAGGAACTCGGTTGTTAGTCGATTGGCAGTTCGTAATAATTCCTTCAAAAAATAATAATAAATTGTTCACTCAATCCACGACTGTTTGTGGGACACTGCTATGTGCAATTGGCTGCCACGTTTCACCCACAAAATATACAGTTAATTCATTTTACAGAATATTCTGTGAAGCGCTTTGAGACGTCTCCAAGACGTGATAAGGCACTATATCACATGCAAGGATTATTATATACTTTTTTTTAAATGTTGATGTTGAAAAAATGGCAGTTGAGCAAGTTAGAATAGGGCAATACGATGTAATAATAATAATCCTTGCATTTGATATAGCACCTTATCACGTCTTCTGGACGTCTTAAAGTGCTTCACAGAATATACTAATTAATATATTAATAGAGGGATTCAAAGTTATGAGGTTGATTGATAGAGTAAATAAGGAGACATGGTTTTCACTGGCACGTGGGTTGGTAACCAGAGGACATAATTTTAAATAGATTTTAAATAATTGGCAAAAGAATTACAACAACAAGATTGCATTTATAGAGCGCCTTTCACGTTGGGAGGACGTCCCAACTAGAGAGGAGACGAGAATTTTTAATGCAGTGAGTTGTTATGATCACAACTCTCTGCTATGGGTTAATTAGGGACAGCCATCACGGATTTGTTAAAGACAAATCTTGTCTAACAAATCTAATAGAATTTTTCAATGAGGAAACGGAGAAGGTGGATGAAGGTAGTGCAGTTGATGTAGTTTATATGGACTTTCAAAAGGCATTTGACGCATAAAAGACTTGTAAGAAAGATAGAAGCCCATGGTATAAAAGGGACAGTGGCAGCATGGATCCAGAACTGTCTCAGAAACAGAAAGCAGAGAGTAGTGGTGAACAGCTGCTTTTCTGACAGTGGCGTCCCCCAGGGATCGGTATCAGGACAACTGCTCTTCTTAATATATATATATAAATGATCTGGACTTGGGTATAGCAAGTACCATTTCCAAGTATGCGGATGACACAAAGTTAGGTAGGATAGTAAACAGTGAGAAGGATAGGAGCCAACTGCAGGAAGACATAGACAGAATGGTAAAATGGGCAGACACATGGCAGATGAATTTCAATGTGGAGAAATGCGAGGTATTGCATTTTGCAAGAAACAATGAGGAAAGGCAATACAGGCGAGATAATACAATCTTAAGGGAGGTTGAAGGAACAGAGAGATCTGGGGGTTCAGGTAAATGAATCCTTGAAGGTGGAAGGACAGGTAGATAAAGCTGTAAAAAGGGCAAATGCAATACTAGGCTTTATAAATAGGGGCATAGAGTACAAGAGTCAGGAAGTTATGATTAACCTATATAAAACACTGGTTAGGTCTTAGTTAGAGTACTGCGCCAGGTTTTGGGCACCGCACTATAGGAAGGATTTTAAGACATTGGAAAGGGTTCAGAGGAGATTTACAAGGATGGTACCAGGAATGAGGGACCTTGATTATGAGGAAAGGCACGAGAGGATGGGATTATTCTCATTGGAGCAGAGAAGGAGACCTGATAGAGGTCTTCAAAATCATGAGGGGATTTGATAGGTTAGAAAGGGAAAAACTGTTTCCACTGGTGGGTGTGTCAGTGACTCGAGGTCACAGATTTAAAATAGTTTCTAGGGGGGGGGTGAGAAGAATTTTTTTCATGCAGCGAGTTGTTGAGATCTGGAATGCATTGCCTGAAAGGGTGGTCGAGGCCGATTCGATAACTACTTTTAAAAACGCAGTGGACGGGTATTTGAGGAGGACGGGTTTGCAGGGTTATGGAGAAAGGGCTGGGGCGTGGGATTGGCATTGCATTGCTCTTTCCAAAGAGCCGACACAGACTCGATGGGCCGAATGGCCTCTTTTTGTACTGTAAGATTCTATGATTCTATGAACAGTGAGTGAGTGGGATAAGTTGGATAGTTCTTTCAAAGAGTCAGAAAGGCAGAATTACAGGGCTGAGTGAGACAAATTCCTGCCTCTAGTAAACCCTCCAAGCCCTATCAATGTGCCAGGCTGGCTGGGCTGTGATCAGCAGTGCCCTTACAATAGTACTTAGGACACATCTGACTCAAGACCGCCACAGAGAGTTGGTTCGTTTCTGACATTCTGTTGCCCAGTTTAGTTCCAAGGAGACCATGATTACCTCCCCCCTCAGAGGATAGTCACTGGATGATATCTAACAACTGTAAAGTATATGATACACAACTCAGCAGCCCCGCTAACAATACAATTTACATGTTACTTTTCACAACGGGGGAACATCTCAACAAAGCTTATATGAAACAAATGATTGCACAGTGCACTCTGCTTCTCCTGTCAAGCAACACAAAGTGGGCTTCATGATGTTTGACTGATTGTGTGCACTAGTTACATATTTCTAGGACTGTAACCTATCTTAATTTGTAGCCAAATAAATATACTCTGCTGTATTTCCATTTCAATCAGCCGCTAATAACAAAAACAAACTGAGTTAATTTAGCCTTGATCAACTATTGCTCTGCAACCATGGCATTCATTCAACATAGAGAGATCCTTGAATAATTTTTCATGCCAAGTGGTTGGTTACCTTAGAAACCAACATTTCCACCTTGCATACATTATTTCTGGGAACATCTGGTTCAATGAATATGATCAAAATGCTTTAGAAATAGGACTGGGGAAACACAGAACAAGAGGTGAGAGAAATGTATAAGGCACCGAGGGCATGAGCAAAGAGGAGGCTTTGAGGAGATTGCTGATTACTTTAGAAAAGCATTTTTATAAGAGCTGGATAGAACTGATAATGTGGAAGCTGCATCAAGTATTAAACTGCAGTGGCTCGGGCATTTTACACCGAGCTGGAGGTGGTGGTGGTTGGGGGGGTGATCGGTCAAAGAGGAAGGTCTTCGGGCATGATTTGAAAAAGGGGAAGGAGGGGAAAGGCAAAGCGTTCCAAAGTTTCAGGACATCATGGCTGAAAGCACGGCCGCTGATGGTGGAGCGGAGTAGATGAGCTGGAGGCCAGGGATAGCCGAGCGGAGGTGGCAGAGTGGGGAGTACGCAGGATGTGAAGGGATTTGTAGACAGATGTGAGGATCTTGAAATTGATCCTTTCTGTGATGGTGAGCCAGTGGAGACTAGTGAGGTGTGAGACTAGACTAGTGTGATGGGGGTATGGTTTAGAGTCGGGTAGTATACAGATGGCAGAGTTCTGAATTTGTTGGATTTTGTGGACAGTTAGAGAATGGCATGAATAGTCAAAGCAGGAAGTGATGAAATCATGGACGAGGGTTTGAGCTGCGTTTGGGGTAAGGTTTGGTCGGAGGTGGGCAATGTGGCGGAGGTGGAGGAAAGCGGACTTCATTGGGGACCGGATGTGGGGTAGGAAGGAAAGCTGAGGATTGAACCATACGCCCAGAGTTAGGGTACAGGTTCGGTTGATCTTAGGGAAAGGCCTGGGAGGTTGAGGAGGTCAAAGCCACAGGAGAGAAGACATCGACAGGAGCCAAGGAATATGGCTTCCGTCTTGTTGACGTTCAGTTATGTGAAAGTGTATTTCATTTCTGCGGATGACATCGCCAAAAGGGAGCATTTAAATGAGGAAAGGGGGCCAAGGATAAAGCCTTGCGGTATGCCACAGGTTACTGGGGTGGGTGAGGGCAGGAGGAAAAAATGTTTGTGGATACAAAGTGATGGCGGTTGGTTAAGTAAGACTTGAACCATGTGACTGCGGTCCCACTGAGGTGTATGATGAAGAGGCAGTGAATGAGGATGGTGTGATTGACTGTGTCAACTACAGCGGAGAGGTCCAGGAGGACAAGTAGGCAGAGGAAGTCCTGGTCACAGAACATCTCTCTTTCTCTGTCATTTGTGACCTTGACAAGCATTGTCTGTGTTGTGGGCAGAGTGGAAACCAGACTAGTGGTGCTCGAATAGGGAGTGGAAATGTGAGTCAAGTTGATTTGCAATAATCTAATAATAACTGCTGTGTGCAATCAGCTGCCATGTTTCGCCCACAAATATACGGTCAATTCACTTTACAGTCTATTCTGTGAAGCGTTTTGAGACGTCGAGAAGACATGAAAAACACTATATCAAATGCAATAATAATAATCCTTGCATTTGATATAGCGCTTTTCACGTTGGATGTCCCAAAGCGCTTCACAGAACACACTGTAAAGTGATTTGACTGTATACTTGTGGGCGAACTCGGCAGCCAATTGCGCACAGCAATGTCCCACAAACAGTCGTAGATTGAAAATGACCAATTTATTATTGTTTTGGAGGATTATTAGGCATGTGGAGTAAGGAAACTTGCCCAAGGATTTGCCCTGCCTGGAATTGAACTCAGGTCTCTCACTTGCAAAGCGAGTGCTCTAACCACTGAGCTACAGGACTCCACAATGCAAGGATTATTATTATTATTATTATTAATGCATTCCAGAACTTTAGCAAGGAAAGGCAAGTTCGTAATGATATGGTAGCTAGAGGGATCGAGGATGGATTTTTGAAGAAAAAAATCAATCAAGAAAAAAATTAGTTGGTTAGCTGACGTAAAAGGTTGGCCACCACTGATCTAGGCAATAAATGTTTTTTTCCCCCCCCAGCAGAAGTGAATTACTTATTATTTTCCTGTATTAAATTTAATTTGCAACCTGTCTGCCACTGCTGCTAGGTTTTGCCTTGTATTCCTCTTCATTGTTTACAATGCCGACCCCCCTCCCCCTTCGTAGTTTGCATCATCTGCAATTGAGACCTCACCTCCTATATCTGAGTCCAAGTCATTATGTATACGGTCTCGCCAGTGGTTCCAAGCAATCTGAGCTCCTGCTCAGATAATTTAACTACAATGGGCTGAGTGGAAAAGTTAATTCTCTGTTCTCAGACTATTTGTTAGGGATAGCGAAATCTAGTAGCAGTCAGGAATGGATCACCACCCTGGTAACACTACAAAGGAGATGAGAGAATCAATCAGAAGTTGATGGGGAAAGAGGGGGGTGGTGGAGTTACATATTCTGCCAGTGATCACATTTCAAACCTATCTGGCAGCAACAAAGCCCATTGGCAATTGTTAATCATGAAATACAACAGAACACTTAAATGCTTTATATTTTATTGGTCCAATATTTAAAATCAGTTGAGGTAAAGATAATTGCAATATCAAAAACATACGCAACATTTTGTAGTTTTTTTTCCAAACTAGTTTATATAATGTACATACAGTTTATACATGTCCCATCGCAAACAAATGCAACCACATATCACTTAGGGCAAAATTAAACTGACTAGCATCACAGGTGCAGAACAGTAAATATACAGCCAGCCAATAAAACTGTAGGAAGAGTAGTGAGTAGCTTCAGTACAGCACAAGAATTTACTATAGCTAGAAGGCAGCCAAATAGATGCTAAGGTTTCAACACATAACCAATGTAGTACAACTTCAAATAAAAGTTTACAAATTGCATCGGAGAAAACTATTTTCTACTTCAAATGGGCAGCATTTTACAGCTCTGCCAATCCATTATACAAAGCATTTAGTGCAAAAAAAACATCGAAAAAAAAAGCTTAAATGTAGAACTTTAATATTGTATTCAACATTCACAGATGTGTTTTCTCCTCTCCCCCACAAAAAAGTATTACAATCAAACCTCCATCAAAGAAACAAAACAGTAATCTGCTGGTTAAAGCACATGAATGCATTATGAAATTCCAGTGCTGGAATCTGTCTGGTTTTATTAGGGAATTCCCATCCTTTATAATCCTTGCATTTGAAATAGTACCTGATCATGTTAAAACACTCAAAGTGCTTCACAGTACTGTAAAGTGCAGTCACTGTACATTGTAGGTGTACTTTTCCACTTTTCCAAGCCACCTGCTTATTTTAGTTGTAAATAAAAATGCAAAAATACTCCTGTCATGTTAACATTTGAAATGCAGTCAGACACAATAGCAAATGCTTCCTCAAAAACAGTTTCAGCACATAAGGCCAAGCAACTGATGATTTCAGCTCACTGAAAACACAGGAGCTGGCTCTCAATTAAATGCTCTCAATTAGTGTTGATCACATGAAAGTTTCAATGGCAAGTTGAATTGAGATACTATATTGGCAAGTAAAAGCAATGACTTGAAAGCAGTGCTTGTAACTGTAGGCCCATATATGAATGTGCAATTCTTCATAATATGTGAGGCTCATATCTACATTCCCCCCCCACACTCCCCAAATTCTCAGAACACGAATGTAGCTAAATAGATTAAGGACTTTCATTAAATGGTGGGCAAGGACAATTTGTTCAGTTAAATAATTGCAGATCTTGACCCTAATTTTTCAATTGTAAGTAGCAAACATCAACTCTACCTCAGCAGTTGATATAGTGGACAAGCAGAGCCACAGGCTGAGGTAACACACAAACACGGTCCTCAGAAAAAATGAAGTCAGGAACCTAAGTTGGAGGCAACAACATTTTCAGTTTCTCAAAGCACTGGGCATGTATGCTGTCCTTTTTACTACAGCAACAAAAAGAAAACTGACATTTACTTAAGATGGATAAATGCTATCCCTCTTATCCATCCCAGCTCAGTTTAATAGTCAGTATTAGGATCATGTTTCTATGAATCGGCCATCTCAGTCAGAATAATGGAAACAAGATTATTGGACTACAGGCTTTGGAAGATAGACACCATCCTATTCTCTCTTTCTGGTGTAAAATCCCGACCATGGCTACAAATCCTCAACCACCAGGCAGTCAATTGCAAATGTGGGTAGGCACAGAGTCGGGTGGAGGCAAGGAGAAACATTCTCACTACTATTCTGTAGCTTCCACTAGATCTGAAATATCATCTGTCCTGTTTTGTGATTGGGAAAAGGGGATGGGAATCAATATCAAGAGATGGTCTCTCCCTTATTGAAGAACTTCAGATACATGCAATGGTCATCTAACAACACTGAAATCAGGAAACTATTTTGATCATTCTCTTCATGGTTTTCATATTCATTGAATAACATCCAAAAACTATAACTCACCTAAGAAAAGGTTTATGGACACTACAGTACACTTTAGCATGTTTGAACAATTTCAAAACTCAAATTGCTTGCATTACAAATTCCTTATTTAACCCATATTCTCTAATCTTTGCTCTGAGATGTTTTTCAGTGAATGGATGAAATGTTACCAATCTTAGCACAAACTAGGCAGGTAGTCAGAATATCTTCAGATGTAACAACTGTTATTGGTTATTAAATGTTGGTAAAATAAATGTACTGCATTTAAATAGGCATGCAAACCAAATCATTTAATTGGTGGAAAGGGAAGTGAATCTCACATTTACTTAAATGTCTATTGGGATAGCTTTTTTTTAAAAAAAACAATCAATACTTGCTTCCCTTATTTTGGTCACTACAGAACATATTGCATCTACTTTGAACTGGCTGCATTGCAATGGAATCTGGAAAATGTATCTAAAAATGTGCAAGTTGTTTACTCCCCCTCCCGCTGTACTTGCTGCATATTTTTACAGTTCACAAAACATGAAGACTCGACAGTATTTCATGAAGTATGCATGAAACTACTGGAAAAGTATCTATTTGAATGGCAAGTTTTCTTCCGCACACAGAAATGTTGGACATCCTACACAAGTCCAATCATTTAAAATTCCTGTGCAAGAAAATGTCCTCACCATTAACACCTGGTCAGTGACATTTTAAAAGACATTTTCAATGGCACAATTACCAAGTACTCCTGATTTGAAGGAGTGCAAATAATGGTTTCAAAATAAATCACCCAGTGTTATTTTTAAGGAGGATGGAAACTATGTTCTGCTAAATAATGCAACACATACTGCACAAAGCCTCATTTTTTTAATATATAAAGTCTGGAGACAAACCATACCATTGAACATCAACTACAGTTCTAGGAAAAATGAACCCCAAAAATATTCACCAGAAAAGTCAACATGACAGCACAGCTCCACCTTTAATTCCTAAGTGTACTCAAAGCTGCCACTAACTAGCCTTTTAATCTTGTACACATATAACCCAAAACTCAACTGGTATTCAATTTGTCTTCTGGACTGAAGTTTACAAAGAGGGCACAAACCAAGGGAAACCTAACAGCTTTAAAGCTCCACAAAAATGTGCTAGTTCTATGTCACTTTCTTTAGTCAAATAAGTTAATTGAACTGGAGAGTTTAATCAGTCCAGCAGAGCCACTAAACCGAGCCAAGCAGTACAGAGAGGAAGTGTGTGTGTAAAAAAAACGTACCCGGCACCACTTAATTCATACAGAACTAGAAATTTGGAAGGGGCTGAAAAAACAGAAAAAGTTAACAAGCTCCAACAGCAAACTGCTGTATTAATTATTGGCAAAGCAATTAAGTGAGTGAAAGCTATGATGAGGCATGCGTGTAATGGTCTGTAAACATCCCAAAGCCATTCACATGCCTACAAAGAGTGAGAAAGGCAGAGTGAAGAAGGGACATTTTCTATTCTTCCAAATAGTTGGTGCTAATGGGGCATCAGCTATGGCATGGGAAGAAGTGTCCAATCTGTGCTCTCAGTGTGGAAAGGTGGAGGCGGGGGGGTGGGGGGGGGGATATTACAGGAAACACCCAAATTCCCTTTACTCAAGTGTTCAAATTAAAATAAATATTCTCCCGATGTGTGCAGTGGGAATGTCAAACACCTACCGGTCTATCTGCCCTACCCCCTTTCTCCCCTCCTAAAATATTAATCTAGCATTTTATCTTCACAGACCTCCCTGGAATCCTGCGGCTGACTCGTGCAGAGAGCTGGGTTTTCTTTTGCAGTACAAACTAAACGGAGTTCAGCTTCTTAGCACTGGTGTCAACGTCTCTCACCTAATGACAGATGGCACTTTCTTCTCATTAACATAGGAATGAATTGGTGTCTGGATAAACGTTTGTTGAACAGATGCTCAAGGAGACATTACACAATAACATTGTGAATAAATTGGAAGGCAAGGCAAACCATGACACCCACAATGTGAACATTTAATTCCAATTTATTCAGTAGTGGTCAGGGCCATTAATTCTGAGATAAGACATCTATTCTAGAGTGGTGATGTCCAAGTACAGGACCAGACATCTGCATGTGGGTGGGCAACGGAAAGAGATAATTAAATACTGTACCTAAATAAAAGTTAGTAGTGTGCAATATTAATCTTACTGTATGCTAGTTCCTTCATGATTTATTTCAAAGCTGAACACTTTAAAATTCACAATAATCAATCAAACAGAAATGAGGAATAGTTATTTAAAAATCAACCACTAGCAAGGCTCAAAATTCTACAGATAATTATAAATTGAAGACATTGCAAGTCTTATATTAGAAACTATCTGAAAGGCTGTTATGATCCACAGAACCTGAAGAAAATCTGAATGTATTCAGTTTTCATGCTGTACATTGCTTGTTGATCAAACTAAGTTCTCAGGGATATCCGGAAACATTGAAATCTAGAAATGAATAGTTCAGACAGATTCCTACATAATACCATTTGTCCATTAGCAAGATTATCCCTTAAAGGTCACCACTATTGGCAGGTTTTGCTGTACCAGATACAGTTCCAGTTCCTTTATAGACACAATGGTAATAACCATTCAAACACACTTAGCTATTTTAGTTCCATGATTACGCATCACATTCTCTGCAGAACAAATGCATTCCAAGTACATTCAAAGTGCACTTCAGTAATATGGGCCATCACAGCTTTAACTACAAGTCCAGTAAAACAATTTAAGACCATGGTCAACAGTTAGCACCAGGTTAACTTGGAAGGACAGAGAGAGGACATTTAGTAACACGGTTCTATACTTCCTCACTGCATACATAATTTTAAAGTTGTTTTAGCAGTTTATTTTCCACAGACATGTTGACCTTTATGGGTTAACAAATCAATCTCAAGTTTTCATCATTTCATCAATTGGTGTTAGAAAATGTCATGAAAATGCAATTTTCATCTGCACGTATGAATTGTAATGAATACAACAACATTTCTAAATGAATAACTTAAAGCCTTGTTTGAGGTTACTCTAGAAACATACTCGTATATTCATTGATGTGTCACCAAAGGGACTCACCCTGAGCTCTTTCTGATTTTCCTTGGGAAAGGGTATATTCCTGAAACCATTAGTGCTGATTAGGAGCTTCTTTCCCTTCTCTCTTTAAAAAAAAAGGTCTTTTCACAACAACTCTCCAACTGCGAGGACATAGGTCCTGCTCCCATGTTGGTGCTGCCAAAATCGCTATGTTGCATGTTCCAACTTAACATCATACTTCAGGAAAGCTTTGAAGAAACTCATGCTCAAGAGAGAGGGAAATTAGTGAAACAGTTTGCAAATCATTTTGGCTTTTGTAGGAATACAACCAGGTACTTTTGGAAGTGACCTCTTGAGACAGCCTAGGCTCAAAAGGATTGCTATTTAATATCCTTCTTCAATTATGCGCTAATATATTCACAAAATGCAGGGTTGCTCTAATACTGTAGGTTTAGTAGGTACAAGACCACCAAGTCTACATTATTTACAAGTTAGACTTAGGAGGGATCAATAATCATGCACATGAAGCAACACTTAGTCAAAGCCACAACCATAGTGTTGTAAACAAAAATACAAAACACCTTCAATCTTGGTTTTACCCCACATGGCCTCCCCTAATAAGGCTGTGCAATGCATTCATTCATATGAAAAAATGCAATTCAAAAATCTAACAATTAGAACGTTAGAGAATGTTGATCCCATTACATTACAACAGGCATAGCAAACCAGATTTCACTGGATTTAACTTGGTTACTCTTCCATTGGTTTTAAGAAAGTTTAATGCAGCCATGAAACAAGGCAGGCAGGGACCATTTCTCAGTACATTTACAAATGTTGCCCAAAGAAATTCTCAAGCAGCTATAATTTAAATTTCTTGGGTTATACAAAACATCACATGATGAAGGCACTTTTGAAAAAAAACTATTTTGTTTGCTGGGTGACCTGGCAGTTAAGAAAATCTCACCATCATTAAGCATCCTAGATCTCAGATTAGTCACACACAAGATGGTCTTCATAGCTATGAGTGAGGACGCTTTCTCAACACAACCTTGGCAATCACATTTAATATAAGGCATGACTTTATAAAACAACCTCAGTTCTTACAAGATGAATCATGCTTTGCATATGAGACACTATCGAAATACGTCAATCTCACAAAACAAAAGGGAGACTTGTGAAAATGGGCATGGCAATCAGGATTCGAGGAATGGTACATGAATGACAAAGTCAGCAGCTGGATAAAAGGTACCTGCTGTATTCCACAAACAACCCTAACAAGAAGTACATGGGGTAAAGACTAAACACGTTATGCCCTCATTGCTCAAACACATGTTTGCAGGAAAACATCTTCACCAATACAAGGTTTGCTCCAAGTGATTCACCTTTTCATGAGTTAGTATTCACTCAGTGGTATAATCAGTAAATGAAAAGCACCGCCCACGAGATGGACAGTCAGCTTAAATTACATTGGGACTACTTTTAGAAAAGGAACTATTAGCTTCTATAAAATCTTTAACTTACTGTCCTCATTCTAATGCAATTGGCAGCCTTTTATATGTAATCCACCACAGCTCAGCTGCATCAATCTCGGATCACCACTTGTATAAAGTCTATCAAGTCCCTATAAACAGCTCCATAGAAATACAACCCATTACACCAGGATGCTCAGAATATTAAATGCCCAATGATGTGTGCACGTGATAAAGATAAATCAACAAGAGTCCAAAAAGAGCACAATCATGTTAATCAACAGATGGCCTCCAACACCACCTTCACTGTTTGGAGTACTGAATGGAAGCAGCACTCAGCGAACCACGGCAAATGTGAATTTAGATAACACTGTGCTGACAAGACAAACTTGTACTGAGCAGAGTGCGCACATTCCACAGAAAGTCCAAGTACATGTGGTGTTTACCTACAGCTATGTACAAAACTGTGTGGATTAGATTTTCCCCAAAGTGCAGTGTTCCAGTATTGTGAACTGGGCAAGTGAAGAGGCAAAACAGCCCAAACAGGAAGCAACATTAAAGAGTTGACTAGGAGTGGGCTTCACTTTTAGCATCTGGCTTCTCTTGTAGGAGTGGAACAATCGATTCCCACGCTGCAAGGCACTGCAAGACAAAATCATTTTAATCAGTCAGTACTGAGGAGCTCAAAAGAACCACCATTTATAACATGCTACCTTTCGCAGAAAGGTCCAATGGGCACAAATCATGAGATTTAAATGTGTTGGTCAAAATAGAGGTTTGAATTTGCAGAACTACTGAAAATCTCTCAATTTACTGAACAGTACTAGAGAATGTCACCTATATTTGGGCACTATTCGAAAAAAGGAGTCTCTCTCTCCCAGTGTTCTGGCTAACAATCCCCAAAATAAAATTGGTCACTCACTCCATGGCTGTTTGTGGGACATTGCTGCGCACAAACTGGCTGCCGCATTTCGCCCACAAAATACACAGGGCCAGTATATCCTGTGAAGCATTTTGAGGTGTCTTGACAAAGTGATAAGGCACGGTATCAAATGCAAGGATTATTATTATACAGCACATTGGAGAACTTACCAGCCTACGTGAACAAAGATAGACCATGGATTCCAAACAAACAGCTCAAAATACATTAGAATACATTAGAACATACGGCACAGAACAGGCAATGTGGCCCAACTGGTCAATGCCGGTGTTTATGCTCCACATGAGCCTCTTCCTACCCTTCCTCAACTAAACCTTCAAGCATAACTTTCTATTCCTTTCTCCCTTATCTAGCTTCCCCTTAAACACATCTATGCTATTTGCCTGAATAACTCCTTGTGGTAGTATGTTCCACATTCCCACCACTCTCTGTGTGAAGAAATTTCTTCTAACTTCCTTATTTGATCTATTTGTGACTATTTTATATTGATGGCCCTGGTTTTGGTCTCCCCCACAAGTGGAAACATCTTCCCTATGTCTACCCTATCAAAACCTTTCATCATTTTAAAGACCTCTATCACGTCATCCCTTACCTTCATCTTTTCAAGAGAAAAGAGTCCAAGCATGTTCAGCCTTTCCTGATGGATATAACCTCTCAGTTCTGGGATCATCTCTGTGAATCTCCTTTGCACCCTCTCCAGTGGCTCTACACCCCTTCTATAATGTGGGGACCAGAACTGCACACAGTATTCTAAGTGTGGTCTAACCGAGGTTCTGTAGAAGTTTACCATAACTTCCCTGTTTTATATTTCTATCCCTCTAGAAATTAACCCCAATATGCCTGGTTTGACTTTTATATGACCTTATTAACCTGAATTGCTACTTTTAGTGAATTGTGTATGTGCACCCCTAGGTCCTTTTGCTCCTCTACCCCATTTAGGTTTTTACTTTCCAGGATGTATGTGACTTCCTTATTCCTTCAACCAAAATGTACCACCTCACATCTCACAAAGCAATACCTTCTCATAATACTGAATGTTTTTGTCAGACATTCCAGTCAGCAGCTGCCGGAAGTCTTGTCTCTTATTATTTTGCCATCGATCCCAATCTGCTTTCAGATCAGCATTGAAGCACTCCACGCGGTCCTGGCACTTTTCCACATTGGTTGGTACCTTTGAGATGCAAATAAGAGAAACAGACTTGTGTTCAAACAAGTAATCTAAAGTGCTGCTACGTCATTCCACATGACCACAATATTACTCAAACTGATGCCTGCTCAGAACCTACATTAGTTTGATAATAATCCCTCAGAAAAAAATAAATTGGTCACTTCAACCAACGACTGTTTGTGGGACCCTGCTGTGCGCAATTGGCTGCCGTATTTTGTCCACAAATATACAGTCAATTCACTTTATAGTATATTCTGTGAAGCACTTTGAGAAGTCTCGAAGAGGTGAAAAGCGCTATATCAAATGCAAGGATTATTATTATTATTATAGTTTACTAAATCTGCCCCCAACCTATCCGGCAATGGAATGTCAACATCAAGTCAGCCCTCTGTGGCAGTCTCACTAGTCCGGTTCCTGAGCCAGCGAGGTCTGCAGTACTCCAGGGCACTGTTGATGACAGCACAGCCAGTCTGGCTCATTGGCAGGCCCTGGAAGGGCAGACCAGTCACTGGGGACAGGGAATCATCCCACTCAGCTCTCATTAATCCTGCAGGCCAAAGCCCTAACTGGTAGGGTGGTCCTAGCGGGACAAACAGCGGGAAAGCTTGCTGGACAGCAATATCAATGGCAAGCTATGCAGTTTTAGCTGGTTAGACTCCAGCAGTACCAACACACACTTTGGGGTCCCCAAGCCTTGGCACTTGCCAACTTGTGACTAATACTTTCAGGAATTAAGTAAGCAGAATGGGTTCCTCTATTCCAACAATCTCTCTCTGGGATTTCAATGTGTAGGTGGGATGTATGGAAATCTCAACTTGGTTTTGATACTTTTAAGTATGGTGATAGTTTCCGCATGTGTCACACCCGGCTGACCAAAAAAAACATGGAGAAGGTCATACCTTTGACAACATTTAGATCCGTAGGAAAGCTTAAATAAAAGTATAATACGATTTCATCTGCTTAAGTGGAATGAAGATATTTGGTACAATCCTAATCAAAATTGCTCATTCCCTAAAGGTGAGGCAAGGATTTGGGAGGTGAGGCAAAGAGAAGAGGAAGGAGTGCAAATTTAAAGCAAATTAGTAAAAATGAGGAAATCTACAAGTAACAATTTGTTCAGTTAATTTGGTTTAATCACAGAAAGTACTCCTGAAAAATGTGAGAAATACCTGAAACAGATTTTCTCGGAAAAGCTAAATTATCAGCCTGATGTGTACTGAATTAATTTATCCTCTGATGTTAGTGCAGCTCACAATCAAGCAAAACAACTTCTCCAGGACAGATCAATACAAATCATGAGCACTTCATATTTAACATTAATAGAAACTTGACTGCAAAGCCGGCAGCATAGGAGTATAATAATTTCCTTCAGTCAGAAGCCCAAATACATTTTTACAACAGTATTCACAGTAAAGTTTATCAGCATTTACAGTTTTACTATGTCTGCCATTTCTTTATTTCCGACGCAGTTTTCCTCTCTGTCGTACTCTGGCATGCATTTGGATTCTTGTTGTTTGTCTTCCAATCATCTCCCTCCACTCAAGGTATTTTGATTTTCTTTCCTTTTGTTGGGATACAATTCCGGACAATAGAAACTGTCCAAGTTGCCATTGTCTTGACAATGACAGACATTGTCATTGTCTGCGTAGGATCATTTACTACAAGGGGCAGTGTGGCTAAATCACAAATGGTCCTCAAACACACACAATCTTCCAGAAAGAGTTTCTGGACAGCAATTAGGACTGGGAACTCGGTGGTTCTAATTGTTGCCTGGCTGAGATAAGCTATTCAAACCTGCCACCTAATTCTCATTTGTATTGCTAATCATCAATGCTGCACCAAACCCAGAATAGTTACCAGAAAAACCCACTAAACATCCCATTCTCCCGACAGTTCACTGTGTACTCTTGCAAGTCAACAAATTCCGCATTTTAATAACTAGAAAGTCCTGTTACCCCGTTACAAAACAGTGATACGAGACTACAGAGGAGCTGAAACAAGTTGTCAGAAATGCATTTCACCTCCTCACTCCATCGTGTTACGGAAGATGTTGCACCAAACATGGTGACGGATCATTATCTGCCATGAAAACGATGGCGCTCCAACACTGATCCTCTGGATGTCTAAATACAGTTAAACACTTGTACTGAACACAGTGAAGTACTCCTAAATAGAATTATCATTATTCTTCCACATGTTTCAGTTGTTGGTCAGCATTGTAAGAAAAAACATGGGGGTAACAGGACTTTGTGAACATCCTTTACAGAATTCCGCTCTTTGGTTAGTTATTTCCCCAATCATTTGGAGGAGACTCATCATTCAAGCTGAGGGACAGTTCATAGATCCACCATCACCACCTGCAATTCACTTCAGTGAGTGTTCCTCACAAGTAAGGCTCAAGAGCGAGTGTGAGCAAGGTGTCAATTCATTTGGGATTGAAGAAAAAGATTCAGGCTACATTTATGACATGTGCAGCTCAAATCAGATATGAAACTAATCTGCCCATTAGATATTGTCTATAAGTATTATAGGAGCAAACAGGAAATTAACAGTTTGCTGCACATTCAACTTTACTATTAACTTATAGGGAACATTTACAAACTATTTAGCCCTCTGCAAACTATTCAGAGTAATACAGGATCGCAATTCCAGAATTGCATGTCTTTGCAACTTTGCTATCAACAAGGTGAGGGGCAGTGCCCTAGCATTCCAGTTTACTAACTGCAGAACACGAGAAAGTGTAACAAAAACAGAGAGGGATGGGAAAACTCAGTGGGTCAGGCAGCCTCTATGGAGCAAGGAAAGTGAGTCAACGTTTCAGGTCCATGACCCTTCATCAGAACCATACTGCTCTGTGTTCCAGTCTGTGTTCTGACGAAGGTCATGGACCCGAAACGTTGACTCATTTTCCTTTCTCCATAGGTGCTGCCTGACCTGCTGAGTTTTCCCAACTCTCTGTTTTTGTTTCAGATTCCAGCATCTGCAGTATTTTGTGTTTTGTTTACGGAAAAGTGTGTCTGAACTGGACAACAAGTATTTTTGTGGGTTGTTTTAAATGTGGGATAAAGAACCAGTCAAAATAAATATATCTACAGGAGTCCTGTAGCTCAGTGTTTAGAGCACTCGCCTTGCAAGCGAGAGACCTAGGTTCGATTCCCAGCTCACAAAATATACAGTCAATTCACTTTACAGTATATTCCATTTATTAAAATCCACTTCCTAGTCAAATTTCCATAACATTTTGCTTTCCCAGGAGTAAAATTCCCTTCAAAAATAATAATAATGTGATCACTCAATCCACAACTGTTTGTGGGACACTGCTGTGCACAATTGGCTGCTGCGTTTTGCCCACAAAGTATACAGTCAATTCATTTTTCAGTACATTCTGTGAAGCGCTTTGAGAATCTTGAAGATGTGATAAGGTGCTATATCAAATGCAAGGATTATTATTATTATTATTATTAACACAAGCATAACCATATGAGTTCCCTGTTTGCAAATGTACCACTTCTGTCCTCTAGAGGTCAACATTACCCCACTCTACTTTTCCACTGCTCTGGATACCTGGTCCACTAATATTGTTTGCTTGCTTATCAGCCACCAAAACCTGAAAGAGCCTCAATTTCTTGCTCCTTAACACGGACAAGGCAGAAGCCATCCTAGTTCCAACATCTATCAGATGCAGCAGATACAATATTCACCAACCACATTCTCACTCACACCAAACGCTGCCATCACTCCAGTCTGGCCAGGGTTCACCGTATGTATCCTGTCTCAATCGATTTGAAGTCAGATAGACTTCAAAGGCCTCACCCTCGCCTATAAATCCCCTCCCCTTCTCTTATCTATAGAAATGAAAATTATTGTTGTACTGAACTACAGCAAATCTGTAGTCTGAACTGCACTCAAGTAGGACAGGCGGATGCTGTTAACTGGTTTTAAAATCTGGTTCTGCTCAACAGAATGGAAAATTCACTGTAAATACTTGGCCATCACACCAGGAGGAACTTTCCATTTGTACCTTACAGCATGTTTATACAATTTTATAGCTTATAAAGAACTTAAGCATGCCAAACAAAACTGAATTCCATTCAACTAATGTTCCTTTGGATAGATTTGGGGAAAAAATGGCTCAGATTTTCATCATTTTGTACCTCTTTCATAAGATACTTCAGATTTACAGTATTCCAAATCCTTGACTATCCAGCGCCTTGGGATGTCCTCCCCACGTGGAAGATGCTATACAAATGTAATTTGTTGTTAGAGACAAAGTCTTTATTCTTTGAATGAGGTTTAATCTGGCATGTGTATTACCCAAAAGAATACAAATATGGACAAGGTTTCTTTTTTAAAAATGCCTTCTTTCACCTCAAATATCTTCAACTATACAAAATGATGGAATCCAAATTTCTGAGCAGGCATATATATCTAAACCTGTCCATCTGTGACCAGGGCTCCTTCTGCCTCTTGGTACTCTCTACTGCCTTCAATACCATGGACCATTCAAACCTTCTCCACTGCGCCTCTCCTCTCACCTCAACCTTCAAGGTTCTGTCCTTGAATGGTTCAGGTCTTATCTATCACACCGTCTCCAATTTGTTTCTGCCAATGGTTTCTCTTCCAGCCCCCGCACAGTCTCTTGCGTGTTCCTCAGAACTCTGCCCTCGGTCCGCTCCTTTTCAACCTCTACATGCTCTGCATTGGTGATATCATCCACAGACATGTGGTCAACTTCCACATGTACGCTGATGACATCCAATTATCTCTCTGCCTCCACCCTCAATTCCAGGACAACTGACGTCCTGGATGAGAGCTAACTTTCTACAGCTGAATGTCAGCAAAATGTCACCCTCTTGATTGGCACTCGCCAGCCCCTCAGCACCTCAGGCACTGGCAACATCAACATGCATGGATGCAATCTTCACCTCACCAAGCCAGTCAGGAACCTGGGCATCTTGTTGGACCCTCAACTGTCCTTTCTTCCCCATATCCATGCCATGACCCACTGCCTTCCCCCACCTCCACAACATTGCCCGACTCCGCCACTGCCTCACCCCTCAGGCTGCCGAAACCCTCATACACGCATTCGTCACCTCAAGGCTCGACTACAGAAACTCCCTCTTTGTCGGCCTCTTCCCTCCACAAGCTGCAGATCATCCAGAACAACCCTGCAGCTTGTGTCCTCCCCCACACCAGACTCTGTGCCCCCATCATCCCCACCCTTACCGAACTCCACTCTGGCTCCCCATCCCTCAGAGGATAGAATTAAAAATCCTCGTCCTCACGTTCAAGGCCATCCACAGCCTTGCCCCCTCCCACCCACTGACCCCCAATCAACCTGTCTGCTCCCTCCATTCAACAGGCTCCGGCCTGCTCCATATCTCTCTCCCGACCCACCCTACCATTGGCGGCCGGGCTTTCAGCCTCTCTGACCCCACCCTTTGGAACTCCATCCCACAATCCCTTCACCTTGCTCCCTCGCCTCCTTCAAGACTGTGCCTTCAGCGGTCCTCCTACCTCTCTGCCCTTCCTCGTCCCAACCCTGCAGCCCCCACGCTCGGGTCCTGATCCCTGACTGTTCAGCACCTTGAGACGTCCTCCCGACGTGAAAGGCGCTTTACAAATGTAATTTTGTTGTTGTAAACATACAGCATAACTGCCGTCCTATAGTAAATTTCTAGCTGGAGGGCATTTGCACAATAAAGTCAATCTGGAATGTTTGTTTTTGAGTTGATTTCATCCAATGAACCAAATACAGGGCTGCATGCACCCAGTCAATTACAAGCATAATTTCTTCCCAACGTACAGTTATTTGATCCCTCTCTGGAAGTATTAGGACTTGGTTTTCTGTTCAAGTATCTTATTCCAATCAAAGGACATATTGGCATCAGGCGAAACCACTGCCCCCAACTGGGATAGCCTTATTAGTTTCAGATCCTGTACTAAAGGAATCCTATAAAACTAAAGTCACTGAAATGATAGTTAATCCTTGTATTTGATATAGCATCTTATGTTGTCAAAACATCTCAAAGACCTTCAAAGGATTTACTGCAAAGTGTCATAACCATGCATTTTGTTGGTGAATGCAGCAGCCAATTTACACACAGGAATAGCAGTCACAGTTCCAGTCAGGTGTCTTGACACATGTGGAAACTCCCTAATCGCTGGTCTTTCCAACTCGTCCCATCACAAGCTGCAGATTATGCAGAACTCTGCAGCTCATGTCCTCTCCCGCACTAAGCTTCCTGGCTCCTACGTCCCAGAGGATTGAGTGCAAGATCCTTGACCTCACATTTAAAGCCCTCCACCCTACCTCTGTCACCTATCAAAACTTAACCAACCCATTCACTCCCTCTGCTCGGCAGGCACTGGCCTGGTCCATGTCTCTACACTTCCTCCTTGACTATTGACAGTCAGGCCTTCAGCTTTCCTGCCTCCACCCTCTGGAACTCAGTCCAGAGCACCACCGCTCTCCCCCTCCCTTGCCTCTTTCAAGGTACGTCTCAAGACCTTCCTTTTCAACTGTGCCTTTGGTCACCTTCCCTTCTTCACCCCTCTTTTCCTCCACCCCACTCTGATCCCAACCTGCAGCTCGGGTGCACATCTCTCATTGTCCTGTGCCTTGGGACGTCCTTCTGACATGAAAGGTGCTATGTATATGCAATTTGTTGTCTTTGGGAGAGAGTGAGAGAAGAAAAAAAACTTTTTAAGATGCACTATATTAATGTGTCCCTACAAAAAAAAAGCAGAACTGCAGATTGACTGAATGTGGTGATGGTGGTGGGGGGGGAGAGAGAGAGACAAGGGGTTTCTCCTGTTATACGTTTCCTAACACTTTAGTGGTGGTGTCAAATAATATGCTCATTTTATAGTGACAAAATTTGAAGTCACTTCAATTATAAATACAATGAAATTTCCATGGTGAGATTTACAGAATTTGAAAAATTGGCTTTCAATTCTCTATTGAAATGCAAAAATAAACTTGCATATTGAAGTCCCCAAGAACTTGTTCCAGAGATAGGAAATTTTGCCAAGTATTGAATAAATATTTATTACTGCAAAGCTATGTATAACTGTTACAATTTTTTTTAAAAAGTTTTATTTGAAGTTTGTTTAAAAGCAAATACCAAAGAAATCCTAGGGTTTTATTTTAGAAAAGTGCAATTATTTGAAGAATCTTACTACATTGGTTGACACAGTCAAGTGTAATAATCCACAGCACTTGGCTCTAGATATTAGAATTTGGCTATTTTTACAGTTTTCCAAATGTTGTTTCTGCACTTGGGTTGAACCTTTCCTTCGTGAACTAAAGGAAAAAACATCTGTAGAATGCATACAATTCCTGCAGATTAAACAAAATACAAGTTTACAAAGGAAGTCACTTCAAGTATAAATACTATGAAATCTCCAAGCAGTACAGAATTGAGAGCTACATAGTGAACACACAACTTCAGTATATTGAATGGTACAATCAGAATTAACCAATGATATTAACCAGTTAGTATAGCAACAGAGTCCAATTATTTATTAGGGCTAAGAGTCCTTCCTATAATAATCACCCTACTCTACCTAGCACTCTCACCTCCAAATGAGAGGAACCAGGTTCGATTCGCCAGTAGGGTGAAACCTTAGGCACGTTTCCTTACTCCACACAACTCTATTTACCAACAATAAGTAGGAACCCAGTTGTTAGTCAATTGACAGATAACTTTAGGGGGGTAATAATACCTCCAAAAATAAATAAATAAGGTCATTCAATCCATGACTGTTTGTGTGACACTGCTGTGCTGCCATATTTCACTCTATTTTACTATATATTCTGTGAAGCACTTTTGAGACATTTCAACAACGTGATAAGGCGCTATATTAAATGCAAGAATTATTATAATTGTGCTCATCAGAGAAAGTGATTTCAAATCAAACATTCTCTCCCAGTATCAGTATCAAGCCCCCGGCCAAGCATGGCAAGATGTAGAGTAACACTCACTACAACAATCATACAAGTTCCAGCCCATTTGATCAAATCCTTCCAGAAAACCCACACTACCATCCTTTCATCACAAACTCAAGTTTTTCTAAAAAAAATGAATCCAGCCTCCTGGCATCAACCACCTTTCCTGGTAACCTGTTCCAGTTGTTAATTACTATCTAGGTCAAGAAATCCTTCCTGGCGTAAGTCCTGAAATTGTCCATAATAATAATACTTGCATTTGATATAGCGCTTTATCACATCATTGAGAAGTCTCAAAGCACTTCACAGAATATACTGCAAAGTAGATTGACAGTATATTCTGTTTAATACTTATATATTTAATATTTAATAATTATACATATTTAGATATTTTGCTGCCCTAAACCAGTTACTTTAATTTCTTGCAGCTCAGTGTTAACAAAACAAAAGCATCCTCCTCAGCTCCTGCCAACATTTTCTCAATTCCGTCTCTGACCTCAACTTCCCTGGCCTCTCGAATTCAGTGAACCAGTGCCCAACCTTTTTTGGTTCAATCCTTGCCTCTCCTTTCTTCATTTGGTCCCTAACAAAGACTGTTTTTCTTCACCTTTGCCACAGTGCCTGCCTCTGACCCGTCTCACACAAAACGCTTATTCACGCCTTTGATACCTCCAGATTCAAACCTCTCAAAACACATTCCTCAGCAATCTCCCTAATTCCAGCAATCACAGGATCCAACTCATTCAAAATTGACACCTACATCCTGAAAAGTCACATGCCCATCACTCCAGCACTTGCCAGGCTACATATCTCCCAAAAGATCAATTTCCAGGGTTTCACCCTCACCTATAAATCCCTTCACACCCTAGCATCTCACCATCCCTGTGAAGTTCGCCCACAAATATACAATCAATTCATTTTATAGCATATTCTGTGAAGCGCTTTGAGACATCGAGAAGACGTGAAAAGTACTATATGAAATGCAAGGATTATTATTATTATAAGTTCCCCAACCTCCCTCTTCTGCTTGTCCCATCCACTTGACAAACTTCCGGTTCCTGCATGTCCCTCAACCCACCATCAGCAGTCAAGCCTTTAACATTGTGTGTGTGATGAGTCAACCAACATCTCTATATCCCTCTCAGCTTCCCCATTGGCAAGTGTTATCTAATTCATGGAGGACACATGCTTCCTAATCTTACTTTCTATATGCAGCACCTTGCATCTGTACTGAGATAAATATTTTACCCAAAAATCCAAGTTACAATGGAGCCCCATCATAAATCGATATTTATAATACTATAATAGTTGTCGTCCAAACAGAGCTATAACTGATGTGAGTGCCAGTTTGCTTCTGCATTCACTGTACAACCTACAGAAAGGGCAAGACAAAATGTTCAACTTCTTGTGTCATCAAGTTGCCACTGATCTGATAACCTGAAAGCCTTCCATGTGCGATAACGGCAGTGGAGCCAGCCGTGTATTTTGATATTTTGGTTAAGTTAATGTCGGCGTTCAAACCTCAATAACCAAACCAGTGTTCCAGCAAAGCACTGTATAAGTGTTTCCCTGTATTATGGATACTTATAACGTTTGAGATTGCTGGTCAATTGCAAATTAGTTGCCGAGTTTGCCTGCCTAATATTCCTTCATTTTTAATCATTCTGTAAAATGCTTTGAGAAGTTTCTTAAACAAAGATGTTACATAAACATAAGCCTTTACTCCCTTCAATAACTATGCCTATTAAATTGTAGAGTGTCAATCGGATTTTGTAATGAAAGAGTTTAATGGTACTTACCACTGTTTTTTCTTCTTTCTTGTAAGCAGCTGCCTCAAGCTTAGTCTCATACTCAGCTTGTACTTGATCTCTTTTCCTGAGCACATTCTAGGATAAAAATGAACAAAAACAAGCTTTAAAACCTGGCATAGAAGCAGCCCTTTCCCTGGGACTCATCAGCCTCAAACACAATATCCATATTGATGGACCATAAACATGAAATTTGGCATTTGTTCCACAGTAATGTTAAGCTTCAGAAATTAAATTAAGCAAAATGCAACAATTAGCCAAAGTCCTTTAATCTCTCTCCTTTAACAAAATGGACTATTGAACTTCATAGATTAACTTGGTACAGAGCCATTATATAAAGCCTGTCAATTGGTATTCACTGATCAATTTAACTTCTGAACTTATTGATACCACAAATGTCACTCTATAAAACAAATTTATGACAAAAATCCAATTTCATCATCATCTTAGATTATTCAGTGTATGTAACTTGCTAAATGGCCTGCAGTCAATTTACGATATTATATCTGCTAATATATCACTACATCTTAATGATAGTAACTCTAATGTATATTCAGTATGAAATACTAAAATACTAAGTACTTCTTGCACAATTTTTCTCCACAGCAACCCTTAGATTAAAAAGGCAACAACTCAATGGTATTTCAATTAAATGCATTTAGATCCTAGCAAACTGCATTTTAACCAGAGTAGATTATTACATAAGAGGCTGTTTTGAGACCAAATCACTAAGGGTGTTCAGAGCTTTGCCTTACTGTCTTCCTTGTAAGTTGTACACAAACCAATACTTAATAATCTATGACAACTAACAAATATTCCCGACTAGGATCTTCGACATTTGATTCAAGGTCACTCGCTTGCTGAAATACGACTTGAGCTAAGTTATATTCGACAGGGATGAAAATTTTACTTTGTACATTTTAGCAAGTTGCGACTTCAGTAGGTGCAGACATGTGTGTAAAAAGTAACTGTTCTTTCCATGTGGATACCTTCAATTTCAAACAAAAGAAAATATGGTTTGTCTTCTGTGGTTAAACAGAACACAATAGGAAACAGTGGAATATCCTAAACTATGCAAAGTCTTCCACCAGAGCACTCAAGATGATAAATTACACAAAAGCAAGAATTCCTTACACTGATAGAATATTGAGCTAATTGTCATTTCCAATATTTTATAAATAGTATCTCATATCATTCAAGGTTACCTCCAACACATGTAATGCTATTGCCACATCAGACTATGAAGGAGGATCATTAAATAATTCAAATTGTATTAGTTACAAAAAAAAGGAATCAACTTGGAAACAATCTATGGGAATAATTCTGTTTACTCACAAAGAACATGTGAGCCAATTCTTTAGTGATCTCTTTCCAGTGTGACTCAAATTTTTAATTCCCTAAAAACTCGCACCTCATTGAGAAGTTTATACTTCTGTGATATTAGCTGTTGTGAGTTTATGCACCACAATTCTTAATTGCTAAAAGAAACAAATGTAAATCTCTGGGAAAGTTTTTTTTGTTAAAATTGGAACCAATGTAATCTGAAAATATCTTCAAAGCTCCTATTCAAAAGTTAAATCTCAAAATTACATAACCTAGATCATAAGCCAACCCAGAACTTTTTCCTGACCTTCATCGATTCAATGTAAAGAACGTATTCTCTCAGAACAGGTAGAAAATCTTCAGACATATCCTCAGTCAATTCCTCCAGGGATGAACAACAGTTGTCAACACAATTTGACATGCCGTCAAGGGGTTTACTTAGCTCATCTTCTACGGTAGACCAGGTTGAATAAATTGGTCCATATTCTTGCAGTTCCACTAAGTATTCTGTAGATTTGAATGTGACAAGTAAATAGAAAGTTAATTCCAAGATAAAATAATAAATGTAAAACTTTGCAAGAATTAAGTTCTTAATTTAAGTAAACAGAAATCATACTTTTATAATTAAACATGAACTTGCTTAACCCTAGATACAAATCCTATGCAGAAATAAAAGCTATAATGTTCTAAATGCCATTCATAAGGCAAATTGTTGCTATCCCACCAGGGGAAAACAAGCAAAAATAGCAGCAAAATGGACAAAGACCATCAAATAGCATCGTAAGGCAGGAAAATAATCTTAATTGAAGAAAGTGGGGTTTATAAACCATCAGAGCTTCAAACTTAAGCTCTCAATGGAGACAGAAACATCAAAATGCGCTACTAGAACTGTTCCTTTATGTTTGGCCTTTCTAGACTTATGGTGGCATTAGGAAGCTCTACAAGGCACCACTTCAATCAGGACTACAACAACAACAAGATTTCATTTATAGAGCGCCTTTCACGTCGGGAGAATGACCCAAGGCGCTGGACAGTTGGGTCGGGACCCGAGCAGGGGGGAAATGGTCAGGGTGAGGGGAGGGAAGGGAGGGAGCGAGGAGGGGGTAGAGAGTCGAGAGGGGAGCTGAAGGCACGGTCAAAGAGAAAGGTCTTGAGACCGGCCTTGAAGGAGGAAAGGGAGGAGGCGGCGAAGGCACTGGGGGATGGAGTTCCAGAGCCTCGGGGCTGAGAGGCTGAAGGCCCGGCCACCGATGGTAGGGCGGTTGGGGTGGGGAATGTGGAGCAGACCGGAGCCAGAGGAACGGAGGGTACGGGCAAGTAAGTAGGGGGATAGTAGGTCGGAGAGGTAGGAGGGTGCAAGGCCGTGAATGGTCTTGTAGGTGAGGATGAGGATCTTGAATTCGATCCTCTGGGGGATGGGGAGCCAGTGGAGGCGAGCGAGGGTGGGAGTGATGTGGTCGAAGCCTGGTGCGGGACAGTACACGAGCTGCAGAGTTCTGAATGACCTGCAGCTTGTGGAGGGAGGTGCCGGGAAGGCCGGCGAGGAGAGAGTTCCCATAGTCCAGCCTTGAGGTGATAAAGGCGTGGACCAGAGTTTCAGCAGCGTGAGGGGTGAGGTAGTGCCGTAGTCTGGCGATGTTCCGGAGGTGATGGAAGGCGGTGCCAGTTGTGGTGCGGATATGAGGGAGAAAGGACAGCTCAGGGTCGAACAGAACCCGAGGTTCCTGACTGGCTTTGAGAGGTGGAGAGTGCAGCCTTGGATGCTGATGGTGTCAGCGCCTGAGGTGCGGAGGCGCTGACGTGAGCCAATCAGGAGGGCCTCAGTTTTGCACACGTTGAGCTGAAGAAAGTTGTCTCTCGTCCAGGACTCGATGTCGGACAGGCAGCTGTCAGGACATCGGTGGTCGTGGAGTTGAGAGTAGAGGAGGAAAGGTAGAGTTGGGTGTCATCCGCATACATGTGGAAGTTAACCCCATGTCTGCGGATGATGTCACCAAGGGGGAGCATATAGAGGGTGAAGAGGAGGGGACCGAGGACAGAGCCCTGAGGGACACCGCACGAGACAGTGCGGGGGTGGAGGAAAAGCCGTTTGTGGAAACAAAATGAAGACGGTGGGAGAGGTACGACCTAAACCACTCAAGGACAGGGCCTTGAAGGTTGAGGTGGGAGGACAAGCGGTGGAGGAGGATAGAGTGGTCGACCGTATCGAATGCTGCCGATAGGTCGAGGAGGACGAGGAGGCAGAGGGAGCCCTGGTCGCAGATGGTCAAGATGTCATTGGTGACCTTGACCAGGGCGGTTTCTGTGCTATGGGCAGCACGGAAACCCGACTGAAGGGGTTCGAATAATGCATGGGTGGAGAGGAAAGAGCGCAGCTGGGAGGCGACAACTCTTTCAAGGACCTTGGACAGGAAGGGGAGGTTGGAGATGGGCCGGTAGCTTGATAGCTGCGACGCATCAAGGGAGGGTTTTTTCAAGGTGGGAGTGATGGTGGCAGTTTTTAGGGAATGGGAACAGAGCCAGAGGAGAGGGACAGGTTGATGATGTCTGTGATAAGTGGGGCAAGGAGGTGGAGCTGAGAGATAAGGAGTGGAGTGGCGATGGGGTCAAGGGAGCGGGTGGTGGGTTTCAGGGACAGGATGAGTTTGGTGACAGAGGGTGGGGAAACGGGTTCGAAGGTGTGTAGGGGAGGATGGGTAGGAGTCGGAGTGTGGGAGGGAAGGGGTGGGGGGAAGTTGGAGGGGGAGTGACCGCGGAGCGGATTCCCTTGATTTTGGATTCAAGGAAATCCAGCATCTCCTCGCAGTGAAGGTTGGAGGAGATGACCTGCGCGGGGTGGCGGGGGGGACGGAGGAGTCGGGATGTGGTAGAGAACAGAAACCTGGGGTTGTTCTTCGCCTCCAGGATTATCCTGGAGTAGAAGGACGACTTGGCCGAGGCTAGAGTGGAGCGGTAGATTTTGAGGAGGTCCAACCAGATTTGTCGGTGGACCGTTAGGCCAGATTTGACCCAGGTGGGTTCAACGGCCCGCACCTGGCTCTTCAGTGAGCGGAGGTGAGTGGTGAACCAGGGGGAGGAACGAGAGTAGGAGACAGTATAATAATAATAATAATAATCCTTGCATTTGATATAGCGCTTTTCACGTCGGGAGGACGTCCCAAAGCGCTTCACAGAACACACTGTAAAGTGAATTGACTGTATATTTGTGGGTGAACGCGGCAGCCAATTGCGCACAGCAATGTCCCACAAACAGTCGTAGATTGACAATGACCAATTTAATTTTGTTTTTAGTTTTGGAGGGATTATTATTAGGCGTGTGGAGTAAGGAAACTTGCCCAAGGTTTCGCCCTCTGCCTGGAATTGAACTCGGGTCTCTCACTTGCAAAACGAGTGCTCTAACCACTGAACTACAGGACTCCACAAAGGACTCCCACAGCATGGGAGGTGATGGGGGCCAGAGTGTCGAGTGTGGAGGAAAGGGTGTTGTGGAGGAGGGTGAGAGCAGAAGATGGGTCAGTGAGGGTTGAAGACGAGAGGGAGAGGAGTTCAGAGGACTCCAAGGCAGCGGTTAGGGATTGAGGGGGTAACTTCTTCTAGGGGCGGTAGAAGATGGTGCTGGGTCTGGTGGAGGTGGGGAGGGGGGTGGAGGTGGTGAAGGACATGAAGTGGTGATCGGAGACGGCCTTGTCGGTAATGGTGACATCTGAGACACTGAGGCCCCGGGTGATCACCAAGTTGAGTGGGTGGCCGTGACTGTGAGTGGCGGAGTTGATGTGGAGGGAGAGGTTGAGCGAGGAGAGCAGGGAGGAGAAGTCCGAGGAGATGGAGCAGAGATGGAGCAGGAGAGGGTGAAGTGCAGTTTGAAGTCGCCCAGGATGATGAGGCGATCAGAGCAGAGGCAGAGAGATGTTAGTAGGGTAGAAATATCGGAGATGAAGGTGGGAGAGGTTTTAGGGGGCCGTTACAGGAGGAGGATTTTGAGTGAGAGAAAGGAGGGGTGGGAGAGGGTGAGGTGCTCAAAAGAGGGGAAAGAGCCAGAGGAGTACTGAGTCCTTTCCATTATTCCACAAACACCAACAGTTTTGAATCCCAACAAGCATACAAGTGAACAAATCTGAACTATTCTTGACACATTATGTGTAGAATGATTTGATGGCGTGATCATCTGCTCTCAATTAAATAGTTCCAATTTGATGGCATATTGCTCACATTATCCTATACTACTACTGCATACCCTCCTCACTGCTCATGGATCAAACATCAGAACTGACAGTGTCCATGCAACTTCAATGGGAAAAGCTGCACTACCCTTCTGATAATAATAATCCTTGCATTTAATATAATGCCTTATCACATCTTCGAGATGTCTCAAAGCACTTCACAGAATATACTATAAAGTGAATTGACTGTATTTTGTGGGCAAAATGCGCAGCCAATTGCACACTGCAGTGTTCCACAAGCAGTCGTGGACTGAGTGACCAAATTATTATGTTTTGTATGAAGGGATTATTACCTCTGGAAAAGCAATCCGCCAATCGACTAACAACTGGTTTCCCAGTTAATGCTAGTAAACAGAGCCGTGTGGAGAAAGGAAACTTGCCCAACATTTCACCCTGCCTGGGAATTGAACCCAGATCCTCTCGCGTGTGAGGCAAGTGCTCTAACCACTAAGCTACAGGACTCCATTTACATGGATAAGAATTTTTTTGGGAAGGTAAGGGAAAAGAAAGTTCCATTTTAGCCTTTATCTAGTCTTATTTTACAGTCATCAGCACGTGCTAATCTATACAAACTGGAACAAACCTGGAAAATCCTACCATTCGTTTTGGAATGCTTTGGGCAAAGATATATTCAGGAGGGATTGGTACGAGTTTGGTACAAATGGTTTTCTCTCAAAAGGTTTCCCAGCATCTCACCTCCTTGTTCTTTGACTATCCTCTGTGCGATTCGATCAATTGTTCCAAGCTTCTGAGAAAATGTGTCTAAGTAATCCCCCATCGCAGCGAATTCCATTGGTCGGTTTCTTAGTTTGTAGCCTCCTGTAACATACTTTACTGACTCTCCCACCTTTGCTATGAAGGCCAAAGCTTGCTTTTTGTAAGGATTTAGATCCTATATGGGGGTGAAAGAAAAACAAAATTAAAAACAAGTTGACTGAGATATTCTAATTTTTACTCAATTGGTAACATTCTCGCCTCGAAGGTTGTGGGCTGAAGCCCCACATTAGGATAATGGAAAGAAACTTGGGCTCATCTGATCATATCCTTCCTCAATGGCATCTCCCCTGGCTTTCATTACTGTATCATTAGTGAAGTAATCTGACCTGGACTATCCTTTCTGGTAACAAGCCTTTATTACCAGGGATAAAGAACTGGTGTTTGTTTTGAATATAATTCTCGCAAAATGAATCTAATTCACATTCAGATCACAAAACTGCTCTCTGATAGACAGAGGGTAGTTTTACGGCTATCGCTTAGTTGTTGATACAGGAGAATATATGGTACATTTGGGTTAAGTATTTTTCACAACAGCACTAAGATGTTACTAATAAATCCCAGTGAATAGCAATGGTGGGGGTAGGACCGAAATTTAACTGTTCATTTTGGGTAACAGTTCACAATTATTGTGGTCCAAGGGAATTAATGCACCATTTCCACATTAACATACACCACAAATTTATATTTATATAGCACTTTCCTGTCCGAAGCGTGTGCCAAAGCGCTTAACAAGACTGGCTGATTACCCAATCTGTAAGTGCTGAATAATCCTTTCAATGAGCAAGATAAAATGAAATTACAAAAGTTATTGGATTTTAAAAGCCATAACAGAACACAATATTCAGGAAGGTCAAGAGACTTCCTCTTAAGAGTAACTGTACTTGTACTTTAGATTTAATGAATATAGCCGATAATTTGCAGAGGAAAGTTGTTGTTATGCTCCACAAGCAGTATTCCTCTTCAATAACTAATCGCACAGTAACCCAAAGTGTTACCACCATATAGATTTTAGAATGTTTTAGTCAGATCCTCAGACAAACACATGCCTGGAAGTGCTTTGATGTGTACAAACAGCTGCCAACCTCCAGCATTACTCCTGATACAATCTGTATCTGTGCACTGAACAGAAATGACTGAGTCTGGATTTTAAAAATCCTGACATTGCATATGACAACTCCACTGTACTTTAATTAGGTGATGCTTTTGTGGATGTCAATCTTGTTTTATTAATGTTAATACGATCAACAATACGGCATTTCCTTGATTTTGCTTTTACATGGTGTTTTATAACCATACCTTAGCCGTAAGGAAAATGTTGAAGTGATCATTGAAAGAAAGGACAGGATGATCAGCAATTCTTTTAAGAAATTTGTCGAGGGCTTTCCTTCTGGTCTCCACAAACTCTTCTGAAAAGCGATCCACAACTCCCTTAACAACAAACTTTTCTGGAAGAGGCTGCACAAGAAAATAAGGTTAAACATGTCTTTTTTTCAAATTTAGACTGCACTTGCACTATCAACATCATTTAAATGTACATCAACAACTAAACAGCAACCAAAGGAATGCAATGCAATAATACAAGCTTCAACCCTTCACCTAGTTTCAATTTCTCTATTGGTTTCCTCAGACTATTAATAATAATTCACATTTGGTATAGTGCCTTCCACGCCAAGAGGAAGTCTCAAAGCACTTCACAGCTTGTATTATGCATTGCCGCAGCTAATATTCAGGAATTAGTATTTTTCTTTAAAGTAAACTGTGTGCAAGTGTGCTGCCTCGTTCGCCTACAAATACACTCACTACATTTTACAGTGGGTCCTGTGCAGAATAACGTGAAAGACATATCAAATGCAAAGATTATTAGTATCAGATTTAAGCTTTAACATTTAGGGGGAGAAGACCATGTTATTTTACAGATTATGAAATTTGTAAAGGAACTTGTTTTTTTTATACCGCCTCATCACAAACATAATAATCCTTGCATTTGATATAGCGTTTTTCACGTCTTCTAGACATCTCAAAGCACTTCATAGAATACACTGTGAAGTGAATTGACTGTATATTTGTGAGCGAAATGCGGCAGCCAATTGCGCACAGCAGCGTCCCACAAACAGGCGTGGAATGAGTGACCAAATTATTATTGGAGGGGGGGGGGGGTATTATCATCCCTGGAAAAGCGATCCACCAAATGACTACCAACCAGCCTTCTGCTTACTGCTAGGTAAACAGAGGTGTAGGGAATAAGGAAACTTGTCCAACGTTTCGCCCTGCCGGGAATCAAACCCAGGTTTCTCGCTTGCGAGGCGAGTGCCCTAACCACTGTTAGGACTCATTTGTCTAAGGACTTCAAATAATTAGTCAAGCACTGTAGCAGTTGTACTACAAGTAAACACAACTTTCACCACTAAGGTTCCACAACCAGCCATGAGATTATCTATTAATCATGTTGGCCAGGAATCTGGGAGAAATTCCCTCGCCTTCTCAGATAGCATGGTGGCATCTTTAATATTCACTTTAACAGGTGGATGAAGAATAAAAATCTGTGTGCCTCAAGCTGTCATGGTCGTGCACAGCAGCTTTAACTCCCAGACTACTGTGTTCCTATTAATACTGTAGGGCATTCCTAACTCCATGTGAGGAAGTGCTTCCTCGCATGGAGTTAGGAAAAGGAAAAAAAATTGAAGATTCATCCTATAACTATCTTACAGAACTTGAGAGTTGAGTGAGATTTAGATGATGAGAATTAGAGAAATACACCTTCCAAGCAAACACTTCATTAAAACTGTCACCAAGTTCATTAATTTTATTTAATTTGAATTTTAGGAAATACTGCTAGAAACGTTAGTTTGCTCTTTAATCGATGTTCATAGCTAGCAGATAAAAACCCCAACTGCTGCTAACTTATCTGCATTTACCTCTAAAGATCTCAAAGTACTTCCTTAGTTTCAGTAAGAAAAGGAGAACATTTGTAATCCATTAGAAGAGGAATTAAGGGTAAAATATTGGATCTTTAGAATGTTGCCAGAAATATTTCTCAAGGAATTAGTGCTTGAGTGAAGCAATGTTAGGTTATGTTTTGTTGGAGACCAGCAGGTGATCAAGTGACACTGGTCAACATGATGCAACACAGCAGCTACTTTAAAAAAGTTTATAAGATCGATGTTAAACATACAATATATTCCATATTTCCTTCACACAACCTCCGCTACAACCCTCACCAACAGTGAACTGCAAAAGGATTTATCTTTCAGCTTTCTTCATATTTCTGTGAAAGCAGTGGAAACTGCTCAATTTTATCATGGAATGCTGTATACCCTGTCTGGTAGGATCATGGTGCAGGCTGTTGAAAGCTACATTTTCAGGCATCTAAACTTTTTCAAACTGTGCAGTAGGGGTGGATTCTGACATGGGCAACTAAGTGAGATGAGGGTCAGCACAGGATAGTCCTTACGTTTTGTCAGGATTACAAACTTTGTCTATAAAGAGGGTGGAATGAAGCAGAGTAAAAGGAACAACATTAATTATAAAGGGAAGCATAGCACTTTGTACAAAGTACTCCCTTAGTTTTAGTAAAAGTAAATAAATCTTAAAACTACAGTGAGGAACTGTTGCCTTAGGTACATTGCTGGACAACACTGGTGATTCAAGAAGTGTCCCGGAACAGTTCCATTTAGTTTAGCTAGAACAGGGGGTTTGTGTTAAGAGAGAAATGAATCCTGAAAAGGACTGAAAAGAAACCATACCCTCAGAAATCAATTACTAACCCTTTACTGTTGCCATGAAGTATTGTGCAATGGCCATTGGCGACCAAAACATTTTTGCATAAATTTTTCGTATTGGACACGTTAAGTCAAGGAAGACTTTACTCCAAATCTTAAACTTTGTTACACCCAATCTAGAAATGGTCGATCATTGTTGCAAGTATAATATTAATTACCCAGCACTAAACCCAACTTCCAGGAGAAAGCTTGCTCCCTCAAAATATTTGGAAATTCAGGAAAAAAAAGTCAATATTTCTTAGATTGTTCTTTAGGCAAAACACATCTGAGCAGAACAAATTTAGAAAGTACCTGTTCACTAGGCTATTTTAAGTCACTTTTACTAAAATTAAAGCATTGGAATAAGAGTGTAAAGGATGTGTAAAACAAAAGGCCAACATCCTGAAACTTAATGTTTCCCATATTCAGAGCCAAGTTTACAGGGAAAAAAAAGCATACAACAGAAAAATGAAGTATTGTGCGATGCCCATCGGTAAGCAAAGAATCCTCCCTCTCTCTTCCTGTCCTCCACCCTAACCCACGTCAAGTTAAATATTTTGACAAAAGGCAGTAAGTTCTATCCAAAACCAGCCTGCTATGACTGGACATTCGTTTACATGAAAACAGGCTGTGTTCCAGGCCTCTTCACATTACCTTTCAAGGAGGTCTTTCTTAAGCATACCTAGCTACTTGCACGAACTAAGCATGCACAAGTTTATATTTACAATAGTGAATCAGTCTAACTCAATTGGTAGCATTCTTGGCTTTGAATTAGAAGGTCATGGGTTCAACTCCCACGTCAGGACTTCAAACCCATATAGTCTATGCTTACACTAATACAATGCTGGGGCGTTCTGCATTGTTGGAGGTGCTATCCTTCAATGAGACATTAAACTGAGGTCCCATCTGCCTGTTCAGGTAGACGTTAAAGATTCCATTACACTGTTCGAAAAGAAAAGGAAGTTTCTCCCGGTGCCTTGGCCAACAATCCCCCAAATAAAATTGGTCACTCGCTCCATGGCTTTTTATGGGATACAAACTGAACAAATTGGCTGCCGCGTTAGCCCACAAAAATGAGTCCCACCTCTCTTCAGTGGATGGCTTTCAGCCATCAACCATGTAATCAGGTGCTACCTCAAATGCAAGTATTATCATATTAAAAATATAACAAACATTAACATTTACACATACAACATTACTAAGGGGTAAAAACGCATCCAACTACAGAGTCAGCACTTGACGTCACAAAATACAGCTTGATTATAGTTTTGAGTTTTCAACCAGGATCTGGTCTGGATATTGTACAACTATCATTGCATTTATTCCAAAAACTTCATGTATGGTGTCCAGTTTTGATCACCCCACTTTAGGGTGGACATCAAGCCATGGAGGGGGTACAAAGGAGATTTACTAGGATGATACCGGAGATGAGTGGTTTGGCCTGTGAGCAGAGATTGGAAGAATTGAAACTTTTCGCAACAAAAGCGGCTGTGGGGTGACACAATCACGGTATTTAACATTGAGGGGTTTTGATAACAACAACAAGATTCCATTTACAGAGCGCCTTTCACGTCGGGAGGACGTCCCAAGGTGCTGTACAGTTGGGTCAGGACCCGAGCAGGGGGGAAGTGGTCAGGGTGAGGGGAGGGAAGGGAGGGATCGAGGAGGGGGTAGAGAGTCGAGAGGGGAGCTGAAGGCACAGTCAAAGAGAAAGGTCTTGAGACCGGCCTTGAAGGAGGAAAGGGAGGAGGCGGCGAAGGCACTGGGGGATGGAGTTCCAGAGCCTCGGGGCTGAGAGGCTGAAGGCCCGGCTGTCGATGGTAGGGCGGTTGGGGCGGGGGATGTGGAGCAGACCGGAGCCAGGGGAACGGAGGGTACGGGCAGGTAGGTAGGGGGATAGTAGGTCGGAGAGGTCAGCGCCTTGGGACGTCCTCCTGACGTGAAAGGCGCTTTATAAATGGAATCTTGTTGTTGTTGTTGTCGGAGAGGTAGGAGGGAGCAAGGCCATGAATGGCCTTGTAGGTGAGGATGAGGATCTTGAAATCGATCCTCTGGGGGATGGGGAGCCAGTGGAGGCGAGCGAGGGTGGGAGTGATGTGGTCACGAAGCCTGGTGCTAAGAGTCAATATGGAGAAATTTTCTTTGGTCTGTAAGTCAGTGACTAAATGGGGCATCGATTTAAGATAGTAAACAAATGGGGAGATCAGGAGTGTATTTAGAATACACCAGTCTGAAGGATGAAAATGGCATCAGATATATGCTTCAGTTCCATGGAGCCCCACTCTAACTCTGCTAATAAGCACACACCCACACAAGACCAGAGCAGTTTAGTACCTACGGGAATGAGATGCGTTGGCTGAGACTCTTCCAGTTTATTTCTCAACCAGTCAAAATCCTGGTATCTTCGCCGTACTGCATACTCCGGTAAATCAAACTCATTTCTTGTTGTCTGAAATCGATTCGAAGAGTTAAAACATAGAAGCTGTCAAATTTGCATTGAAATAGTTATATTGATTCATGACCATTTTGATTTTACTAGGAAGAGGCTGTACAATTAATGCATTTTCTTACTCATTTATACTTCAGTATTCCCTTTAAACAGAAGTGGTTTTGTCATATTCCTCACACCTGGCTCTATGGAATCAACTTCATTCATATTGCAGGACTCCAGAGAAGTGTAGCAATCGCTGCAAAGAATGGTTTGAAAGCAAATATGATCTCATCTCCAGACCAGTTCAGCAAATTTCTTGCAGCCCAGTGATGAGAATATTACATCACTTGCTTTTACAATGGGCCGAGCACTCAACCCACCAAAGACCAGAAGCATTGGCAGCCTCCACTGTAAAGAAATATTGCACTTACTGCCATCTTCACATCTTCCTCTAGAAGAAAAGGAAACTACCTTTATAAGTGAATTGGGGCAACAATTACATCAATTATTTTACAGTTCTGTTGCCAAACCCAAGGCACCCATCACCTGCAATACTGTAAACGTAAACACACCAATATACTAGGAAACCCTTTTGTAACAAGATGGGTTGGATTCACGAGTTAAAATTCCCCACAGTAAAAACGCACAACAAAATAAATGGCTATCTTCCACGTTGTAAGGTTAATGCTGATGTTATTTCCTGCAAGTACTGCTGATACCATTGCATATGCAAAATCAGCGGATCTCATGCACCCATGTGCAGCCAGAGAAAGTGACATCAGTGCTTTCAACAGCATGCAGAAAACGACAATAACGGATGATCCAGAAGGTACCATTTTGTAACATCGGACACCAGCTGGTATAGTGCAAGTCCACAGTACACATGCTATGAACAGACCTAAACTAAACCATGGTACATTCTAACAGAGTATCCCAATACAACTCTATAACCATGAGAGGACAAAAGATTGAACAGTTCAATATCAACTTATTTTACTCTCACTGCTGTGCATTAACCAGGTTTAGTAGCTCATCTAGTTCAACTGAATATCACTAGAACATTATACATGTTCCAGTGATATTCAGTTGAACTAGTTGAAACTGTTTATTGGATCACTAATATGATGGTACTTAAGCACACAATACATTAAATACAAATTGTTTCTACTTCAATTTGAACCAAAGCATATATTGATTATTTTTTATGTAGTCAGAAAGCCTTATTCCATTAATTTGATGAAATAAATAGCTTAAATTGTATTAAAACAGCACTTAGCACTTAAATGATAGCGTCTACATAACCACCTGAGCCACAAAGAAATATATATTCAACACTGATAAACCTCACTTGCATAAATAAATTGGATTGCATTTCAATAGTCTAATCTTTGTTGGCGGATGGGGTGGGAGAAAAAAGTGATTGATTCCAATAAGAATGATGAACCAATTAAAAGGCGTAAACATCAGATACCCCTTGATATAGCATTAACACTCCAAAAGTTTATTTAATGTATGAGCTCTCTGAATTTGGCAAAGTTGTTTCAGGTACAAACCAGGCGGGTTTTAGTTTTCCTTATTTCAAAACCTATTTTGCCTAGATTTGATCAAGTAAGCATTTCTTTATATTATGCTTCACACTTAAATGTGCAATAATTATTCAGCAGAAAATGCAGCCAGATCTCATGTCAAAGCAATTTCCTGGTGGCTTTTCTCCAGTTATTTCTTAATCTCACTCCTCTATTATTTTAGAACTAACACGAGTCAACCAACAGAATGACTATCTGCTCCTCATCAGAAAGATTTTCTTTTCTTTATAAATTTAGTGTGACCAATTTTTTCTTCTAAGTTTCCCTCCACTCTCTATTGCTATTTACTCCTGAACTCCCCTTGCCGGGTGCAGTTCTATAAACCCGGATTGTTGATCAAGCTTTCAGCCATCTTATTCTCCCCCAACCCCAATTTCCTATTCCCAGTTTGTGCTCCCAGTCTGGGATGTGAAGCACTTTGAGATACCCTCTCAACATGAATACCAATGTAATGTAAATGTAAGAGGGGAAATGAAACGATGCTGACACATTACATCAAATCCAACACAATTCATCCCTCTAATTATCCATTGCCAGTACCTTGCAACACAAGGGGGAGAGGGGGTGAAACTAGTTAGAGAGGATGAGAATGAGAAAAATACAACCCCCTCCATTTTCTAACAAGCAATGTTGCAACAGTGACAGTCATAGATAGCATGAAGAATTGCATTGAAATTTTAAAAAGCAGAAGTCCCTACTGACTACGCACGATTACAACATCACATCCATAGTGAAGACGCAAGTCTTTCATTTTAATCTCTATTAATAAATTACATCAGCACATCACAGCTGCAAGTGAGAAGAATGCAGGAGTGGAGTGGGGGGTGGGGTGGGGTGAGAAACAGTTTTTCAGACAACAGAGAATTTGTCTGCTGACAAAGTCAAGAGCACAAATCATGCTGTAGAATGTTAGTGTAGTAATCAATTACATGAACACATTGGCCCAAAGTGGTGCATCATGAACAAATCAAGGGCATGCTTCTAAAAACACTTATGGGCAGACACTCCAGCCCCTGTACCTTGGTGCTAACTCTGTAGGTGATGTAGGTTTCCATTGCAGACACATGTTTTTTGGGGTCATCAACAGCAACAAAGAGATCTCTGGTTTCTCCATCCAGGTCATCGTCCAACTGCAGTCTATTCAGAAGAGACGAGGAGGAGACAGGACTCGATGTCTCTACTTGTGTCCCATTTGGTAATATCAGATCCTAGTATATAAACAAAACAAAATGTAAATATCGTTAAAAATTGCATTTCTTCTACTTATTTCATTCTAAAAGCCGTAATCAGTTGACAAAAGCATGCAGTTTGAGGTTAAATGGGCAAATAGGTCTCTATGAGTAAGGCTGCATCAAGAATCATAGTGCAAGAGACCAAAATCGGTCGGTGTTTATTTGCAATTAATTCTCCAAAACATCCATTATTTTTAATAAAACTGTTACCACTACTTTCCTTTTATGTCTGCATGGATAAGGAGGCAATGGAGAGTAGATTTAAACAGTTCTTATATATAAAAACACAGCAGTGTTTGTAGGAGTACAGCACAACCCCAGCCGCTCCGTGAAGCTAAACTTCAAAAATAGCTACACAGTGAGTATTCCACAACAGTTTCCATTCAGTCACCCAGAAGGCACAAGCGTTATATACAGTACAGCTAGTAAAACTTATGATTTAAGTGAATTGACACAAAACAAACCCAGACTTTGATATTATTCATTTTAGGCAACATCCTAAACAATAAGCCATTGTACAACAGAAAAAATCTTCCTGCATTTGATAGTGTCTCGACACGCTGCACAGTTTTCTGTAAAATGTAACTACTATTTATAGGTGATTATTTTCTTCACAGTAAATATCCCACAAACAACAACAAGATTACATTTGTTTAGTGCCTTTCACGTCGGGAGGACGTCCCAAGGTGCTGAACAGTGCACAGCATTTTTAGCTGGGGTCGGGGGTGGGGGGGGGGGGAGAAGGGGGCTGGCGGATGGCATGGTTGAAGAGGAGGGTCTTGAGGTGGTACTTGAAGGAGGCTAAGGAGGGGGTGAGGCGGAGTGACTGGGAGATGGAATTCCAGAAGTTAGGGGCAGAGTGGATGAAGGCTCTCCCGCCAATGGTGGGCTGAGCGGAGGGAACGGGCGGGTTGGTAGAGGATTAGGAGATTACAGAGGTAGGGTGGGTCGAGGCCATTGAGGGCTTTGTAGGTGAGGACCAGGTTCTTGAACTGGATCCTCTGAAGGATAGGGAGCCAATGGAGTCGGGCGAGAGTGAGGGAGATGGGGTCACGGAGTTTGGTGCGGGAGAGGACACGGGTTCTGGATTATCTGCAGCCTGTGGAGGAAGAAGTTGGGAAGGCCGACAAGCAGGGCGTTTGCATAGTCGAGCCGGGAGGTGATGGAGGCATGAACAAGAATTTCAGCGGCCTGAGAGGTGAGGTATTGGCGGAGTCGGGCGATGTTACGGAGGTGAGGGAAGGCAGAGCCATCAAGTGAACAATCAATCTTACCTGAAGGATTTGACTTGAAAGATTTTTGAATAGTATCATGGGATTTTTTGGTAAATATCTGCCTGATCAGGACCTTGGTTTTAACACCTCACCCAAAAGACAGAATCTCAGTCAATGCAGTGTTCCTCAGATAACGTCTCAAGAGTGTCAACCCAGATATTCTCATGTGCGCAGTGGGGCTTGAACCGACTGACAACCATCTGACTCAGGGACAAGAGCATTAACAATTGGGCCCTAAAAGGATTGAAGAGAGGTGATCAAAGTGCACAGAGTACCATCACATCAACCTTCTCTTCAACCGAGATTGGGGTCAACTGCAATCTCAATAACCAGTATAGAACAGACATTCACATACAACGGTAGAATGTAGTGCAGAAATGCAAAATGCAACACGACACAGAAAATGAACTTATAGAAGATGCTGGATAGTTACAGGGCTGAATCATCTGCATACAAACTCATTAAATAACAACTCACAAATACAACAGATTGATGTCAAACATGCCAGAGTTAAATTGCGCCATTCCCCCCACCCCACCTCCAAAAAACAAGGCAACTTCAATACAGGCTTGTTACTGCTACAGTACTTCACAACATGGTGAGGGGGCGGGGGGTCGGAAGAGTATTTAGGTTAAACTAAGGGAGTTTCTTTCTACCAGTATCCCAGCCAATAATCCTCCAAATAAAATTGGTCATTCACTTTAAGTCTATTTGTGGGACATTGCTGTATGCAAATTAGCTGCTACATTTGCCTATATAAGTCATTAATTACACTCCCTGTATATCCTGTGAATCTCTGATGGGTCCTCAACACGGAAGGTGTTATATCAAATGCAAGGTTTAGTCACAGTAAAATGTACATTTTTGCTTTTGGCTTTCGATTAGAAAAAGCCAGAGTTTTCCCTCAAAATAAATGAGGTGATGCTTAGCAGCTAATGCACTGGAGTAAACAATCTGCAGTGTTTTAGGAATCATTTGGTGGCGCAAATCATGTCTTTTGAACACTTGTTCAATACGTAAAATATAAAGTGTGAATTTTAAAGTAGTTTTTAGCAATGGTGTCTGTTAAATAATTGGATTGCAGGATTAGACTAAATTAGAAATATTGAATGACTTAAGAATTGGAAAGTACAGTGAGTTAACAGCATCCTAAATACTCAGACTTGGGTTCAAATTTTCAAATTCAGCTCAAACTAACAGAATAAAACCTCTTTTCAATTATAAGGTTCCTACTTCATATCAGTTCAGCCTCAGCCCAGCTCCTGACAAATAATCCTTAACATTCCTTATCACATTGTTGAGACATCTCAAAATGCTTCAGACATACTGTAAAGTAGTGCAATTGTGTGAATTTTGTGGGTGAAACAGCAGCCAATTTATACATATCAATGTCCTACAAACAGCGATGAAATGAGTGACCAATGAACCCATAACTCAAAACTAAATTGACATTCAGAAATGCCAAAAGGATTGACGTAAGGGGAGGAAGGGAAGCATACTGGTGCAGAACGGTGTGACAGACATTAGCAGTTTTGCTTTTCCATGGATCTATGATATAACTTGACTAGAGGGGCAGCATGACATTTGCTGCAGAAAGTAGGAATAAAATGTTCCACTTCACAGCACCGACATTAACACTTCCCCAAACAAGCTGAAATAAGCCTGAAGTATCCACTCATGGGAAGCTCATAACTCACTCAAGTTTCATCAGTCTCATCTGAAGTTCAAGCTGACGCAATGAAATTTGGATATACCCAAATATGAACAATCTTAACAGAAGGAAACAGATTTGCAAAAAATAAAAAAGGATTTGACAGTGTGGAGGTCAAACTACTCTGGAGCCACTGGAATAATACAATAAAAAGAAAGGCAAAGTGGGAATTGATTTGTCTTGCATTAACAGATTTGCAAAGTTCTCTGCAGCATTTAAATTTTTCTTTTTTTAAAAAAAAGTTACAAATTCCATACAAATTCAGCAGCTGGAGTTAAACAGAATTTTATGTACACTCTGCAAACTTCAAATGTCAACCTGCAATCAGCTAGAATAGTTGACCACATCAGCTTGCAGCAAGTTAATTCTTTTACCTGGATCAGCAACTCTGTACAAGAGCAACATACAAAATGAACTTTCTATTCATAAGACATATTCACTTTCTATTCACTTATACTACAAGTTCCAAGTCCTGACATGAGAGTTGAACTTACAACCTTCTGACTGAGAAGCAACAGTGCTACCAACTGAGCCACACTGGGTAAGCTGGTCTGAGCTAACCCTACACTGTCAACAACAACAAGATTGCATTTATAGAGCGCCTTTCACGTCGGGAGGACGTCCCAAGGCGCTGGACAGTTGGGTCGGGACCCGAGCAGCGGGGAAATGGTCAGGGGGAGGGGAGGGAAGGGAGGGAGCGAGGAGGGGGTAGAGAGTCGAGAGGGGAGCTGAAGGCACGGTCAAAGAGAAAGGTCTTGAGACCGGCCTTGAAGGAGGAAAGGGAGGAGGCGGCGAAGGCACTGGGGGATGGAGTTCCAGAGCCTCGGGGCTGAGAGGCTGAAGGCCCGGCCACCGATGGTAGGGCGGTTGGGGCGGGGGATGTGGAGCAGACCGGAGCCACAGGAACAAAGGGTACGGGCAGGTAGGTAGGGGGATAGTAGGTCGGAGAGGTAGGAGGGAGCGAGGCCGTGAATGGCCTTGTAGGTGAGGATGAGGATCTTGAATTGGATCCTCTGGGGGATGGGGAGCCAGTGGAGGCGAGCGAGGGTGGGAGTGATGTGGTCCCGAAGCCTGGTGCGGGACAGTACACGAGCTGCAGAGTTCTGAATGACCTGCAGCTTGTGGAGGGAGGTGCCGGGAAGGCCGGCGAGGAGAGAGTTCCCATAGTCCAGCCTTGAGGTGACAAAGGCGTGGACCAGAGTTTCAGCAGCGTGAGGGGTGAGGTAGTGCCGTAGTCTGGCGATGTTCCGGAGGTGATGGAAGGCGGTGCCAGTTGTGGTGCGGATATGAGGGAGAAAGGACAGCTCAGGGTCGAACAGAAGACCGAGGTTCCTGAGTGGCTTTGAGAGGTGGAGAGTGCAGCCTTGGATGCTGATGGTGTCAGCGCCTGAGGTGCGGAGGCGCTGACGTGAGCCAATCAGGAGGGCCTCAGTTTTGCGCACATTGAGCTGAAGAAAGTTGTCTCTCGTCCAGGACTCGATGTCGGACAGGCAGCTGTCAGGACATCGGTGGTCGTGGAGTTGAGAGTAGAGGAGGAAAGGTAGAGTTGGGTGTCATCCGCATACATGTGGAAGTTAACCCCATGTTTGCGGATGATGTCACCACAGGGGGAGCATATAGAGGGTGAAGAGGAGGGGACCGAGGACAGAGCCCTGAGGGACACCGCACGAGACAGTGCGGGGGGTGGAGGAAAAGCCGTTAGCAGCTGAACCAGAGTATTCCAAGAATATTGCACTGGCAAAGCATGTGGAATTCTTGACAGGCAGACGAGTTTCTCTTCAGCATCCACATCTCCGAGCCACATAGGAGCACCAATATCACATCGCCGACATTTTGGTTGGAGAAGGGCCAAAAATGAGCCAGGATTTACACTTGCTATCCAGAGACATTAGTTGGAAACTGCATTTGTGTTGCAAGGTCAAGATCACTTAGCTGTGTTAACTGGCTGTATTAGCAACACATGTTGAAAGGTTTACACATACTTCTCACCATTCTGCTCAGCTCCCGCAAGTGTCGCTTCACCCTTAACTGTGACGATCAACCTCTGCAGTTCCTCACTGAAAGCAACACTGAACCAGTACACAATCTTGGCACTTTACTCAACCTTCACCTCTACTTTAAGCAGTGTTTGATAAAGTATGCTTTCCTCCATCTCTGCAATGAAGCCTGACTCTACGTCATCAATGAAGCAGTAACCCTCATCCGCACCGTAATCATCTACGGTCTTGATTTCTCCAATCTCTCTTCACTGGCCTTCCCAGCAAAACCCTCCATAAACTCCAGATTATCTGGAACTTTGTAACCTGTATCATTTTCTGCACCAGGTTCCATGAGTCAATCATCCCCAGGGTCGACTGGGAATTTCCAGTGGATTCACTTCAACGTTACCTTTTCAAATGGCCTCATCACACCCCAGCTCTACGATCTCCTACATTGCTCCTCCCTCTGCTCTTCCTCAGGCTAACCTTCTATCGCCACCAACAATGGCAGTATGCATTCAACCACTGAAGTCTCTCTCTCTGTGTCACCCTCCCCCCGAGTGTGCTACCCTCTACCCCCTTGCGTGCCTCCCCCCCCGCCCCCCTTGCGTGCCTCCCCCCCCGCCCCCCCTTGCGTGCCTCCCCCCCCCGCCCCCCCTTGCGTGCGCGTCTCTCCAAGTGTGTGTGTGTGCGCGCGTCTCTCTCCAAGTGTGTGTGTGTGCGCGCCTCTCTCCAAGTGTGTGTGTGTGCGCGCGTCTCGCTCCAAGTGTGTGTGTGTGCGCGCGTCTCGCTCCAAGTGTGTGTGTGTGCGCGCGCGTCTCTCTCCAAGTGTGTGTGTGTGTGTGCGCGCGTCTCTCTCCAAGTGTGTGTGTGTGTGTGCGCGCGCGTCTCTCTCCAAGTGTGTGCGCGCGCGTCTCTCTCCAAGTGTGTGTGCGCGCGCGTCTCTCTCCAAGTGTGTGCGCGCGCGTCTCTCTCCAAGTGTGTGTGCGCGCGTCTCTCTCCAAGTGTGTGTGCGCGCGCGTCTCTCTCCAAGTGTGTGTGTGTGTGCGCGCGCGCGTCTCTCTCCAAGTGTGTGTGTGTGCGCGCGCGCGTCTCTCTCCAAGTGTGTGTGTGTGCGCGCGCGCGTCTCTCTCCAAGTGTGTGTGTGTGCGCGCGCGCGTCTCTCTCCAAGTGTGTGTGTGTGTGCGCGCGTCTCTCTCCAAGTGTGTGTGTGCGCGCGCGTCTCTCTCCAAGTGTGTGCGCGCGTCTCTCTCCAAGTGTGTGTGTCGCGCCTCTCTCCAAATGTGTGTGTGTGCGCGCGCGTCTCTCTCCAAATGTGTGTGTGGGTGCGCGCGTCTCTCTCCAAATGTGTGTGTGTGTGCGCGTCTCTCCCCAAATGTGTGTGTGTGCGCGCGCGCGTCTCTCTCCAAGTGTGTGTGTGTGCGCGCGCGCGTCTCTCTCCAAGTGTGTGTGTGTGTGCGCGCGTCTCTCTCCAAGTGTGTGTGTGCGCGCGTCTCTCTCCAAGTGTGTGTGTGCGCGCCTCTCTCCAAATGTGTGTGCGCGCCTCTCTCCAAATGTGTGTGTGTGCGCGCGCGTCTCTCTCCAAATGTGTGTGTGTGTGCGCGCGTCTCTCTCCAAATGTGTGTGTGTGTGCGCGTCTCTCCAAATGTGTGTGTGTTTGTGTCTCTCTCTTCAAATGTGTGTGTGTTTGTGTCTCTCTCTTCAAATGTGTGTGTGTTTGTGTCTCTCTCTTCAAATGTGTGTGTGTTTGTGTCTCTCTCTTCAAATGTGTGTCTCTCTCCGAATGTGTGTGTGTCTCTCTCCGAATGTGTGTGTATGTGTGTGTGTCTCTCTCCGAATGTGTGTGTATGTGTGTGTGTCTCTCTCCGAATGTGTGTGTATGTGTGTGCGTCTCTCTCTCTCTCTCTCTGAGTGTGCGTGTCTTTCTGGGTCTCTGTGTGCAGTACCAGCCCTCAGAGGCAGGAGGTGGTGAGCTCCTGCAGCTTTGCTGGTGTCCGCCCCACCAAGAAAAAAAATGACCACCTAGTTTTCGTTAAAGAAGCAATTTATATTTTTTAACAATCTAATATGTGTTATTTCCTTATTTTATTATCACTAAAGTCAAAAAATGTAGCAGTAAAATGTACCACAACAGCACCAATCAACCTCTGCAATTTTCCCCACAAAGCCCGCTGCAATTACCTGCAAGATTTGTAAAGTGCTCCACAATTTTTTTTGCAAATATGTCAGCACTTTTCTATTGACCCAGCTTATCACCTACACTCCAACCCAGCTCAAGCTTCCACTCCGAAGCTCGGGAAAGAAACTATTTTAGTGCAAATTGTGTTCCTAATACGGATTTAAAATAATCCTGGATTTAATCATTCAGTGTAAAATTAATACAAAGCTTCAATGCAAAAAAAAAGAAATCAACATATAGTAACCTCCTTCACCAAATTTCCTTCAGGTCCCAAGAGCAACATTTTCCTGACAAAAGCATTAAAGCTTTTGCTATTAACATTACCACCCCCTCACACTTACTATACAGTCACTGTGACCAAGTCTGCTTATGCAAAATCCAATCACACCGAGTGGACCAAACTAAACGGCAGGCTCTTTTAACAGAGAAAGTGGATGTACAGTGTGTGAGGGGAATTACTGATACCCACTGCAAAGTAGTTTAATAAATAGAAAATCTACTGGGTAGAATAGGGCATTCAACCAGTGCATTATGCGAGAGTGATGAGATGCTGTTTGAATCTGCAATTTCTCTGATCTGAGTGCACTTCCTCATGGCGGAAGCAAGTTGTCCAGAAACCATCTACTGCCTTAATTGTGCTCATCCCAGCAGGCTCAGAGCGGCATTGGCAGAGATCTTAAATCAAGATGCTCAACCACTCCTTTGACTCCTGATGTATGGCTCAGAGAGAGAGAAAAAAAGTCTAACGAAAAGACAACTGACTGAAGTGAGTAGAGGAGTATAGATGCTTAACCTCATAAGAAACACTTGAACAATTTTACCCCCTGTGCAGACTTCAGATTGTAAATTTCTTCATGGAAAGAGCTGCTACTCCAATAAAGCCAACATAACTTTTTTTAAGCAAGTTATCTGTGCAGAATATACAGGGATGTGCAGTCTGACAGTCATGCAATGTTCGCTGCTCAATAGATAAAAGCTGACAGGTTTCCCATTCTGTTACTCAGTATCTCATTCACCAGGACAATGCTGTTCATCAAACTCACAACTAGACACCTGAAATAACAGAATCCATTACTTTACATTCATGAATAGATTTCAGTGGTGCACCAGTGAAATTGACATTTTTAAAAAATAAAATTAAAATACTGCACAGCATCACTTTGCACAGGAAACATTTATTTAGAAGACATTTTCATGAACCAAACTATAATAATTCTTGCATTTGGTATGGCGCTTTTCATGTCGGGATGTGTGCTTCGCAGGATTTATTGTGAAGTGGAGTGACTGTATAGTTGTAAGTGAATGCGGCAGCCCAATTGTACACAGCAATATCTCATGAAACAAAATACCAATTTTATTTGGGGAATTGTTGGCTCAGGCACCTTAAGAACTCCCTTCTCTTTTCAAATAGTGCCATATGATCGTTAATGTCTTCTGGAACAGGCAGACAGTCTACATTGTAGCCTTATTAACATAGCAGGTAGAGTCCTGTAGCTCAGTGGTTAGAGCACTCGCTTTACAAGCGAGAGACCTGGGCTCGATTCCCAGCAGAGGGTGAAACCTTGGGCAAGTTTCCTTACTCCACACAGAGCCTAATAATAATCCCTCAAGAAAAAAAAATAATAAATCGGTCATTTTCAATCCAATTGCGCACAGCAATGTCTGTGGGACATTGCTGTGCGCAATTGGCTGCTGCATTTCGCCCACAAATATATAGTCAATTCACCTTACAGTATGTTCTGTGAAGCGCTTTGAGACTTCTAGAAGACATGAAAAGTGCTATATCAAATGCAAGGATTATTATGTCAAGTCTGGTTAGTGCTGGATCCTGGAAGGCAGATTGTCAATATATACCAGCAGTCTGCAATTCCACTTAACCTTTGCCTATAAATCCATTTTTACTAATATTTAATATTCAGAAGAACTTTATCTTCAAAACATCCTCAATTCGGTCTCAATTTGAAAATAAGATTGGAAGAGCTCAAAAAAACTTCCAAATCTGAATGCAGGAATATTCCACAATTTCCACAACCTTAAGCAAAGTACTGAACACTTAGAATTGTCTTAAGAGTTGGTATTTTTTCAGGCTGCAGGTCTCGAATTCAGAAGCAGCATTAACAGTCAGACAATACATCCATTCAATTTGGTATACAGCATCCACCTTTTCCTCCTTAAGTGTACAACATACCAACCTTTATTTTAAATTTAAAAAATGTATACGAGTACTAAAGTATACAACTCTCAACCTACATACTGTCAAGGTTTCCCCACTGAAAGCCAACTGGATGAATGGAATAACTTGAAAGCACATAGATCTGGATCGAAATGAGTTATCTGTTGCAATAGGATTAGATTAAAATGGGTACAATGTGAATTCCAAACAATATAATAAAGTTAATGCCAACAGCCATGCTGTCCTGCACATTTTATAAGCCTGGAAAACAAATCAAGGAAAAACATTATCATGGCCTCAATAGGTCATGCTTGGAATTAGTCTGCACTGAATGCTCAGGAAATTATAAGTATCCTTGCAACTAAACACTGTTTCCACAGGATCTGAACAAACATAAAACCGAATAATTGAGCGCAGACAGTACTGTATTTCTTTCTCAATAATAACTCATTGTTGCACTGCAACCAGCACCAATGCTCCCATTTGAGACTGAATAATTACCATACACAATTCTATTTTTACACATAGCTACCTACACAATTTATAGGATTGAGATCTTGGCAATTCTGGTACTTCAAATTGCACGAAAAAAACTCTACAAATGCGACAACAACAATAAAATTACATTTGTATAGCGCCTTTCACGTTGGGAGGACGTTCCAAGGTGCTGGACAGTCAGAGTTTCGGACCCGAGCTGGGGGGCGGTATTGGGGGAGGGTGGAGGGCAGGGGGAAGCAGGGTGATCGAAAGCACCATCGAAGAGAAGGGTGTTGAGATGCGTCTTGAAGGAGGCAAGGGAGGGGGCGAGGCGGAGGGACTGCGAGATGGAGTTCCAGGGGGTGGGGGGAGAGTGGCAGAAGGCCCGCCCAGCAATAGTGGGGTGGGTGAGGCGGGGGACGTGAAGCAGGCCGGAGCCCACTCAGCAGAGGAAACGAGCAGCGTGGTAGGGGGTTAGGAGGTCGCAGAGGTAGGGGTGAGCAAGACCATGGAGGGCTTTGAAATGCAGGGTTGAAATATCACTGACCCAGTCTCTTTCTCACCATGAAATTACCTTCTATACTGAATAACCTCACAGCAGCATTGAAGGTTAATCAAAAAAACAGGAAGTGGCAGTAAGTGGCATCTAATAGAAGCACTAACAAACTTGCCTGCACCAATCCACACAAGAATAAATCAAGTGGCATCTTCAGTCCACTCATTGTCCTCAGCAATGGGATTAATTCAGAGCACCACTGCCAGGTTACAAGCTCTCAGCAACAAGGTGAAGGGAGACTAATAAAGTGCTTCTAAAAGGTTGATTAAAGCTTTAGATTGACAGGTCTGATGCTGAAGCCATTGCCTCGAGCAAAGCTGGAGGCAAGAGTAATGAGGTCCCAGTTTCAATTGATGGTTGTGCCAAGTTTAACAGCTTGATCGAGGTTTCTGCAGTGCTTGGGAGGAGGGTGAAGGGAGGGAAGAAAACGAGAGTTTCTGTTTTTAATCATTACCCATGGAATGCAGTTGGAGGCTGCACTTTTGGATGTTGGGGGAAGGACAGGATATATTTGCCGTACTCCTCACAATCAAAATAGCCAACACTCATGGTCTAACCTCATACATACAAGAATGGCAACTTGACTGAAGTACTCCAGAGTGAACAGCATCTGTAGAACTGTACTGCATCACAAATAAGCAATTTCAGTTGAAGTTTAGGGAAAGAAAACAGTTAATGTTTCAAATGTACCATTAGAACTGTTCCTTTCAACCATTAGCAGGTCATCTTGTTCTTCATTTCTGATCCATCAGCACACATTTTCTCCAAGTCTAGTCTCCGAAAGAAATGGTCTTACAAGAGATCTTGCATGCAGCTGAATCAATCCAGCGGGGAAAGCTAGTTTAACACTGTCAACAGCAATAACAGGAACTAGTTTATCATAAATCAACAGAAAAAAAGAGGGTATTTGGGGAAAATAAATGCTGTTTTCCAACCTCTGCCAAAAATGTAACTTCTTTATCCTTTTAAGTTTCACAGTCCAAGAAACCGTGCTTCACCCCTAATGCCTCAACACCTGGGCCAATAGAAATATGAGGAAATATTTGCCAAAAATTGCGGGGGGTCGGGTCGGGGGGGGGGGGGGGTCGGGAGAGGACACGGGCTGCAGAGTTCTGGATTATCTGCAGTCTGTGGAGGGAGGAGTTGGGAAGGCCGACAGCAGGGCGTTTGCATAGTCGAGCCGGGAGGTGATGAAGGCATGAACAAGAGTTTCAGTGGCCTGAGGTAGTGGCGGAGTCAGGCGACAATCACCGAAACTGCAACTGCTGAAAGAAATTTTAATTACTGATGGTCGGGAGGGATGGCGGTGGGAAATAGAGAAATGAAAGGTCAAATTCAGTGAATCTTTAAGAGAAAATGTTAATTTGTTTGCCTTTCATGGATGAACATGCTACCAAACTGCACCTTAGGCTAAAAGAGAATTCTCCCAGGGCAACACACCTTTGAACAAACAAGTTGGCCAAGGAAGAGTTGCAGCAGAAAATCAGAAGAGAAAAACGCAGCAGAAAATCAGAAGAGAAAAACGCAGTATACCTCCATCTAGATGCCAATGAACAGTCTTACTATTGAGAGCATAAAGCTGAAAAGTCACTCCCACAAAGCAGCTTTCAGTCTTTATTGCCGCAAAAAAAGCAAGCAGCTTGGACAGTACCAATCAGCCTTAATTTGGTCAGGAGCATTTGAATTTGCTCAGAATAATTTTGAATAAGAAATAATTAAACAAAAATAAGGCTATTGGTAGACATGATCCATTTTCTAACAATAGCATAGCAATTTTTTTTAAAATGAGCTTGGTTCAGATAAGAATCTCTAAAGTCTCCCTTCTATGACGTTGGCAAGTGTATTAATGTCGAGACAAAAGCAATTCTTAGAGTTTTAAAAGCATTTTAAAGGTAAAAAGCTGATTATATCTAGAAAGATCCTGCAGCAGAAACAATTACTTCTAAAAGGTAAAAATAGCTATGCTCTCATGACTATATTACAAACTATTTAAAATAAACTAGTTTTCTGTAGCGCCTTTTATGTCGGGAGGCACTAGACAGATAGGGGTTTTCAACCGAGCTCAGGGTTGGATTCGGGAAGGGTGGTGGGGGAGGGGGTAAAGATGACCGAAAGTGCAGTCAAAGAGGAAGATCTGAAGATGGACCTTGAAGGAGTTGAGGAAAGAGGTGAGACAAGAGTGGGGCAGAGGCTGGAATTCCAACTGCTGATGGTAGGGAAGGCAGGGCAAGGGATATGAAGCAGGCCAGTGCCTGCCAAGCAGAGGGAGTCAGCAGGTTGGTTGGGTTTACAGTCACAGAAGCAGAGTGGGACATGACCATTTAAAAGTGAAGGAGAGGATCTTGAACTCAATCATCTGGGGGATAAGGAGCCAGTGCCGGGCAAGAATGGGAGCAATAGGTTTCTGGAGCCTATGTAGGAGAGACATGAGCTGCAGCAGTCCAGATGGTCTGCAGCTTGTGGAGAGAAGAGTGGGGAAGTCTCGCAAGCTAAAAGCTGTCCAGCCTGGACATGGTGAATGCATGGATAAGGGTCTTGGTGACCAATAGAGAGAGGTAATGGGGAGACAGGCAATGTCGCAGAGATGGGAGAAAGCTGGACGGTTAGGGCATGGATGTGGGGTTTAAAGGACAGTTGAAAGTTAAACAAGACACAGAGGTTCCGTACTAGCTGAGAGGTGGAATGGAAATCCGTGTATATTATTGCCGTCAGCGACAAATGGGAAGTGTTGACGGGAGCCAAGGTGTTAACTGAAGAAAGTTAGCTTTCAATGGGCAGGCAATTGTTCAGAACAGCAGTGGTCCAGGAATCAATGGGGGCGAGGCTGAGGTGTGAAAGTTAATCCCATGCCTGTGGATGACAAACCAAGCAGGAGCACGTTGATATAGAGAAGACGGAGGATATGGAGCCTTAAGGAACACACCACATTTTTTCCATCTTAGCAAGAAGTTTATGGTACACCAATGGCTTACTTTATACCTTTCCTGGATATATATTTACTTCAGTAATGCACTAGTTTAGTTGGTGTCATGGTTCACAGTTTCAAGAGCTTGCATAATAACCAACAATATTTCACAACCACAACAAAATCAGACCCCATTAGTATTGGAATCAGTAGACACTTGCCACATTTGAAGAAACATAGCTGAATCACATCTTGGCACTTTATACTGACCACAAACCCCCGATATAAATTCACATAAGCACCCGCATTAAAACATTACCAACTGGAAATGAAATACACCAATCACAGCAAAAACTTTAGACAGGGTAAAAACAGTTAGCAGCCCTATTAGATCAAACATGTACAAAGGATCATATTCAAATACTAACGAAGATGCTTACTGATCTGCAGCCTATATCCAGTATATTTAATCATTCATTTCCTCTCCACACCAGGTTGCAATTCAGGAGGAAAGGCACGGGATGATACCTGCTGCAAGACACTACCTGGAGTCACGAACACACATATCCAGGGCTTGGAATCCATCTGAATTGGTGTGGGGGAGAGATAAGCAGCTGCTGCTCAAACTCTGCACTACCAACTGGTGGAACCATCGTTCAAGGGGGAAGAATGTGTGTCCAAGCTGTGAGCAGAAGATTGTTGCAATGCTCAACATATTTTACACTGAGCTTCTCATCGGAAAGCTCACATGGAGTTCCTGTGAGAGCTCAAATATGCATTTGTCAGATCTCAAATGGCCAGCAACTGATCATCTGGGGCGGGGGGGGGGGGAGAAGAAAGAGGGAAAATGTAAGCAGCGTCTCCTTGGGGCCAAGCTGGCTCCAAGCTTGCTTACAGAATGTAAGAATTAATGTTCTGTGGTGATGTTGGTAGTTCTCGTCCTGAGCGAGGCGGATTCACAGAACTCCGAAGCATTACCGCGGTATCACAGACCAGCCAACCTGTCTCATCAGCAGGACTTGAAACGGGCAGATCATTCATTGGGGGGAAATGATCGATCCCCACTTCAGTTAGCCATGCAAGCCTAAGCCCCAACAAATAAGTTGGTCCAAGCTGGACAAGAGCAGGAGCCTGGCAGGCAATACTCACTTTAACAAGCAGTTTTACCTGATTGCACTCCAGCAATACCCCAATGTCCCCAAGCCTTGCTGCTTACCAATCTGCATCCAATAATTTCCAGAATTAAGTTTACAGGGTGCTTCCTTCCAGGAAGATAGTGCACACTCCATTTCAGACAGTGATGTTTCCATGCAGACCGTGAGACTGTGCATCAGTCATTACAGCAACCGACAAGACCGCCCCTCAGTCAGTCACTCATTACATCAGCCCCTGAGAGCAACAGTCCATCACTAAACTGATCCAAGAGACTCTTGTCAGCCATGCATTACACAAGACCTCAACGCAGTCACTACACCAGCCAGTGAGACCATCCATCACTCAGTCAGTGCACCAGCCCATGGGACAGTGAGTCACACATCACTGCACTAGCTAGGGAGACCCTCAGTCAGTCACTACACTAGCCCATGAGGCCCTCAGTCAGTCACTACACTAGCCCATGGGACACTCAGTCAGTCACTACACTAGCCCATGGGACACTCAGTCAGTCACTACACTAGCCCATGGGACACTCAGTCAGTCACTACACTAGCCCATGGGACACTCAGTCAGTCTCTACACTAGCCCATGGGACACTCAGTCAGTCACTACACTAGCCCATGAGACCTTGTCAGTCACTACACTAGCCCATGAGACCCTGTCAGTCACTACACTAGCCCATGGGACCCTGTCAGTCACTACACCGCAGTTAGACCCACACACCGCGGACAGCCGAGCCCCCGGGGCCGTGTGGCCGAGCCCCCCCCCTGGGGCTGTGGGGCCGTGTGGCCGAGCCCCCCCCCTGGGGCTGTGTGGCCGAGCCCCCCCCCCCGGGGCTGTGTGGCCGAGCCCCCCCCCCGGGGCTGTGTGGCCGAGCCCCCCCCCGGGGCTGTGTGGCCGAGCCCCCCCCCCGGGGGCTGTGTGGCCGAGCCCCCCCCCCCGGGGCTGTGTGGCCGAGCCCCCCCCCCGGGGCTGTGGCCGAGCCCCCCCCCCCCCCGGGGCTGTGTGGCCGAGCCCCCCCCCCCCCCCGGGGCTGTGTGGCCGAGCCCCCCCCCCCCGGGGCTGTGTGGCCGAGCCCCCCCCCCCCCCGGGGCTGTGTGGCCGAGCCCCCCCCCGGGGCTGTGTGGCCGAGCCCCCCCCGGGGCTGTGTGCCCCCCCCCGGGGCGGTTTCCCAGGTGACGGGGAGCCGCGGCCTCACCTTGTCGCCGTCGGTGGCCGCGGGGTCGGGGCTCGGTGTCAGCGGCTCCTTCTCCGCCGAGAGCGGATGCGAGACGTCGTGGATAGACCTTTGCCCCGAGGAGTGCAGTGATTTACACCAGACCCCGCTCATGGCGCCCGAGTCGCCGCTGCCCACCGCCTCCATCACATCACCAGGCGCCGCGCGGCCCCCGCCTCCCCGCCGCCTCTTATCAGCCGCACCGCGCAGGACAGGAAGTCGCCGCCCGCCGAGCCCCCCCCCCTCCCCACCTGTCAGCCCGCACTGCTCACCCACTCCTCCCGGCCACCGGGGGGCGCTGTCTCGCTCTCTCTGCCCCCTGTCAGCCCGCACTGCTCACCCACTCCTCCCGGCCATGGGGGGGCGCTGTCTCGCTCTCTCTGCCCTCTGTCAGCCCGCACTGCTCACCCACTCCTCCCGGCCATGGGGGGCGCTGTCTCGCTCTCTCTGGCCCCTGTCAGCCCGCACTGCTCACCCACTCCTCCAACAGCTGGGGGGCGCTGTCTCCCTCTTTACTCATGTCCTGGTGTCCAACGCTTTGCCTTTGCTTCGCCCCCGGAAGGCGCTGTCATGTCCCTCTCCGCACCCCCATCCCTCGGTTGTAGAATCACAGAATTGTGCAGCGCAGAAGGAGGCCATTCGGCCCATCGGGTCTGTGTTGGCTCTTTGAAAAGAGCTTCCAAATCAATCCACTCCCCATATTCCCGCAAACGTGTCCTCCCCAAATAATTATCTACTTCTCCCTTAAAAGTTGTTATTGAATCGGCTTCCACCGCCCTTTCAGGCAATGCATTCCAGATCCGAACAATTCGCTGTGTGAAAAAATTTCTCACCTCCCCTCTGTTTCTTTTAACAACTATTTTAAATCGGTGTCTCCACGTTACTGACCCGCCCGCCAGTGGGAATAGTTTCTCTGTGTTCATCCTATTGAATTACCTCATAATTTTGAAAACTTCTATTAAGTCTCCTCTTAACCTTCTCTGCTCCAAGGAGAATAACCCGAGCTTCTCTAGCCACTGATAACTGAAATCCCTCATTCCTGGTACCATCGTTTGCCCCCTCTCCAATGCCTTGACATCCTTCCTAAAGTGTAGTGCCCCAGAACTGAACACAGTCTCTCGCTGAGGTCTAACCAGTGTTTTGTAAAGGCTCATCATAACTTCCCGACTTTTGTATTCTATGCCCTATTTATAAAGTCTAATATCCCATATACATTTTTAACAGCTTTATCTCCCTGTCCTGCCACCTTCAAAGATTTACTTATATGACCCCCAGGTCTCTCTGTTCCTTCACCCCTTTAAAGATTGTACCATCGGCGTATATCGCCTCTCCTCATTCTTCCTCCCAAAATGCATCACTTCACATTTCTCCACATTAAACTTCATCTCCACGTGTCGGCCCATTTCCCAGTCTGTCTGTGTCCTCGTGCAGTCTGTGACTATCCTCCTCACTGTTTACTACTTTTCCTCGCTTAGCGTCACCTGCAAACTTGGAAATTGTACTCCCTATACCCAAGTCCAGGTCATTTATATAGATCAAAACCAGCAGTGGTCCCAATACTGACCCCAGGGGGACACCACTGCGTACTTCCTTCCAGTCAGAAAAACAACCATTCACCCCCACTCACTGCTTTCTGTCTCCCAGACAGTTCTGTATCTATGCTGCCACTGTCCCTTTAATATCGTGGACTTCTATTTTGCTTACAAGTTTCTTACGTGGCACTTTATCAAATGCCTTTGGAAAATCCATATAAACTACATCAACTGCACTACCTCCATCCACCCTCTCCATTACTTCATCAAAAAAACTCTTATCAGATTTGTTAGACATGATTTGTCTTTAACAAATCCGGGTTGGCTGTCCTTTATTAAACCATATTTTTCTAATTGAAAATTTATTTGGTCCCGGATGATAGTCTCTAGAAGTTTCCCCACTGTTGACATAAGGCTGACTGGCCTGTAGTTTCCAGGTTTATCCTTCGGCCCCTTTTTATACAGGGGAGTAACAATTGGAACCCTCCAGTCCTCTGCCACCACCCCCCGGTGTCCAAGGAGGATTGAAAGATTGTGGCCAGAGCCTCCGTTATTTCCATGCTACTTCCCTCAGTAACCTAGGATACACCCGTCCAGACCAGCTAACTTATCTGCCTTGAGCACCGACAGCTTTTTTACTACCTTCTCTCGGTTTATTCTTTTCTTATCCAACTTCTGTAACTGTGACATTGGCTGCATTTTCTTCTTTTGTGAAGACAGATGTGAAGTACTCATTCAGTACGTCAGCCATGCCCTCTGCCTCCACAACAAGATTTCCTCTTTGGTCCCTAATTGGACCCACCCTTTTATTCTTTATATGCTTATAAAATACCTTAGGCTTCCCTTTGGCTTCCCTTTTATGTTACCCGCTAATCTTTTCTCACCCAATCTCTTTGCCCCTCTTATTTCCTTTTTCAGTTCTCCTCTGTACTTTTTATATTCTATTTGATTACCTTCTGTATTTTGGACCTGACATTTATCATAAGCCTCCTTTTTCTGTTTTATCTTAATCCCAATTTCTTTATTCATCCAGGGAGGTTAGATGCCCTACCTTTCACCTTTGTGGGAATGTATTTGTTCTGTCCTCAATCTATCTCCTCCTTGAAGGCTTCCCATTGCTCATTAGCTGTTTTACCTACCAATCTTTCTTTCCAGTCCATCTTGGCTGGGTCCCTTTATAACTCACTGAAATTAGCCCTCTTCCAGTTGAGTATCTTGACCTTTGATTGCTCCTTGTCCCTTTCCATAAGTACTCTAAACCGAATGATGTTGTGATCACTTTTGTCCAGATGCTCTCCTACTGAAACCTACTCCACTTGCCCCACGTCATTCCCCAGAACTAGATCCAGCACTGCTTTTTTCCTCACTGGGCTAGAAACATACTGATCCAGAAAGTTATCCTGAACACATTTCAGGAATCCTCCCCCCTCCTTGCTCTTTACACTGTTATTATGCCAATTTATGTTAGGATAATTGAAGTCCCTCATTATCACTACTTCATTGGCTTTGCATCTTTCTGAAATCTGCTTGCAGGTTGGTTTGCTCATGTATCTCCCTCCTGCTATTTGGTGATCTATAGTATACACCTAACAGAGTAACAGCTTCATTTCTGCTCTTTAACTTTAACCAAATAGATTCTGTTTTTGGACCCTCTCGCACATCATCCCTTTCCAGGGCTGCAATCGTGTCTTTAATCAATATTGCCACTCCCCCTCCATTTTATCCTTCCCTATCCCTCCTGAATGCATTGTAGCCAAGTCCCTGACCAACCACCCCCCCCTCCCCCCCACCATTGGTGGGAGAGCCTTCAGCCACTCTGCCCCCAACCTCTGGAATTCCATTCCTCCAATCACTCCGCCTCGCCCCCTCCTTAGCCTCCTTCAAGTCCCACCTCAAGACCCACCTCTTCGACCATGCCATCGGCTACCCCCCTTCCCCTCCTCTCCCTTCTCCCCCACTGACCCAGGTCGGGTCTAAAATGCTGAACACTGCAGCGATAAATGCAAAATTGAAATAACTCATAAATGATAGGAGATACCTGAAAACGAATATGCACATGTCAGACACAAGATCTTTCTGATGAAGTATAAATCATGTTTCTACGTCAATCAGTTATTGAGATCCTTCTTGAAATGCAGACAGACATTATTGTTTTATTAGTATAGAAGAAGATTATTGTTTGTATTTTCCACAAATAATATACTCTCAGATTAATTTTCACCTTGAGTGGAGGTTGCCCAAGATAGTGTACAGTAGTTTAGCATTGCTTATTAAATGGGACAACAGGACATTCGTTCAGGCATGTGGAGGGCCAGTGTGGGAAACACAAGGAATTATTCCTGAAATATTGTCATGGCATCAGTTATTATAAAGGCTGGTAGAGGGACAGGCCTTTGACTCTAATAAGAAACACACAATAATGGGGAGAAAGTAAGGTGGGTATTCTGGAAGCATGAGACCAAATGGGTTGAAAGGATCTTCAATCATACTTTGGAATCTTTCTGCATCACAAATTTTATGCCAATTGCCCATCTGCACCAATTTGGGGGCATTTGCCAGTTGTCTATTTTCGACTAACAAAATTGTCCATTTTCAGCTGAGTAGAAATAAGAGAAAATGATGCATAACAGCTCAAGACGTGACCTGTTCAGTCTCCTGACTACAGAGAACGGGGCTACTGATTAGTTTTTTTGAGGCAACGGAGCAGCCCAAGGATGGAACCTGCTGGTTAAGACATAGTGTTGAATCGGAGACAACAATTGGCAGCTGGATCAGCCAGGAAGATTGAGAAAAGCAGACAAAGAGAAGAGTATCAAGACCTGATCAGCTTCCCAAGAGTCAGCTCAGGAGCAGTTGACATGAAAGAATGATGGCAGACTAAAACAATGGAAAGGAACCAGGAAAACTAAGGTCCAAAGACCAGAACTAACCAGAAAAGAGAGCAAGAGAGTATCACAAGAAACCTGGTGAATTACAAGCTCAAATATAGTTCATTTAATTAATTTCAGTCTCTTACTCACTGCTTTATAACACATTCAACAATCCAATTCATTAAGTTCAATCCTTTTTTAAATTACTCACTGATGTCAATGTTATTTATTTAAATGCATTAGTATTGTAAATAGTTATTAAAAATGAAATCAATGTATTAATTATATGCTGGATCCAGTCAGAAATTGATTTAATTAAATAAAACTGTTTGTATCATTGTTCAATTACTGTAGTATAAAGGTTGCTCAATAATAAAACTCAGTCAGCATTGTGATTTCATTATTAAATCAGTAATTTTATCTTCTGAAGTCTTTATCTAATACTAAGGTATGACTCTGCGTAGAGGTGCCGTCTGCAAGGAGGCTCAGCCACCAATGGTGGGACAGTGGGAGTTTAGAACAAGCAAGTAGACAGAAATGGAGGGTATAGATAGGAAACAACAACTTGCCTTTTTATTGTACCCTTCAAATTGAATAATGTCTTGGAGTGCTTTACATTATAATAATAATCCTTGCATTTGATATAGCGCTTTTCACGTCGGGAGGACATCCCAAAGCGTTTCACAGAACACACTGTAAAGTGAATTGACTGTATATTTGTGGGCGAACGCGGCAGCCAATTGCGTACAGCAATGTCCCACAAACAGTTGTAGATTGAAAATGACCAATTTATTATTGATTTTGTTTTTTTGGAGGGATTAGTATCAGGCGTGTGGAGTAAGGAAACTTGCCCAAGGTTTCGCCCTGCCTGGAATTGAACTCAGGTCTCTCGTGTGCAAAGCAAGTGCTCTATCCACTGAGCTACAGGACATTGGCAGTGACAGACGCCAGGCGGTGGGGAGCGAAAGAGATGACCATAGATGCAGTTGAAGAGGTAGATTTTAAGGCAGTGCTTGAAACCAGATAGAGAAGAGGTGGATTGGAAGTGTCAAGGGAGGGATTTCTAGCAGTTAGGAGGGGTTAGAATCAGAAAGCTCAGCCGTCAATGTTGCTGGGAGGGAAAAAAGTGTTGTCTACGGAGAAAAGGATGTCACGTTGAATAGTGAGGATGTGGGGGATGGAAGAATATTATGAACTTCCTGGGATTTAATATGTGCTGTTCATTAGTACCAGCTAATGACATGTTCTATGTTTATAATGTTATTTATTGTCAAAAATACTTAATGTAAACTTTGCTCATGGTGTTCATCAGCACAGTTACATTGGTGTTCAGAGGATTTCTATGCAATGCTTTCTCCCAAAACACAGAGCTAGTGAAGTGAAGTGCACTGTGAGACAGTTCTATCACCCTTAAATGTACACCCATGATATAGCTCGCTCTCCCTCACAGTATTGGATAGCCTCTATGTTCAATCCTCACTAATGAATGCAAATCCCTTTAATTAGGTGTATAGACCTCTCGTGCCTCTGCTCCTAAGATCTATAGATGATCTTATTGAATGGCGGGGCAGGCTAGAGGGGCCGAATGGCCTACTCTTGCTCATAATTCTTATGTTCTTATGTCTCTTATGTGTAATTTGACTAATGATTCTTCCACGATGACAGATGTTACTAATTGCTATTTAAGTTAAAGCAAATTGGGAAGCTTCAGTCAACCAGAGGTTTATTTTACACCTCTGTGACCTAGGCTGAACCTGCTTGTGTATTCCCTCCTTTGATTTATACAGAAAGCTTGAGTTAACAACAACAAAATTAAATTTGTAAAGTGCCTTTCACGTCGGGAGGACGTCCCAAGGTGCTGATTTAAGCACAGTTAATAATAATAATAATCCTTGCATTTGATATAGCGCTTTTCACGTCGGGAGGACGTCCCAAAGCGCTTCACAGAACACACTGTAAAGTGAATTGACTGTATATGTTAAGTTAGCTCAAAGGAATTTTATTGTAATTTTGATTAAATTACCCTCGGCATTAAATCTGAAACGACACAATAAATATCAACAAACACAACTATGAGATAGCAAACATTAATCACACTTAAACTATTACACACGCTAGCAGCCATTTGTAATAAAGTTAATGTAAAGTGCATGAGGACCCAATCTCTGACTATTACTCATCAATACTAAGAGCACATACCTTTGTCATCAGGTATAAAAATAGTGACCATATGATGCTCATTCTTTTATGGGCATTGAGCCCGTCCCCGAATTAGGGCACCCAATGGGAATGATATAGCACCAATTACTTGATGAAATTGGTACCTTTCTTATGGTCCAATCAAAATTATCCTTTAAGTGACCCAATAGGGAAAGAGTACACCTTGCTATCCACTTATGCAAATTCTAGATAGTCAGTTACCCGCCAAATTGTTGCAATCAAAGCTACAGTCAAACTTGATGGCATTATAAGTATCAAAGACGTTAAATACATTAAAAAAAGTATTTAAAGTGCTACTCAATATATTTATAGCGTGTATGCGCCAGTTCTATTGAACTTCGGCACTTTCCGAGTTTTCCCAAGATCAATCGGTAATTACTAAGTGCACTTACACTGGCAAATGCTTTTAACGAACACATAAACTTTACAGAACATATTTTAAACAACAGACAGGCACAGAAAACAAAAGGGGTGACTATGACAACTGTGGGGTTGCCTCTCTGAACCAAGGCTCAATGCAGCAAATGGTCTTTTCCCATTGATTGCTTTCTCACGCTCTTCTGCTTTGCCACATCAATAAATCTCTGTAGGAACAATTGACAAGGGACACACTTGTCACAACAAAGACCATAACTTGTTGGAATTAAATGCAGGAGAGAGAAAATATTAAATAATTTTAATCATAGGAATGCACATATAAGGATTGATCTGCTGGATTTACAATCTAAGGCTACTTCATCAATGATTCCAAATACTGTGCAACTGCTAAAATATGAACATTTTGAATTATCCAGAAAATGAGCAGAATCTTATGTAGATTTAATCATTCTGTTTTTGCCAGCAGCAATATTTTTTGTGACACAGATGTTGTGCCTGTACTTGAGCCTGTTTTTTTGTAACACAGATGTTGGGCTGAGAAGGGGAAGAACCTGTCACATCACCTGTTTCCCGTGGCTTGTGAAATCTGTGTGTGAATTAATTAACATGTAGCAGAAAAATACCATTTATAGCACTGACAGCACTGAATGCTTCATTAAGCTATGACCGAGACAGTAAATTTGAAATCTGTATGAATTGTGTTGGACTTTTATTTAAAAACAGTTAAGCTCCTTAACATTGATTGCTATTGGTTATTCTGGAATTGCTAGGCGTTATTTACAATCGTGTATCTCACTCCGTATCTCTTAAAGTCTATCAGGTTTGAAATTTTGAATTCCTTATATTGTATTTATTTTCGCAAGTTCATGAAACTATTTCAGTGGTTCTGAATTTTGAGGCTGACTTTAAGGGATTGTAGAAAGTTTCCAATTGTAAATATGTTCCTCCCTTTACTCACCAGTCAGTAAAACTGGATGTTCCATACACCAGCATCTGTATTTATTAGCAGGCATTAGTGCACAACCATATTTAAATAACCAACCAAACATTAAATGAGTCAATTTACACCTAAATGGGACATTCTCCCAGTGACCTGGCCAACAATTCCCAAATATAATTGGTCCTTCACTTCATGGCATTCTGTCGGACATTGTTAAACAGAAATTGGCTAATGAGTTAACCTAAATTTCACTATATTTAATAATAATAATCCTTGCATTTGATATAGCGCTTTTCATGTCAGGAGGACATCACAAAGCGCTTCACAGAACACACTGTAAAGTGAATTGACTGTATATTTGTGGGCGAACACGGCAGCCAATTGCACACAGCAATGTCCCACAAACAGTCGTGGATTGAAAATGACCAATTTATTATTGTTTTTGGTTTTGGAGGGATTATTATTAGGCGTGTGGAGTAAGGAAACTTGCCCAAGGTTTCGCCCTCTGCCTGGAATTGAACTCAGGTCTCTCACTTGCAAAGCGAGTGCTCTAACCACTGAGCTACAGGACTCCACTTTCTGTGAAGTGCATTAAGAAGTCTCAATGACATGATAAGCAGTTTGTCAAATTCAAGGATTAATTATTGTTATTCTAAGTCTGAGTTCAACCATTTGGCAAATCCTGCATTCTCTGAACAACCCCATAAACAGAGTAAAGATATATAAGATTTTTCATAGATTCATAGAATGTTACGGCACAGAAGGAGGCCATTCAGCCCATCGAGTCTGTGCCGGCTCTTTGACAGAGCAAGTCACTTTCACTAACCCCAATCACCAGCTTTCTCCCCATAACCCTGCAAACCCGTCTTCCCCAGATACCTATCCAGTTCTCTCTTAAAAGCTGTTATCGAATCGGACTTCACTACCCTTTCAGGCAGATTATTCCAAATTTGAACAACTCGCTGAGTGAAAAGATGGTGGGAGGATAAGATAGGCTGGCCAGCAAAGATCATTTTCAGTGGTCAGGGGCTAGAACTGGCCACCAATGTAGAGTATAAGCAGCGGCCGGACTGATGGGTGGAATGGCATGTTTCTGAGCTGTACTTTACTAATGAGACGTCAATATGTCATTGAGACAGTCATCCCAAAGTGCTTCAGAGAATATATTGTGAAGTGGATTGACTGTGTATTTTGCGTGCAAAATAGCGCATAGCAGTGTGTACCAGAAACAGTCATTGAATGACCAATTTTTCGGGTGAGGGATTGTTACCCCAGCAAAACGATCCACCAATCAACTAACAGCCGGGTTGACTTTCAATGAATCTGTTCCGTGCAGCCCCAGTGCAGCCCTGGGTTGCACGCAGCCTTTGACTAGTGACAGCTCCTCCACAAACATACACTCAACCAAGGTGGAGTCCTGTAGCTCAGTGGTTAGAGCACTCGCTTTGCAAGCGAGAGACCTGAGTTCAATTCCAGGCAGAGGGCGAAACCTTGGGCAAGTTTCCTTACTCCACACAGAGCCTAATAATAATCCCTCCAAAACCAAAAACAATAATAAATTGGTCATTTTCAATCTACGACTGTTTGTGGGACATTGCTGTGCGCAATTGGCTGTTCGCCCTCAAATATACAGTCAATTCACTTTACAGTGTGTTCTGTGAAGCGCTTTGGGACGTCCTCCCGACGTGAAAAGCGCTATATCAAATGCAAGGATTATTATTAAGGTGGACAGACATTGCAATACATTTATAGCCCAAAGCCAACCGACTAGCAGCCTCAAAGTAGCCCAATATTACATATGGCTGGTAGACTGGCCAATAGAGGTCAGTGCTTTGGAAAACGCGCAAAAAAAAAGGTCTTCAAAGAGGATTTTTTTTTAGCCTTAAAAAAATAAAAATGAGGCACCAACCCAAAGCCGTTTTTTTTCAAGCAGTGGGACAACAACAAAAAAACGCCCAATTGGGCGGGAAAGCCGCCCATTCCAGCCACTGGGCACTCCACGCAGTTTTGCGCCTGCGCAGCCAGGGTGTCGACGCATGCGCGGTGGCACCCCCTCACCCGGCGACATCCGTCCGGCTGCAGCTCGCGTTCCCCGACCACAGGCGGACAGAGGCCCGGCCCGGTCCAGCCCGGGACACCCAGCCCGGGACACCACACCCGGCCCGGCCCGGGACACCCAGCGACAACAGCTGCTCCTGGTGGGTTTTTATTGTGAAATGTATCTGCTGTCAGTTTAATGTGGGAGAAGAAGAGGCGCCGCTGCGGGAGCAGCCACGGGCCTGGTGGAAGCGGTGCGCACGCGCAGAGACATGCGCTCTGACCCGGAGGAGCTGAGACAACAGCGACCAAACCCCCCCCACGTGTGTCACCATCATCATCATCATCATCATACACCCCATCATACACCATACACCACCCACACCCCATACACCATACACCCCAAACCCCCCCCACGTGTGTCACCATCATCATCATCATACACCCCATCATACACCATACACCCCAAACCCCCCCTGTGTGTCACCATCATCATCATCATACACCCCACATACACCCCATACACCATACACCACCCACACCACATACACCACACACACCATACACCATACACCCCAAACCCCCCCTGTGTGTCACCATCATCATCATCATACACCCCACATACACCCCATACACCATACACCACCCACACCACATACACCACACACACCATACACCCCAAACCCCCCCTGTGTGTCACCATCATCATCATCATACACCCCACATACACCCCATACACCATACACCACCCACACCACATACACCACACACACCATACACCATACACCCCAAACCCCCCCTGTGTGTCACCATCATCATCATCATACACCCCACATACACCCCATACACCATACACCACCCACACCACATACACCACACACACCATACACCCCAAACCCCCCCTGTGTGTCACCATCATCATCATCATACACCCCATCATACACCCCATACACCATACACCACCCACACCACATACACCACCCACACCATACACCATACACCCCAAACCCCCCCTGTGTGTCACCATCATCATCATACACCCCAAACCCCCCCGTGTGTCATCATCATCATCATCATCATACACCCCATACACCACCCACACCACACCCCAAACCCCCCCCCATGTGTCATCATCATCATACACTCCATACACCCCAACCCCCCCCCATGTGTCATTATCATCATCCACCCCATACAACACCCACACACCCCAAACCCCCCGTGTGTCATCATCATCATCATCATACACCCCATACACCACCCACCCCAAACCCCCTGTGTGTCATCATCATCATCGTACACCCCATACACCCCATACACCATCCACCCCACACACCCCAAACCCCCCCCTGTGTGTCATCATCATCATACACCCCATACACCACCCACACCCCACCGCAAACCCCGCGTCTGTCATCATCGTCATCATCATACACCCTATACACCACCCACACCCCACACACAACACCCACACCCCACACAATACCCACACCACAGCCCCCACCCCATACACCACCCCATACACCATCCCATACAACACAGCCCCCACCCCATACACCCCCCACCCCATACACCCCACACACCCCATACACCACCCACCCCATACACCCCACACCACCCCATACACCACAGCCCACACACCCCACCCACCCCATACACCACCCACCCCCCACACACCCCACCCCATACACCACCCCACACCCCACCCCATACACCACCCACACTCACCCCATACACCACCCCATACACCACCCACCCCACACACCATCCCATACACCACAGCCCCCACCATACACCACCACACCCTCCACCCCATATACCATAGCATACACCATACCCTCCACCCCACACCATACACCATAGCCTCCACCCCACACCATACACCACCCACCCCCCACACACCCCACCCCATACACCACCCCACACCCCACCCCATACACCACCCACACTCACCCCATACACCACCCCATACACCACCCACCCCACACACCATCCCATACACCACAGCCCCCACCATACACCACCACACCCTCCACCCCATATACCATAGCATACACCATAGCCTCCACCCCACACCATACACCATAGACTCCACACCATCCCCTCCACCTCACACCATCCCCTCCACCCCACACCATACACCATAGCCTCCACCCCACACCATACTCTCCACTCCACACCATACACTATATAAATCTGAGTTGTTGTTGATACACTTTGGGGTGGAGGCTCTGGTGTGGAGTGGAGGCTATGGTGTTGTGGGGAGGCTATGGTGTTGGGTGGAGGCTTTGGTGTTGTGGGGAGGCTATCGTGTGGGGTGGAGGGTGAGAGGGGCATAGAGGGTGTGGTGGTGGGTGACAAGAGGCAGGTGGATGAGGCTGCCTGGTGGATGTTATGTATTTTAGATGAAAAGATGTCCATGACCTCCTCGCACTTGGCATTTGATATGAAGATTGAGGAGGCCTGAGGGGGGCACAGAGGAGGTAGTGGGTGGTGGAAAAAAGATTTTAGGGTTGTGGTTAGCCTCCAAGATGATGTTGGAGTAGAAGGCTGTTTTTGCGTGTGTTACAGAATGACGGTAGCTGTGGAGATGGCCAGTTTTCCGCCATCTGTGCTCGAGCAGCCGGTTTTGGGTTTTTTGGCGGCAGAGATGGTTGTTGTTCCAGGGGGATCGGGTGGGTTTGGAGATGGTCCTGGATTTTAGGGAGACGAGGGAGTTAAAGGTGAAGGAGAGGCGATCATGGAGCAGCTGGACGGCTGCTTCAGGGTCTCTGCGGGTGGAAGGCCAGAGGGATAGGATGTTTGATGATGTTAGGCCCTTTGTGAGGGTCTCAGGGGGTAGCCTCTTCCAAGGGCGGTAGAGAATGGTTGAGGGCTTGGTGGAGGAGAGAGCGATGTGAGAGGAGAAGGAGATGAGGAAGTGGTCCGAGATGGCCTTGTCCACTATACTGAGGTTGGAAATGTCAAGGCTGTGGGTGATAACGAGGTCAAGGGCCTGACCACTGTTGTGGGTCAGTGAGTTTATATAAGGGTGAGGTTTAGGGAGGAGAGAAGGGCAGTGAAGTCGGCAGAGGTGGTGCAGGGGGAGTTTAGGTGGAGGTTGAAATTGCCCATTATGAGCAGGTGCTCGGAGCAGAGGGACAGCGAAGAGAGGAGAGTAGAGATGTCTGTGTGGAAGGAGCCGGGGGGCTTAGGGGGGCGGTAGACAAGGATGATTTTCAATGGGAGAGAGGGGTGGAAGAGGGTGAGGTGCTCGAAGGAGGGGAAGCAGCCAGAGGAGTAGGGGGTGAGACCAAGGGAGGCTTTGGAAATGAAGGCCACCCCGCCACCAAGTTGGTTTGGACGGGGGGTGTGGTGGAAGGTGTAACCTGGAGGGGAGGCTTCCACTAGGGGGACGGGGTCATTGGGGGAGAGCCAGGTTTCGGTGAGCCCAAGAATGTCGAGGTGCTCATCCAGAATGAGGTCGTGGATGGTGAGGGCTTTGTTTGAGAAGGAACGGACATTTTGGAGGGAAATGCGGGGGGTTTGCTGGAGCGGGGGGGAGGGAGGAGAGAGTGTTGCGGAGAGGATTTTGGGGTGTACAGGAGAGATGGTTGTGGAGAGTGGTGTGAGTGGAGAGTTGGGGAGGGTATGTATGAGGGAGGGGGAAGTTTGCCTTAAGGAGGCGATTTGTGAGGAGGGAGTGAGTGATGGGACTCGTGGGGTTGCTGCTGTGGGACAGCCAGTGCTGGGAGCCACGATGGGCCCAGCAGAGGATGCCCAGGCTGGAGCAGAGGGAAGTGGTGGGGTCGAGAGGAGAGAGAGAAAGTGGGGAGGGCGGTAGGAGAGAAGGACAGAGGATGGTAGCGGATAGAGGGGAGTGGGAGGAGAGACATTTCGAGTGGAGGGGGAGGCTCGGGTCGGGGCGGCAGCCAAAATGCGCACACAGAGACCGAGAGCGAGCGATCAGGGTGACGGCATCAGCCCCCACCCCACAGTGTATCACATCACACACCATAGCCCCCACCCCACAGTGTATCACATCACACACCATAGCCCCCAACCCCCAGTGTATCACATCACACACCATAGCCTCCACCACACAATGTGTTATAGCACACCATACACCATAGCCTCCACCCCACAGTGTATCACATCGCACACCATAGCCTCCACCCCAGTGTATCATAGCACACCTTACACCATAGCCTCCACCCCACAGTGTATTATACCACACCCATACACTATAGTCTTCATCTCACAGTGTGTTGTACCACAGCATACACCATAGCCTTCACCCTACAGTGTATCATACCATACACCAAACACCATACCCTCAACCCCACAGTGTATTATACCACACCATAGCCTCCACCCCACAGTGTGTTATACCACACCATACACTATATCCTCCACCCCACAGTGTGTTATACTACACTGTACACCATAGCCTCCACCCCATCATGTGTTATACCACACCATACACCATAGCCTCCACCCCACAGTGTGTTATACCACACCATACACTATATCCTCCACCCCACAGTGTGTTATACTACACTGTACACCATAGCCTCCACCCCATCATGTGTTATACCACACCATACACCATAGCCTCCACCCCACAGTGTGTTATACCACACCATACACCATATCTTCCACCCCACAGTGTGTTATACTACCCTGTACGCCATAGCCTCCACCCCATCATGTGTTATACCACACCATACACCATATCCTCCACCCCACAGTGTGTTATATTATACTGCACAATACCTCACTGCACTACACTATAGCCATGAACCGATTATATACAACACTGCTCGATACCACAGGACTCTGCACCGTAGCCTCCTACCCACTAAATGGTACACTATTGCCCCAACCCATGATACACTACACACTATACTATAGTCTCTAACCTACACTATACTATGCACTACTCCAAAGCCCCTAACCCACATTATACTGCCCCACAGCCCAAAATCCACACCGCAGCAACCAGCTTTCCCGCCCCCACACTACGTATCAGCCCGCCTTCATACTCCCCACAGCCCACTCCAATTGGTCAAAACAGTAACAGCCCACGAGGGTAGAAATAGAGTTATAAGCAAAGGTAGAGTTGGGTGACACTTGGGCATAATGGAAATTGAACGGCAGTGGTGGGGGGCATAAAGATAAGAGTGGAAGGAGTGGAACTAGAATAGAGCCCTGACCTATACTGCAGTTCCTCAAATAAAATTGGTCACTCACTCCATGGCTGTTAGTGTGACATTGCTGTGCGTAACTGCCATGTTTCGCCTACCAATGAGGTTGATAGGGTCAAGGAACCTGGTGCGGGAGAGGACATGGGCTGCAGAGTTCTGGATGATCTGCAGCCTGTGCAACAACAACAAAATACATTTGTAACACGCATTTCATGACGGGAGGACATGTCAAGGTGCTGAACAATCAGGGATTAGGGCCTGAGCGTGGGGGGCAGGGTTGGGATGATGGAGGGCAGAGGACGTAGGAGGGCAACTGAAGGCATGGTCAAAAATGAAGGTCTTGAGTCGTGCCTTGTAGGAGGCAAGAGAGGGAGCAAGGTGAAGGGATTGTGGGATGGAGTTCCAAAGAGTGGGGGCAGAGAGGCTGAAAGCCCGGTCGCCAATGGTAGGTCTGATCAGGCGGGAGACCTGGTGCAGGCCAGAGCCTACTGAGCGGAGTGAGCAGACAGATTGAGGAGGAGTTGGGGAGGCTGACAGGAAAGAGGAGTTGGGGAGGCCGACAAGCAAGGAGATTGAGTAGTCGAGCCTGGATGTTATGAATGCGTGTATGAGGGTCTTGGCGGCATGCGGTGTGAGACAGTGGTGGAACTGAGCGATGTTGCGGAGCGGGTCATGACATGGATGTGGTGTATGAAGGACAGTTGAGAGTCAAACAGGATGCCGAGGTCAAGGGAGCAGGTGGTGGTCTTCATTTTTGAAATGATGGAGGTGATGGAAGCAGAGGAGTCAGGGTCGAAGGTGTATAGGGAGTGATGAGTGGGGGCCGGGGCGTTCGGGGGCGATGACGAGAGGATAGTGGTGGATGGAGGAGAGGTAGCCGAACGAATCCCCTTGATTTCGGATTCGAGGAAGTCCAACATCTCCTCGCAGTTGGAGTTGGAGGAGAGGATGGGCGAGGCGTGGGAAGGTGGATGGAGAAGGTGGTTAATGGTGAAGAGGAGCCTGGGATTGTCCTTGGCCTCCAAGATTATCTTGGAGTAAAAGAATGATTTGGCGAAGGCAGAGTGGTAAGTCTTAGTGTGGTCTAGCCAGATAACTCCTTTAGATGGCAGCTTTATGGACTCCAGGTATGATTGAGAGGGTTTACATCAGCTGAAGTAAACTATATGTTGCCTCGTTTATATTGTGCCTTTTTGTGCATAATCAACACTAAATGTGTGATTCCAGCAGTACAAATGAGGCATTACACCTCTATATTCGCCCACAAAATATAAAGACAAATTTTATTATATTCTGTGAAGCGCTTTGAGATGACTCAACAATGTGATAAGGTGGTATAAGGAATATTATTATTATTACACCAGATTTTTATCAAATACTACTCTGTTCAGAGCTATGGCCTATACTTCCAATACAACACCTTGCATTTACGTAGTGCCCTTCATGCAGGATATAAAATCTTAATGGGGTTAATGAATGAAAACTGAGCAATATCAAATGGAACTAAGGTATCCCACTCCCCCCTATCCCCTGTTTAATGGCTCTGGAGCAAGATTCCCTCAGTGTTGAACAATTGCTAAACAATTATCACTTTATCTTATTGTCTGCTCTACTCAAGCTTTGCTCACCTCAACTTCCAGTTTACGGAAATTAGGAATGAGATCCTGATTACCTTTCACATTGGTAGAATATCTCAAGGTGCTATATAGAGGCTGAGTGGGAGCCTGAGCTAGTGACCGAAGGCACAGTCAAGGAGGTAGATTTTTAGGTGGGATTTGAAAATGGAAGGGGCAAGATGGGGTGATTTAGGGAGAGCGTATCAGAGGTCAGGGGCAAAATGGCTGAAGGCTTGCCCACTGATGGTAAGGTAGGTATGGGGGTGTGGGGAAGAGAAAGAAGTAGACAGGAGTTGGTAGAGTAGATGAGTGTGGCCTGGGCTCTGCCACAGTCAAGCGCTCTGGGATGCTACCCTCCGTGAGGAGCACTATATAAATGAAAATTGTTATTGCGATTCGATCTGTAATTATTTATGACATTAAATTTCACGTTGACAACTTTTGTTGTTTTGAGATGCTTGTTTGGTGTCCTGGCTTCCCATACCTCTTGTTGCTTTGACTCAACCTCATAACAATTGGACTAGAAAACCTATAGTTTATCCATCACCTGAATGTTGATTGCATTGGTTGCGATGAAAAAACGTGGGTGATCCGGCTAAGCTGTAACTTTCTCCAACTCAAATTCAACCAAAATGGAGGCTCTAGGTTCCTATCGACATCTCCTCATCTCAGGTGCTGGCTGTATCAACCTCTCCGGTTGCTCAAATTATGGAGCCTGTGCCGAATCTCGGCCTTTTGTTGGTCCCACGACTTGGCCTTCAAATGTATCATCTGATCAAGTTCTTCCACCTCACACCATTCCTCCCTCCTTTATTAATAATAATAATAATCCTTGCATTTGATATAGCGCCTTATTGAGAAACCTCCGTGTGCTGCATAAGCAATATTTTATCCTGACTGACCAGTCCCTTTGCTGGGCAGAGCCTGAGGCCGCGGTGACTGTCTCCTGATTGACTCGGGGCCTGTGTGTCTCCTGGATTGCTCGTCAGACAATGAAGTTGGAAATGGTTTGCGGGCCGGATAAACCCATCCCCCGAGCCCGATGGGGCCCGTCACTTGCCAGTTGAACCACCCTGGCCTATGTGAAAGGAGCTGCCTCCATGTGTATTCATCTATTATGCCACTTATCTTGATGTTATTATCTAACCTTTATTTTACTCTTATTTTTCTTTCTCTTTCCACCAGATTTTGAATGTTCCACAGAGATGACAACAAATCCTCCAGGACCAGGTAAGGTGCATCACTTGCAGCACTTTCTGTGTGTGTATATCGGTTGTCACTGTGGTTTTAGAAATGTGGGGTTTCGTAAGACTATAACACCTGTTAGAGCACAGTTGAGATCTTGAATATAAAGCTTAAATCGTCCATTTACTTTCTCACTCAAAAAAGGTTAACCACACCAGTGTGTGTGTGTGCGTGTGTGTGTGGGTGGGGGGTTAAAATGTAAATGTTAAGAATTTTTTAATGTATTTTAGTATTATGGTTGCCGAGATAAAGCTGGTAATGAGTTGAGGAAGAACTTCTTCACTCAAACGGTAGTGAATGTATGGAACTCACTACCCCAAAGGGCTGTTGACGTTCAGTCCTTGAACATATTCAAAACTGAGATAGATAGATTTCTTATCGCAAAAGGGATTAAGGTATATGGGGATAAGGCAGGGTCAGGTTATTAGCTGGAGTTAGATTAGAAGATCAGCCATGATTGAATGGCGGGGCAGGCTCGAAGGGCCGAATGGCCTACTCCTGCTCCTCCTATGCTATGTTATGCTTGGATTTGAAATCATATGGTAGCAGCCTTGTGCGGAATGATTGGTTTGATCAGAAACGGGATTAGTGTTGCCAAGGTACAAATAATAATTTGCGCATCTACAAATTTGACACTTTATAACCGGTAATTCCTGCTGGTGGTCTGTATGCTGTGTGTACGATTTGCCAGAACCATGAGGTGGTGCTGTTGCAATGCTTTATACACTCTTCCTCTTTGTGCCTACGTTCACCTTCATCCCCCCACGTGCTCCACCACTGTCAAGTGCTTTGGGCGCTACCCTGTATGAGAGGTTTAAAGTTGCTGTTGTGATTTGATCTGCAATTGTTTGTGACATTAAGTTTCATGTCAACAACTTTTGTTGTTTTGAGATGTTTGTTTGGGGTAAGAGCTACCATATGACGTGTTATAACCCAGTGATTTGTGAATAAAACCAGACATTGTGTAGTAACAAGGTTCAGTATAAAAAGATGTTGCTTCCTGTGTGCTGTGCTGAATCCTTCCAAAAGATCAAGGTCAATTTTTTTAAAAAAAGTAGTTAAACATTGACTCTTGCTCCTTGGAAAAATAATAATAATCCTTGCATTTGATATAGCGCTTTTCACGTCGGGAGGACGTCCCAAAGCGCTTCACAGAACACACTGTAAAGTGAATTGACTGTATATTTGTGGGCGAACGCGGCATCCAATTGCGCACAGCAATGTCCCACAGACAGTCGTGGATTGGAAATGACCAATTTATTATTGTTTTTGGTTTTGGAGGGATTATTATTAGGCTCTGTGTGGAGTAAGGAAACTTGCCCAAGGTTTCGCCCTCTGCCTGGAATTGAACTCAGGTCTCTCACTTGCAAAGCGAGTGCTCTAACCGCTGAGCTACAGGACTCCACAGAGATGTGGATACTCTGCATGATGTTTTATCAGAATTTTAACAGTTGCACATCGTTTATCAATTTTATACTTTTTTTTTATACTTTGTACTTTAAAGGTACTGGTCACGACAACTTATTTACAAAGATTTCCATTTGTATTGTGCCTTTCACATCAACATTGAGACTGGTGGACACCGAACGTGATTTGGTTGAAATTTCGAAGCGCTGTTGAAGAGGTCAATTTTAGGTCATTTTGAGAGCATGGGTGGATGTAGCAACACAAAGCATTTTTGGAAGAGAGTTTCGTAAAGTTGAACTGGAAGGAAGACTGAGGATTTGATATTGCAGCACAGGGATTGGGGAACAATCAGCAATCCAGAATCCAGACGGTGAAGACTGGATGATGTGGAATCTGTGTAGATTGCATAGAGAGAAGCGAGGCAGCGCAGAGATATAACTGATACATCTTGAGAGGGTTGATTCAGAAACTGCTGTTTGATGGTCTACATTGGATAATGAGTGTCACTATTTTTCCACATCACTAGTTTTGAACAGGTTGGTGTTTATCTGTTGTAATATTCTGCCAGTCTTCAGTGGGATCATTATTGGAAATGGTTCCGAATTGTTATTCTAAGTTGCTGCAATCAACCACATCCCTGTGGATTGACAGTATCCCCCTGGAAACATTTATTCTGAGTCTGTTTATGTTTCTCTTTTGTGGACTCTAATGGGATGCACTGAATTAATGTGACTATCATTTAGAGAATTCATTAACAGATTGCAAAAGCCTAATAAAATTCCAAGCTTGGATTAATTGATTCATCAGTTACATCAACCCTCAACCCGTCCTGACACTCAAAAAACCGCAAAAGCAGCCTTGCACAAGTTCGGAAATTGGCTACAGATGGCTGTTGGCCTGAAAAATAATAATCACGATAGCAATAATCCTTGCGTTTGATATTGCACCTTTTCACGTCATTGAGACATCTCAAAGCGCTTCACAGAATATATTGTAAAGTGAAATGACTGTATTTTGTGGGGAAAAACGTGGCAGACAATTTTGCACAGCGGTGTCCCACAAACAGTCATGGATATATTATTATAAATATATAAATATAAAGCATACTATGTGCACTTTTATAACCAATTTCAAAACCATTTCAATTTCTTTTTAAACATTTTAATTATACTGAGTTATAACTCATTGTAGCAAACTCCCCAAAACAACCACAAAGTGATCAATTCAACCTTCTCTCATTTCAAGAAATGTTGGCCAGCGCACCAGAATTATACCGCATTCTCATGTCCGAACAGCAACATGGTAGCCCATGCCAGAATCTGATGCATCTGTGTATACTGCAGATACTGCTAAATTGCCACGACATCCTCGAGCATGCTCACATGGTGTGGCCAAGGGATATCTGTCTCTGTGCAGTTTATTCCCATTTAATACTTTATTATCGGGTACCTGTATACTGCAGTCCTTTTCAATACCATGAGTTTTGAAGTGTGATTTTTATAGTTCCACAATTCACTATGGTTTTCAAGGGTGGTGGGGGGGTTGGTGGTGTTTACAATACAGAATTATGATTGATCGCCTGCTGCAATTGATCTTGCTGCCATCCCAAGAAATACAAGAAATCCCAAGAAATACAGACTGGGCATTTTTTGGTGTTCTTTCACTTAGTGACTGCTCTCTGGTCTTTTACATGAAGAAAACAAAACCACCTCTGTCTGAGCTTTGAAATTTTGAAGTAGAGAAGGCTGTACCAAAATTTACTTGACAATTTCACTAATAATCTTGTGTTGTTCTAGTCCCTTGTGGATCAGTCTTGAGTTTATAACTGGTATCTGCAGTCATCTGCGTGGCAATTATGAAAACTCATGACTATCATGCTCCACTTAGACTAAGTCTGTGCCGATTGAAGCACCTTCAGTGGTTTCATCAGAAATTTAATTTAATGCAAAAACTGCAAATTATTTATTTTACTGAATTCTAAAATAGTCGTGACAAAGAATCTAGTCACCTTAATTTTTAAAATTGACCAAATTTTAAACTTGTTTTATAAGTTATCAGTAAAATCATTTGGCAGTCTGATACCTAGATTAAAAGCTCTCAACACAAATTTTCCTTTAATGTAAATGAAGGGTACATCCATAATCCAAGTTGTAGCTAATAATGAGGAAAGAATGTGGAAACTAAATAGTTATCTTTGAAGCTGGGATTTAGCCTATGTTGCATTTTCCTGGCTGTGACTTCAATGCAGTATTGGCTGCAATGCTGAATATTTGTCAAATCTTCAGGGTCCTGCACAGATGACCTTTCAAAGATCAAAATCACAGTCCTCTCTAATAATAGTTATGAGCCAAAATAGGTCGCTTTCTGTCACTAAGCTGTCACAAGTTGTTCTTCAGATTTGCTCTTGCCTCTGATAACGTCCCAGTGAACTGGATGTTGTTATAAGCCGGTGATGTTAGCTTCTTGCCTGGTGACATTTGCCAGTTACTAAACCAGTTTTATTGTGCGAATCTTTCAAGAAAAAATAATCTGCTGTGCTCTAGAGAGTAGGTCGCAGATTTTTGCACATGATTCCCATTTGCTGAATTCGCTCAATGCCAGGGTGGGGGAGGAAAAACCTCAAATTGAAACCTGACAATTCACAGGAAGGCAAACAACATTTATATAGCGCTCTTCGCAGATACCATCTCTGAGCTCTGTGCAGTAGCAGGGCTGCAGAAGGGGAGAAAGGAGAGAGGGACATGACCATGGTCATAGGTGTTTCAGACTCAAGTGGTAATTACATAGATCTGGGATGAGGTTACCAACTTGTCTGGTCACCAATGTGAGAATTTGAATGCTAGCGAGGGAGAATGTTTTATTTTTAAAAAAATTAAAAAACATTTAGTAAGTCAAACGATATTCAGAATATCCACATTGTAAAGAACTGGGAATTTATTTAGAGAACTGTGGGCATCAACACAATTTCCTATCTCTGCACTGCATAATTGAATAAAATTGTTTTCACCACATTATATCAGATTTCCGAAAGTTGAGCTACGTTATTCTGTTGCACTAATGCTTTAGTAAATTTGATCCTTGTATGTGTGTTATTTTTGACGCATGTGTCAATCTATTGTGTTTACAATAAAATAATCTTTGCCTTATCATGTCAACATCTCTGAGCATTTCACAGAAGTTTTTGTAAAGTGTGATTGTGTACTCTGTAGGCAAATACGCCAGCCAATTTGCGTACAGCAATGTCCCATAAACATACATGAAGCAAATGACCCTTTTGTTTTAGTCTGGGGAATTGTTGGCCAAGACATCGGGGGAAACTCCCTTCTCTTTTCAAATATTACCATGGGATCTTTAACATTTACCTGGACAGCCACATTTGAAAATGCAACACTTCCCAACATTGCACTACAACATCACCATATTTTCTAAACTCAAAGTAGTGACATTGGGCTGCAACCCACAAACTTCTAACTCTGAGACAAAAGTGCTCGTAAATGAGCCAGCCTTGCATCTAAATTTACATTTTCATCTTGTTTGGAATTGTTCAGCGATGTAGAGCCGAAAAGGGATATTTTCCACTTAGTGTGTCATCCTTTTCTAACACGAGCTAAGGAACTTTGTGTATAAGACTTATCAGTTGTAACAGTGGATATGATGTGTTTACTGTTAAAACTGGTGTGTAATTATCTATTAAGCTTTCTGTATTCAGCAAAGCAGCTTTGTAGTAACTTACTTACAAATAAAGATGTGATTTAAATTCTGGATATTGTAGTTATTTTCCAGTGCTAGTGATTTACTCTACTCGTATGTTCCACCCAGATGGTAGGAAGTGAGAGAATTGTAGATTGTAGATTGTTCCTAATGTGTGTAAATGCAGGCAGGGTTGACCCATGGCAATGGAGGGCAAGAACTTTTGTTATATATGCATATTGTATATATGTGTTTATATTGTATATACTTCATGCCCTGGCACCTTCCTCCTTCCCTGACCTATTTAGTTCCCAAACCACTATCCACTGCCTTCGCTCCATTGGCTCCGGCCTCCGTGACCTCTGTTCCACCATCGATGGACATGTTTTCAGCCACTGCACCCCGAAACTCTGTGAACACTTTTGCTCTATCCCTCCGCCTTTCCCCTTCCTTTCCCATCTTTAGGTTGCGCCTGAAGATTTCTCTCGTGCATTGTGCTCCAACACTGTCACCGCTGCCCTGCGTGAGGGCCACTATATGAACGCAAGTTGTTGTTGTTTATTGTTTTCATGCATCAGTCCATAGGATTCTACTCTTTGGATGGAGCTTCTCTTCTCAACTTGGGTGTTGTGAAGTTTTTGTGGTGTATTTGGAATAAAATGGTTGCCTAACACAAGATGAAAAGCATCGCTGTGTTCAACAATAGAGCTCTTGTAAGTTTCTTGCCTTCTATTTTGGAAAATAAAAAGTAAACAATTTTTAAAAAACTCCCAGGTGCAGAGTTGTGGTAACACTAGGAAGCTGAAACTGGAACAAAGCTAAGTGCAGTGCGTGCAGTCAATATTGTCCCTGATGTACGTAATTAACAGTTTATGGCTATAAATCTGGTGCACAGTCTTTACGAAGGACACTGATTTTAGTGTGAAGAAAACAGGGTTGTAGTGTTAACAAAATTTTGAAAAGGGAATCCACAGACAGGCGGAGCTTTGTTTGAAGAATAATAAAAATCAGGATTGTGTCAGATTTTGAAGGTTAGCTTTCTGGTGATTATGGAAGGCCACGTGCACTGTACTTATGTGGAAACTCATGATGCCCATTTACTATCACGCATTTTCATTTTGTAAACGAGAGCCCTGAACACTACTAATCATGACTGCTGATGGCCTCTCGTCTAAAATGGAAGTTGTGCCAAGTCTTATTTTGTCTGTCCCTCTAGCAGCTGGGGAAATGTTGTTACTTTCTTCTTTACGAAGGAATTTTACTCATCTGCAGTTTGTCCAATTTATTTGGGAGTTTTGCAGTTACCATTAAACTAGAATGGTAGAGAAGTTTGAACCTCTGTACGATTTAAAAACAGCTGGTAACACTGCAATTCTTTTCACATAATGCAGTGTACAGTACTATGCATTATAAACCAAAACACGGATCTCGTTATGAATTTAAGGCATTAATACAATCTCAGGATTTGGATTCAGAAAACAATTGTAATTGACTGTAGCTTTACTCATAGTTTCTGACGTCATTTGAACCCCTTGATGGGATTAGTTTCTTGAAATTCACTTAAATTGATCCATTATCCTGTTACCCGGAAACCTAATGGCTTTCTTTCTGGCTCTGATTTGAAAGGAAGCAATAAAGAAGCATATAATCCATCTTCTGGCATTAAATTATTAAATTTCTTTGTTACAGTATTTATATATTTTAACATTACTTGCATTACAAGATGAAAATGTATATTTTAGCATTTATACACTTGCCCTGAATGTATTAAACTATTGCCAATCTCATCTCTTATCTTACTGGAAGTGTAAATGCAGCAATTTCATTTCCAAGCAAATGTTGGTGTTAATGTTTGAGTTTGTGTTGGAGCTTCCAATTTTCTGAAAATTTATAAATGCGAAAAAAATATTTGGCATAGTCAATGATCTGGGTGGAGGTCTGTGGGTAATGAGTGATGGGGGGGTGAGTGTCCATGTTTAGTGAGTGATCAGGTAGAGGGGTCTGTGTTTAGTGAGTGATCAGGTAGAGGGGTCTGTGTTTAGTGAGTGATCAGGGAGAGGGGTCTGTGTTTAGTGATTGATCAGGGAGAGGGGTCTGTGTTTAGTGAGTGATCAGGGAGAGGGGTCTGTGTTTAGTGAGTGATCAGGGAGAGGGGTCTGTGTTTAGTGAGTGATCAGGGAGAGGGGTCTGTGTTTAGTGAGTGATCAGGGAGAGGGGTCTGTGTTTAGTGAGTGATCAGGGAGAGGGGTCTGTGGGGCAGTCGCCACACCGACTGCCCCACTCCCCACCACACTCGCCAGCCACTCCGGACACAGACCCGGGGAGCCAACCTCTCCTCCCTCATCCCCATCCCCCCCACCCCTGCCTCACAACCTGGACACCCCTCCCTCCCCACACACCCTTCTGTCAACCGCTCCCTCCACATCGGACTACAAAACACCAAATCTGGTTGGACCTCCTCAAAATCCTCCGCTCCACTCTAGCCTCGGCCAAGTCGTCCTTCTACTCCAGGATAATCCTGGAGGCAAAGAACAACCCCAGGCTTCTGTTCTCCACCACATCCCGACTCCTCCGTCCCCCCCGCCACCCCGCGCAGGTCATCTCTTCCAACCTTCACCGTGAGGAGATGCTGGATTTTCCTTGAATCCAAAATCAAGGGAATCCGCTCCGCGGTCACTGCCCCTCCAAACTCCACCCACCCTCCACCCCTTCCCTCCCACACTCCGACTCCTACCCATCCTCCCCTACACACCTTCGAACCCTTTTCTCCACCCTCTGTCACCAAACTCATCCTGTCATTGAAACCCACCACCTTGACCCCATCCCCACTCCACTCTTTATCTCCCAGCTCCACCTCCTTGCCCCACTTCTCACAGACACTATTAACCTGTCCCTCTCCTCTGGCTCTGTTCCCATTCCCCTCAAAACTGCCACCATCACTCCCACATTGAAAAAAACAACCTTGATGTGTCGCAGCTATCAAGCTGCCCGTCCATCTCCAACCTCCCCTTCCTGTCCAAGGTTCTCGAAAGAGTCGTCGCTTCCCAGCTGCGCTTTTTCCTCTCCACCCATTCACTTTTCGAACCCCTCCAGTCGGGTTTCCGTGTTGCCCATAAAACGGAAACCGCCCTGGTCGAGGTCACCAATGACATCTTGACCATCTGCGACCAGGGCTCCCTCTGCCTCCTCATCCTCCTCGACCTATTGGCCGCATTCGATACGGTCGACCACTCTATCCTCCTCCACCGCTTGTCCTCCCACCTCAACCTTCAAGGTCCTATCCTTGAGTGGTTTAGGTCGTACCTCTCCCACAGTCTTCATTTTGTCTCTGAAAACGGCTTTTCCTCCACCCCCCGCACTGTCTCGTGCAGTGTCCCTCAAGGCTCTGTCCTCAGTCCCCTCCTCTTCACCCTCTATACGCTCCCCCTGTGGTGACATCATCCGCAGACATGGGGTTAACTTCCACATGTTTGCGGATGACACCCAACTCTGCCTTTCCTCGTCTACCCTCAACTCCACGACCACCGATGTCCTGACAGCTGTCTGTCCGACATCGAGTCCTGGACGAGAGACAACTTTCTTCAGCTCAATATGCGCAAAACTGAGGCCCTCCTCATTGGTTCGCGTCAGCGCCTCCGCACCTCAGGCGCTGACAGCATCAGCATCCAAGGCTGCACTCTCCACCTCTCAAAGCCGTCAGGAACCTCGGTGTTCTGTTCGACCCTGAGCTGTCCTTTCTCCCTCATATCCGCACCACAACTGGCACCGCCTTCCATCACCTCCGGAATATCACCAGACTACGGCATTACCTCACCCCTCACGCCGCTGAAACTCTGGTCCACTATGGGAACTCTCTCCTCGTCGGTCTTCCCGCCATCTCCCTCCACAAGCTGCAGGTCATTCAGAACTCTGCAGCTCGTGTACTGTCCCGCACCAGGCTTCGGGACCACATCACTCCCACCCTCGCTCGCCTCCACTGGCTCCCCATCCCCCAGAGGATCGAATTCAAGATCCTCATCCTCACCTACAAGACCATTCACGGCCTTGTTCCCTCCTACCTCTCCGACCTACTATCCCCCTACCTACCTGCCCGTACCCTCCGTTCCTCTGGCTCCGGTCTGCTCCACAACCCCCGCTCCAACCGCCCTACCATCGGTGGCCGGGCCTTCAGCCTCTCAGCCCCGAGGCTCTGGAACTCCATCCCCCAGTGCCTTCGCCGCCTCCTCCCTTTCCTCCTTCAAGGCCGGTCTCAAGACCTTTCTCTTCAGCCGTGCCTTCAGCTCCCCTCTCGACTCTCTACTCCCTCCCCTCACCCTGACCATTTCCCCGCTGCTCGGGTCCCGACCCAACTGTCCAGTGCCTTGGAACGTCCTCCCGACGTGAAAGGCGCTCTATAAATGCAATCTTGTTGTTGTTTAGTGAGAGATCAGGGAGAGGGGTCTGTGTTTAAAGGGTTACTGGGGAGAGTTTAATAAGTGAGTGAGAGATGTATGTATTTACAACAACAACAACTTGCATTTATATAGCGTCTTTCATGCGGGGTAGCATCTTGAGGCGCTTAACAGTGGTGGAGCCTGACGCCGAGCTGTGGAAAGGGAGGAGGTGATCATAAGCAAAGTCGAAGAGGAAGGTCTTCAGCTGTGATCTGAAAAAGGGGAAGGAGGGACAAGGAATTGAGGGAGAGAGTTCCAAAGTTTTGGGATGTAGTGGCTGAAGGCATGACTGCCAATGGTGGAGTGGAGGATACGAGAGACAAGCAGGAGGCCAGAGTCAGTCGAAGAGTTAGGGAAGTGACAGTGCATGAAGCGATTTATGGACGAGTGTGAGAATCTTGCAATTGATCCGATCTGTTATAGGGAGTTGGTGGAGCCTGCCGAGCTCTGCTGTGATGGGAGTATGGAGTTTAGAACGGGTGAGTGAATTTAATGATTGATCAGGAGGAAAGGTCCACGTTTGATGAGTGATAGTGGGGGGTGGGGTCTGTGTTCAGTAAGTGATTGGGAGGGGTTTTGTGTTTAGTTGATGAATGGGAGAGGGGACGGTTTATGTTTGGTGAGTGATCGGGGATTGGGTTCCGTGTGAGGTCATTGTAAGATATCCAGGAGCACAAAATTGAAAAATTCTAATTAAATGTTACGTTTTAGGGCAAATTCAAAGATATAGAATTTTAAAGTGGTGGTAAAATGTTCATTTCCATAGAATATTTATACAGTATGTGAGAAAAGGGAGCAGTCAGCCTTCAAAATCGACCCTTTTCTATTTTAATTTGCACAAAATTTATCTTAAATTTTTTAGCAGATTCTGGAACTCATCTTGTTGATCTATTGAATTACAACTATAGCCAGGAGCCCTTCATTTCCTCTTCCTGATCTGAAACAATAGAGGCAGTATTTGGCATCTGCTATGGTTCCGGTTTTTATCTTATTTGTGCATTTGCCTACCGAGGTTAAAAATCAAAATGGGAGCTGTTATTTACTTACTAGAATCTGCTCAGAAAAGTTTTGTTTTATGGTGCCTAATCACGCAGTCATCAAAGCACTTCACAGAACTACTATAAATTGATGTATTTTATAGACAAACGTCAGCAATGTCCCACCAACATTTGGGATGAAGTGGGTGACAAATTTTATTTGTCTGTAGAAACTATAGCATAATCTAGTTATAAATGTGTTCGGATGATGTTATCCACCTCTAGGTGTCTCCAGAACATTAGGTAGTTCAGAGCAGAACATTGTTACTATATAGACTTCCCCACAGAGGTAAACACCTGCTGCACAGTTATTCATTGCAGCCTTCCCTTGGTACACCATCATACAGCTTTATAAAACACAAGTACGATCTTCACATTGAAGTACAATTGTACGACTTGTATGATGTAATATCCATGGTACGAGCTGCACTGGGTTATTTTTCAAGGCTTTTAATGCATTTGCACTTCACATTCTGAAGTTGGACAGATTTGCTTTACATTCGTTAATATTTTTAGCCTTCATTGTTAATGTTCTCTTTTAGATCGCATACACATGGATAAAGCACCCCAACTCTAAAGGTTGGTGTACCTTCAGTTTGCACTGTGCATTTCATACGAGACCTAATACATTTCAAGATTGCATTTAACCTGTAGCATACTTGGTTCTTCAAATAGAAAAGCACTTACAGTTTGGCTAACTAAAAAGGAAACATCTTATAGGGGAGAGGGCTGCTTCATATTCTTCTTCTTATGATAAGCATCCTGTTTAGAATCCATAACTAAATGGTCTTCCATGTTCAGTTAAGTGTTTGATGCATTAATGGTGGAAAAACTGCAAAATATTAATAATGAATGGTAACTGGGACGTGCACTTAGACCAGAGTTTGTTGTAGAATCACTAACTTTGCACATGGATTTGCCCCAAACCACGAGTAACTCAGAGCTGGAATTCGAAATATTTGAATAATTTGGTTGTCTCAAGAAGATTCTACATCTTCAGATTCTATTTTTTAATGAATATGTGTTTGTGGTTTTCACCCTGCCATATTTAGCATATTGTTACCAATACATGACTGCAGGACACTGCACTCTAGCCTATGCTTTAATGTGTGAGACTGTTCTTGTGTGGTGCTCTGGGGTCTTTAACTCAGACTGTACCTATCACCAGTGATAGTCATTGATACTTCACACCAGTATTGTACACCTCAAAGCTTTCTTTAGACACAAATTGAGCGGTAATCTTTTAGATGAGCGTGATATTAAGGAGAGTTGGTCAGAAAATTATTGTACAAGATCCAGTATGAGCTCTATATTGGGGAGTGCAATATATTGCAGCTGAGTTCTTTGAACAAACTCACTCCTGTGAAAACCACCATGTATTTTAAGGGTCATTCCAAGTGATTTATCTGTCTTAGTACAAAATTTTGCTTGTTCATTCGTTTTCTTCCTTCAGTTTCTCTCTAACACTCCAGTTTTAGTGCTTTCTCAGTTTTACTGCTTAGACTAAACCTAAGAGTACTGCATGCAGTTCTGCTCACTGCGGTATAAGGAGACAGCCCAAAACCCTAGAGGCAGTGTAGAGGAGAGCAATGAGGATGATCTTGTGAGTAGTCTGGATTAGTGGCATCTTTATACTTTCTCCCCGATCTGTACAAATAACAGAAATGTGACTATTTGAACTGTTTGCTGATACAGCAACGGATCAATGGTAAAGTTAGTACTGTTTACCTTTTACATCAGTTGGTACATATTTTGGCTCAGTTGGTAGCCCTCTTACTTCTGAGTCAGGATCTGAGTGGGTTGTAGATTCAACAACAACAAGAAGATTACATTTGTATAGCGCCTTTCATGTCGGGAGGACGTCCCAAGGCGCTGGACAGTGTACAGTATTTCAGACCCGAGCTTGCGTCAGGAGTGGAGAAGGGAGGGGAGGGGAAGGGGGGTGGCCGATGGCATGGTCGAAGAGGAGGGTCTTGAGGCGGGATTTGAAGGAGGCTAAGATGGGTGAGGCGGAGTAATTGGGGGATGGAATTCCAGAGTTTGGGGTCAGAGTGGCTAAAGGCTCTCCCGCCAATGGTGGGGCGGTTGGGTCGGGGGACGTGGAGCAGGCCAGTGCCAGCTGAGCGGAGGGAGCGGGCGGGTTGGTATGTGGTTAGGAGGTCGCAGAGGCCATGGAGGGCTTTGTTGGTGAGGACCAGGATCTTGAACTGAATCCTCTGATGGATAGGGAGCCAATGGAGTCGGGCGAGAGTGGGGGAGATGGGGTCACGGAGTTTGGTGTGGGAGAGAACATGGGCTGCAGAGTTCTGGATTTTCTGCAGCCTGTGGAGGGAGCCCCACGTTGGGACTTTGAACTCACAGTCTAGGCTGTTGAAGCGCCATCCTTCGGATGAGAAATTAAACAAATGTCTCGACTGCCTGGTCAATTAGAAAGGAGTTTTTCCGAGTGTCCTGGCCAACAATCCCCTGAATAAAATTGGTCATTCACTTCATGGCTGTTTGTAGGACATTGCTGCGCACAAATTGGCCGCCGTGTTGCCCCACAAAACAGTCACTATGCATTGCAGTAAATCCTGTGAAACTCTTTGAGATGTTCTCCTGAGGTGAAAGGTGCTATATCAAATATTATTATTGCACTCAGTTGTTACTCCTGAGGGTGAAGCAATATCGCTTCTAGCTGTAAAGTGAAACCTGATTTATATTTATTGCTCCCAATTGCATAAGCAGGTGTATATGCAGAACTCTGCTAACTGCTATTTTCAAGGCTCAGGAGTCGGGCTTCAGTACAATTACCTTTTGGATTTGCACTGCTTAACTTTGATGCATATAGCAAAAATCATCACGAAAAGCATGGTATAAACCCATCAATCAAGCAATCTGTGATTTCTATGTATGTGAATTAACAGAGAATACTGGTTTATGCAGGAACCAATGACCTGCAAAGAGAAGGTCCTGGTTGATTCGCTCAATAGATTTTTTTTGTATGTGGCAATCACAATATGCAGCTAAAGTGGTTTCACCCCTTGGTGTATCCCAAGGCTCCATCCTTGGTCTCCTTTTCCTCATTTACATGCTCCTTCTCTGCGATGTCATCTGCAGGGTAACCTTCCACATGTATGCGGATGACACACAAATCTACTTTTCATCCAGCTACAACTCTAGATGTTCTGTTAGTTTGTTTGTCAGACATCAAGGCCTGGATGAGCACAAACGAAAATAGCAGTTAGCAGAGTCAAGCAGGAGACAAGACGGAAGCCGTACTTCTTGGCTTCTGTCAACATCTTCTCTCCTGTGGCTCTGACCTCCCCGGCCTTTTCCTAAGATTAATCAAACCTGTAAGTAACCTTTGTGTCAGGTTTGATCCCCATCTGTCCTTCCTACCCTACATCCGGTCCCTAAACAAGACCCCTTTCCTCCACGTCCATCACATTGCCCGCCTCTGACCCTTGTCCACGCCTTCGTTACCTCCCAACTCGACTATTCCAAAGCCTTGCTTGCTGTTTTCCCCAGCTCCACTATCGATAAACCCCCATCACCCCAGTCCTCGCCAGGCTGCACTGCATCCCAAATACAGAACAGATCAACTTTAAAATCCTCACACTCATCTACAAATCCCTTTATTCCCTAGCACCTCCGACCTGCTTACTACCCACTCCGGCCACCTGCTTGTCTCTTGTCTCTTGTCCTCTCCACTCTCTCTCATTACCTCCTCCTTGACCCTCCTTCCTCTTTTTCAAATTCACTCCTGAAGACCTTCCTCTTCAACAGTGCTTACAGTCATCTCCTCACTCCACCTGGCTCGTCGTCCGTCAACCTCCGCCTCTGTTAAGCAACCCGAGGTGCTATCTCACATGAAGGACACTATTTAAATGTTGTTGGTGGTGTTGTAATAGGGTTATCCTGTAAATGTATATGGAATTTCAGTAGACATTTGTCTCATACGACAAATTAAAGCACATGGCATTAAAGGTAAATTGGTGGCCTGGGAAGATTTATGGTTAAAAGACAGAATGCAGGGAAAAGGGAATAAATGGATAGTTCTCCGATTAACTGCATGTAGCTGGTGGCCTACCTCAGGGGTCTATGCTTGGATCTCTATTGTTTTTCCATCTATAGCAATTTTGAAGTGGGCATAGGGGGAATGTTTTCTAAGTTTGATGATTATACTAAATTAGCGATCTGGCAAACTACGAATGAATGGAGGAAACTACAGGAGGACATAAGATACTTAGCAAAATGAGCATACTAGCGGCAGATGCAGTTGAAGGCTTGATGGGCCTCTGTTTGTAATGAAATTTCTACAAATTGAGACACTCTGACTCTAAGAGTGTGTTCATGTGAGCAAATAGGAAATGCTGAATATTACAGACTGGATCGCTCAGGTGATTTTTTAAAAAAACTATTCAGTGTTTTTAATTTTAGAAACTACTCAGCCTGTTGTATACAATCAAAGTATCTCTTATTGTTTCATAAAACATGACAATGAAATGTTCAATCTCGAAGGAGAACTCTTTTTTAAAAAAAAATGAACGACTATTGTGGGACACTGCTGTGTTTTGCCACAAAATATACAGCCCACTTTACAGTATATTCTGTGAAGCCCTTTGACACGTCTCAACGATGTGATAATGCGCTATATCAAATGTAAGGATTATTATTTAGAGTGAGACTGCATTTAATTCTCGCCAATAAACAAGTAGGATGGTACCGTACCATCATCCATTTTGAAATTTCGAATGATTGTCTAACTGAGGTTGAAGTGAAATATTTGGAAGAAAAACAAAGGATTACATTAATTTCACAGTCCTAATAGATGATGTTTAGATCAATGTACAACAACAACAACTTGCACTTGTATAGTGCCCTTTAGAGCCTGACTCCGAGCTGGTGGAGTGGGGGTAGTGGGGGGTGGTGTGACCATAAGCACGGTCGAAGAGAAAGGTTTTCAGGCAGGGCTTGAAAAAGGGGAGAGAGGGAGCAAGGCGGAGGGATTGAAGGAGAGTGTTCCAGAGTTTCGGGGCACAGTGGCTGAAAGCTCGACCTCCAATGGTGGAGTGGATGGTGCGAGGGACGAGCAGGAGGCCGTTGCCAGTCAAGCAGAGGCGCCGGGTGATGGATTGTGGAGTGAGGAGGTCGGAGAGGCTAGGAGGTGCCAGAGAATGAAGGGATTTTAGCACGAGTGTGAGGATCTTGAAGTTGATCCGTTCGGAGATGGGGAGCCAGTGGAGCCTGGCTGAAACTGGTGTTGTATGTATGAAGGACACCCCGAAAGTACTGCCTCCTATTTATTTTGTGAAGGATGGTAAGTGGTGCAGTAATGAAAAACGTACACATCCCCTGCTATGAAAGTTTTGTTTACTTCTAATTAGATGAAGGCACAAGACAGCAGTTCAAAATGGTACCTAACATTGAAACACACGTTAAGCAGAGAGCAAGCAGTGCAGTAATTGAACTTCTCACAGCTGAGGGGATTTCTCCGATTGAGGTTTACCATTACATGATTAAAGTATATGGATAGTTATATGTCGATGCAAGTTCTGTAAGATACCAGGTAAATTGTGTGGAAAGTGAATTTCAAAATAGGTCTTGCAGCAGGTGGACGGCAACAGTCATGAATAAAGAGAATATCACAGACAGTTGATAAACTGAGCTGCAAAGACCGACGCAACACTAAGTGTGAGTTGAGTGAGAGTCTTCGTATCGGTCATCATGCCATACAGATGAGTATTGGTGACCTTGGTTATTCTAAAGTTTGTTCTTGGTGGGTTTCACGAGTATTAACCGTGTTTCACAAGGAAACCAGAAAGGCCATTTTACTGTAACGACATACTGGCACTGGTTCCACATTGGCACAAGTGTGTAGCTCGTGATAGTGACTTTGTGGAAAAATAACTGCACTGGTTATTTAATAAAGCATCTTTTGTGTCTATGTTATGTTTTGAAAGTTAACAAGTGACTGATTTTGAGAAAATAGAAAGGAGTCATTGTATTTGAGGTGTCCCTTGGAAATTGTATGTTTGATTCATCATATTCTTATTTTGAGGGAAAAAACAGGAGGAGGGGGATAGCACTAAAATTTGTTTTCTCTTGAATTTTTTTATGAATTCAGGAATTTCTTTTAAGAGATTTTATTCCCTATTTTCCATTGTATTAACTCGTGCCACATCCCACTTCCTGGTTGAGAAAATGGGCTGATTATTTGCTCCCAGAGTTTTCCTGATAAATTTGAACATTTTTCTCTCTTGTCTTTCGTTTATAGAAGTTCAGAACAAAAACCGTGCTGCTATCCTAGCAGAGCTCAAACAGGAGAAGAGGAAACTCATGATGCAGAATCAGTCATCTATGAACAACCCCGGGGCCAGGTACAGTCTACCAGATGTTTGCTTGGAAGAGAATTGCTTGGGGAAAAGCAGCGTGGGAGATAATGATAATCCTTGCATTTGCACAATTGGCCGGCGCATTTCGCCCACAAAGCATACAGTCAATACACTTTACAGTATTGAAGCACTTTGAGATGATTTAAAGACATCGGGTGCTACATTAAATGCAAGGATTATCATTATTATGTATAATAATAATCCTTGCATTTGATATAGCGCTTTTCACGTCTTCTCGACGTCTCCAAAGCGCTTCACAGAATAGACTGTAAAGTGAATTGACCGTATATTTATGGGCGAAACACGGCAGCCAATTGCGCACAGCAGTGCACAAACATTTGTGGATTGAAAGGACTAATTTATTATTTTTTTTTGTTTTTGGTGGGATTATTATTTATACGGTTGACACCCAACTCTATCTCTGCCTCCACCCTCGACGTTAGGACCGTTGCTGTCCTCACAGAATGTCTGTCAGACATCAAGTCCTGGATGAGCGCTAACTTTCTCAATTTGAACATCAACAAGATCGAGGCTCTCCTGATTGGCTCCTGTCAGCACCTCCACACCTCAAGCGCTGACAGCATCAGCATCCAAGGATACACACTCCACCTTACTTAGCCAGTCCGGAACCTTGGGGTTTTGTTTGACCCTAAACTGTCCTTTCTACCCCACATCCATGCCATGACCCGCTCTGCCTTCCCCCACCTCAGTAACATCACCCGACTCCGCCACAGACTTTCCCCTCAAGCCACCGAACTCTCATCCACGCATTCATCACATCTAGGCTCAACTACGCCAATTCGCTACTTGTCGGCCTTCCCAACTCTTCCCTCCACAAGCTGCAGATCATCCAGAACTTTGCAGCTCCTGTCCTCTTCTGCCCCAGGCTCCTTGCCCTATCACCCCACCCTCACCCGGCCCTACTGGCTCCCCATCCCCCAGAGGATACAGTTCCAAATTCTCATCCTCATCTTCAAGGCCCTCCACAGCCTTGTTCCTTGCTACCTCTGTGACCTGCTAACGCCATATCAACCTGTCTACTCCCTCCGCTCAGCAGGCTCTGGTCTGCTTCATGTCACTCAGCCATGCCCGCCCCACCAGGCCTTCAGCCTTTCCACTCCCACCCTTTGGAATTCCATATTCCCTTCGCCTCGCTCGCTCCCTTGCCTCCTTCAAGGCACGTCTCAAAACCCTTAGCTGCGACTTCGGCCACCATCCTACCCCTACGCTCCCTGACTTCCACCCCTCCTGATCCCAATCCCATGCTGTGTCCAAATCCCTGACAGCATCTTGGGACGTCCTCCCGATGTGAAAGGCGCTATGCAAATGTAATTGTTGCTTACTATTAAGGAATGGGGTATAAATGACTGGTCACTTTTTGGGAATTGAATCACTTCTGAAATTTGCATTATTTGAAATGTGGTAATAATAACAATAATAAGCCTTGCATATGATATTGCCCCTATAAGGTCAAACAAACATCTCAAAGTGACTCACAAACATTTCTGTAAAATGTACTGACTGTGTAATTGTAGGTGATTGCAGCAGCCAATTTGCACACAGCAATGTCCCATAAACAGCCACAAAGTGAATGACTAGTTTTATCTGTCTGCTGGGATCCTGTGTTCGGGATCAGGTTATATGGGGGAAAAAATCTAAATTTCGTAATGAATATTTCAATTTACTGTTAAAAGCACCCTGGTAATAGTACGGGTCCTGAGTCACAGGAGTAATATTCCTTTTCATTAAATAAATTTGTAATTTTTATAATTCTTCCCCACTGCACACATGCTCTCTGGTGCTGTCTGGCCTCATATTGGGGTGAGGTTCAGGTGGCAAAGGTTGCCCTCGGGTATATCACCATAGTGATTGTTTGTGGGTGATGAGTGGCAGTCAGTGCTGACAGGCCACTCTACTGGAAAAGACGTCACAGCCGATACTGACCTTGTTTGAATTTTTAAAAAATAATTCACGTTTTTTACTGTCAAACTGAGGTTTGACTGGAGGAAGATCAAAGGATTATATTAAATTCACAGTCTCAATAGAGGAGTTTTAGGCTGATGCAAATTGAATGTTTTGCTTCAGCATATTGTTTTCGTATGTACTTCACCCCACAGAGAAAAACAAATTTAAAATTGTTTTTTGATCTTTGTTTTAACAAGTGCATCAGTAGTTCAATCATGTATATATTATACAGTATATTTGAATCGAAATGTTAGATATACAGTGTTTGGCTGAGTTGAAAATAATATAATAATTCTTGCATTATTCATGCATTAATCCTTGTATTAATCCATGTAGGAACCAGTATATCTGATGGTGGATGTTTATTTTATTGACTGTGTTTGTAATTAGTGGGCAGGATCCTGCTGGTTTGTTTGATTGAAATGGAAATCTATACAGAAGATACTTTGCAGGTAATATGAGATGATATCCTCAGACATTCCACTGCTGAAAATGAATTGAAGATCAGCTATTTCAAATGCAAGGATTGTTCAATAGACTTAAAAGTGAGCTGTTTTAACATAGCAAGTCTCGTTGTCAATGTGAGCTGCATATAATATTATTGCATTCCTCCGTCACAGTATTCCTTTATCAAGACCCGCTTTTGCTAAGGATTTTCGGGATCATGCAGAGCAACAGCACATAGCAGCACAACAAAAAGCGGCCTTACAGGTATAATGTTTAATTTCATGTGTACTCCTCGGAACAGTAACAGTAGTAACAAGCTTAGAGAATGGAATAGTTCCTTTTGTTGGTTTGGGGATATGCCAAGCTGAAATTGACAGGTTGCAGTTCCTGGGGTATCGAAGAATTGGGTCAGGCTCCCACTCCTTGGGATAAACATGACTGTTACCAATTTACAGTTTGTGGCTTATCTTTATCAAACTTTGTAGTCCCTTTCTCGGTTACTATAAATCTCAGCTGCACCCAGCTTTGCTCCTTCCGGGCTTATTGCACTGATTACATCGGTACAAACAATCAAGCTCAGGCTGGCNAAAAAACACCAGGAAATTGTTCTTCATGAAATAAGGACACAGATGTATCAGCAATCACAGCAGCTTCTTTTCTAATTAAAGTAATACGCTTTTAATTCCAAATGCTAAACAGATATTATAAATTTATATGTATCTAAACTAAGTAAGAAGTAAACAAAATAGCAATAATAGAAAGCTTTACCAACTATGTTTTTGTTTTGCAAAGCAGTACTTTTTCTTCATAGTGAAGAAAACACACCAACAATCAGGCAGGTCTACCCTCTCTCGTTTGAATTCATGTCTCTAGTGTTAAGACCTGCTGTTCTCTCCTGCACTGTCCTGTTCAACTGTGCATTTGGCCGCCCTTCTACCCCTACTCTCCCTGCCTTCCAACCCCTAGCTCGAGTCCAAATCGCTGACCGTCCAGCACCTTGGGACGTCCTCCCGACATGAAATATAATTTGTTGTTGTTGTTGTTGTACTCCTATTTGGACTCTCCAGTTAAATTATTTTTGAGGTTCGACAACACCTGACAAGAGGCCCAATCATTGATTAGAGTTTCGGGGAAGCTTCAAACTCGAGGAGTGAACAAACTTGCCTATTGTCTTGCCTGAAACTATCTTCAGACCAGACCTAATGCTGACCTGTGCTCCCACCCCTCGCTGTTGCAGACTCTATTTTTATTACACATGGTGGCTTTACCGCCTTTTGATTTTGAAATACTGTTGTGGCTGCTTTTGGCAGGTCTGGTGCTACGGTTCAGCTAACCACTAAGGAACTGAGGAGTAAGGTGAACCTTGTTTGTTGGTAGTAAAACTATAGTGTGTTTTTTAACCTTTAGGCTGTCGGCAGGTCTGTGGAGATTCATGTCTCTGTGGGCTAATACTTTCCATACATTTTTAGCTCTTGCATTGTGATGCTTGAGAAAAAAGCTAAAATTAATAATAATAATCATCAAATGTCAAGACTAAGTTTATTACTGTAATAGCTAAACCCACTAAAATAAATACAACTTATAAAATAGCTGTGCTCCTTCACTTTTATCTGCTCTTATCATTTTTTTAAAAAAACAATTTCTTCCCATCACTTGATTTTTCACTGAACCCACTCAGAAAGAGAATGTTACTGGCTAGTTTTGCAACCAATGAAAGAAAGTAAAAGATTAAAAGATTAAAATCTGCTCACTAAATACGGTAGAATGCCCTTTATAATACGATATTTTGAGTTCATAGAATTCCCACTACCTCATAACAACTTGCAACTTACATAACGCACTCCACGCAGAGTAGTGTCTCAGAGCGGTTAACAGTGGCAGAGCCTGACTCCGAGCCAGGGGTGGAGGTGACCGTAAGCACGGTCGAAAAGGAAGGTTTTCAGGTGGGACTTGAAAAAGTGGAGAGAGGGGGCAAGGCAGAGGGATTGAGGGAGAGTGTTCTACAATTTTGGGGCATAGTGGCTGAGAGCGCGGCCTCCACTGGTGGGACAGGGTAGGATCGCGGGTCCACACTTCCCCATGTGACTTCACCGATCCGCTATTAAAAAGGTCCATCTTCCAGGTCAGTAGTCGGTCACTGCCGATTGTCCCCTCCTGCACAATGCCCACATGCAGCACACTTGAACTGACCGGGGACCTAATGACCCGGACGTTGGCTGTTTTGGAGCGTGCAGGAAGCCTCAGAGGACCAGAGCACGCCTCACCTTCTCAGCGAATCCACATTCCAGCAAAGCATGGGGGTTTACTATGGGGTAATACTATGAGCTTCTACTATGTGTCTGCCAGAACACAACCAGTTTCATTGGCTATTTACTTGTGTGCACTCAAACCAGGCTGGGTGCTCTGACTTTTAAAAACAATTATATATGAATTTTCTTTTTGTTAAATAAGCCAACCACAACATTGACATTTCAATAAAACAAAGAGAGGAAATCAGAAGGCAAGCATGAGTTACATAGCTTACAGGTGCATAATTTTTAAAAAATAAAGAGATTATTATAAGAATAAATTTACAAATAAATGATGCGTTCAATTCCCATTTGGAGATGAGAAAACAAATATAGCAAGCCAGACTGGTAATGTATATTTTCAAGCCTACTGTACACAGTTAGTTTGGTTTTGTGGTGGGTTGAGGATTTGGGCTGGGATCATTCCTGACTAAAACAATAAATAAAAACAGTTTTAATAATGAGCGAGCGTTAATAAAAGGTGGCTTCTCCAAAGTTAGCTCAATCTTTAAGACTAAGATGTCACTAGCTTGTCAACGATGTGTACTGGTCCATATCTTCTCTTCAGAGGAGGGAGAGGTCTGGTCTGAGTCATAGCCCATTGGATGATGAGGGATTGACTGTGTTAATAATAGGACCCATACCTTATAGAATGAGGCTTAATTTAACCCCCCATTTATAATAATAATAATTTTTGCATTTGTTACAGCGCTTTTCATGTCTTCTAGACGTCTCAAAGCGCTTCACAGAATAGACTGTAAAGTGAATTGACTGTATATTTGTGGGCGAAATGCAGTAGCCAATTGCGCACAGCAATGTCCCACAAACAGTCGTGGACTGAAGTAACCAATTTTTATTATTTATTTATTTTTTATTATTGCAATTATTACATTTGATCAACTCACGTGAATAATCCTCACTGGATCTGAGTTGTGGACCAGGGAAGAATGGGGCTCTTTATCCTTGCTGCCTACAAGTTTTCCACTTTTCTCTGTCTGCTTTTCCTCCAGTGGTATATATATTACAGTGTATTTCTTCTCATATTCTGTCTTGGGAATGCATTTCTGAAATAAATCAATTTCCCCTCCCTTCTAACCATCTGATCCACTCTAGCCCATTCAGTCCTTCCTCATTCCCTTAAAATATGCTTTCCAAGTCTTAAGAGTGTGCCCTCTCGATCACAAGCTGGTCATTAAACACCGTCACAGTGTGCTGATTAGCTTCACCATAGCCTGCTGTATCATCCCTATATTAGATTGAGTGTCGACTCTGCTTGTAAGCTTTTTTAAAACCATTTGTGTTATGTAACACTCCAACATCATATTCAAAAATATGTTTCCACTCCTATATTTACTCTCATTATCTTTCCCCTCCAAATTTATTCCTGGTGAATTAATCGCCTGTATTAATTGAGGTTGATCCTTTCAAATGCTTTCTTTATTTGAATCAATGATCCTTTTGTGTGTGTGTGTGGAAGGGTGTTGTATTTGGTGTAGGGATATTTTTTAGAGTGGGGCTGGGGGTTGCTGTGGGAGCTGACTGAAGAAATTATCTCAGCTGGTCAAGAGGACAGATCAAGTGGAATTGCGGAGTGCTGGCTGTGAAAAATAAGACAGTAATTTAATCTATGGTCAGGTGACATGAAGCAGAATGGTTAAACTTGAATAATTTATGGCCATCTGTGACTGGAGATTAAATGACTCCTTTCACACCGCCACTGGCTTTTATTTAACATCTGTACTGTGGTCTTAATGAAATGGAAAATCATGTCAATAAAAATTAAAGCGCATCAATTGAAAACAAAGAGGATGATTTGATGTTAACACTGAACATACTGTAATATAACCAGATTAACGGCAATATTAGAATATATATTACTTTTTTCAGCGTAAACTGTAAATCTGTTTTTTTGATATGCACTTTTCATGCATTTAAATTTCATGCAAAATTTAAAAACTCCCACAAATTTAATTTATTAACTCGCTCTAGATTTTACTGATCAAACCTAGACTACTTGCAGGATGCAGCCTGCACAACGTTTGATATTTTTCTCCATCTATGGCACTCCGTTTAAAAAGATGCTTTTGGATTTAGAAAAACTGTGGCAAAATTTAACATATTGAGGCTTTAGACATTATTTAGCTTTAAAAAACAGGACTTTTTTTAGTCCGTATGATTTTATTGGTAACTTTTCTCCAATTTACCTTCATGTATTTTTGAGGCTGGATTAGTAAATTGATTTAATGTATGTATTTAAGACTGAGTTGATAACATTCTCTCCTTATGAAAGCAGCGTGTATTGAAGATTGGAATGCTTTTCTATATTAATATTGTTGGCTGGTGATGTTTTATCGGTCATATTTAATTTGCATTGCCCCCAAATCTGGCCAGACCATTTAATCTTTTCTCGAGAACAGTAACTAATTGCTATTACAAGGAAGCGAATAGATCGTTTAATTATTGAACTTCATTTGACATTAACGTGTTTTTTTTTGTCTCTCAGCATGCACATGCACATTCGTCAGGATATTTCATAACCCAGGACTCTGCTTTTGGAAATCTTATTCTTCCCGTGTTACCTCGATTGGAAGCAGAATAAACAAGACACTGCACCAGAGAAGATGAGAGCATTTACAATAATGAATCACCAGACTTTTTTTTAAAGATTTTTTTTACGGTATTTCATTTTTCACACTTGCTGAACACACCGATATAGGGAACGAAGAAGAGAACATTCAAAGATTAATAGAATCATTGGACCTTTAGATTTTCTCTCACACAGTAGATTGTGCACAGACTTTCTCTTTTTGTATTTTTATATAAAAGAAACGCTCAGTGTAACTTTAAGCCACTCCTAGCAGAAGTTCTGCTTTTGACTTTAGAGACTCAGTTATCAGAATCACCGTCTATTCAACCAGGTCTAGGACAGGCAGAGACATGCTGCCGCGTGTACAGAAGTGTTGCCTCTCCATGGAATCAATACGTCCAATTGTGAGCAAAGTCATATTTACAATGGTTATTTTTGTCAGGTCTGTTCTATGGAAAAGAAAAAATAATGCTCCATAGTAAATCAGTTAAACAATGTTTGGAATTTTGGATAACGAGGAAACAATGCCACATCTGGTCAGGGAATACTACAGTTCTAATATTTACTACTTGAAATGATTGATTTTGTTGTGACAAATATAATACCTTGTTAAGTTGTTGTAAAGGTAGGTTGCTGTATGTTCCTTTCAATGTCTTCATTACTCGAGGAAAAGTCATTACTCGAGAAAACCTCAGCGGCAGCTTTTCTGTGCTGCTGTTACAAACCAATGCTGTACTGGAGGGATTAGAAATGTACAAATCCATGATGGCAATTTGGGGTCAATTTTGTAGTATTTCACAGCTCGATTTCTTATTTAGGAAATCTGAAAGGGACGTCTTCTGGTAAGTCGTGTTGACTCGAGGGAAACCTGCTCCAAAATTAGATTAAGCCAGCACTGCATTCCCAAACCCATGTCATTTACTTCTGAATATCTTTCTAAAGAAATCTCGCTAAGAAATATCAGTGAAATTCCCTTACTGTTTCTAAACTTGTTTTCGTCCTTCCAATTCAAATTATTTTAAATAATTGGTTTCTTAAGCTTTAAGTCTGTTTCAATAGTTTACAGTATTGATGAGAACACTGCCAGCTAAATTAACTACATTCAGTTGATGAATATGGGAAGACATTTTTCAAGTTAAATTTGGCCAGTTATTGTCTCCATTTTGTCTTTGCTGCATCCTGAAAGTCTGGGGCATGTCTTTCACTTATTATTACATTATTACATTTTCGTATTATTTGACTTGGTAATTTAAAATAATTTAACGGTTTATCTGTGCCTGAAAGTTTGCCTTGTCTTAGCCTTAAGACCAACGTCTTGAAAATAATGCTTGTTTTTGATATCATGTTGAAACGCCTCAAAGAGCTTCACAGAGAATTTCTGTTTCCCTTATTTCTATTTATAGGCTAACGCAGCAATGAAATTGCACACAGAAATTCCCCACAAACAGCCATGAAGTGAATGACCATTTTATCTAAAGGAATGTTGGCCCAGGTAAAAATATTTACCTGAGGAGAAACTCCCTTCTCTTTTCAAGTAGTGTAATGGGATCTTTGATGTCCACCTGAACAGGTAGAGTGGGCCTTGGTTCAACATCCCCTCCAACAGTACCCCAATAGTAGTACTTTGGAGTGACGGCAAGACTAGGAACTCAAAAGTCCCTGAGCCCCCAACCTTATGACCCAGAGGCATAAATTCTACCAACTGAGCCAGTTCAACATCTTAAATGCAAGATTTGCAAAATTCTTAATTTTGAGGCAGGGCTTTTGCAGTTTTGAAGCTTTATAAAAAGCTTGAATCTCAGAAACCTTCCACTCAAATGACTGATTCATTGTTGGTAACCTGCAACTTCTACATTTTCTGTGATTTAAGATTGCATTTAGTGTGACTATCTAGAATTCACCACTGCACGCTGGGGCATAAGATGACTTCCACGTTTATTCCCCCCAACATGGTCAATTTGGCTTTGAAAATAAAATCAGCCATTGCTATTACTACTGGACCAAGCCAAGTGCAGAGCCAGCTGCTCAAGTTGCTATCCTCCAACAAGGTTCATTCAATGTTTGTGTTTTGAGAGTGGTTTGGCAATGCAAGAGCTGCTATGCTGAAGTGCTGAGCATGAAGTGGTGGAATCTGCGATTACACCTGCAATTTCCAACCAGCAGGTGGGCAGATAAAAATCCTAAGGCCAGTCAAACTCCAGGTCAGTTATAGTGCATGCCTCCTCATATCTGATTGTGGATTGTCATTACTTCAGATCTTAAAGCAAACTATCTATCTACTCCCTGGGAAATCCTCCCGATGTGCGTTTGGCCATATGTAGAGACTTCATGGAGATCAAGAACAGAAATGCACAAGGATTTTTTTCTTTGCTGGTAACATCAAAATGTTCTTATAGCTGTTGGGTGCTTTGTTTTGTGCTGCTTTAAATGCCAACTTGCAACCTCTGAAGTGCACAAGTTTCTTGTACTTGCATTAAATATAGAAGATGCAATTGTTTTGGTTCATACAGTACTTGAAAACTAAACGTGTGCCAGTATTGAGCACAATGTTAGTTTAGAGCCAGTGACAAAAATATTTAGTCTGTCCAAAAACTAGTTAAATCCTTGTGCAGGAACTTGTAGAACTGCCTAGTTTGTGAGAGAAAATGTGAGTTTCATATTTGGTGATGAGGCGCTTTTTAATTTTTTTTATATATCGACAACTGTAAAGATACAAATGGTTTAAAAACACATTTTGAATGCAGCATACACAAAACTTAAGTCAACAATTAAAAGGAACAATATTAAAATCAACGGTAAATTTGGATGGTCATATACTAGTTAATGTAGCCAAAGTAAAGGAAACTTTCAGTTACATCCATTTATTTTAGTTGTGAAAGTTCACTGTTATTTTGGAAGCAAAATTGTCTAGTGTTGGATTTAGTAAGCGTCTCTACTCATTTTAAAATGTAATTATTTTTGATTAGTTTGGGTTGACTGTCATTTGAGAAGTTCAATTGACAGTTTTTTACCAGTCGCACTTGCCTACCTCCTCAGGCACCAGGTGTTTGTGATCTATTACAGATTTGAAAAGTATTGTGAGCCTCGAAGCAGTAAACTGCACATTAATTATCACACATGGGCCCAGCACGCACCCGTGTTCTCTGGTACAAAAGGATGATTTAGTCTCATGGACAGTGGAGTAGTTATTTCAAGTATTATGTTCACCCAGTGTATTGGTGTGATTCATTAACATGCTGAAGCAATTGCCTATCATTTATGTTTCAGATACTGTAACACAATAAAAACTACTTGTGTTCCTGCTTTGAATTTTTATATCTATTGTGTCCAACCCCAATCTACAGTGGGAATTATCATTTAGATTGATGTGCAAAAATTAGAATGAGTCTAGTCCCAACAAATCGTTCCAATGTTAGCATACATGAAAGGCAGAAACAATGTCAAATAAAGGTAGTAAAAATGGAAACCAAAAAATTCTGCTGGTATTCTGCATGCATGCTTGGTATTGGGTTAGATTTTAAAAGATTTAAAGCAAACGGATAAGAGTTTGATGACAACAGACCGATTGCTAAGAAAAACACCATACATTGGTAATATTAGTGCTCACTTGTACAATGTTGATGAGGTTAGAGGGCAGGGGTGAAGAGGAAACCAGCAGATGCAACTGATTTAAAATATTTATTTAATATTCCTTGCATTTGATATAGTGCCTTTCATCTCATTGAGGTCTCAAAGCGCTTCCCAGGATTTACTTCATGGCTATAAATTGTAATGACTTGTAGATAAACATAGCAATTCATCTGCACCCAGCAATTTCTCATAAACAGCCTTAAGGTGAATAATCAATATTTGTATTTGGGAGATTGTTGGCTAGGACACCGGGAGAAACTGCATTCTGTTTTTGAATAGTGCCATGGGATCTTTAACATTCATCTGAACCAGCAGATGGGACCTTGTTTTAACGTCTCATCCAAAGGACGGCATCTCCAACAATGCCACAAACCCCCAGTGCTGTATTGGAGTGTCACCTTAGACCTACAACCTGATTCAGAGGTAAGAATACAACTAAGCCAAGCTGACAAACTGAGAAAGGCAATGATGAATAACTTTGTCTCTGGAGTGAGTTACATTTAGAATAATTACCTTTTCTTAACAAACAGTGTTTGTGGGTGATGTTATTCCTCACAGGGGCCCTACTGTCTTTGCCGGAAATGTGAAGACATTTTTGTTGGGAAAAGTAATAAAATCTCTGTAGTCTGTGAAGCTGAACTAAAAGCTGTTTGTGACATTGGATGCCTGTAGGCTTTGCACCCCCCACCTCCGATGGTGGACTATGTAATTGGTCACACTGCTTAAACTCATCATGCAGAAGGTGGCTCCCACACCAGTGATCAACGCTCTGGGCAATGAACTGTTCAATGGAAACAGATGTGAAAGTGACTCTCGGATTGTCCTGCGTGCATTTAAAGCGAGTGGTAGAGAAGACCAGAGAAAGCAGGAAAGTAATGTTGCATGTTTTTTTCCAGATAGTCTGAAAGATGTTCCAAGAATACGATTTCTGAGTTCAGGCAATAGTCTCCTTTGGAAAACAAGCAGAGCTGTGTCTTTAGGAGGTGGGAAAAGACAGTCCTAATTGTGTTATCCGTGGTCTGAAATCTTTCATGGTCTTAACTTTAAAACCATTGACCTAACGGCTAAAGCTAACAGCAATTTACACTTATACAGCGCTTTTCATGTTGGGATAACACCTCAAAGCTCTTCATATAGTTGAGAGCCCAAGCTGCATGTGTGTGTGTGTGAGGGGGGTCAGCATGCTCACACAGCTGGTTCTTAAGGCAGGTTGGGATGGGGAGGGGGCGGATAGACCTCCAGCTGTCTTAAAGGTGAGCTGGAGGCTTGATTGATAGGTCCATTGGCCAATCGAGGTGAGCTTGTTGAGGCATCCTCATCTCTGATTGGCCGATAGACCTGTCTATCAAGCCAACAGCTCACCTGTTGTTTTAATCAGAGGTGAGGACTCCCTGAAGAATTTGACTCGGCCTCACTCGCCCCAAAGAATATTCTCACCTGCCTCAAATAAACATAAATCCTCTGTTGTTAACTTAAATAGGCTGTTGCCAGTGAATTATGGTGGTTGAATCAGACCATGTAGATACATTCAAGAGAAAGCTTGACCATCGCATCAGGACGAGGGGAATAGAAGGATATGGGAGGGAGTAATGAACGGGTGAAGACTCATGTGGAGTATAAACATCGGCACAGACTGGTTGGGCCGAGTGGCCTTGTTAACATTCTTTGGATCTTTGAGTCAACTGCCCTGTCCTCAAATGCCCCTCATGGTGACCTGTTCCAGTCGTTAATTAACCTTTGGGTAAGGAAATGGTTCATGTTGTCTGTCCTGAAACTACCCTCTAACTCTAAAGCTATAGAAGCTGGGAATGTTCACACTGAAGATTAATGGTCTTTTCCAATCCTGTACAATCCTATGTTCCAAGAATGGTGTTGACCATTGTCGACTTCTCTGACTGAGGCGTACTTCTGTAGCAAAAAAACTACTAAAGTTATTAAAGTTAAAAGGCTCAAGAAATCTGATGTCCTACCAATCGAGATTCTCTATCTAATTCTGGTTGCAAACTGGCAAAACGTAGTCAATCAAGGTACGTGAAACACAAATGCATGAAATCTCCGACTTCTAAATAGGAGTTACTAGCTGTTTGGTCAGCACAGTGTCTGACACACAGGGAAACCTATCAACATGCTAATATAGTATTGAAACCAAACTACTGAGAGTTCCACAAATGGATGTCAATTTCTGTTTGCCTGATATGGAGTGCGCACTCTTTCCCTTGAGGAACACACCTTTCTCAACTAATCCCAGAGACTATAGCTATGGATTGGCAAGAGCCAAGGCTTGGGGACCCCCAGAGTATGCTTTGTGGATACTGCTAAGTTTAACTAGATAAGAATAAGTAGGTTGCCATTGCAGACACTAGCAAGCTTCCCACTCTATTTCTAGCTATCCCCCACCCTTTGTAACTCCATCCCATATTCACTTCGCCTCGTTCCTTCCCTCGTCTCCTTCAAGGCACATCTCAAGACCCTCCTCTTTGACTGCACCTTCGGCCACCCTCCTACCCTCCCTGCCCTCCACACTCCCTGATCCAAATCCACCCCCCACAGTTCAGGTCCAAAACCCTGGGACGCTCTCCCAACGTGAAAGACACTAAACAAATGTAATTTTGTATTGTATTGTAGCTAGAACTATTGGACCATTAGGGCTTTGGTTTGCAGGGTTAACAGGGATCGAGTAGGAAGAACCTCTATTGACTGGTCTGCTCCTCCAAGTCCTGCCAACGATCCAGGCTGATTGGGCTGCTATCAGCAGTGCCTTGGGAGTAGATGTCAGGAGCGTAGCTACTTAGCCTGCAGGGGTTTCTGTTCTTATCTTTAATATGCAATTCTCTGCAGATAAGAGATGCATTAATACTTCATGACATTCCTGGTAATTTGATTCTATGAAATACTAACCCATGTAATTTTAATGATATACATTCCTTAGTTACGAGACACATGGATACCGAATGTCTGATGACTGGAACAGTGAATGACACAATCATCTATACATTTGACTTAACATTCTCTTTCTATAGTTATAAAGTCCTATGCGCTTATCTCAAACCTGTTTATGTTGACATCCCATTAACATCCACAAAAAAGTGAAGTCCTAGTCAGTCACTTCTCCATACATTAATACTGAAACTTTACTATCTATTTTGACATCAACATAAACTCTGGCACGCTTATGTGGACAAATTGTTTAGGTCCCTAAAGTATTAAAGGCATTGTTTTATTACCACTTATGTCGACAGTGTACTCTTAAATGATTATGTTTAGTTACATGACTGTTTAAATAAGGTAATGAAAATACATATAAATAAATGGTTAAAAAATTTTAATTAAATGTATTAACTTTTTAAAATAAATCACCGAAAATACATGTAAAGACATGGTTCAGAAATTTTAAGCACAAAATATCCATTGTCTACTTGTGACTGCCTATGTGAAAAACCTGCCCAGGTTGATATAAGTAGGTAAGACTATTTATTATATTATCACTTATAATAATAATAATAATAATAATAATAATAATAATCCTTGCATTTGATATAGCGCTTTTCACGTCGGGAGGACGTCCCAAAGCGCTTCACAGAACACACTGTAAAGTGAATTGACTGTATATTTGTGGGCGAACGCGGCAGCCAATTGCGCACAGCAATGTCCCACAAACAGTCGTAGATAGAATATGACCAATTTATTATTGTTTTTTGGTTTTGGAGGGATTATTATTAGGCTCTGTGTGGAGTAAGGAAACTTGCCCAAGGTTTCGCCCTCTGCCTGGAATTGAACTCAGGTCTCTCGCTTGTAAAGCGAGTGCTCTAACCACTGAGCTACAGGACTCCACTTATAACATTGAGAACATCTCAAAGTGCTAAACAACATTTCTGTAAAGTGTAGTGACTGTGCATTTGTAGGCAAACGTTGCAGCCAATTTGAATATCAAGCAGCAATGCCCCATAAACAGTCATAAAGTGATTTTATCTGGAGGACTGTTGACCAGGATATCAGGAGAAATTGCCTTCTCTTTTCAAATAGTGGTGTGGGATTATTAACATGTATCTGAACAGACAGACAGGACCCTGATTTCATGTTTCATCCAAAGGACCTAATTTTTGACAGTGTGACACTCCCCCAGCACTAAATGGCTGTCAATCTCAACTATCAGCTCAAAGTCCTGATGTGGAGCTTAAACCCTTAACATTCTGACCTAGAAGCAAGATTGCCACTAACTGAGCCAGACTGATTACTGTGATAATTGAAGAGCTGTTCCATCAGGAGTTATAGTGTCACTGGAGTACCAACCATTTTGTTCTCCACGTTCTCTGCCACTGTCGTTCTGATTGTCCCTGTTTCTGACTTTATTATATATATCTTTTTGACCCTAATCGTACACTCTATAAAAATGCTTTATTTTGCAATATTTATCTTGTGAGACTAACCTTCACACTACAATATAAAGAGAAAATCCTCTGTGTGCATGTCTGAGTTGCTAAGAAAAATGCTCACAGTAACTGGATTGGGACCTCGGTTGGAGTTGGGGTTTAATGCAAAATGCAGTATTTCTGACAAGGCAGTTCTCCTCCAGCACTACACTCCTCAATCCGCTAGCCGTTCGATTGGCTTTGGACTCCTGCTTGTCCCTCGTGCCCTCCGTTCCACCATCAGTGGCCGCACCTTCAGCCACTACGCGCCGAAACTCTGGAATACTCTCTCTCAATCCATCCCTGCTTCCCAATCTTTAGGTTGTGACTGAAGACCTTCCTCTTCAACCGTGCCGACGGTCACCTCCCCTTCCCCCCAGCTTGGCATTGTGCTCCGCCACTGTGTGAAGGGTGCTATATAAATGCAAGTGGTTGTTGTTGTTACCTGGAATATCAACCCAGAGAATTCCTGATGTGAGACATGAATCCACAACCTTCTGACCCACGGATGAGAGTGCTACCAACTGAGCCAAGCTAACACCTAAACAAAATCTTAAGAGACTCATTCAGATGAAGGGTCTTCAACCCATTTGACCTCTTCCTTCCCAGATTACCAGCTCCATTGCTCTCCCATTACCGCATCAAGTTTTCTGTTTCCTGGCCTCAGCCACCCTTCCTTGTGAGTTGCTTCAGCTCCATTTATTCTCTCAATAAAATAAAACTGCAAAAAAAATACATCCCAGTGTTTTTTCTATAGTTTCACAACTGTAAATCTGTGACTTTATTACAACTGAAAATAATGTTCTGGGTTTACTTAATCCCATTTAACATCTTATATATACACCCTTACAAAATCCTCCCTCAGACAAGAACATCTTGCAGATATAAGGCATTCCTCAAGCACGATAGCGTTCCAGAATGCTTGACAGTGGCGGAGCATGATGCCCAGCTGGGGGGAGGGGGAGATGCCCGTAGGCACAGTCAAAGAGGAAAGCCTTCAGTCGCAACCAGGGGAAGGATGGGGCAAGGTGGACGGACAGAGGAAGAGCATTCCAGAGTGTCAGGGCATAGAGGCTGAAAGCGTGGCCATCAATGGTGGAACAGAGGGCACAAGGGACATGCAGGAAGCCAGACCCAGTTGAGCGGAGGCAAAGGGTAATCAGTTGGGGAGTAAGCAGGTTGGAGAGCTGGGGAGGTGCCAGGGCATGAAGGGTTTTGAGGATGAGTTTGAGGAGCTTGAAATCCAGACACCTTTTTTAAAGGTTAAAGCGTGCTGGATTATTATATACAGTAGTTTCTCACAGCTCATGCCTCTAAGGGATATTGTTCTCTATGTTGCCTGAATCTGTTATATATCATACTCAGTGGTGTGTTTAGGTTTGATGCTTTGAATAAATTAGTTGTGTCAGTCTATAAATGTCTTTTTTGTATTTACAAAAATCTATATTCGCTTTTCTGCTATTGAGAGAGAAATTTGTAGAGAAGCACAAAACCACGTAAAATGCAGAACAACATGACATGCGTCACAGGATCATGAGAGAGGGTCAGATAATTTTTTTAGGTCACTGGGTGTCTGACACATGTGGAAACCCAAACCAAGCTGAGATTTTCATGCATTCCACCCACACGTGGAAATCCCAGAGATAGATTTATATTAAACATAGTATAAAGTACTATAAATATTGGTGGTTTTAGAACATCAGGGTCGCTTCTGGCGCAACCAAGATACGTGACTGAACTGGGAGTTAGATTTCTCAGATTCAGAGTTGATTTCCTTGACTAAATTGTGTTGTGAGTCTGCTCCTAATCATCTTAAATAGTAAATAAGATACCCATAGAGCGTTAAGAGTTGCACTTTAATTTGAATAATGTTACGACCGTAAGATATATGTGAATTAGTGCAACTAAGTATGTAATAAAAATAACTTCTTTGCCCTAAATTAAATACAACTTGAGTGTATGTTAATCAGGGGTGAGGGTATAAGCAACAAGACTGTTAATACGAGCCATTATAATGAAATTGATTAACCCATAACCAGAGCCTATCACTGTAAATATAGTGAAGGGGGTTAAGTCCTGTTGTTAGTGCTTAAAATAAATCCCGTTTCTTAAGTGTGTCATCTTAGATTATGTGATTCCAAGTCCCGAGACTGAGAGTGCAACTATCTGAGCCAAGCTGACACACAGTAAAGAATTGGTGCCTGTGAAGTTGTTGATATGATTGATGTTTATTGCCAAAATAAAGAATTCTCTGTACCTCACAAGCAGCTTTCTCACTCCTGAACCCTGCAGCCCACTTTTACTGGAGGGAATGAAGCACTATGTTCACCAAGTAGCTATGAAGCGTCCTCTGATAAGGAAAAAATCATGAACCACATTTATTGAGTCCTGGTAAAGGGGCTCATTTCAATGGACGCTGTTTCCTAATGTAATTGGGAAAAAAATAATTTGGTCTTTCAATCCACGACTGTTTGTGGGGCACTGCTGAATGCAATTGGCTGCCATATTTCACCCACAAAATACAGTCAATTCATTATACAGTAAATTCTGTGAAGACACTTCGAGATTCTCGACGATGCGATAAGGCACTATATCAAATGCAAGGAATATTGTAATAATGTATAATGGTATTCGATATAAAGCCTTATCACGTCATTGAGACATTTTAAAAGTGCTTCACAGGATCTACTATAAAGTGATGTGTGTGACCACCTATTTTGTGGAAGTAACACTTTAAATAAATATAATGTTTTCGGGGACTAATGGGGAGTTTTACCCTAAAAAGCCAGTATGCTTCTTTCCTTTTATTTTATTGCAATTATTTAACAAGAAATAAATGCATGTTATCTACCTCTTCAATGTATATTTCAAGGTGTTTGCTCTTAGATGGTTAGTCTGTGTAACCATCACTCTGTCTCTCTCTTTCTGCCAGGGTTTAAATGTTCATTATTCTGTGTTAGTAACCAGTTCTGTTCTGGTGGCAGTGATCTGGAAATCACGGCTATCTGCTGATATTAATAACAATAATAATACTCCTTGCATTTGATATAGCGCTTTTCATGTCGGGAGAACGTCCCAAAGCGCTTCACAGAACACACTGTAAAGTGAATTGACTGTATATTTGTGGGCGAACGCGGCAGCCAATTACGCACAGCAATGTCCCACAAACAGTCGTAGATAGAAAATGACCAATTTTTATTATTGTTTTTGGTTTTGGAGGGATTATTATTAGGCTCTGTGTGGAGTAAGGAAACTTGCCCAAGGTTTCACGCTGCCTGGAATTGAACTCAGGTCTCTCACTTGCAAAGCGAGTGCCCTAAGCACTGAGCAACAGGACTGAGCTACTAGTCTGATCTCCAAGAGGCAGGAATTATCCTGATCCCAAGCCCTCTGGCTGCCTGCAAAGTCCAACTTCTCTTACTTAAAAGATCAAAAAATCTACGCAAAATTCCAGCAACCAATTGCCACTCAGACAGCGATGATGCCGGCCATAAATACCTCTCTCGTGTGCTGCCTCACACAGTGGGGCAGGAGCTGGGCAACAGATCTGCACATAGTGTAGAGATCAGCAACATGAAAACCCTGGTCTTTCTGCTCTTACTCAGTGCTGTGGTCGGTAAGTCAGGCTCCAGGGATAGATAACGGGGGGTATTGACTTACACAGCTTCTTTCGATGTGTTATTATACCAGGGTGTATAGTGTCCTGATGTTCTCCTGCAGAAATACAACCCCTCAAGAGGTAGCAGGTTTCACACACCAGGTACAATCAACAACAACAACTTTTATTCTTTGACTCTTTTCATTCTTTCAGACCCCACTGAAGGTCTTCAGGACCACCTCAAATCCAGGATAAGGAGAGGTAGGCAGAATTTCATCTTTTTTGCTGCCCTCACCATCTCTTCCAAACAGCAGTCTTGTGTGAGCTGTGCGTTTGTCACCTGTGTGCAGGTGTGCGTTTGTAACCTGTGTGCAGGTGTGCGTTTGTAACCTGTGTGCAGGTGTGCGTTTGTAACCTGTGTGCAGGTGTGCGTTTGTAACCTGTGTGCAGGTGTGCGTTTGTAACCTGTGTGCAGGTGTGCGTTTGTAACCTGTGTGCAGGTGTGCGTTTGTAACCTGTGTGCAGGTGTGCGTTTGTAGCCTCTCTTGATCGTACCAACTGTTGAATCTCCAACCCAGCTCTGGCTCCACTCTCTCTCTCTATCAATCAGTAACTGTTGGTGCCAGTTTTCTTTTAAATCAAGATGTAAACCTGTGGACTGGCTGCTTGGTTCTGTTAATACCTTTCTGTTGTGCAGTTCTTATACCTGTGTGGAACTCTTAGTCTGGTTTGGATACTATTAAGCATGACGCCCACTTTCATACACACTCACACACTCTCACACATACACACACACACAATGCCACACAATCACACAGACAATCCTACACACTCACACACTCTCTCACACAAACACACAGACAATCACAAAAGCGGGTCCTCTGAGTGAAGCCCATTTGCTCCTTGTGTTACACTGTGAATGGGTGTCCGGAGGCCAGAGTGACGTCAGGTAAATGGCCAGGAGCCCCGCGGGCCTGAAACTATATTGATAGCAGGTTTGTAGTGGAGGAGAGCGTTTGTAACGGATTCTGCGGAAAAGAGACCGCACTTTTTTGTTGGCCCAGCTTATAAGACTAAACTTTAGACCAGGCATTTCAATTTTATATAAAGATGTATCACAAACGATTACCAACACGATAAAATCGCAGCCTGAGCACTAACAAAAAGGTCACAGGTGTCAGCCATTCCATCTCCGGTGTCGTGGCCAACAATCCCCTGAATAAAATTGATTGTATGCTTCATGACTGTTTGCGGGACATTGTTGCATGCAATTTGGCTGTGAAAAGCTTTGAGACGTCTTGACAACATAGTTGCCTATATATCAAATGCAAAGATGATTATATTATGTTGGTGTTACTGACTTTCTCTTCACTTGATCCTTTAGCATTCTTCTCCAAAAAGATTGAAAAACCAAACATGTTGCTTCCGGGTGCAGGGGCTGAGGATCTGACATCCGAGGAACAAAAAATACAAGAGGGAACATGTGAGGAACCAATTGTTGTTGTCCATGTGGGAACCAAATAACAGATAATAGACCAGAGGTCCTTTGTGCTAATTTAGTGCATTAGGAATGAAGCTTAAGGGAAATACATCTTGTGTATAGTATTTTCTGAAATACTACCTGTACCACATGCTAGTGAGGAGAGACAGAGGGCAATTGAACAGACCAACGTATAGTTAAGGCATTGGTGTAGGGAATCAGGTTTTATTTTCCTCAGACAATGGGGTACCTTTTGGAACCTATACAGACCAGATGGGCTCCACCTGAACAAAAGTGGGGTGGAGGTGTTGGCAGGCAGGATGAATAGTAATGGTTAGGGAGTATTTAAACTAGAAACGGGTGGTTGTGGGTATAAGAGAGCATCGTGCAGTCCTGCAGCTCAGTGGTTAGAGCACTCGCTTTGCAAGCGAGAGACCTGAGTTCATTTCCCGGCAGGGCGAAACCTTGGGCAAGTTTCCTTACTCCACTGAGCGACAGGACTCTTAAAGGTCTTGACAGGGTAGTTGCTGTGAGACTCTTTTCCCTGGTTGGAGAATCTAAAACTAGGGGTCATAGTTTCAATATTAAGGGTCAGCCTTTTCGAACTGAGTTGAGGAAACATTTCTTCACTCAGAGGGTAGTGAATCTGTGGAATTCTCTGCCTCAGAAGGCTGTCGATGCTCAATCCTTGAACATATTCAAGACTGAGGTTGATAGATTTCTAAACGATAGAGGGATTAAGGGATATGGGGATAAAACAGGTAAATGGAATTAGGTTTGAAGATCAGCCATGATTTTATTAAATGGCGGGGCAGACTCGAGGGACCGAATAGCCCTCTCCTGCTCCTACGTTTTACGGTCTTATGGATGGACTTTAGTCTCTCATCTAGCATACATTCTTATGTTCTTGTGTTATAATAATAATAATCCTTGCATTTGATATAGTGCTTTTCACGTCTTCTAGATGTCCCAAAGCGCTTCACAGGATATACTATAAAGTGAATTGACTGCATATTTGTGGGCGAACGTGGCAGCCAATTGCGCACAGCAGTGTCCCACAAACAGTCGTGGATTGAAAATGACCAATTTACTATTGTTTTATTTTTGGAGGGATGATTATTAGGCTCTGTGTGGAGTTAGGAAACTTGCCCAAGGTTTCACCCTCTGCCTGGAATTGAACTCAGGTCTCTCACTTGCAAAGCGAGTGCTTTAACCACTAACCATGTTCTAACCAATATCAGGTGAAGAAGAATTCAGTGAAGAAGATTATGGTAAGAAATGACTGAATGTCTAGACTGTTTTACTTCTGGCTCTTGTATTGCTTTCAATCATTTATAGAATGCAGTGAGATCTTTCTTTGGGTTCCTTGTATGACGGGGATACCAAAAACACACACGCCAGGTAGAAGCAAACTGCTAAACATCCACATGCTCATAAAGATTATTACTATTTATTATTATTATTATGTTATTACAGTTTAAATCAGTCTGTAGAATTAAATTCTAAATGGTTTATTATTACTACTAATTTGAAGGATCCCTGAGTTCTCTGGCAAGCCTCACTGTTAGACATTACCGTGTCTCTCTCTCTGCGCTTCTCAAGTAACAGTCAGCAGTACTGGTGACTCGCTGCCGAGACAGTGTCTCACTAAATCAGCTACGTTCTGAGGAGGAAGCCCTGGACTTCACGTTGATCAGTGAGACCAAGGGTCAGGAACTAGTTTTTAAGAGTCAACCTGGTATGAGACAGAGACTCCCTACAGAAATCCCAGTTTATGGTGCAATGCGCTGTGACAGTGAAACCACTTTCCTGAGAAACATTGTTGTAACCTCTCTGTCCCCTTGTAACTTATTTATTTCACTTTCGCATCTTCTTTCAATGTGTTTCTATACTAGACTGTATGGTGTCCCGCTGTTTTCCTGTTCTGGAGAATTGCAACCTCTCAAGGGATAGAAGTTTTCACACACCAGGTACAACCACCACCAACAACAAAATAACATTTGTGAAGCCCCTTTCACGTCGGGAGGAAGTCCCAAGGTGCTGAACAGTCGGGGATCAGGATTCAAGCGTGGGGAGGGCAGGGTTGGGGTGAGGGAGGTCAAAGAGATGGAAGGGCGCTGAAGGTACCGTTGTAAAGGAGGGTCTTGAGTTGTGCCTTGGAGGCAAGAGAGGGAGCAAGGTGAAGGGATTGCGGGATGGAGTTCCAGAGGATGGGAGCAGAGAGGCTGAAAGCCCGGCTGCCAATGGTAGGGCGGGTCGGGTGGGAAACCATGGCCTGCTGAACGGAGGGAGCAGACAGGTTGATAGGGGCTGAGCAGGTCAGAGAGGTAGGAGGGGGGGCAAGGCTGTGGAGGGCCTTGAAAGTGAGGATGAGGATTTTGAATTCTCTGAGGGATGGGGAACCAGTGGAGTCGGGCGAGGGTGGGGGTGAAGGAGTCAGGGAGCCTGGTGCGGAGAGGATACAATCTGCAGACTTTTGGATGATCTGCAGCTTGTGAAGGGAAGAGTTGGGGAGGCCGGTGAGGAGGGAATTTCCATGTGTGTGAGAGTTTTGGGTTTTGTTGTTCACCAACAACAACAACTTGTATTTCTATAGCTCTCTTCACACGGGTAGTGTCTCAGAGCACTTGACCAGCACTGGAATGTAACAATCCCTGGACCGGAGCAATCTGTTTTATTGCCATTTATAAAATAGAAACCCTGCGAGTGCTGTAATCAGAAACATGAGCAGAAAAGGCTGGTCAAACAGCACCCGACAGAAACAAAATTGATCGTTTTTGAGCAGGCTCTACATTATCACTGAAGTGCACCCCTGATGACAGCACAGCCAGGACATGGAAGGGCAAACTGGTCACTGGGGGTAGGGAATCCTCAGCTCCTGTTAACCTTGCAAGCTAAAGCCTTAATGGGTAGGGAAAGCTTGCCAGACGGTGATATCAATGGCAAGCTATGTGGTTTTAGCTGGTTGGATTCTAGCAATACCCCAACCACAACAACTTGCATTTATATCGTGGGCAGCATCTCAGAGAGTTTGACAGTGGCGGAGCACGATGCCAAGCCGGAGGAAGGTGACCGTAGGCATGGTCGAAGAGAAAGGTCTTCAGGTGCAATCTGAAGATGGTGAAGGAAGGGGCAAGCTGGAGGGGTAGAGGAAGAGTTTTGTAGTGTTGTGGCTGAAAGTGTGGCCACCGATGGTGGGACGGATGGCATGAGGAACATGCAGGAGGCCTGAGGTGATGGGTTTCCAATGTGTTAAGACACCTGGCTGAGCAAAGCAAATCACTGCAGAGATGGCCTGGGGGTGATAGGGCAAATCAAGAAATTAGACGCAAGAAAGAAGTTTAAAAATTGAATCACACCAGGTGTCCATGAAACAATTGGGCAGTGCATTTAAAAGGTTTAAAAGAGTGCAATTTGTGATATTTGTTCCGATAACAGGAAACGTGGGAACTGATCTCCAGGGTGATGTGCCCCGGAGCAGGATTCTTTAAGATGAAACCCTGTTGTCTTTTCTGGAAATAAATGGGTCAGAAACTCTTTTAATTCCTTCTTGTATCTTCCAGGTGACACAAACCAGAATCTGAGCCCTTGCATGGCTACATATTTAAAGTGCTCCAAAACCTGTTTCAGAGACAAGACCAACAGAAACATTTAATGTATCATTACTTGCCTGATGCACACCTTAGCAGTGAGATGCAAAACAATGGACTGATTTGTATATGTTTCAATAAACATGGCAGACACTAGCATAGAGCAGTGTGCCACAAACAGTCGTGGATTGAGTGACTACATTTCTTTTCAGCTTCTAAATACTTATGATGGTTCACAATGGTCTTATTTTGAGAAGGAACTAATTCCAAGGAACACCACTTTATTTCTTAATCTTATATAGTGTGATCCCAGAGAGTCTGACAAGGGAAAAGAGAGCGGGGGCTAATTAATCACGAGTTCTCGACAGAGAAGTCCATGTTGGCGTTCTTTAGCACCCGGTCCAGCCCGCGCCGGATGGCATGCAGTAAGGTCGCCAGGAAATCTGAGCCATCCATTTTCCTCACCGTCACGTGGAAGTCCTCCAGCAACTCATTGAGTTTCAAGGGCGGAATCTTGGATGAGGGAGAAAGAGAGCGTGAGAAAATGTTAATAATAATAATAATCCTTGCATATGATAAAGCTCCTTATCATGTCGTTGAGATGTCTCAATGCGCTTTACAGAATATACTGTAAAGTGGAGTGACTGTGTATCTTGTGGGCGAAACATGTTCAAACAGAAAGTTTCAGAGGCCCTCCATGTGAACTGGTCACTCACTCCATGCCTGTTGTGGGATTTTACTGTGGGCAAATTGGCTGCCACGTTTGCGTATACATAGTCACTGCACTTTACAGTGAAATCCTGTGAAGTGGTTTGAGATGTCCTTCCAACATGAAAGATGCAATGTATGCCAGGATTATTATTATTATATTATTAATTGTGGGTCTACTTTATACAGAAAAGCATGAGATAAAGTTCCAGTGTTTCCTTTCCTCAAGATTAGTTTCGGTCCATCTGATAACATCCCTCTAGAATATCCACTCTTCCTTCCTTCTACCCCAGCATCAAGCTGTTTCTTAAAAGAGTCCAGTGTCCTGGCTTCAACCACCTTTTCTGTAACCTGTTCCAGTCTGTTTCTGGGCAAAGAAATACTTCCTGGTTTGAGATAATAATAAATAATAATGCTTGCATTTGATATCGTGCCTTATCACGTCTTTGAGATGTCTCAAAATGCTTCACAGAATATATTGTAAAGTGAATTGATTGTATATTTTGTGAGCGAAACATAGCAGCCAATTACGCACAGCAGTGTCCCACAAACAGACGTGGATTGAGTAACCAAAACGTTTTTTAAAGGGGTTATTACCCCCCGAAAAGTGATCCGCCAGTCGACTAACAACTGGGTTTCTACTAACTGCCAGGTAAACAGAGGCTTGTGGAGTAAGGAAACGTGCCCCTGCCGGGAATTGAACCCAGGTTAAAGCGTGCTGGACAATTATATACAGTAGTTTCTCACAGCTCATGCCTCTGAGGGATATTGTTCTCTATGTTACCTGAATCTGTTATATATCGTACTCAGTGGCATGTTTGAGTTTGATGCTTTGATTAAATTAGTTGTATCAGTCTATAAATGTCTGTTTTGTATTTATAAAAATCTATATTCGCTTTTCTGCTATTGAGAGAAAAATTTGTAGAGAGGCACAAAACCACATGAAACGTAGTACAACATGACATGCTTCACAGGATCATGAGAGAGGTTCAGATAATTTTTTTAGGTCACCGGGTGTCTGACACATGCGGAAACCCATCACCATGCTCAAGAGTATCCAAACCAAGCTGAGATTTTCATGCATTCCACCTACTCATGGAAATCCCAGAGATAGATTATTGGAATGGAATGTGCACTCTCTCCCTGGGGAGAAGCTTCCTGCTTACCTAATTCTGACAGGTTGGTAACAGCCAAGATTGGGGATCCCAGAGTGTGGTTAACCAACTAAAACCGCAAAGCTTGCCAGTGATACGCTCTGTCAATGTCAAGATATCCCGTTGCTTCTCCAGCTAGGATCATCCTACCCATTGGCTGTTTGCAGGGGTAATAATAATAATAATAATCCTTGCATTTGATATAGCACTTTTCACGTCGGGAGAACGTCCCAAAGGGCTTCACAGAACACACTGTAAAGTGAATTGACTGTATATTTGTGGGCGAACACGGCAGCCAATTGCGCACAGCAATGTCCCACAAACAGTCGTAGATTGAAAATGACCAATTTATTGAAAATGACCAATTTATTATTATTGGTTTTGGTTTTGGAGGGATTATTATCAGGCGTGTGGAGTAAGGAAACTTGCCCAAGGTTTCGCCCTGCCTGGAATTGAACTCAGGTCTCTCGCTTGCAAAGCGAGTGCTCTAACCACTGAGCTACAGGACTCCAAACAGGAGCGGAGTGAAATGATTCCCTACTCCCAGTGACTGGTTTTCCCTTCCAGGTCCTGCCAATGAGCTAGGCTGGTTGTGCTGTCATCAGCAGTGCCCTGGAATACTGCAGACCCACCTGGCTCAGGAACCAGACCCTCAAGACCAAGACCCCCACAGAGGGCTCACTCCACCACAACATTGTGTTATCAAACCTCACCTTGGAACCAACTCAGCTCCAAATAACCTTTACCCCCAGCCTGGGTTGGTCAACTTCGTGGGCCGTTCCACATCAGACAAGAGTGGGTTTCAGCCCTCACTAGGTGGGGAGGGTAGATACCAAGAACTCCTTGTGAGCTTCCGGGTGGGCTACATTTCTCAGCATGAAATGGGAGAGAGCATTCCTACCATCTTCCTGTCTGCAGCTCGGGCACATGTTCCTTCCCATTGAGCCATGGTTCCACCAATTGGAGGTGCAGAGTTTAAGCAGCAGCTGTTTGCCTCTCTGCAGGCCAGCCAAGGTGTATTCCAGGTGATGGATCACGTGTGACTACGAATCAGACTCCAGGTAACGCCTTCCAGCAGCTGTCACCCCAAACCTCCGAGATTCCTCATCAGTTATCTGGCGGGCATCTGCCTTCAGCATGGTGCGAGGACCTTTACTTGACAACGTGTGACATGCCAGCTACCTTGCTGTTCTTGAAGTCCAAGTCTAATGCTGTGTACCAGGCTTACTCAGCATCAGCTGCTTAATATATCTGCTCATGCGAGGGGCCTTAGCAAACAGAGGAGTCCTCTGTGAATCGCTGAGGTCCAGAGCCTTCCTTCCCTGTAGCAGCTTCCCATGTTTGCCACAAATCCTCCTCACTGCTTGATCCTGGACTTTGCAAATGGATTGAAAGAAGCCTCTCTGCCTCATCCCCAGGAGCTCAGATCCATAAAGGAGGACTGTTTGTACACAGGTCCTGTCTGTCACAAGCTTGACCTGCATTGGGACCTTGCTGTCCTTGAAGAGGGATGAGCTTGACCAGAGTGCCCTTCGCTTCTCCTCAGCGCAATCCTTCAGGACAATGTCCAGTTTGAAGTTGGTGTCCACCACAACTCGGAGATACGATAAGAGTCAACGATTGGGTCTGATATTCAGCCATTTGTTGGGACCGTGGGCAAGGTCAAAGAGCCAGGTTTTAAAATAAGGTTTGAAGACAGATGGGCGAGAGTGAAAGGGAATTCCAAGGGGTGGGAGCGTAAGTTGCTAAAGTACCTGATACACACTTGTGGGCACATACAGCAGCCAATTTGCATATTGCAAGGTCCCACAAACAGCCATGAAGTGAATGAAAGAAGATTGTTGGCCAGGATCATGTGGGTCAGGATATCCATCTTTTGTTGAATAGTGTCATTGTCAGTGATTCTTTAAAATCCACCATCAGTAAATTCCTGACATGGGGCTGGAACCCACAACCAGAAGTAAGAGTCTTAACAGCTGAACCAGGCTGGCTTCTAAGACCAGAAAGAACATTTTGTCTTGAGTCTTACCTTTACCTGATGTGTGCAAGAGACCTGTTCCAACCAGTCCTCGCTGGTGGGTCTGGCTCCCAAAGCAGCCACGTTTGTCATGTTTTTGACCGACCCAAGTGAGCACTATCTGTGTGTGTGTGGAGGGCTTTGAAGGTGAGGACCAGGATCTTGAACTGTATCCTCTGCGTGATGGGATGCCAGTGGAGCCGGACGAGGATGGGGGTGATAGGGTCGCAGAGCCTGGTGGGGGAGAGGACACGGGCTGCAGAGTTCTGGATGATCTGCAGCCTGTGGAGGGAGGAGTTGAGGAGGCCGACAGGCAGGGAGTTTGTGTAGTCGAGTCTGGATATGATGAACGCATGGATGAGGCAGCCTGCAATGAGAGACAGTGGCGGAGACAGGCAATATTGTGGAGGTGGGGAAAGGCGGAGAGGGTCATGGCACGGATGTGGGGAATGAAGGACAGCTGAGGGTCGAACAGGAAGCCAATGTATGGTATTAGCTCTGTGAGGTGTAAAATGCATCCTTGAAGGATGACTTTGTCAGGGCCCGAAGTACGGAGGCGCTAATGGGAGCCAAGCAGAAGGGCCTTGGTGTTCTTGACATTCAACTGGAGAAAGTTAGCTTTTATCCAGGATTTGATGTCTGACAGACAGTCTGTGAGGACAGCAGTTATCCTGGAGTCAAGGGTGGAGGCAGAGAGGTAGAATTGGGTGCTAATAGGGCAAAAAGCTTTTGGCAGAATCATGCTAAAAGATTGGTGCCTGGAAGTCTGGTCAATAGAAGATAGTGGAAGGTTTTATGACGTTAGGTGTTAAAATAATACCTGTACGGGGTTATATTTGGGTCACATTGTTGATGATTAGTCTTCTTGGAGCTGAACTGGCTCCAAGGTGACATGCCTGGAATGGAATGTCGGAATCGAGCCAGCGCTCTCTGGTGCTCTCAGTAGTCCGGTTCCTGAGCTAGTTGAGTCTGCAGTACTCCGGGGCACTGCAGATGACAGCACAGCCAGTCTGGCTCATTGGCAGGCCCTGGAAGGGCAGACCAGTCACTGGGGACAGGGAATCATCCCACTCAGCTCTCATTAACCCTGCAGGCCAAAGCCCTAACTGGTAGGGTGGTCCTAGCTGGACCAGCAGCGGGAAAGCTTGCTGGACAGCGATATCAATGGCAAGCTATGCAGTTTTAGCTGGTTAGACTCCAGCAGTACCCAACACACACTCCGGGGTCCCCAAGCCTTGGCTCTTGCCAACCTGCGCCTAATACTTTCTGGAATTAGGTAAGCAGGATGGGTTCCTGCAGAGAGAGAGTGTCCATTCCATTCCAACAATCTCTCTCTGGGATTTCCATGTGTAGGTGGGATGCATGGAAATCTCAGCTTAGTTTAGATATTCTTAATAATGGATTTCCGCACATGTCAGACACTCGGCCGACCAAAAAAAGAGAGTGGTAGATTGTTTATTCACTAGTGATGGAGAGGAGCTAAACATAGTATAAAGTACTGTAAATATTGGTGGTTTTAGAACATCAGGATCGCTCCGAGTGGAACCATGGTACGTGATTGAACTGGGAGTTAGATTTCTCAGATTCAGAGTTGATTTCCTTGACTAAATTGTGTTGTGAGTCTGCTCCTAATCATCTTAAATAGTAAATAAGATACCCATAGAGCGTTAAGAGTTGCACTTTAATTTCAATAATGTTACGACCGTAAGATATATGTGAATTAGTGCAACTAAGTATGTAATAAAAATAACTTCTTTGCCCTAAATTAAATACAACTTGAGTTTATGTTAATCAGGGGTGAGGGTATAAGCAACAAGACTGTTAATATGAGCCATTATAATGAAATTGATTAACCCATAACCAGAGCCTATCACTGTAAATATAGTGAAAGGGGTTAAGTCCTGTTGTTAGTGCTTAAAATAAATCCGGTTTCTTAAGTGTGTCATCTTAGATTATGTGATTCCAAGTCCCGAGACTGAGAGTGCTACTAACTGAGCCAAACTGGCAGACAGTAAAGAATTGGTGAATTGGTGCCCCCTTTAATGAGTCCTGGTTAAGGGGCTCATTTAAATGGACGCTGTTTCCTAATGTAATTGGGAAAAAAATAATTTGGTCTTTCAATCCACGACTGTTTGTAGGGCACTGCTGAATGCAATTGGCTGCCATGTTTCACCCACAAAATACACAGTCAATTCATTATACAGTAAATTCTGTGAAGACACTTCGAGATTCTCGACGATGCGATAAGGCACTATATCAAATGCAAGGAATATTGTAATAATGTATAATGGTATTCGATATAAAGCCTTATCACGTCATTGAGACATTTCAAAAGTGCTTCACAGGATCTACTATAAAGTGATGTGTGTGACCGCCTATTTTGTGGAAGTAACACTTTAAATAAATATAATGTTTTCGGGGACTAATGGGGAGTTTTACCCTAAAAAGCCAGTATGCTTCTTTCCTCTTATTTTACTGCAATTATTTAAAGAGAAATAAATGCATGTTATCTACCTCTTAAGTGTATATTTCAAGGTGTTTGCCCTTAGATGGTTAGTCTGTGTACCATCACTCATTTCGTGGAGTCCTGTAGCTCATTGGTTAGAGCACTCGCTTTGCAAGCGAGAGATCTGAGTTCAATTCCAGGCAGCGCGAAACCTTGGGCAAGTTTCCTTTCTCCAAATGCCTAATAATAATCCCTCCAAAAAAACAAAACAATACGAATAAATTGGTCATTTTCAATCCACGACTGTTTGTGGGACATTGCTGTGCGCAATTGGCTGCTGCGTTCGCCCACAAATATACAGTCAATTCACTTTACAGTGTGTTCTGTGAAGCGCTTTGTGAAGTGCTCCCGACGTGAAAAGCGATATATCAAATTCAAGGATTATTATTATTATTATTATTAATCTGTCTCTCTCTTTCTGCCAGGGTTTAAATGTTCATTATTCTGTGTTAGTAACCAGTTCTATTCTGGTGGCAGTGATCTGGAAACCACTGCTATCTGCTGATCTCCAAGCGGCAGGAATTATCCTGATCCCAAGCCCTCTGGCTGCCTGCAAAGTCCAACTTCTCTTACTTAAAACATCAAAAAAAACTACCAAAATTCTACCAACCAATTGCCACTCAGACAGCGATGATGCCGGCCATAAATACCTCTCTCGTGTGCTGCCTCACACAGTGGGACTGACAGGAGCTGGGCAACAGATCTGCACATAGTGTAGAGATCAGCAACATGAAAACCCTGGTCTTTCTGCTCTTTCTCAGTGCTGTGGTCGGTAAGTCAGGCTCCAGGGATAGATAACGGGGGGTATTGACTTACACAGCTTCTTTCGATGTGTTATTATACCAGGGTGTATAGTGTCCTGATGTTCTCCTGCAGAAATACAACCCCTCAAGAGGTAGCAGGTTTCACACACCAGGTACAATCAACAACAACAACTTTTATTCATTGACTCCTTTCATTCTTTCAGACTCCACTGAAGGTCTTCAGGACCACCTCAAATCCAGGATAAGGAGAGGTAGGCAGAATTTCATCTTTTTTGCTGCCCTCACCATCTCTTCCAAACAGCAGTCTTGTGTGAGCTGTGCGTTTGTCACCTGTGTGCAGGTGTGCGTTTGTAACCTGTGTGCAGGTGTGCGTTTGTAACCTGTGTGCAGGTGTGCGTTTGTAACCTGTGTGCAGGTGTGCGTTTGTAACCTGTGTGCAGGTGTGCGTTTGTAACCTGTGTGCAGGTGTGCGTTTGTAACCTGTGTGCAGGTGTGCGTTTGTAGCCTCTCTTGATCGTACCAACTGTTGAATCTCCAACCCAGCTCTGGCTCCACTCTCTCTCTCTATCAATCAGTAACTGTTGGTGCCAGTTTTCTTTTAAATCAAGATGTAAACCTGTGGACTGGCTGCTTGGTTCTGTTAATACCTTTCTGTTGTGCAGTTCTTATACCTGTGTGGAACTCTTAGTCTGGTTTGGATACTATTAAGCATGACGCCCACTTTCATACACACTCACACACTCTCACACATACACACACACACAATGCCACACAATCACACAGACAATCCTACACACTCACACACTCTCTCACACAAACACACAGACAATCACAAAAGCGGGTCCTCTGAGTGAAGCCCATTTGCTCCTTGTGTTACACTGTGAATGGGTGTCCGGAGGCCAGAGTGACGTCAGGTAAATGGCCAGGAGCCCCGCGGGCCTGAAACTATATTGATAGCAGGTTTGTAGTGGAGGAGAGCGTTTGTAACGGATTCTGCGGAAAAGAGACAGCACTTTTTTGTTGGCCCAGCTTATAAGACTAAACTTTAGACCAGGCATTTCAATTTTATATAAAGATGTATCACAAACGATTACCAACACGATAAAATCGCAGCCTGAGCACTAACAAAAAGGTCACAGGTGTCAGCCATTCCATCTCCGGTGTCGTGGCCAACAATCCCCTGAATAAAATTGATTGTATGCTTCATGACTGTTTGCGGGACATTGTTGCATGCAATTTGGCTGTGAAAAGCTTTGAGACGTCTTGACAACATAGTTGCCTATAGATCAAATGCAAAGATGATTATATTATGTTGGTGTTACTGACTTTCTCTTCACTTGATCCTTTAGCATTCTTCTCCAAAAAGATTGAAGAACCAAACATGTTGCTTCCGGGTGCAGCGGCTGAGGATCTGACGTCCCGGGAAAACAAAATACATAAGAGGAACTATATTCAGCTGCCAGAAAATATGGTAGGGAAGGTCAGAAGTGAAGATGGAAAAGATCGACCTTATGTTAACTGAGAAATCAGAAGTCCTTCGAAACTAAGCCATCAGCCTTCATTTAGGATCTCATATTCTGAGCAACACAAAATACATCAAACCTTTCAATCTGATCCACTCGCTCTCCAAAGCTAGATGAATAAGCATCAAGAATCAGTTTGATGTACTTATGGCTTCCTTCTTAACGAATCTCATTAGCAATCACCAAATATATCCCTTTATCTGTTTTTGAGATGCCTTATTATTTTAAAGTCTTCCTTTCTCCCTTCCTTTCGCATATAAGGCAAATTGAGAGGAAAATTGTTGGTGCACACACACATTTTGTTTGTCTGTGGTGCAGCACTCAAGGGTTCTCAATTCAACGTGCCACCACACTGCTTTACTTTGTACTTCTAAATTTGAATGTCTTTATGTGTTCTTACTGAAGACAAAAAATACAATCATTATCTCTTCAAAGTAATTAAATCCTATCAACGAGGCCTAGTTAGTTAAGATGTGTGGCATTTTACAAGTACACTGGATGTTCCTCTTCAAGTAGCATGTTCTCTTCTGGTAAATCCTCCAACTAGAATTTTAAATTCTCTAGCAATTCAGTACTGGGTGACTTTATTTCCTCAGTCGGATCTAAAAGAAAGAGAAAAATATGTTATAAATTGATAAGGTAAATACTCTGATTTGGTGTTAAGCGCTCTGAGACGTTACCCATGTGAAGGGCACTATACTATATAAATAGAAGTTAGTTTTGATGTTGTAGGTACATTACAATTATCCCTCTACTGAAATATGTTAGCAGATTAACCAATTTTTCAATGTCCCATTTAATTCAAATGAGATAGTAAATATCTTAGAAGATGTATAGTTTGCCATGTAGATTCATATAAATTATGTCCTGATAAACATTATTAAAATGGTCTAATTTCATTAATCCTTGAAAAAGATGATTGTAAATAGTCGAGTTAGTAGATATGACAAAATAAATGTTATATTTTAGAAGTAAATTAGTAGCATTTCATAATGTGTTCAATGTTAGAATTATTGCAGCGAACACATTCTGTGAAGTTTTTCTTTATGCAGTGCATATCAATGACTGGAAGAGATTTCCAGGAATGGTGGTATAGACCAGGACACTAGACTCATTTAAAAAGCATCTTGATGTAGTGTCGGGGGACAGTAAGGTGGATATTCTGGAAGGATGGGATCATATGGGATGAAGGGCCTTCTTCATTCAAATCAGTCCTATGAAGCACCATTAATTTATCCCTTTTCTGCGACTTTCATCATATGTTATCTATGAAAATGTGTATTTTGAGGGAGGAGAGAGAAGGGAGTTTCTGGCCAAAAAATCCCCCCAAATAAAATCGGTCACTCACTCCATGACTGTTTGTGGGACTGACTTTGGCATTTCACACACAAAATACACAGTCAATCCACTTTACGGTATATCCTGTGATGCATTTTGAGACGTCTCAGCAACATGATAAGGAGGTATATCAAATGTAAGGATTATTATTATTATTAATACGAGGTAAGGGAAATAGCTGAGCTGGTTCAAAGGTGACATACTTGGCAATGAATGGGAGAATCAAATCAATCCCCTATGGTCTTGGTAGTCTGGTTCCTGGGCCAGGAGGCTCCATAGTACTCCTAAGAACTCCTGATGACCAACCTGGCTCATCAGCAACACTTAGAGGTGGAGACTTCTAAATGTAATTTTGTTGTTGTTGTAGACCAGTAACTGGGGGCAGGGATCCATTCCACTTATCTCTCGCCAACCCTGCAAGCCAAAGCTCTAACAGGTAGGGCGGTCCAAGCTGGTCAAGCAGTTAGCAGCTTAGCAAACAGTGCTCTCAGTGTCAAGCTATGGATTTTTAGCTGGTTAAAATTCCAGAAATGTCACTCTTCGGCCATGCATGGTTGTGGGTTTCTGCATGTGTCACCCAGCTGATCAAAATAAAATGTGCCAATGGGCCATTCAGACCCGACTATCATTCATTCCAGACTTTCAGACAATCACTGGTACATTGGCATAGAACTAATAAGATAAAATTTAGAGGCTGAACCCAATGCCATTTCCCAGGATACCAGTTTAACTCTGCTATTAAGGTCCTCGGCTAATTCACTCAAACCAGCTCTCATTTGTGTATTCCAAATTGCGCAACTTGGGAAACTGATCCAAAGCTGCTGCTGCTCACTGTGTGCTGGCATCCTGCTGGAAATTATGAGCGTAAGGATTTGGTAGGCTTAACTCCAATGCTCCATCTGAGTGACTAGCTCATAACACTTATGAGCTAAAAAGTGTCCTGCCACTAAATATAGTGGCTTTGATTATGTGCGCTTATAACAACAGCATTGCATTATAAGTATGTCTCATAAAAAGTTTCTACATAATGAATTTCAAGCATAAGAGCTCACTGTGTTCAAGAAAGATGGGAGGGGGGAAAGGAAAGAGAATAAAATTAGGAAAACAAAATGTAAAACATTGCATGCTTGAGGAATTATGTCAACTGTCTTTTCTCCACCACATTCAAGCCATGACCTGCTCTGCCTTCCCTCATCTTCGTAACATCGCCCGACTCCGCTACTACATCACCCCTCAGGCCGCTGAAACTCTTGTTCATGCCTTCATCACCTCCCGGCTCGACTATGCAAATGCCCTGCTTGTCGGCCTTCCCAACTCCTCCCTCCACAGGCTGCAGATAATCCAAAACTCTGCAGCCCCTGTCCTCTCCCGCACCAAACTCTGTGACCCCATCTCCCCCACTCTCGCCCAACTCCACTGGCTCCCTATCCTTCAGAGGATCCAGTTCAAGATCCTGGTCCTCAGCTACAAAGCCCTCCATGACCTCGCCCCACCCTACCTCTGCGATCTCCTAACCCCCTACCAACCCACCCGTTCCCTCCACTCAGCTGGCTCTGGCCTGCTTCACGTCCCCCGACCCACCTGCCCCACCATTGGCAGGAGAACCTTCAGCCACTCTGCCCCCAACCTCTGGAATTCCATCCCCCAGTCACTCCGCTTTGCCCCCTCCTTAAAGTCCCGCCTCACGACCCTCCTCTTCGACCATGCCCTCGGCCAACCCCCTTCCCCTCCCCTCCCTTCTCCCCCCAACCCCAGCTCGGGTCTGAAAATGCTGTACTCTGTCCAGCGCCTTGGGACGTCCTCCCAACGTGAAAGGCACTATACAAATGTAATCTTGTTGTTGTTGTTGTTAAGTACCTGCTGAAGTAGTAGGAGCCTCCTCAATTACTGACAACTTTATACTTTCCTCCGCACATTCAGGCCTCTCACTTTCAGAAATAACAATAAGGGGTCTGTCTTCTGCCTCATCCTCGAGCTGTTGTAAAATCTCTGGCTCGGACTCAGCCTTCTTAGAATGGCTTTTTCCTCTCCTTCCTCTTTTTCTCTTTGATTCGACCCTGTAAATGAGCATGATATAAAATGCAAAAAAATCTATTTTACAAGTTTGACAAACAACAACAACTTGTATTTATATAGCGCTCTTCATATAGGATAGTGTCTTGGAGTGTTGCACAATGGCAGGCTTGGACAATGAACAACATGGGGAGGTGAGCATAAGAGTGATTGTCTTAAATTGGGATTTAAATATGTTTGAGAAGCGGAGGGATTGAGGCAGTGATTTCCAGAGGTTAGGGGAGTAGTGGTTGAAGGCACAACCTCCAGTGATGGCGAGGAGGGTTTGGGAATGTGCAACAGGTCTGTCAAAGTCTTGGTGTAAGAAGGAGCACACAGCAAAAAAAGTTTGTGGGACAGCAATGTCCCACAAACAGCCATGAAGGGAATGAACATTTTTTTATCTGGGGGATTGTAGGCCAGGACACTGGGAGAAAGTCTGAAAACAATCTGGACAAATAATATGTAGTTGTTTATTGAAACACACTGCCTGTAGATTGACGTTATAAGTATGAAGTTCTTGGTGATCTTTACCATGGCTGTCAGCCTGGCTCAGTGGTAGCACTCTTGTCTCTGAGTAAGAAGGTTGTGGGTTTCATCCCCACATTGGGACTTGGAATCACATAATCTAAGATGACACTCTAATGTAGCGCTGGAGTCGTGTTGCATTGTCTGAGGTGCCATCCTTCAGATGAGACATTAAACGGAGGTCCCGTCTGCCTGTTCAGATGGATGTTAAAAGATCCCATGGTATTACTCAAAAAGAGAAGGGAGTTTCTCCCGGTGTCCTGACTAACTAACCCCCAAATACAAATTGGTCACTCACTCCACGGTTCTTTGTGAGACATTGCTGTGTGCAAACAAGCTGCGTCGTTTCTCCCACAAAATACACAATCAATCCACTTTGAAGCGCTTTGAGACATTGCGCCCACAAATATATGGTCAATTCACTTTACAGCATATTCTGTGAAGCATTTTGAGACATTTAGAAGACACGAAAAGCGCTATATCAAATGCAAGGATTATTATTATTTCGACATTATGATAAGGCACTACATCAAATGCAAGGATTATTATTATTATCTGACTCAATATTACCCACACATGGTTAATCTTATTATTTTTCACTGGGAAAATTGGATTTGGAATAGGCAACTGCATTTTATAATGCATTTCAAATGCATGTCTATGTATCCTATCTGAGTAAGTGGCCATTCATGTTTGAATATTGAGAGGATGAATGGGAAATGTTGTGGCCAAGATCAATCCTGTTGTCCACAGATGCAAAATTTTAAGCAGATGTCACCAAATAATGATTGGTTGGTGGTGGGGGGATAATCTTTCTAACAATTGCTTTAGGATGCAATAGACAGCATTGCAAGAGGACATATGTTTAGAGTTGTAAAGGGCGATTTCAAAACAGACACAAGGAAGTTTTTCTTTATTCAGGGGCTAATCAACGACTGGAACAGGAAAGGGTGGTAGAAGCCAGGAGACTGGACTTATTTATAAAACAGCTTGATGCAGTGATGGGGGTGTCGGTAGGGTGGGTGTTCTGGAGGGATGAGTTTGGATGGGCCGACGAACCTTCTTCATCCAGACCAATCTTGTGATCTATTTAAGTCAATAGGGAAGAATTCCACCCAGAAACCTTGGCTATATTAATTTGCACTTGCCTTTCACAATAATATTGGAGCAACTATTCATTGATCAGTGAAGAGAATTTGGAGGATGTTGACCAAAGGCACAGTGAAAGAGGGGATTTTGAAGCAACAAGTAAAGGCACAAGCTAAAAGGATTTTTGGAGAGTTTCATAGAGCAGGGTTATAGTAGCTGAAAGCTTGGCCACCAATGATGGAATGAGGTATTATTACACAGTCTTGGTCAAAGACCAGGTGTAGAGTTTGAAGTCAAGCATAAGGTCAAACAAAATGCTAAGGTTGCATATTCCCAAGAGAACCTGTGTGTGTGTGGAGGGCTTTGAAGGTGAGGACCAGGATCTTAAACTGTATCCTCTGCGTGATGGGATGCCAGTGGAGCCGGGCGAGGATGGGGGTGATAGGGTCGCAGAGCCTGGTGGGGGAGAGGACACGGACTGCAGAGTTCTGGATGATCTGCAGCCTGTGGAGGGAGGAGTTGAGGAGGCCGACAGGCAGGGAGTTTGTGTAGTCGAGTCTGGATATGATGAACGCATGGATGAGGCAGCCTGCAATGAGAGACAGTGGCGGAGACAGGCAATATTGTGGAGGTGGGGAAAGGCGGAGAGGGTCATGGCACGGATGTGGGGAATGAAGGACAGCTGAGGGTCAAACAGGAAGCCAATGTATGGTATTAGCTCTGTGAGGTGTAAAATGCATCCTTGAAGGATGACTTTGTCAGGGCCCGAAGTACGGAGGCGCTAATGGGAGCCAAGCAGAAGGGCCTTGGTGTTCTTGACATTCAACTGGAGAAAGTTAGCTTTTATCCAGGATTTGATGTCTGACAGACAGTCTGTGAGGACAGCAGTTATCCTGGAGTCAAGGGTGGAGGCAGAGAGGTAGAATTGGGTGCTAATAGGGCAAAAAGCTTTTGGCAGAATCATGCTAAAAGATTGGTGCCTGGAAGTCTGATCAATAGAAGATAGTGGAAGGTTTTATGACGTTAGGTGTTAAAATAATACCTGTACGGGGTTATATTTGGGTCACATTGTTGATGATTAGTCTTCTTGGAGCTGAACTGGCTCCAAGGTGACATGCCTGGAATGGAATGTCGGAATCGAGCCAGCGCTCTCTGGTGCTCTCAGTAGTCCGGTTCCTGAGCTAGTTGAGTCTGCAGTACTCCGGGGCACTGCAGATGACAGCACAGCCAGTCTGGCTCATTGGCAGGCCCTGGAAGGGCAGACCAGTCACTGGGGACAGGGAATCATCCCACTCAGCTCTCATTAACCCTGCAGGCCAAAGCCCTAACTGGTAGGGTGGTCCTAGCTGGACCAGCAGCGGGAAAGCTTGCTGGACAGCGATATCAATGGCAAGCTATGCAGTTTTAGCTGGTTAGACTCCAGCAGTACCCAACACACACTCCGGGGTCCCCAAGCCTTGGCTCTTGCCAACCTGCGCCTAATACTTTCTGGAATTAGGTAAGCAGAATGGGTTCCTGCAGAGAGAGAGTGTCCATTCCTTTCCAACAATCTCTCTCTGGGATTTCCATGTGTAGGTGGGATGCATGGAAATCTCAGCTTGGTTTAGATATTCTTAATAATGGATTTCCGCACATGTCAGACACTCGGCCGACCAAAAAAAGAGAGTGGTAGATTGTTTATTCACTAGTGATGGAGAGGAGCTAAACATAGTATAAAGTACTGTAAATATTGGTGGTTTTAGAACATCAGGATCGCTCCGAGTGGAACCATGGTACGTGATTGAACTGGGAGTTAGATTTCTCAGATTCAGAGTTGATTTCCTTGACTAAATTGTGTTGTGAGTCTGCTTCTAATCATCTTAAATAGTAAATAAGATACCCATAGAGCATTAAGAGTTGCATTTTAATTTGATAAAGTGCAACTTTAATTTGCTTAATGTTGTGACCGTAAGATACACGCGAATTCATGCAACTAAGTGCACAGTAAATATAGTGACAAGGGTTGAGTCCTATTGTTAGTCCTTAAAATAAATCAGGTATCATCTTAGATTATCTGATTCCAATTCCTGGAACTTGAAGCCACAAGCTTCTGACTTGGAGGTGACAGTGCTACTATTCGAGCCAAACTGACACACCCCAAAGAGTTGGTGCCAAGCTGACACACAGCAAAGAGGGAATGAAGCACTATGTTCACCAACTAGCTATAAAGCGTCCCCTGATAGGGTCAAATCATGAGCGACACTTATTAAGTCCTGGTAAAGGGGCTCATTGAAAGGGACTTGTTTCCTGCCTATAATTAGGAAAAAAATAGATAATTTGGCCATTCAATCCACGACTGTTTGTGGGACGCTGCTGTGCACAATTGGTTGCCGTGTTTCACCCACAAAATACACAGTCAATTCACTTTACAGTATATTCTGTTAAGAATCTTTGAGATGTCTCAACGACGCGATAAGGCTTTTTATCAAATGCATTGATTATTATTTTATGTAATTAGAGTGAACAAGTCATCCTTCAAAATTACATAAGAGAATTATTTTTATTGTTGAATAGGAAAAATTAAACCTGTTGCCGTTATCTTTATTTCAGATCTTTATTTGAAGTATAAATAGTTCAGTAGTGGTTATTGGTGTTTACATCTGTCAGGACTTTGCTAGTTTATAGACAGGGTAAGACCTGCAGTGTGCTGAGCGAGTAATAATTATAAACCAAATAAAATTGGTCACTCAGTCCATAGCTGTTTGTCGGACACTGCGGTGCACTAACTGGTAGCCATGTTTCACCACATTAAACCAACCAGACAGTAAGAAGCAATCAAAGGAGGGTTCAACTTAACAATGAGACTTTGAAATGTTTGCCACAAAATACACAGTCACTACACTTTACAGTAGATAATAATAATCCTTGCATTTGATATAGCGTCTCATCCCATCTTCGAGACGTTTCAAAGCGCTTCACAGAATATACTGTAAAGTGAATTGATTATATTTTATGGTCGAAACGTGGCAGCCAATTGCAAACAGCAGCGTCCCACAAACAATCATGGATTGAGTGACCAAATTATTATCATAATTTTTTGAAGGGTTATTACAATACCAACAACAAGATTACATTTGTAAAGCGCCTTTCACGTTGGGAGGATGTCCCAAGATGCTGGACATTCAGAGTTACAGACCCGAGCTGGGGGTCGGGGGTGGGGGAGGGTGGTGGGGAAGCAGGGCGATCGAAAGCACGGTCGAAGAGGAGGGTCTTGAGATGGGTCTTGAAGGTGGTAAGGGAGGAGGCGAGGTGGAGGGACTGTGGGATGGAGTTCCAGAGGGTGGGGGCAGAATTGCGGAAGGACCGCCAGCCAATAGTGGGGCGAGAGAGGCGGGGAATGTGAAGCAGGCCGGAGCCCGCTTTGTGGAGGGAGCGAGCAGGGTGGTAGGGGGTGAGGAAGTCGAAGAGATAAGGGGGAGCAAGACATGGAGGGCTTTGAAGGTGAGGACCAGGATCTTGAACTGTATCCTCTGTGTGATAGGAAGCCAGTGGAACTGAGCAAGGATGGGGTGATAAGGTCACAGAGCCTAGTGCGGGAGAGGACATGGGCTACGGAGTTCTGGATGATCTGGAGGGAGGAGTTGGGGAGGCCGGCAAGCAATGAGTTTGCAAAGTTGAGCCTCGATGTAATGAAAGCATGTATGAGGGCTTCAGCAGCTTGCGGAAAAGCAGATCCACTAATCGACTAACGACTGGGTTCCTACATTTCTAGGTAAACTAATTGTTACTCAGACAGCGATGATGCCGAACACATAGTGCAGAGATCAGCAACATGAAACCGTGGTCCTTTCTGCTCTTACTCAGTGCTGTGGTCGGTAAATCAGGCTCAAGGGATAATGGGTGGGGGTGAGTTGGTATTTAAACTGAGCTCACATAACTCGCTTGACTCCTTTACTTGTGGCTAAGGCATTGGTGCAGGGAATCAGATTTTTTGGAATAAGAGGCACTTATTCAGACCAGATTGGCACCACCTGAACAAAGGGTGGATGGAGGTGTTGGCAGGCAGGATGAATAGCATGGTTAGGGAGTGTTTAAACTAGAAACAAGAGTGGTTGTGGTAGATATAAGAGAGCAACCAAACCAATTAGGGCAAATCTTGAGGTGTAGCAGTGAATACATAAACCAACGGTCTAACTCCACTGGTGGGAGATAAAGAAAATTGCTAATAAAGCAAATAGGAAAGGCAAAAAGCAATGGAGCTGTGCTTGCATTAATGCAAAACAGTCTGGCAAATAAGATGTGGGATCTGGAAGGACTTGCAAGGGGCGACAGATTGGACATCAATAGCTACTTTTGCATTAGTGTGTCTCAATGAGCTACATGGGATTCAGTGTATAGTGTAGGGTCTGTATTTTGTGGCAAACATTTTGAAATTTCATTAAGTTAAACCCTCCTCTGATCATTTCTCACTGTCTGCTTGCTTTAATGCTGTGTTTTCATTACAACTCCTGGCTTGGGATATCAGGAGTTGGAAAAATTGGACATTTTACAGTATGAGTTGTCAATTGTTGTGTAAGAGCGACAGAGATGATGTTTGATCGATAGTTGAAAGTTGCTCTCAAGAGAAAGATAAGCCACAGAGCAGGATGTCCTACAACCTTTTACAGATAGCCAACATGTGATCCCTTATATTTGTAACATTGCAATGCGCTGTGAAAGTGAGACACCAGCAAAGCTACCACTTTCCTGAGAAACATTGTTGTAACCTCTATGTCCCCTTGTAACATATTTCTTTCACTTTCGCATCTTCTTTCAATGTGTTTCTCTACTAGACTGTATGGTGTCCCGCTGTTTTCCTGTTCTGGAGAAATGCAACCCCTCAAGGGATAGAAGTTTTCACGCACCAGATACAACCACCACCAACAACAACTTGTATTTATATAGCACCTTTCACGCAGGTAGCTACTTAATCTCCCTTAACTGCTCAATCCCACTCCCCACCGGCACCCAACCCACCTCCATCTCCCATCACCCCAGGAAAAAAATCTTGTCCCCTCCCTTTCTGCTGCCCTGGAGTCATCTGAACACCTCCCCCTCTGGGCTTCCTCCGGCGCCAACTTATCCTCCTCGGTCACTTTTCTACACAACTCCCTCTCCACCACTCTCGATGCCCATGCCACCCTCATCTCCCAAACCGCCTCCTATGCATCTGGCTCAAATCTAATTTAACGGTCCATTGGCAGATCTGGCTGGATCACATCAAAACTTACCGCTCTACCCTCGCCTCCGCTAAATCGTCCTTCCATTCTAAGATAATCTCGGAGACCAAGGACAACCCCAGGCTCCTCTTCTGCACCACCAACCAGCTCTCACACCTCGCCCATCCTCTCCTCTAACTCCAACTAGAGGAGATCCTGGACTTCTTCGAGACAAAAATTGAGATGTTCTGCTCAACTATCTCTCCCCTCCCAGCTGCTACCACCTCCCCATCTCCCCCTCACACTTCAGCCCCACCCATCCCTCCCTCCACACTTTCAAACCTGTCTCCAACTACTCTCTCACCACCATTATAACCCACATGAAACCCACCACCTGCTCCCTCGACCCCATCCTTACCTCCCAGCTCCACCTCCTTGCCCCTCTACTCACAGACATCATCAACCTCTCCCAGTCCACTGGCTCAGTTCCCCTCCCTTAAAAACGGATGTCATCGCCCCTATTCTCAAGAAACCTTCCCTGGACCCATCCCTGCTCTCAAATACTGCCCCATCTCCAATCTCCCTTTATTTTCCAAGCACCTTGAACGAGTTGTTGCTTCCCAGCTTTGCTCTTTCCTCTCCTGCCACTCCCTCACAAACCCCTCCAATCGGGTTTCTGTGCTGCCCACAGCACAGAAACAGCCCTGGTCAAAGTGACAAATGACATTCTGTCCATCTGTGACCAGGGCTCCCTCTGCCTTCTCGTCCTCCTTGACCTCACTGATGCTTTTGATACAGTTGACCACTATATCCTCCCCCACCGCTTTACCTCAACCTTCATGGTTCTGTCCTTGAATGGTTTCACACCATCCCCACTTTGTCTCCATAAGCAGCCCCCGCACCGTCTTGTACGGTGTTCCTCAAGCACTGGCAGCAGCACCACCCAGGGATGCACACTCCACCTCACCGAGCCAGTCTGGAACCTTGGCATCTTGCTTGACCCTCAACTGTCCTTTCTACACCAAATCCCTGCCATGACCCGCTTTGCTTTCCCCCACCCGCAGCATGGCCCAGCTCCGCCACTGCCTCACCCCTCAGGCCACCAAAACACCCATTCACGCGTTCATCACATCTAGGTTCGACTACTCCAATTCTCTCCTAGTCGGCCTCCCCAACTCTACCCTCCACAAGCTTTAGATCATCCAGAACTCTGAAGCTCTTGTCCTCTCCCGCACCAGGTTCCATGACCCCATTACCTCCACCCTCGCCCGGCTCCACTCCTCAAAGTGGCAAATGACATGCTAACCCGTTCTCAACCTCTCCGCTCAGCAGGCTTTGACCTGCTCCATGCTCCATGCACCCCACCCTGCCCTCCCCACCAGGTGCCTATGAATTGATTGGGCAGTGCATTTAAAAGGTTTAGGTGGAGTGCAATTTGTGATATTTGTTGAGGCCTCTTTCCAATAACAGGAAACGTGGGAACTGATCTCTGGGCTGATGTGCCCCAGAGCAGAGTTGCCACAGAGTGAGGAGAATTCTTACAGTATTCTTTGCTATCTTTCACGTCAGACTTGATTGTGTCCTTCACAGGTTTTCAGCCAGCAGGGCAAACTTCTCCATGCTGGTCAATGAATTGGTACACATGTCAGCAGGTACAGTGCATTGCATGACTATATATATATATATAGATATAAAGTGCACCAAAGACTGTTACAAAAACAATACCTCCAATGACATATAATATATCATTGCTCGTCTGACACACACCTTATCAGTGAGATGCGAAATAATGGATTAAACACTTACTGATTTGTATACGTTTCAATAAACATGGCAGCTAATTGCACAAACAGTTGTGGATTGAGTAACTAATTCTTTTTTCAGCTTGGATCACAATGGGCTTATTTCTAGAAGGAACTAATTCCAAGGGAGAGAGATGTGGAAATCAATTGTGCAGTTTGGTGAAATATACCATAGTTAGCTGGTTCGGCATCAATTTGTAGACATTACTCGTTAGAGACCGGAGATTAGACAGATAGACAGTGGATAATTCAGTGTCTGCTTGGAAACGATTATCCCATAAAATTTGGTTGCAATTAAATTCAAACACATTTTTGCTTCTGCTTCTAAAAAGATGGAGTTGTAGGGGTGAGAATTTTTCTAATGTATAATTGAGAGTGTAATGAATGATTTCTTAAAATCATTTTGATCAACAACATTAATGTGAACAATGAGCACATCACAGTTGCAGAAGTTGTGCAAAGCTAATTTGTGTCAGTTTCATAATAACAATCCTTGCATTTGATATAGCACCTTATCACGTCGTTGAGACATCTCAAGTGCTTCACAGAATATACTGTAAAGTGTAGTGCTCCACCCGACGTGAAAGGCGCTATACAAATGTAATCTTGTTGTTGTAGTGACTGTGTGTTTTATGGTCACTCGCTTGTTGGATCATGTGATATTCCCTGGTTAACCCTCAGCAAATGTTGATCAGTCAACGTGAAAGCTGAGTTTAGTGAAGGGGAAAACAGGTTAGCAATCTGTTACTTTTTACAGAATGCTCCTTAATAAAGTATTAACAGAGTGTGGCATCAGTGCAAGGATTAAAACAGTAATCTAAAAAATCTGGTGTAGAAAACAGAAAACACAGAGACTGCTGAGCTGGTCTGTTTACACCACTTTATTTCTGAATTTTGTATAATGTGATCCCAGTGACCCAATGAGATCCATACTTAATTTCACAAAGTCTGACGGGAGAAAAGAGAATTTCCCACGAGCTCAAAGGCAAATGATGAGCAACACCCCTCCCTCCTTGACAGTTGGTGCTGAACCCCACACAGACTTACAGTGGTGACTCAGACCTGCCAGTGTTTAGCACGGGTCCATCTTTTGTAAAAGGCTCCTAAAACTTTGAGAGGAAAGTGGCAGTGATTATTGATCCATTCTTTCTTCAACAACCCAGTCTTCGACTCCTCTGCTGTTACACAGAGCAACTGTGTGCACACCCACTAGCAACTGATCACAAGGTCAAAGAGCAGGAATACAGTCAGTGCTGTAAGTACAGGAGAGGGAACAATTCAGTTTAAATGTTTATTTGGTCGTTCAGGTGTCTTGACGCATGTGGAAACCCATCACTAAACTCAAAAAAGTATCCAAACCAGACTGTATTGGAATGCACACTCTCTCCCTGGGGGAAGCCCTCCTGCTTACCTAGTTCTGGAGAGTATTAGGCACAGGGTAGTGAGAGCCAAGACTTGTGGACCCCAGAGTGTGTGTTAGGAGCCTAACCAGTTAAAACTGCATAGCTTGCCATTGATATCTCTGGCAAACTTTCCTGCTGCTTGTCCAGCTAGGACCACCCTACCTATTAGGGCTTTGGTTTGCAGGGTTAACAGGAGCTGAGTGGGATGATTCCCTGTTCCCAATTAAAAAGAGGTCAACCTCTTTTGAGATGTGCAGTAGCATCCAACTGAAAATATAATAAGTTTATAATAAATTATTGAGGGTGTACTGGGTAGAAGGAGGTGTTTTCTGGGTCCACAAGGCTCTTCAGCGCCAATGTATAATCTGCAGCTATGGATATCATAGAAGGTCTGTTTTTCCACAGGTCAACATGTGTGTAGCTTGACCCAATCCCAAATTGAATTGAAAATGCTGTAATAAATGGGTTACGGATGAGTGATGACTGCCCCCTTCCACCAAAAGCACATCTTGTACCAGGGTTTTTCTACCTATCCTCCACATTCAGTGTTTTCCTTGGCTACGTCTCATTTTCAAAACATGATCAAACGACTTCAGCTATTGACAGAAAGGAACTTTCCTGGTTTGAGAAGCGATGCCTGGGTGAAGGATACAAAGGTGAAATTCTCGCTCTGCTCCAGCCTGACCTTTTTGGCCAGTTTGGGGACCACGGCCCTGAGGGACCTCAGCCCCATCCTCTGCTCCTCAAACCACACGCTGTCCAGCTGCGAGAAATCCTTCCTGGCCACCAAGTAGAAGGGGGACTTGGGCTCCCTGTGGGAGAGGGGCCTGTGAGCGTACATGTACTTGTACAGCAGGCAATAAGGACATCGTTTGAGCCCCTCCGAGTGCTCATGGTAGATCTGCCCAAAGAACAGCTTGTTGCCGCAGACTTTGTTCTCCCTTTTGACCATATCAGTTCGGGCAAAGAAAGGCCTGTTCTCCGCATCCTTCATCAGCTCAATGTCCCCATACGTCAGATCCACGTGCTCCTGCAGGGTTCTCATGTTGAAGTACTGGCTGTTGAACTTTACCACCACGCTCAGCAAAGCCACCGGGTTGGAGTCGCCGAGGTAGCCTGCCCTCCACATCTCCTCCTCATCCAGGCCAGAGAAGTAGATGATGTTGCGCGACCGGGAGCCCGACATGCCGGCTTTGTTGAGCATCCGCAGCTTCTCCTTCAGCTTCTGGCTGGAGGACTTGAAGGTGCCGTCCCCAACAGAAAAGCCCACATTGGCGTTCTTCAGCACCCGGTCCAGCCCGCGCCGGATGGCGTGCAGCGAGGTCGCCAGGAAATCCGAACCGTCCGTTTTCCTAACTGTCACGTAGAAGTCCTCCAGCAGCTCATTGAGCTTCAAGGGCGGAATCTTAGAAAGAGGGAGAAAGAGAGCGTGAGAAAATGTTAATAAAAATAATTAAACTGTTTCTTAAAAGAGTCTGATGTCCTGGCTTCAACCACCTTTCCTGGTAACTTGTTCCAGTCTGTTTCTGGACAAAGAAATACTTCCTGGTTTCTGCCTTGAAATAATAATAAATAACAATGCTTCCATTTGATATATTGTGTTATCAAGTCTTGAGACGTCTCAATTCTGTAAAGCGAATTGATTGTGTATTTTGTGAGCGAAACGCGATAGCCAATTGTGCACAGCAGTGTCCCACAAACAATCGAGGATTGAGTAACCAAATTACTATTCTTACTATTATATTTTGAAGAGATTATTACACTGAGACAAACAATCGATTAATTAAGCAATTAATCGCCAATTGATTAATAACCTGGTTTCTACTTACTGCTACGTAAACAGGGGTGTGGAGTAAGGAAACCTGACCACCGTTTCACCCCGCCCAGGAATTGAACCCTGGTCCTCTCACAACACTCTAACCACTAAGCTACAGGAACCCACAACCACTAGCTCTACAGGACTCCATGATTGTTCCTTGCAATACTAAACTTGTGTCCTCTTGTTCTGCTGTCTTGATGGATTTGCCTACAAATACAGAGTAATTTCTATACAGGTGATATTCCATTTGCTTTCACTCATCGGCAATAAGTCGTAGGATGTTGTAGAGGTAGGGTGAGGCCACAGAGGCATTTGTATGTGAAGATGTAAATCTTGATTTTGATCTTCTGGGGGATGTGACGTAAAGTGTATTATGTGAAGTGGTTTGCAATGTCTTTCCAATGTGAAAGACGCTATATATAAATGTCAATTATTGTTGGTCACAGATGCAGGTGACATTGTTGGTGACTGAGTGGCAATATCGTAATTGTTCAGATTAGTTATTGGAGTATTGTAACTATTTGCTATTACCTTCCCTGACACACAGGACAGAGCTTAGGCTCCCCTACAACAACACATTGCATTTGTATAGCACCTTTCACATCGGGAGGACGTCCCAAAGCGCTGGATAGTCCAGGATGTGAACCCGAGCTGGGAATTAGGATCAGGAGGGGTGGAGGGCAGGGAGGGTGGGGGAAGGAGGGGGACTGAAAGGGACGGTCGAGGCAAGTCTTGAGTTGGGTCTTGAGGGTGGCGGGTGGGAGGGCGGTGGGGGGGGGGGGTGGCAAGGGACTACTGTCACAGCGAATTTGGCAAAATCTCTCAGGAATCAAACCTGGGACATTCTTAGGCAGTAGGATCCAATCTCACACTGGACGGGCAGCTATAAGACATGTTTTGCAGGATGTCACAGCAACTTTAAGAATGCAGAATATCACCAAAGCCAGAACTCACAAACTGAAATGGTATCATTGCTGACGATGGGAAACCGGTCTTCCGATCACATACCTTTGTAATGTCCATGAACTGCTTCAGTTCCCGCGTCACACACCAGTACCTCCAGACGTTTAGTGAGTACAGTGTGGCCTTGGTGGTGTTAGCACTCACAGCGCTCGTGCACAGCTCCTTCAATTGACCATCAAAGATGGGAAACTTGTTGAGTTTTCCAGACAGAGCTAGAAAAATAAAGGTCGCACAAAACGGGTTTAAAATTAGAGTGATTGAATTAGAGTGAGCAGTTTCAGGCAATGAGAATTATTACACAGAATTACACAGGACTCTTTGGAAGGTTACAGTGCAGATACAGGCCAACTAGTGTGTGCTGGTGTTTATACTCCACCCTCCTAATCTGCTCTCCCAAACCCTATATTCCTTTCTTCTGCACTTACAACAGTTTCAGACAGTGAGACGTAGATACAGCAATTTCAGATAGATGAGCCGGATGCTCTTCTTCATCCAAACCAATCTTTAGCTAGCAGTAAGTAGGAACCCGGTTGTTAGTCGATTGGTGGATCACTTTCAAATTAATATTTTATAATTAATAAGATTATAATTTGGTCATTTAATCCACAACTGTTTGTGGGACACCATTGTGTGCAATTGGCTGCTGCGTTTCACCCACAAAATATACAGTCAATTCACTTTACAGTATATTCCTGGAGTCCTGTAGCTCAGTGGTTAGAGCACTCGCCTTGCAAGCGAGACACCTGGGTTCAATTCCAGACAGGGCGAAGACCTTGGGCACGTTTCCTTACTCCACACGCCTGATAATAATCTCTCCAAAAAATAATAACAAATTGGTCATTTTCAATCCATGACTGTTTGTGGGACACTGCTGTGCGCAATTGGCTGCCGCGCTTCGCCCACAAATATACCGTCAATTCACTTTACAGCATATTCTGTGAAGCACTTTGAGACGTCTCAAAAACATGAAAAGCGCTATATCAAATGCAAGGATTATTATTTTATCTTGTGATCTATACCACCTGAGGGAGGAATATTGGCCAGTACATTAAGAGGAAGGACATCCTGCTCTTCAAAATTGTACCTGGGATCTTTACAATTCGTATGAGCTGTCAGAACAGACACATGGGACATTGATTTTAACACCTCCAGCAATGCAGCGCTCCCTTAGTACTGTACTGCAATGTCTCACAGTGTAGACTATGAGTTCAATAACTAACAATATTGAGCCCTATGGATCAGACACAACCAAGGTTCAATTCATCGTCTAGACTGCTAGTTTATCTCAGCCAGGGAGGTGGGGCACAATACAATTGTCCTTCTCATCTCTAGGTGGCGATATTCTACAGGAAAGTGCACATTTGTGAAAGTCAGTGAAGACAGATTGGTGGTGAGGGTCTGCTGCTCAATACAATAACCTGCTTTCACTCCAGGTGGAGCCTCACACACTCATACAGAGAATGGTAGAGCAGTAACCAAGCTGTATCCATGTCACTCAATCATAGGGAAGAAAATGACAATCAAAAGGAAGTTATTATAAATACAAGTTAGCAGATTTTGCTGAGCAGTAATAAAAATTCTTGCATTCCTCATCAAAAGAGAAATCTAGTCATAGAAAATGAAGGTTTGGCAGAGATACTTAATGAGTAGATTTTACAAACTATCACCTCAGTTTTTACAGCAGAGAGTGGTTGTGAGACACTGAGTGTACAAGAGGAGGATGTGCAGCAAAGAGAAGTGATAACCAGGGAGGAAATAATAGATACTCTGACTACAATTTTTTGAACATCCTTGAAATTAAAAGTTGTGCCAGGAGCCTGGAGGGTAGCTAATGTAACACCTCTGTTTAAAATTGGAGAACAGGAGTAATTATAGATCGGTCAATCTAACACCCATAGCAGGCAAACTGTTAGAGGCTATAATATGCGATAATATTAATAAATACTTGAAAAGACATGCGTTGATTAAAAACAGTCAGCGTGGATTTGTTAAAGGTAAGTCCCGCTTGACAATTTTTTTTCACAAAGTAACCAAGAAAATAGATGAATCAATATGGATGAATTAATGAATCAAATCATGCTGTGGATGTTGTACATAACCTTCAGAATTTTCAGAAAGTTTTTTAATAAGGTGCTGCATAGGAGGCTTGTTAAAAAAAAGGCACATTTTATAAATGGAGGGTAGCAGCATGGATAGAAAGATGATTAAAGCATAGGACACAGAGCGGGACACCAAGGTTGTTATATGTGCAATGGAGAGATGTAAATAGTGGTGTTACCCAGGGGTCAATGTTAAGACAATTGCTTTTCTCCATTTATAAATGATCTGGATTCTGGTATAAGGAGCGCAATTTCTAAGTTTCCAGATGACATGAAAATAGGAAATGTAATTGACAATGAAGAAGATTGTAAGCAACTATTTAGTTGATTGGGCAGAGAAATGGCAATTGCAATTTAATACAGACCCAAATGCGAGGTTATATATTTTGGGAATAAGGAGATAAGAATAAGGAGAACCCATATGTTGGGTGATAAAATATTAAAAGGAATAGAAGACTAAAGAGACTTTAGGGAGTTAATGTACATACATCCTTAAAGGTGGAAAGGCAAGTTGAGAAAGTTGTCAAAATAGCTAATGAAATGTTAGGTTTTATAGGGTTTCAAATATAAAAGCAAAGAGGTAATCCTAAACTTACATAAATCATTAGTTAGACAACTGTTGTGTTCAGTATTGGTCACCACACTTTAGGAAAGATGTCAATGTGATAGAGAGGGTGCAGAGAAGATTGACAGGGATGATACCGAGGACGAGTGGTTTGGCTTATGAGCAAAGATTGCAGAAGATGGGATTTTTTTTCTGGAACAAAGGGGAAGTTAGGAGAATTTGTTTTCACACAGAGTAGTTAGGATATAGAATGCCCTGCCGGGAGCAATGGTTGTGGCAGAATCCATATTGGCTTCAAGAGGGAATTAGACAAATACCTTAAAAAGAGTCAGCCTCAGGGACATGGAGGAAAGGACAGGTTAGTGTAAGGCCTGAAAGGATTGCTGTTGAGGGAGTCACGGACACGATGGGCCGAATGGTCATTTTCTGTGCTGTAAATTTGTATGGTTCTATTTGATAATAGCCTTTCACGTGAAGAGCAAGTGTCAAAAGGATTCACAGTGAAGTGTAGTGACTGTATTTCTGTATGTGAACAGAATAAACTGAGCATTACACCGTTCCACATACTATATTTTTAGGTAGAATAAATAATGCATGACCAACCAGGAATTCATTAACTGCACTGAATGTTTTATAAAATAACCCAATATGCAGAACGTCAAGTTATAGGTTTTATTTATTTAATAAATAACAATGAAGGCCCTGAGCACTCCACCAGTCATCTCTTTCCTCGTTCATTTCAAGCGACTTTAATATGACTTATAGGAGCTAGTACTCGCATACAGATAATACACAATGTATCTATCAATTTCAGATGCTAGGTTTTAAACATTTGTGATTTAGAATATGGACTGTTACTCCCTTCAGAGCCCGAGGCACATTTACTGTACGGTGCTCTCTGCTTGGCACACATTAACTGTAGCTAAAGGTTTTGAACATTCACATAGAGGCAGCAGATACCTTGAGTCAGGGATATGAAGAGAGTGTGAATGTCACACACAGTTGTGGACATTCTCGGCTGCTTGATCCTTGTCAGAGCCCAAGATTCACAAGATCTCAGCTTCGCCCAATGGCCTGGTAGAAGAGTATTGGCCAGAGCAGCAGTAGTGAGGGTGGTGGGGGGGCGGGGAGGGAGATAGAGGGTTGGGGGGTATAATAGCCAAACAAGGTTTTGTAACTATCCAGTTATTGCAGCTGGAAACTGTAGATTGTTTGGAGCTGGTTCAGGAATGACTAGGCCAACAGAAATTCAGACAAATTCTGTTCCCTAATTTTAACCAATTCTGTTGCCCATTCCCCCACCCTCCCCCAGCACGTCTCTCACGTTCAACGGCTGTAGTTTAATGTTTGAATTTTGGTCTTTTTCAGCTTGTCTTTACAATGATGTTCTGTTATAACGATTTAGAGGGAAGGATTGCTGTATTTAGTGATTAGAGTAGATTGGATTTTAGTTAGTATCAGTAAGCTACTCAGCTCCAAGGCGTGTAGGAGCTGAATAGGAAGAGCTTTGCCCCCAGTGACTTCTGTCCCTTCAAGCCTGCAGATGTGCCAGGCTGCTGTGCTGCCAGCAGTGGACCTGCCTGGCTCAGAAACCGGACTAGCGAGACCGCCACAGAGGCCGGGCTCGATTCTGACACTCCATTGCCAGGCATGTCACCTTGGAGTTCATATTTGTAACATTCATATTGATACATTGAAGGGGAAGACCAGTCACTGTGGAGTCCTGTAGCGTATCCGTTAGAGCACTCGCCTCGCAAACGAGAGGACCTGGGTTTGCTTCCTGGGCAGGGTGAAACTTTAGGCAAGTTTCCTTACCCCACACATCTCTGTTTATACCAAGTATTAAGTAGGAACCCGGTTGTTAGTCGATTGTTGGATAGCTTTTATGGAGATAATAATCCTGCCAAAAAATAACAATTTGGACACAACTGTTTGTGGGACACTGATGTGAACAATTGGTTGCCATGTTTTGCCCACAAAATATACAGTCAATTCAATTTACAGTATAATCTGTCAAGCTCTTTGAAACGTCTTGAAGACGTGATAAGATGCTATATCAAATGCAAGGATAATTATTATTATTATTATTGGATGGGACCAGCTAACTCAACACAGACCACGATTCCAACCAGGGACCACCTTGGCCTGTAGAGCTTTGCTACTTCATAAATAAACTTTATGACTCTTTGTAGAAGTTCTCCAAAGCCATTTTAATTCAGATTTACACAACATTTACTAAATTGGAGTAAAGTGCAGCAATTATATTGTTTATATGTGAATTCCTACAGTCACTGAGAGCATCATGGCAAAGTTTACACATTCAAAACAACCACAATGACAGAGTGAACCATTAATAAAAAATAAGACAGCATTGTCCATGTATCCATCCTCAGTTCATTGGAAAAATATGCACAGAGCTTCATTGCTGCTGAAGACAACGCAAAAATTTAAACCCAGAAAACTATTTACTGGATCAATAATCCATTTATTTCCTATACTGTACTCACTGTAGTAAAACCCAGTCACCTGCAGCTCTGTGGGCTTTATATGGGAGAAACTGTGTGAAGTGCTCTACTGTTGTACAAAAGAGCCCTTGAGGAATAAGACCAAGGTTCCCTTGAAAGAAAAACACACACAGAAACCAAGCCTCCGCAGCAAATCCCAGGGGCTCAAACTGGGGCAGGCAGCACCAGAGAGTTTACAGTCACTGAGCTCGTAAAAGGTCTGTGTGTTTGAGAGGTCGGGTTCACATTGCAGTCACGTTGGGAGGCCGCTCGCATTCCCCAGTCGGCTGTCTTGTGGCAAAAGTTCCAACTTGTTAAACTGCAGACTCCACAGAACAAAAAGACCCCTCACCATCGTAAAAGGGGAAATTCATTTGAAATGATCCCGTACAAATGCTTCTCACTCACGATATATGATAGTAATATGCTTTGCTCCCCCCTTAGACACACAGCATCTCCCCCCGACACACAGCGTCTCTGCCCCCCCCCCCGACACACAGCGTCTCCCCCCCGACACACAGCGTCTCCCCTCCCGACACACAACGCGCCCTCTCGACACACAGGTCTCCCCCTGACACACAGGGTCTGCCCCCCCGACACACACAGCATCTGCCCCCCCGACACACACAGTGTCTCCCCCCCCCCGATACACAGTGTCTCTCCCCCTCGACACACAGTGTCTCTCCACCCCAGACATACACTGCTTCTCTCGGTGCTCTCCTCTCCACCTCAACATATGATCAGCACACAGTGTTTGTTGTAAACTCATCTCCCCTTTTGTCAAAGTAGCGGCCATCAAATATTTTCACTGGCTGAGAATCTGCAGTGTAAGATGGTCATATCAGTATATAACTAATGCTGGCCATGTGTTTGGAAGGAAATTAAATTATGATGTGATATTGTGCACAACAGGGCTATTGAGCACTAAAAATTTACATTTACAATACAGTATTAATAATAATCCTTGCATTTGATATAGCGCCTTATCACGTCTTCGAGACGTCTCAAAACGCTTCACAGAATATACTGTATAGTGAACTGACTGTATATTTTGTGGGTGAAACGCAACAGCCAATTGCACAAGCATCGTCCCACAAACAGTCATGGATTGAGTGACCAATTTATTATTTTAATATCCCCGGAAAAGCGATCTGCCAATCAACTGACAATCGGGTTCATACTTCGCAACCACAAAAGCACCTTGGCTTTTTAACAACAAACCAAAGCTTGGGACGGGAGACATCACTGATCTCTGGGAATAAGCTCTCTCTCTGCATTTAGAAATTTGAGTTTCAAGACTCCAATTTTATGGTAAATATCAAAACATTTGAATAATGACCTCCCTTGCATTCAGAACCAAAGGCCATATCCTTTTAGAAAGGCCAACTGACCCACAAAACAAATGCAAGATTTCAGCATCTTACAAATGGGGGAATTGTCTGCAGAATCTGCCTTTAACTAGAGAAAGACATTGCACTTTTATAGCATCTAAAGTATTTAAGGTTGAGGTTTAAAGACTATTGTATAAGCAAATGCATGAGCCATACTGGTACCAGTCAGTTCCACAAACAACATTGAGGTGAATGGCCAATTAATCTGGAGGATTGTTGGCCAAAGCCGGGAAGAACTTCCTTCTCTTTGCCAACATTGTCCTGAGATCTTAAAACACCCCCTGAAAAAAGGTAGATAGGACCTTGGTTTATTGTCTGATCTGAAAGACGTCATCCCTCCTTCCCCCTGTGTGCACTACAGTGTCAGCTTAGACTTGTTTGGTTAGTACCTCACGTTCATATCAATTAGGAGATATGGAGCATTATTTAAATAAGGATTGATTGATACTGGTTGTGGCTGATGTCAGTTTATATGCCACAATGTGTGTAACGCAAGAGCTTCAGAAGCACATTCTAAACAATATGGGTGGGGGGCCGATCAACTTTCAGTCATGGGATCTAACCACTATTCAGGCCTCGATGAGTTGTAAAGCCAGTCCTGCCAAGAATCTCATTTATTTCTGGACAAAACACAACAAAGCATTTTCAACATGTGAAGTGCTCACTAGTGCACCTCTTCAAACCATATATTCCAACAATTTAGCTTCTAAAATGTTGGAAAAACTTCCCTTCATTTTTTAATTAGCTTCTAAATTAATTACTGACAAGGTTTTACAGACTGTGTGGAGTACTGATTAGAGCACTCGCCTCGCAAGTGAGAGGACGTGGGTTCAATTCCCTGGCAGGGCGAAACCTTACGCAACAACAACAAATTAAACTTGTATAGCGCCTTTCACATCAGGAGGACGTCCCAAGGCCTGGCAAGTTTCCTTACTCCACACACCTCTGTTTACCTAGTAATAGTTAGGAATCTGGTTGCTAATCGATAGGTGAATTGCTTTCCAGGGCGAATAACCCCTTCAAATAATTAAATAAATAAATAACAATTTGGTCATTCAATCCATATTCAAATTCGAATTCAAGATCCTCATCCTCACCTACAAGGCCATTCACGGCCTCGCTCCCTCCTACCTCTCCGACCTACTATCCCCTACCTACCTGCCCGTACCCTCCGTTCCTCTGGCTCCGGTCTGCTCCAAATCCCCCGCCCCAACCGCCCTACTATCGGTGGTCGGGCCTTCAGCCTCTCAGCCCCGAGGCTCTGGAACTCTATCCCCCAGTGCCTTCGCCGCCTCCTCCCTTTCCTCCTTCAAGGCCGGTCTCAAGACCTTTCTCTTTGACCGTGCCTTCAGCTCCCCTCTCGACTCTCTACCCCCCTCCTCGCTCCCTCCTTTCCCTCCCCTCACCCTGACCATTTCCCCCCTGCTTGGGTCCTGACCTGACTGTACAGCGCCTTGGGACGTCCTCCCGACGTGAAAGGCGCTCTATAAATGGAATCTTGTTGTTGTTGTTGATGTGTGCTTGTGGGACACTACTGTGTGCAATTGGCTGCCACGAATCGCCTACAATACAATAAGTCAATTCACTTTACAATATATTTTCTGAAGCACTTTGAGACTCAATGACGTGATAAAGTGCTATATCAAATGCAAGGATTATTATTCTTATAATTATTACACAGCCACCGCAGGGTCAAATGGAAATCTACATTTACTCTCTTTCTATCCATTGCTTCCCAGTCTATACTTGCACCCAACACTCATGGTAAATTCACAGGTTAATAGGCTAAAGGATCAGCACAGAGCAAAGTGGAGAGAACGGCTTCTTTCCTAGTGTCTGAACATCTTTTAGATGGAAACTTAGTTACTGAAGCATTGTAATATATGAAGGACTGAAAGGGGAAAGTGGTAGCTGAGTTAGTTGAGAAGTGGAGTGATCCATGTTCAAATCCTAGTGGGTTGAGCAGTCCTTCAAACTTTCGAGTTCAAAGTTTAAACTGTGGTAATCCAGGTGTAACCCTGAACACCGTGAGTTCCAGTTCTGGCAGCACATATACTGACTGTCCTGTGGAATTACAAAAGTATTATTTTCCTAAATTGAAGCAAATGCCTGATAAGAGCAGGGGATCAGACCAATGCGATGGGTGGTCTCCTCACCTAGTGGACTTCCCACCTGATTCATGGCCAGGCACTAACTCACAGTGGAGGGGGGTGGGGGGCGGGGAAGAAGTTGTTCCGAGGTCACTGCTCTGACTTGCCAATTCTTGGCCAGGATAGTGGAAGGAGTTGGAAGGCCAAATTGGAAAGGGGAGAAACTAATTTGGAAAGAAAATCTGAACCACACAATGATCCTGATGGCAAAGCCTTCTTTGTTGCCTTCTCACAGTCTGAAAACAGCTTCAGATACCAATTTTGCAACCCTGCAGATGCCGGATTAACCCCTGTGACCTGCAGTGCATTAATAATGTAATGAAGAAAGTATCTGAACAATGGTGGTAATAATCCATCTGACATCAGTCATCAGACACAGCACCTTTCACATGGGTGGGGATGTCTCAAAGTACTTCACAGGATTTACTGTTAAGTGTAGTGATTGTGTATTTTGCAGGCGAATGCAGCCCAAACACAGGTTAGTAAATAGATAGCTTGATAATGAGTATTTCCGAGCTCTAGCATAAAACCAAGCTCAAATACTACAATGGAGTGAGAAGAATGCAGATTTAATCCCTCAATCAATCCAGTACTAAGGCGGAGGATCAGATGAAGATTGCCTTCCCAGTCTGTTTTTGTACCCTCCCCTTCAATTGATCAAAACAACTGTATGTATGTTAATTGTTGTAATAGTAATTGTAGTTGACGACAAACTAGACAGATATAGGCAGGGCCTGCAACCAGGAGACAATAGCAGTGCACACACATGCCCTTCATTGTAGGGCGAATGTTCTCAGACAAAATAAAATCAAGCTGCATCTGCCAAGAACTGAACCTTTAAATTATGCTTGAAATGGCAAAACTTTTTTTTTAAGGATTCTTTGGCTCCTCATCTGCAAGACTGATGTGTAAAGTGTTGCAAATGTTTTGTAATGCTCTCCTAAACATCACAGTGACATAATTTATTACAGAGCTGTGTGACAATCTAATGCATCCTGAGGTAATCACATCTCTACTGTGCAAAGTGCTGTGACTCAACCTGCTTACTAAAGCTGTTGAGTCTGTAGTTGAGAGATAAAATGTGGTCAGTACAGAACCCTACAGCCTGAATCCAATTCCTACAGCCTCCCTAGCTTCCTTTCTCTCAGCAAAATATCTTTAAGACTTTGTCCTCACCTTTGAATGCCTTCAAGGCCTTGCATCATCTTTTCTCTGCAACCTTCTGCATCCGTACTGGAAAACTCGACAAATACCAATGTTTTCCCTTTTAAATGGAATGGCAATGCGTACACAGAGGTTACAGCCCGCCTCTACTTTCTGACCCTCTTGATTCAGTTATTGTCCTTTAAGGTTCTTCTCCTCAGCTTCCTTTATTCTTCATATATTTAATTAGACCAAGAATATTTCACCGAGTGCCAATGGTCTTCGTTGTGACAAAGTGAAATCTGTGTAAGGTTTTGGACCACTTTCTTGAGGTGCACTGCCTTTCTTGATTTTATAAATAAGTAGTTGGGACTGTATGATTGTTGGGTCAGCACTCTACCCCCTGGAACCTGGGTTGAATCCAGACAGATAGATGTGATGAAAGTCTCCTGTGTTTAGGCTCCAGCATGAACCCAGTGCAGCCTGCTTCATACCCCCTCTTCTTAGTATTCATGGATCCACATATCAAAACTGGACAGTCTCAATCAGAGACCACTTATAGGAACAGGAGTAGGACATTCAGCCTGTCGAGATTGCTCCACCAATACGTCTACAGTAACGCTCTTTCAATCCATTCCCTTTCCTCCATATCACTTTATGTAAAATGTATCTCGCCCTCTTCTGAACTTTTCAATCTGTGTGTCTTATGCCAGAAATAAATGTCCTACAGAAGCAATAGGATGGGGTCTATTTATGATATAGGGACCCAACAGAAATAGTTTTGCTTACATCAGAACTGAGTTAGCTTGTTCCTAACATTGGGTACCTCAAATGGAAAAGCGTGTCATTTCTCATCACATTGATTTTGATCAGGATGAATAAGATTCTTGTTCCTCGGCAAACAGTTTAAGAACCTCCACTCTGAATGAACGTTTCAGTCGCCAGAGTCCCCAAATTCCTCATGGGCTAAAACAATAGCAAAAATAGAAATGCCGTCGCATTATGCAAGGTGTGTTAATTGTTTTGCTGATCTTCATGCCAAAACAGTGCAAGACAGCAACATTGGGCTATGCTAACCTTGTCCAAACACTTTTATATAGAGGGAATGCTGGCAATGCAAGTGCTCCCCTACATAGTCCTCCATGCATTTTAACCCACATTTCTTCCTTCCAGGGATTGCTCAAAACTAAATTTGGAACTTTTTGACCTGCAGCAGGCATCAACCACACTTTGAGACACTTCTGGTAGAGTTTAAAATATCAAGTTCCAGAGAGCAATCTGTGGGTTCCAGTTCTTGAAAACAGTGCAGGAGAGAGGAAATGTCTCAAGAACATCTCCTCAAAATTCAGTTTCCCCCACAAATTATAGTCAATTAACCTTACAGAGTATTCTGTGAAGCGCTTTGAGACATCTCAACAATGTGATAAGGCGTCATATCAAAATATCAAACGCAAGGATTATTATTTTGAGATGTGTGAAATCTTAGCACTCGTGTAACTGTGAAAATTGAGACTTGGAACTTGTGAAAAACAGATTAAAAATAAAAATCAAATAACCATCCTGACAGGTATCAAAATAGGGATAAGCCCTCTCTTCTTGTTCCCAGGAGACAAATATGATTCTGGATTCACAGATTTAATGCAGAGCAAAGTTTGCAGATAACAACAACAACAACTTGGATTTATATAGCGCTCTCCACGCTGGACGGCGTCTCAGAGCGCTTCACAGTAACGGATCCGGGGCCGAGCCAGGAGGGGAAGGAAGGTGACCAAAGGGCAGTCGAAGAGAAAGGTCTTCACAGGGACCTGAAAATAGGAAGAGGGAGTGAGGCGAAGGGAGTGAGGAAGGGAGTTCCAGAGCCTTGGGGCATAGTGGCTGAAGGCACGGCCGCCGAGGGTGGAGCGGAGGACTCAGGGGACGAGGAGGAGGCCAGAACTGGAGGAATGAAGGCAACGGGTACTGTTTTGAGGAGAGAGGTCAGAGAGGTANGGGGGTGCAGAGGAGTGGAGGGATTTGAATACAAGGTGAAGATCTTGAAATCGATCCTCTCTGGGACAGGCAGCCAGTGCAGTCTGGCAAGGACTGGGGTGATCGGGGAGCAGAGTTTGGTGCAGGTGAGAATGCGGGTGGCAAAGTTTTGAATGATCTGGATTTTATGGATGGTAGTAGAGGGGAGACCGGCGAGGAGGCCGTTAGAGTAGTCCAGCCGAGAGGTGACAAAGGGATGGACCAGGGTTTCAACGGCTTTCAGAGAGAGGTATTGGCGGAGACAGGCAATGTGTCGGAGGTGGAAGAAGGGGGTGCTGGTGAGGGACACTAAATGACATCAAACTGAGTTTTCTGCAGGGGCAAGAGAAGATACTGTGGAATCAGGAGTCAGCCAAACTCGTACAGCTAGAGAGTGTATGCACCTGGGCCGATCATTGACAACTGAAGTTAAATAGATAAACACTGATTATTATTATTATTGTTTACAGGAGATGAAAAAATAGGAGGCATGTGTGCTCCATACTCCAGCTTTTCAAGGTGGAAGCTGAAAGAGACCAAGACCAATTGTGCACAGCAGTGCCCCATAAACAGTCGTGGTTTGAGACCCGTTCTACCCATTAAAGTTAAAGGGGATGACACCACCAAGGCTTTGTAATTTTCTGCTGTAGGAATTACATGCCCCCCCCCCCCCCCGCCCCACCCCCAGAATATTGAAAGATAAAGTAGCCAGGTAAAGAACACAGACTGGTTTATTTGTTATCTGGCAACTACTTCAGTTTCTACAATCACAGAGGAAACTCTGAAATAGCATGCAGCAATCAAATCCACAAGCATTATGAACAAATTGAAAACAAGATAAGTGTTAAATGTGTGTAAGTGTCCTTTTTTCCCCTCTCTTTATATATAAATCAGAGTCCTACATATTTGCAATAAACATCAAAGACTTTTGCCAACCAATCAATTCAGTCCGGTTCTCTGGATCTGAAGTACGGCACTGTACATGTGCAAATAACAACTGACTCCGCTGTGCCCTCCCCTCCCCCCATCTCCCAAACCGCTGACTTTTGAAATAAACAATAATACTGAACCTGAATAATTCGACACACTGCAGGAAACGATAGCAACAACAACAAAAAAAAGGATGAAACATTGAGACCTTGTTAAAACACAACCAATGCAAAAAGGTACATTTTGCTCTAAGGAATGTACTCCATTGTTCATCCCTGAACATTTGATTCATTGACTGGTGAACATGTTTGCCATGAGAGAAAAGTGGAGAGGAAAAGGGGGAGAAAAAGAGGATGTAGGGAGAGTCAATGGGGACTTACGGTTGGTTGCAAGTTTGGCACTTCTTGTCTACAGTGACTTAATTTCCTTTTTGATCAAATCTGAAAGGGAATATTAAAGTTCTTGACCCTCGTACCCACCCTATGATCTTTAACCAGTAAAGAGGCAACAATTCATAAAAACTGTTGCGTTAGATTTTTGGTTTATCATACATCCTCCCAAGCCAGACTGCCAATGAAAGAATTGATTAGTTGAGCCTAAATATTAACATTGAAGTCTCTCTTTAATAACTAATTGATTATTAGCAGCAAATGTTAACATTTCTAAAAAATATCGACAACTTATCTAAATAAGAGCACCTACAAAACATGCTTGGTCTGCACTGTAACAATACCACTTGATTACAAAATGCATAGAGTTTTGCATGTTTTTTGGCATGACAGCAACATTTTTATTTTGACAAAATACTGTTTAGAATTTAGGAGTTAGAAATTTGTGTTTCTTTCTTACAAATATTCTTCATTCGGAAAAAAATCAGATGTCAGTGGTCAGTGTCAAAAAACAAAATATAGATATATATATATATGCTTTGCTAATTAAGTATTCAGCCACCCTGGGCGCAAGATGTTTCATGTTTCAATAAGGTACCTTGTGAAATGATTGCTCAGATTGCAGAATGTACATGTGTTAGATTTGCTGCATAACATAATAATTAAATGTATACTCAGGTTGGGAAACAAAAATCAATCACAGTACACTTGGCAAAATGGAGATCATGAACAAAATCGTTCATGGATATTGTAGTTCAACTCTTTTTAGCTAAGGAAAGTCAAATCTAATCTTCCTACAAAAGCAGCCTAATATTAACAGGGTAGTAATAGCCCAAGCTGATACTGAAAACAGAATAAGGTAGGGTACGGCTTTCCGTGCTTTAGTTAAATGTTGCACAACTTCAGCAGCAAAACAGAAAGGCCCCTCAAGGTTCTAGGCCCCAGAGACTTTGCAAGGAAGTGGGAGCTTTGCTGTGGCTGTCTGTAAGGAGACAGGACCTACTTACTGTATGGATCTGTCTCGAGCTGGTTACAATCAGTAATGTTAAATGAACAGGCACTGATAAAGATACTTTATATTTGTGGTGGGGGGCACAGAAGAAGAGATTAAAATTGATTAAAAGTCAATTTGGGTGACACTACCTAACTGAACCTTTTCATAAACTAACGTTTCCAGTTTTGGTCAACTGGAATTTAACTAAACCTAGTAACCTCAGATTCTTGTCTTGTAAGTACCCAAAGCCCAAGAAATTTGCATCTTCTGCCAATAAGGCATTTTAAACAAGTAACATTGAGCAGCCAGACAGACATTGCATGTGGCTCACCAAGCTGGTTGTTTATTCAGCAAAAATCACATAACCGGAACATTTCTACTTGTGGTGGTGGTGTGTAGGTAAAATAAGTGCTACATTCTCAAAAAAGTGTGTCGCTGGGGAGGGGTTGTTCAACATATAAAAGATTTTTGCAAAGAAAACACAGTCTATAAAGGCCAGTTTAATTAGGCTTCACCTAAACACTAGATTGTTTTTAATATACTTTAATAAAAGTGAGACAACAAAATTACATAGAATAGTAATTTTCATGATAGTCATCTACTACACTTCAGGCAGTGATTAATGAGCTTCACAGTATCCTAAAGAATTTCAAACTGGGGTTAAAAACTAGAGCCACAGAAGCTGACCTCTAAACTCAAACCAAAACTGGTTTGTTTTGTTTTTAACCCTTCGAGCACTGAAAGACCTTTCAACTTTCAAAACAGACGCACGTGCACACACATCTCTGTTCTTTTGTATTAAAAAAGTGGACACATTCATTTACTGTATGCTTATAATGAGAAGCATTACGAAGTACAGTAAGAGATATGCACAGATTTCATAGTTCATAGTATTCATGGAACAATTAACATTGGTGCAGAAATGTTACAGCAGGTCTGAACTCACTCATTTGTACATAATGTATTAGCTTTTGAATAAAAAGCGGTAGCTAACAGTCTCCTAACCAATGATCTTTGCATATTGTTAAAAAGCAATAATTGTGTTTGGATGCTAAAAGCTCAAGGTTTAGTCTAACAAACAATCAATACTTTTTTTTGCAAAAAGTAACTTTCTCAACCATTCATTTCATGCACTTGTAGGCACATTATTTCATTAACCTCTTCTAAGAATTTTATCTATCATTTTAATCAGCTGACAAACTGGGCATCATTCATTCATGAAGAACTAAGCTACACAGACAGAGACAGAAAGACAAACAAACTTACAGACAGACAGCGAGTGCAGACAGCTTTACAGGAAGTAACACAGTGTCCTGCACAGCATTCTACTTCATGTGATATTCATTGGGTTACAAAAACTGGACTACACAGAGCTGCAGCTCCTTGATCAAAAGTGAAAATGGCATCCACTGCCCTACCCCATACTGCTGCCAGCGCCTTGGGATGTCCTCCCGATGTGAAAGGCGCTATATAAATGCAATTTTTGTTACTATATAAATGCCATTTATTATCACTAGCTTATTTCTTCTGAATTTTTTTTAACAAATATCAGTGCTGGCAAATGAGGAACATATACAAGTAGTTCAAATGATAAAGAGTTTTCAAAAACAAATAGGAAATGTATGATGAGGGGAGTTGTGAGTTCAAAAAAGAAATTCAAATTGACAGAGAAGTTTCACCAGCAAGTTTCAGGTGCACGCAAAAGGTGTAAACTGACGCGCAAAATGTTTTCATCGGGAAATGATTTTGCTAGGAAGGGAATGCAAAAAGAAACCTCATTTACAGTAGTGGCAATACAATGAGTTAACCAGGACATTGCATTTCTTCCTCTTTATCCACAGCAGCCTCAACAGCACATGGTGCAAATTTTAAGAGCATTCACCTAGATTTACAAGACAATGACCCATTAGGTTCGACCAGGTTAACATTTCTACTTTGTTCTATAACCCACCCAGATGAATGGCTTCCCGTCAAAACTATGGGAATCGTCACGTACAGCGTGATGATTTGGACTGCCTAAAAAATAGATCTTGGATTCCTGAAAGCTTTAACCAACAGATTGGGAAAAACAATTTTTGTTTCAAATATCACTGGAAAAGCTGAAATTTTTCTCACTCATGTCTGTCAGGGCAAACTGGAAACATGACGGTTAGGGCGTGTTATCGCGTGGGTAATTTAATGTATTGGCACCAATGCAGAAAAAAAAGGAAATTCAATCAATATACTTCAATGCTGTGCCTGTTCCTTTCTAATGGTTACGTTCAATGCAGGGTCTCACATTTCACCCAGTACTTCTTCCTCTTGCTCAAAAATGTGCACACATTTAGAAGGACATAATGTACAACTATACTGCTGGGTTGGGCCAATAGAAAAGTGAGGCTGCATTTTTTCCACGGAATCTGTTACAAACGCCCTCCTCCGCTACAAACGCCCCCCTCCGCTACAAACCTGTACACACATAGCCTGGGCCTCTGCAGGCCATTGCTCGATACTGTTACTGTGGGTGGAGCGGGACCGGCCGCTCATGCACGGAGAGTATTGGAGTCACAGAAGCGGGAAATCGCCTTCGCCCGCTAGTGAGTGAATCTCAATAGAAATAGCAGCTGTGGGACACTACTACTGTCTGTTTGCTCGACGCCCGGCCTAAACTGAGCTCTTGCAACCAATTCTTGATAAGTGCTGTACTATTCAAATTAACATTTGAACATAGTTATAGTTAATTAACTATACGCCTATAGTTTTAATCCGGGTTGCTTCACAAAATGTGTCTCAATAACACCAACCAAGCCTCCGCAACTCCCGCAAAATTTGTCAAAGTTCTCCCCAATTTTTTTCAAAATTTGTCAAACTTCCTGCAATTTTTGCCAAATATTTCTGCAATCCATATAGTTCTTGTGGGGCCAGCGCACATCTGTCATGCACCCGCTAAGTCTGGCAGACAGCTTTACAGGAAGTGATATTCACTGGGTTACAAATACTGGACTCCACAAAGCTGCAGATCTTAGTGAAAAAATGACTACATAGCTGCTGTACAAAAATGTCCCCATCCACTGTTAACGCTTGATTGAAATCCAAGTGATGGCATGGAGTAGGATAGCAGTTTATCTTACAGCAGGCGCTTCTCAATGTAGGGAGCTCAACAAAGTACCCAGAACCAATTGATAAAAGGATCATTTTGTGTCCTGGATGGAGCACTGGGCAGTACAAGGGGAAATGCAATTAGCTACAGGGAGGCAGGCAGAGAAATATACAGGTTACAGGGCAGTGCTAAAGCGCTAACACTGGGGAGAATGTGATTAAAGACTGAGTACAGAAGATGGACAAAACAATTAATACGGTGACAAGAGATTGCAGGACCTCCAAGACCCACAGCCCCATGTTTTGTTAATTTAAAAAAAGTAATTATTTTCCCTATTTCACCTATTTTCAAACCAGAGCTTGTTTTTTTATCAGCCAGGGTGTCTCACCTGCATAAAAACCCATCATCAGGCTTAAGAGTCTCCAAACCATACTTAAAAGTTCCCCTTACATGTGCTTTTCATCTGTCTGGTACGAAGTTCACCTTCTCTCCCCAGAGAAATGTACCCTGCACCCAGAGAGCTTAGATGCAGGTTGGCAGCAGGAAAGACATGGGGACCACAAAGTGCGTATTGGGATACAGGTAAACTCGCATAAGTCCCACCAGTCGGAACCATAACATATAATATGACTCACACGAAGTATGAGTTACAGGCAATCTTGATAATTTGTACCAAATACAACTTAATCAAAGTTGTGTACAAGTTGGATTTTAGACAACTAACACATAACAAATACAGTAAACAAGTACAAGGTCCTTGTCACTAACTTGCTGTACCTGTATTGCCTGATGCAATGATGACGGCTCAAGACCTTGTTTTCTGCACTGTACTGCGCATGCAGTACTTCATCACTGCAGCTGATAAGTGTGCATGAGGTGACGGGTCAAGCCTTCATTTCCTGCACTTGTTTCAAACAGAACACTGCGCATGCTGACTTCAATGCAACCAATAAATACAGCAGCTGTATTATTTAGGAGATGATTTGCATAGGATTATTTGGGACCCAAAACCGTTATGATTTAGCTGTTTATCCGACTTATAAAATACGACTAGTGCAAGTGTTTTTTGGTGGGAAACTGAACGGGACTCAAGTATATGTATGACTTAGGTGTTTATATGATTTATAAAGAAACAACTTGTGCGAGTTTTACTGTATTGCTGGAATGTAACCTGCTAATTTGTCATTGCAAATGCTACTTGTCCAGCAAGAACTACTACAAGGGACCAACTGGCTGGTCTGCTCTTTCAAGTCCCATTGATGAGCCAGGCTGGCAGGTCAATCATCAACAGAGCTCTGGAGTACTGTGGACCTGCCGAGCTCAGCTATCGGAATACCAAAAACTGCCAATGAAGTTTCTGATGCTCCATTGCTATGCATGTCACCGTGGAGCCAACTCAGCTCGAAGAGACACCACTTCTCTCCCGCTGCAATGAGGACAGGCACCAGCTGAACCTACTGTCGTCACTAACTGGACAGTAGGTTCAAGGTACTTCAGCATGGTGGAAGGACCTATACAGGGTATAGGATAAGTTGCAATGTGGCAGCCACCATGGAGATTCTAGAGGTTCAAGCCCAGGTTTACTCATTGCTAACTGGTGAATCCAGTCCTTAGTAAAGCGATATACCCACTGTGAGACTGTCAGGATAGGAGGAAGCTATCCCTCTGTGCAGTCACTTCTCTATTTTACTGCAAATCTGGTCTACTGTATAATTTCCATGTTCAGCATTAGACCATTTCCCCTCTCTTTTTGTAGTGCATATTCAATAATAAAGGACGTCTGGCTGAGGTGGCCTGAGGAAATATGGTATTTCTTGGTTATTTAAAAACAAATTTAGCAATGGCATTTTAATATAAATATCTAAATTATGACATTTCAAAAGGTGCATTTTGATTTAGTTGAGGGATGGGGGAAACTAAACTGAAATCTATACATGATTTGTTTTCTTAAACAAAAATGGGTCGTACAACCATTGAGGCTGTACACTCAATCACTGGAGCGTTAATGGGTCTTCTGTCTCAAGACACAATTCAGGTCAATAACCTCCTGAAGGACTGCATTTCAAAACGAGTTATGAGTGACTGAGGGATAATTAGACTGTATAAAAGGTGAGGGAACATACGGAATAATAAAACAAAATAATTTTAAAAAATTCCGAAGCTCATTTCTGTCAGGCTGTGTCAGATGAAGAGTCGAAAGAGCCAGAAATGATGAAGTTTCCTGTGTTGGCCAGGCCAGACATTGACTGAGCAGCTTGCTGGCTCAAGTTGTTACATATTAACACTAGCTGGTTGCTTTGTGCCTCGGACAAGGAACTGCAGCTCTGGTAAACACTAAAGTTGGTCTTTCTACCAGGAATATTCCCCTTTTCGCACATGGTTTTCACCATCTTTGAGAGCTTATTTTTCCCGAGGGATTGGCTATTGTACCAGTAAAGTGCCGCCAGGTTGCAGACTGGCTTGATAGACAAATAGAAAGGTGCGTCTTCATAACGCATTGCCGGCGGGCGTCTCTGAGCGTACTCCTTGTAGTCCTGCACGGGACATGTCTGCGGAGAGTGTGGTGTGGCGTAAATCCTGCACTCTGTCCCTGCTCTCCGGGATTTCCCCTGCAGGTCGCTGAGGTCAGGAATTCCCCATTCCAGGTACTCCAAGGCCGTCTCGGTTACGTGCAACCTGATGTCCCCCCATTTCAGTGTGGAGCTGTGGAATCCAGCACAATGCCCAAAGGCTTTCGTGTTATTTAACCAGACCAGGTTCAGCAGCCCCTCGGGATTGTATCGACTCAGCAGCCCTCTTTTGCGCAGGATGAGCTCATCTGCAAAAGTCAATTTCATGGACTTGTGTGGCTTGTTTCCTTTGCCTTTGCCTCTCAGTTCAAGCTGTTTCTGCTTCAATGCTTCTTGAGAGTGTCTGAACTCCTTATCCCTTGTTATACTAAACCCATATTTATGTTCCTTTAAGTACCTTTCAAGTCCACATTGATAGTTGGCCAAGCTGTTGGGCTCGTACTCAGAGCCGTCCTTCTGCCTGGCGTCCACAAAGAAGGAAGCCAGGTAGGCATCGAGCTCCGAGGCTGGGATTATTTGAATCTCCCGATTTTCCTGTGGATATTTGGAAATGAGGAATTCACGGAAGTTACGCAGTGCGGTCAAAGTGCTTCGGACGGTTTTCTCGTTCTGTTGACCTTCGGACCCTCGTTCTTCATTGTCTGAGAAAGAAGAGAAAGAAAATAGGAGCTACACATAAAACCATTTCAAAACTAAATTTCAATTTCACAAAGGTCATTGGAAAACGATATTACATACCTGTCTCAGGTTTCAAAAGCCAACTTCAATTTCACACATGGTGTAAAAAGATTAAAACAAAAAATAACAATTAAAAATAAGATCCTCAAGTCACTGCTGCATTCTCAGTGAGAAAACTAGTGAGGAAGATTAAGTAGCAAGCAGCAAGTGCATCCAAGAACAAGTGCAGAATCAGCACCCAAAGCACTGTCCCGCAAGGAGGGCAGCTTTATATACTGTGGCCATATAGCACACAGCATATGAGATATGAATGTACAAAAGAAATGTACTCCTGCACTTTTCCAAGTTATCTTTTATATATAACCTCGCTGGAGAACCTGTAATTCTGAAACAAGATGCTGGACTGTAAATACCACTCTGAGAGAAAACTAATTAGAATTGAGCTCATTTGGAATAAAGGGTTCCACCAACCATTTGACTGCACTTTATACTCTGGTTGTTGAGCACAGTAAGGCATATAATATAGCCTTACTGTGCTCAACAACCAGAGCATAAAGTGTGTACAGGGCCCAACAATAAATGATAAATATCAGTTACACAAACACACACACACAATTTCACATAGTTACAAAGGAGAACTCAATCTTGCTTTGCTTTTCACCTCAATTGTCAAAAGCATAAACACCAAAGGCGCCAGTTGGTGTCCAACCATCTTTAATTGGATGATATAATAATATCCTTACGTTTGGTACAGCGCCTTTTACGTCTGGAGGACGTCTCAAAGAGCTTCATGGGATTTTACTGTTAGAAAGTGTACTGTAAAGTGTAGTGACTGTGTTTTGTGGGAGAGTGCCTTGGTGTGGAGCCCTGGTACTGTAAAGCTACAAACCATGAAGAATGAATGATGTGACTTTTGGCTGGATTTCTGCAATGTAGTAAGTGTGCCTCAATACCTTGAGAGTGTCTGAACTCCTTATCCCTTGTTATTCTGGAAGGGTGCTGGCACCTTGGGCAACCTAAGACTTTGTGACCAATCTATTTGCCAATAAACCTTTTCAACAACAACAACTTGCATTTATATAGTGTTCCACATGCAGGATAGCGTCCCAAAGCACTTGACAATGGGGAGCACATAAACGTTTTCTAAGTAGAAGTGTTGAAAAAACTACTACAAGGGATGGAACAAGCAATCCTAGACCTAGCAGCAGCCCTAGCCTGATGGTTTCATGCCTGGAGCCACAGGACTATCCGGATGGTTGGTCAAAGATGGATGTGGCACCACCATTGGGGTGATTATTAGTTTTGCAGGTGATCTGCAATGTGAAGCACACAGTGACAGCAGAACATTCCACATGGGAACGATTAGGAGACAGAACAGTTTTATTCGAACCATTACACATCTTCTGTCTGCCCAACCCTACCACTTCCATCCCCTCTACAAGAAGTCAATGACACCAACAGGTGGAAAGGAGAAATCAGGGGAGGGACATAGAAAACGAAAGAGAGAGAGTGAGAGAGAAAGAAAGAGAAAGGCGTTGTTTAGGGAGAGAAATATATTTGGAGAGAAAGTTAATAGTGTAATTGATCATGCTACAAATGGTCAGTCAAGCTATCTCAATGAGTAAAAGTGGAATGGTACTGAGTCATACAGAAGAACTATCCAGCCTCAATCCGTGGCGCCGATTCGTGGGGCTGCCAAAAAGCATAAAACATGCGCACTTTTNAAAAAAAACTTGGCTGCCCGGGATGGCTAAGCACTGGGAACCATTCATGGGGGCACTCGGAAAATTTCCAGATTTCCCCTACAGGCAGTCCGCCCCTGACTGTACAGTTCAGTCAGTCTCACGATATTCCATCATAAAAATACACCACCACAACTTCTTGCACTTATACAGCATCTTTTGCACAGGTGGACGATTTGAAGCACGGTAAGGCAGGCAGTTTAACAAGTGCGGAAACCTAAGCAGGGTCTGAAGTAAGGAGAGAGGGAAAAAGTAAAAGGGAGGTGACCGAAGGCATAGTCGAAGGGGTAGGTTTTTTTAAAAAAAAACTCACATCTTGCTTCCCTTTTGGGAAGGGGGACAAGAAAGCAGAGGCATCGTGGCCGAAAGCACACACTGGTTCTGGGACACTCAGGGATTTCTTTATATCTGCCTCAAGTACCAAACTGCTGGATACTAGATTTCTGATGACACCTTAAGATTTTCCTCTTCAATCGTGCCTTTGGACACTCCCCCCCTCACCCTTCAGATTAGCGTCCAACCACGTCGCTGTTAAACCGTCCGAAATGCTATCAGGTGAAGGGCATCATATAAATATATAAATACAACTTGTTGTTGTTGACCATATCACTGTAAACTAGTTCAATTCCATCAAATAGAAAGATTACTTGTGGTTTTAATTTTTCTTCAATGGATATTTTTCTTCATTGAGTCTTATTTCAGTAACACCAGTGGTGGGTGGCTCTAATCAGTCTGAATGTTTAATGTGAAATCAGTTAACTTAAATCCCCACCAAGATGAAGAAGTTTACAGGAGGATGGTTTAAAAAAACCGGCCAATGGGACAAAATCTGCAGGATTCCCAAACACATTTCCTAATTATAATAATAATAATCTTTGCACTTGATATACTGCTTTGTCGAGATGTCATTGCAGGATTTACTGTGATGTGGCTGTGTATTCTGTAAACAAATGTGGCAGTTAATGTGAGCACAGCAATCTTCCACAAACAGCTATGAAGCCGATAACCAATTTTATCTGGAGAATTGTTGACCGGGGGCACGAAAACAAAGTCCCTTCTCTTTTTAAGTAGTGCCATGTGATCTTTAACAGCCATCTCAAGAGGAAGACGGGTCCTTGGTTTAACATCTCATACAAAACATGACACTTCCGACAGTAAAGCAAACCCCCAACATTGCATTGAATCATCACTCTAGAGTATATTAGTTCAAAATCATGATGTGGAGCTTGAACCGACAATCTTCTGACTCAAAGAGTCAAGCGTTCTACCAACTGAGCCAGGCTGACGCTTATTTAAGGAATGAGTTTAAGAACATCAGCAGGTGGTGTGGTGTCCCTCAGCAAATAAGTGGTTTAAGTGGTCGTGGTCTGACCACCACCATTTTATTCTAGCCTGTCATGAGTAATTCCTTTTTCTAAATTTCAAGTACTACATTGAGCTATGATTTTTGTCGTTTAGTTTTGCTTTCCCAGTTTATTTGTCGAGGAGGGATGAAACCCCGCTATTCTAACCCACAAAAATTAACTTTTGGTGATCAGGAGTACTAGGCTTAAAGGCTCGGACAGATGATCTAACTCTACAAGCCAAAGGCCTAATGGGTAGGGTAGTCTAACTGGATAAACAGCGACAAGACTTGCCAGTCAGTACCCAATGTATACTCTGGGGTGCCTAAGCCTTGGCTGTTGCCAACATGAGCCTAATACTTTCTGGAATTAGATAAGCAGGACGTGTCCCTCCAGGGAGAGAGTGCCTATTCCATTCCAACAATCTCTCTCTGGAATCTCCATGTGTAGGTGGGATGCATGGAAATCTCAGTTTGGTTTGGATACTCTTAAACATGGTAATGGGTTTCTGCATGTATCAGATTCCTGGCTAACACCCAAAAAATGAATCAAGCTAAAGTTCATTTTGTAAGCTTAGAAGAACAGGGATTTTGAACCTCTTATATGAATAAACTCTGGGAAAGCAAATCTAAACACGAAACAGACCCTGATATGAGGCCTAAAAATTATAAAGTGCTTTGAGATTTCCTTTCAAGGTGAAAGCGCTATATCAAATGCAAGTGTTACTTATTTATATTTATTTATTGCTTGCCTCAGGGTCAAAACGAATGCAGCAGAAATTCGACCCTGAGTAGAGCAAACCACTTACCTGTAAATGGTGCCCCTACTGGTATTCTGAAACTCATCCCTTAAATAAATTAGGTAAAGGAAGGCGTTTAGAAATCTTGCAAATTTTACCCTTGTGTATAAAGGGTAAAATTCTTGGCTAATATCACATCTAAAAGCTTCTAATTAAATTTACATCACAGATTGGAGGCCGCAGAAGTGGAGATATAAGAGCTTTGTGGAAGCGGCCATAAAATTGACAAATCCAATGTCCGCAATATTTTAAACATATTTAAGTAACAATTATTAATTGTGTGCGTAATTGGCTATTGGCTTTCACTCACAAAATATAGTCACTACACTTTACAGTATATTCTGTGGAGCACTATGAGACGGCATGAAGACGTGATCAACCGCTGTATCAATGCAATTATTATTATTTATGGATTATTACTATTTTTAAAAAATCTAATGGAATAGTCTACTTAGATCAGTGGTTTATGGAGAAAGAATGTGGTCGAAATGTGAGTTTCCCAAGACGTGTGTGAGAGGGCTCTGGTGGGTTATGAGGCCTGACAGGAGTCTATGATTTACTTTTTTTTAAACCGCCAATTCACCACCAGCCATCTTCTATTTACATCACATTCTCAAATCAAATTTACAGCCTGTCACGACTCCAAGATTGCTCCCTGAAATGTTCATGTCGTGCTGATTAAAACAATAAATCACAAAAGCAGAGCCTTCATTATGTTCACATACCACAAGCACGCACTACTGATAATACAAGGCCCGGACACAATAAAAAGCAGAGCCATCTCATCTGACTGAGCTCTGTATTTATCGTGAAGCACGGGAGTGGGGGAGAGAGAATAAGTGGATTGTTTTCTCTGACGCCAACTGGCATTTAGCTTCATGTTTATTTTCCTTCCTTTATTATTAAAAAGGCTTTAAATTTCTAACTGCATACTTAGCTTACTGGATTATTTAACCCCTCACATGCTGTAGAAACTATTAAAGTGCAAACAAGACAAGACTGAAAGAAGAAAAAACCTGCGCCTATGGAATCACTGCTTAGTATGAGAGGGCTGGTGGGTTACGAGGAGAATTTTATCAGTTCCCCCACTCCCCCGCCTCGCCCCCCACTTTTCGCCAACAACTGTCCCCTCCGCATCGGTCTACAAAATGTCCGTTTCTTCTCCAACAAAACACACACCATCCAAGACCTCATCATCAATGAACACATCGACATCCTCGCCCTCACTGAAACCTAGATCATTCCAGGCGACACCTTCCCCTTGACTAAGGCCACACCACCCGGCTATGTTGTTTTCATGTTGGAAGGACATCTCAAAGTCCTTAATAATAATAATAATCCTTGCATTTGATATAGCGCTTTTCACGTCGGGAGGACGTCCCAAAGCGCTTCACAGAATATACTGTAAAGTGAATTGACTGTATATTTGTGGGCGAAACACGGCAGCCAATTGCGCACAGCAATGTCCCACAAACAGTCGTAGATTGAAAATGACCAATTTATTATTGTTTTTGGTTTTGGAGGGATTATTATTAGGCTCTGTGTGGAGTAAGGAAACTTGCCCAAGGTTTCGCCCTCTGCCTGGAATTGAACTCAGGTCTCTCACTTGCAAAGCGAGTGCTCTAACCACTGAGCTACAGGACTCCACTTGACACTGCTGGCTGGGCAACGGAGCTGGGGGTGGGAGTTGAGAGAGGTCGGATTTAGAGGGGAAAAGATAACTGAAAGTGTTGTCAAAGAGTTAGGTCTTGAGGCTGCTAAGGACGCGGTGGATAATGTGACGGCTCTTTTTTCCCCTCAGCTCCAGCACACACTGCAGCAATGGCCAACATTATTTCCAACTCTCCTTGCTGCATCCCCCCAGCCCCCGGCTCCTGTTGCTGCCATGGATGGCGTTCGCCAGGAAGGGAGGGAGTGAAGTTGGAAATGGTCTCAGGCCGGATAAAATCACCCTCTGGGCCGAATGCTGCCCGAGGGCCACGCTGTTCTCAATAATTGCTATCCCTTTTATGGGTGACCCTTGCATCACAGCCATTTCTTGACTGGTTACCTTATCCTTTAAGTCCTTTTTTCCCTCTAATCTGTAATTCACCTTGTCCACTCGTTCATTCTTCATGTGTTAGCCTGAACCACCAGTGCTGGCAGGTATTTTCAACGGTGGGGCGGGGAGAGGAAGGCACCACAGCCAAGCTCAATCTTTCCTCGCCCAACACATGCACACGTTCAGTTTTTAGCAAACTAGCCAGATCATAAATGGACCCCAGCTCCTCTCACCCCTTCTGGCCAAAAGCCACTATAGTCTATTGTAGCGTCCCCTAGCCTAGTTGACAGTGGCTAATTTAGTTATAGAGCATGGACTAAGAACCTTCCCAGTCTGTTTGGGCCCTGATGGAATACGGACAGGAAAATCCTGATATTCAGTTAAGCGACCACCAAACAATAGGCCGACTCCACCAATCTGCCTTCGTGGGTTGTTTTCGGAGCCTGCATTGAGCTGTTTCCACAATGTTCAGGTTACACAGGACTGGCTGTGTGTGAAATCTACCTGATCCCTCGCACCCAATGAAACAAATTTAATTGAGCAAAACAACACCAGTTGTGCAAAGAGACCCTGTCTATTTACACAGGTGGGGATTGCCCTGTGGAGCACGCTGCCAGCGCTCAACCACAGATTTCAATCAGTCACAGAGGAATATTTCAAAGAAAAACTCCAGTAATAATACAGAGCTGGAAACAGAAGTCATTCTTTGAGGGAAGAGTGGCTGAAGGGAAGGGTGGGAGGGAAGAATGGGTGGGAGGAAAGAGTGGGGGGGGAGGGGTGGGAGGAAAAGAGTGGCGGGGGGAGAGAGTGCGGGGAAGAGAGTGCCGGGGGGGGAGAGTGTGCGGGGGGGGAGAGTGCGCGGGGGGGGAGAGTGGCGGGGGGGGGGAAGAGTGCGGGGGGGGGGAAGAGTGCGCGGGGGGGAGGGAAGAGTGCGCAGGGGGGAGGGAAGAGTGCGCGGGGGGAGGTGAAGAGTGCGCGGGGGGAGGGGAAGAGTGCGCGGGGGGGGAAGAGTGCGGGGGGAGGGGAGAGTGCGGGGGGAGGGAAGAGTGTGCGGGGGGGGGAAGAGTGGGGGGGGAGGGAAGAGTGTGCGGGGGAGGGGAAGAGTGTGCGGAGGGGAGGAAGAGTGTGCGGGGGGAGGAAGAGTGTGCGGGGGGAGGAAGAGTGTGCGGGGAGAGGAAGAGTGTGCGGGGGAGGGAAGAGTGTGCGGGGGAGGGAAGAGTGTGCGGGGGAGGGGAAGAGTGCAGGGGTGGGGGAAGAGTGTGGAGGTGGAGGGGAGAGAAAATCCACTCCCTTCATCCCTTTGCTGAAGCCATGGTGACTTCCACTAAAAAATGGTTCATAGCAACAGCCAGAGCTGTTTGAGGAAGAGCACGAGGTACGTAAAGGGAGTTTGTGCCTTGACTCCTTCCTCCCTCTCCAATTTGCTCACACCCCACTCCCCCCCCACTTTGTTCAGCTAGCTCTAGCCTTCTACACGTCCTTCATCCCCTCTGCTCGACCATTAGCGTACAGCCACTATTACCTGACAGCTCTCTGCCTCAGCCCATCTTCAGAGTGCGTCTGAAGACCTTCCTCTTTTGCTTGTGCGTACGGTCACCTCGGCACATACGAAAATAGAAATTAGGAGCAGGAGTAGGCCATTCAGCCCCTCAAGCCTGCCCCGCCATTCAATAAGATCATGGCTGATCTTCTAACCTAACTCTATCTGCCCGCCTTATCCCCAGATCCCTTAATCCCTCTATCCCTCAGAAATCTATTAATCTCAGTCTTGCATCTCCAGCTTTCTGAGGTAGAGAATTCCATAAATTCACTACCCTCTGAGTGAAGAAGTGTTTCCTCAACTCTGTTCAAAAGTGCTGTCCCTTAATCTCAAAACCTAGTTCTAGATTCTCCTACCAGGGGAAACAGTCTCAACACTATACTCTGTCAAGCCCCATAAGAATCTTATATGTTCCTATAAAATCACTCCTAATTCTTCTATATTCTAGAGAAGATAGTTTACTCAACCTATCCTCAAAGATCAACCCCTCATCCCAGGAACTAACCCAGTGAATCTACTCTGCACCACCTCTAAGGTGAGTATGTCCTTTCTTAAATGACAACAGTGACTTAGATTTATACAGTACACTCCACGCCGGACGATGTCTCGGGGGGGGGGGGGGGGAGAGGGGGAAGGTGACCAAAAGCGCGGTCGAAGAGAAAGGTCTTCATCAGGGACCTGAAAATAGGAAGAGAGGGAGCGAGGCAAAGGGAGTGAGGAAGGGAATTCCAGAGCCTCGGGGCATAGTGGCTGAAGGCACGGCCGCCAAGGGTGGAGAGGAGGAGTCGGGGGATGAGGAGGAGGCCAGACCCGGAGGAACGAAGGCAACGGGTACTATTTTGAGGAGAGAGGAGGTCAGAGAGGTAGGGAGGTGCAGAGGAGTGGAGATTTGAATACAAGGTGAGAATCTTGAAGTCGATCCTCTCTGGGACAGGCAACCAGTGCAGTCTGGCAAGGACTGGGGTGATCGGGGAGCGGAGTTTGGTGCAGGTGAGAATGTGGGCGGCAGAGTTTTGAATGATCTAGATTTTATGGATGGTAGTGGAGGGGAGGCCGGTGAGGAGGGCGTTAGAATAGTCCAGCCGAGAGGTGACAAAGGGATGGACCAGGGTTTCAGCGGCTTTCGGAGAGAGGTATTGGCGGAGACAGGCAATGCGTCGGAGGTGGAAGAAAGCGGTGCTGGTGAGAGACCAGATGTGGGGGAGGAAAGATAATTCGGGGTCAAACCTGATGCCTAGGTTGCGTACGTATTCGGAGAGTTTTAAGGGGAGGTCGGGTAGGTGGAGGAGGTGAGAACCGTGAGATTTTAGACGTTGACGAGAGCCAAAGAGTATGGCTTCCGTTTTGTCAACGTTCAGCTGAAGGAAATTTGCACTATCGAGCCCCTGAGATCTGACAGGCAGACTGACAGAACATCAGGGGACTGGGGGTCCCAAAGAGAGGTGGAAAAATAGAGTTGGGTGTCGTCCGCGTACATGTGAAAATGTACCCCATGTCTGCGGATGACATCCCTAAGAGGCAGCATGTAGATCAGAAAGAGGAGGGGGCCAAGGATGGATCCTTGGGCGACCCCACAGGTGACCAGGTGAGAGTGGGAGGAGAAGATGTTTGTGCAGATGTACTGCTGACAGTTTGTGAGGTAGGTCTCGAACCAGGCGAGTGCGGTCCCACTGAGGTGGATGACGGAGGAAAGGCAATGGAGGAGGATGGCGTGATCGACTGTGTCAAACGTGGCGGAGAGGTCCAGGAGGACAAGGAGGCAGAGGGAGCCCTGGTCACAGATAGAGAGGATGTCGTTTGAGACTTTCACAAGCGCCGTCTCTGTACTGTGGGCGGAAACCGGATTGGAGGGGTTCGAAGAGGGAGTGGGAGGAGAGGTGTGCGCGGAGTTGATTGGCAACAACGCGTTCTAGGACTTTTGCAAGGAAGGGCAGGTTAGAAATGGGGCGGTAGTGGCTGGGATTTGAGGGATCTAGGGAAGGTTTTTTGAGGAGGGGGGGTGATGACAGCAGTTTTGAGGGGGGCAGGGACTGATCTGGAGGAGAAGGACTGGTTGATGATGTCAGCCAGTAGTGGGCAGAGGAGGGGGAGCTGGGTGACCAGCAAATTGGTGGGGAGGAGGTCAAGGCAGCAGGTGGTGGGTTTTGTGGAGGTGATGGTGGGTGAGAGGGAGGAGGGAGAGATGGGGAGGAAGGAATGTAGGATGGGGGTGGTGGTAGGAGCAGATGATGGGGAGGGTGAGGGGGACAGAGAGGGCGTGGTGGTGGGTGCCAAGAGGCAGGTGGATGAGGTTGCCTGGTGGATGTTGTGAATTTTAGATGAAAAGAAGTCCATGACCTCCTCGCACTTGGCATTTGATATGAAGATTGAGGAGGCCTGAGCGGGGGAGCACAGAGGAGGTAGTAGGTGGTGGAATAAAAGATTTTAGGGTTGTGTTTAGCCTCCAAGATGATGTTGGAGTAGAAGGTTGTTTTTGCGCGTGTCAAAGAACGGCAGTATCTGTGGAGATGCTCGAGCCACAGTTGGCAGTGAACTGTCAGGCCAGTTTTCCGCCATCTGCACTCGAGCAGCCGGGTTTGGTTTTTTTGGCGTCGGAGATGGTTGTTGTTCCAGGGGGATTGGGTGGGTTTGGAGATGGTCCTGAATTTCAGGGGGATGAGGGAGTTGAAGGTGGAGGAGAGGCGATCATGGAGCAGCTGGACGGCTGCTTCAGGGTCTCCGCGGGTGGAAGGCCGGAGGGATAGGATGTTTGATGATGTTAGGCCCTTTGTGAGGGTCTCAGGGGGTAGCCTTTTCCAAGGGCGGTAGAGAATGGTTGAGGGCTTGGTGGAGGAGAGAGCGATGTAAGAGGAGGAGATGAGGAAGTGGTCCGAGATGGCCTTGTCCACTATACTGAGGTTGGAAATGTCAAGGCCGTGGGTGATAACGAGGTCAAGGGCCTGACCACGGTTGTGGGTCAGTGAATTTATATGAAGGGTGAGGTTTAGGGAGGAGAGAAGGGCAGTGAAGTCGGCAGAGGTGGTGCAGGGGGAGTTTAGGTGGAGGTTGAAATCGCCCATTATGAGCAGGTGCTCGGAGCAGAGGGACAGCAAAGAGAGGAGAGTAGAGATGTCTGTGTGGAAGGAGCCGGGGGGCTTAGGGGGGCGGTAGACAAGGATGATTTTCAATGGGAGAGAGGGGTGGAAGAGGGTGAGGTGCTCGAAGGAGGGGAAGCGGCCAGAGGACTAGGGGGTGAGACCAAGGGAGGCTTTGGAAATGAAGGCCACCCCTCCATCAAGTTGGTTTGGACGGGGGGTGTGGTAGAAGATGTAGCCTGGAGGGGAGGCTTCCACTAGACGGATGGGGTCACTGGGGGAGAGCCAGGTTTCGGTGAGCCCAAGAATGTCAAGGTGCTCGTCCAGAATGAGGTCGTGGATGGCGAGGGCTTTGTTTGAGAGGGACGGACGGTTTGGAGGGAAATGCGGGTGGGTTTGCTGGAGCGGGGGGGAGGGAGGAGAGAGTGATGCGGAGAGGATTTTGGGGTGTACAGGAGAGATGGTTGTGGAGAGTGGTGTGAGTGGAGAGTTGGGGAGGGTATGTATGAGGGAAGGGGGAGTTGGGTTTGCCTTAAGGAAGCGATTTGTGCGGAGGGAGTGAATGATTGGACACGTGGGGTTGCTGCTGTGGGACAGCCAGTGCTGGGAGCCATGATGGGCCCAGCGGAGGATGCCCAGGCTGGAGCAGAGGGAAGTGGTGATGGGGTCGAGGAGAGAGAGAAGGCGGGGAGGGCGGTGGGAGAGAAGGACAGAGGAGGAGTAGCGGAAAATCTAAATATACTACATCTACTGGTTTCCCCCCAATCTAACCTGCTAGTTACATCCTTATAAAACTCTACAAGGTTTGTTAAGCATGACTTCCCTTTTGTAAAGCCATGTTGACTCGGCCTAATCATGTTATGGTCTTCTAAGTACCCCACTACGACGTCCCTAATTAAGGATTCTAGAATTTTCCCTATCACCGATGTCAGACTGACTGGTCCATAGTTCCCCATCTTCTCTCTCCCACCCTTCTTAAATTGTGTTATCCACTATTCCAGAATCCAGAGAATTTTGGAAGATCAAAAACAAGGCATCCACTATCTCAGCAGCCACCTCTTTTAAAGCCCTAGGATGCAGGCCATCAGGTCCAGGGGATTTGTCATTTTGTCATTTCCCAACAGTTTCCCTTGTACTAATTCTTTACTGATGTTAATTTCCCTAAGTTGCTCACTTGCATTAGCTTCTTGGTTCCCCTCTATTTTTGGTCAGTTTTCAGTGTCTTCTACCGTGAAGACCGAAGCACAGTATTTGTTTAATGACTGCCATATCTTTATCCTCCATTATAATTCCTTCTGTCTCTGTCTGTAATATAATAATCCTTGCATTTGATATAGCGCTTTTCACGTCTTCTAGATGTCTCAATTAATGTAATTAATTAAAGTAATTAATGTAATGGACCCACATTCACTTTTGATAGTCTCTTTCTCTTTATATATTTATAAAAACTCTTGCAGTCTGTCTTTATGTTCCTAGCTAGTTTACCCTCATAATCCATTTTCTCCCTCCTAATTAGTTTCTTAGTTTTTCTTTGTTGGTCTCTGAAGCCCTCCCAATCCTCAGGTTTACTGCTCTTTTTGGTAGTATTAAAGGTCTCTTTTAACTTTAAACTTTCCCTAACTGCCCTAGTTGGCCATGGTTGAACTACTTTTCCCATGGTATTTTTATTCCTCAAGGGAATATGTGATTGCTGGGAATTATGTACTATATCTTTAAAGGTTTGCCATTGCCACCTTCCCTCTCTCCCTGGATTGGCATCAAGCTCCACAACTTGAGTGCTCCAAGAAGCTACTATGCGTGGAGGGTGCTATATAAATAAATGCAAGTTGTTATTGCTGACCAAGGTCTCTCAATATGCAAGCTGCTCAGTCACTGTGTAGAAGCCTCCTTGTTGCTGCTGTGCACCATTCTTGGGAGGCTGCCCTTGGCCTCTTGTAACATTAGACCACAACAGATCTACCACTCAAACCTGGAGTGTTGTCTAGGATTTGAGGCTTCCCCTCCAAGTACATTAGTGTCTCTGGATTCTCCCACTATCATGAGCTTTATGCTCAAACTAACACTACCTATGGGAATCGTTTGTGAAACATCGAATATTCTGGATAATACAATTATAATAATCGTTGCATTTGATGTAGCGCCTTATTATGCCGCTGAGACATCTCAAAGCGCTTCACAGAATATATTGGAAAGTGAATTGACTGTATTTTGTGGGTGAAACGAGGTGGCCAATTGTGCACAGCACTGTCCCACAATTAATAGTTTAAAGCCCTGCCAGATCCATTTTTCCCTTCTGCCCAAGCTCACTCTGTGTGTAGTGACTTCCTAACATTATTCTGCAGTAGTTAATATACAGGGCATTATCTACCACTGTGACTGCTCTCATATCAATTAAAACATCACACAAGAGACTCCTTTTAGTGCTGATTACTCAAATACTGATACTGTAGGCCATTGCAGATCATTAAACCAATGTGGTTTAGTTAGTGCTTTCAAGAGAGGAGAAAACTGGAAAGAAAACAGAAACGTTTCTCTTAGGAATTGATCCCAACATACAACATTTGTGTGCATCCTTTATTCCTACTTTCAGTAAAATGAATGGTCAGCAGTGGGTATGAGAGGGTTGATGTGCTGCTGAGATGCAATCATATTCACCGCAGCACTAAGGACTCTGATATAATCACTGCATTGGTGGAGGTGCCATCCTTTGAATGAGACATTAAACCAGAGCCCAAGTGCCAATTGGGAGTGGACATTAAACAACAAAATTACATTTGTATAGCACCTTTCATGCCGGGAAGACGTCCCAAGGTGCTGGATAATCATTGTTTCGGCTATTCGAAAAGTGTCAGATCCTCCAGATAAGCTGATCAGCCACTTCATGGCTGCCTGTAGAACTTTGCTGTGTGGAAATTGGCTGCTGAGTTTGCCTACAAATACATAGTCACTTCACTTATCAGCAATTCCCTGTGAAACACAGACATTTTGACTTTATAGGTGGTATATTAAAGGCAAGGATTATTAATCTGATGATCAGTAATTGATTCCTGGGGAATATCAATCAACATATACAATATAGCTTTGGAAACTGGCCCCTGGGCATCATTTAAGTTAAAAAAGGCCATATCCAAGGTTGGCTTCAGGCATTTCTTGGAGTCACGCAGTAGTACACAGTTAAACATATATAATCAGCGATTATATTAAAGTTGACTGATTATATGAAAATTAATTAATAAAAATTACATGCCCAAATGCTAAGAATTATTTCTTGCTAATAAGCTATGAAACATTTAAAGAACAGTGTAAGTTGCAGTCTTGAACTCTTTAGAAATTTCTGGTATGGAAAAGAGAAAGAATTCTATATGCTTAATTCACTATAATTTTCATAAAAGTTAATATACTTCTCGCTGGCCATTTGTAATTAAATAGTAAATGGGGTGTAATAATTCTAATCGCCTATCAGGAACTCTCTCGTGAGATTTAAATCATTTAACTCAAGCGCATAACCACAGAGCAAGAGTTGCTGCAAACTGATGTATTATTGATGGGTATGCACCAGTTTGTTAATGCTGAGGGATTTGAATCGGTTTTACAAATTTGATACACTAAATATACTGCATTGTTTGTTGAATCCATTTTAAAATTTACATACATCTCACTCTTTAGTCAGATCTACAGTGTCTGCCTGCATTGGTTGTCTATTAAATGAACACTGCAGAATCAAACAATAATTGTGTGTTACAGTAACCAAGGGCTCTCGACATGCCTCTGGTCATTAATCCAGTGACATGAATGTGGTGCAAGCCGGCATGGAATGTCGGGTGAGCAGGGTGGAAGGATGATTTGTTTGTTCAGCACTCCTGCTGGCATTCCTGGCCTCGAAGCTGACATTGAAACCTTTTGTTAATATGAAGCAAAAGGTCTGTTAATAAAGACTTGTTAAAGATGGAAAAGAGAAACTCCTGTAGCACTGCTGTGTGCAATTGGCTGCCGTGTTTCGCCCACAAATATACGGTCAATTCACTTTACAGTCTATTCTGTGAAGCGTGAAAAGCGCTATATCAAATGCAAGGATTATTATTATACAACAGGAAAGAGATATCTAAGTGGGGGTGAACAACTCCAGGTCAGAACTACCATCTGGGAGCTTCAATAGAAAAAAATAGAAAAGCATCCAAACCAATTGTGAAAAGGTAATTATAATAATAGTAATCCTTGCAGTTGATCTTATCATGTCATTGGGACGTCTCAAAGAGCGTTGCATAATACTGTAAAGTGAATTGACTGTATATTTTGTCGGCAAAACATGGCAGACAATTGCGCACAGGAGTGTCCCACAAATAGTCGCGGACTGAGTGACCAAATTATTATTATTTTTATGTGTTTTTATTACCCCCGGAAAAGCGATCCACCAATCGACTAACAACCGGGTTCCTATTTACTGCTAGGTAAACAGAGGTGTGTGGAGCAAGGAAACTTTCCTAACGTTTCGCCCCGCCTGAAAATCGAACTCAGGTCCTCTCACTTGCGAGGCGAGTGCTCTAACCATTAAGCTACAGGACTCCACATACCTGCTGTCACTTTATTAATATATTAGTTTCTACTAAATAAAAACTTCCATTTGATACACAGCCTTATCAGGCGTCAAGATTTTACAAAGCGCTTCACGGGATTTGCCCTACCCAGGCGTAGATACTGTGTATTTGTAGGCAAACATGGCCAGCAATGTCCAGGTCACCAAGGGAAGCTCTATTCTCTTTTCAAATAGTTTCAGGATCTTTAACTAGGAAAACAAATTTAGAATCTCACACATTAGCAGTGGTATTTGCACTCAGCTGCCCCATAGAGAGAACATTTACCCAGCCTAATCTCTCCTCAGGCGCCCATGTTTGCTTTAGGCAAGAATGTGCCTGAGTGTGTTGACAAAGCAGAGACACTGAAGGCTGTCTGTGGAACTGTGAAATTATCCACGAGGCAGCACCGCCATCTTACTCTTCTCATGAAGAAAGGAATCCTGGTGGGGGGAGGGGGGATAATTCAGATAAATCAACATACAGTTTCTATTGATTTCTGCCAGGAGGATGAGAGGGTAGACAAGAGAAAGCTACAATATATTAAAGGCATTATTTCAAATAGATAATTCATTGCGAGCGACACTGAAACCAATAACTGTAGAATGTTTTTTTAGAAATATTACCCATATACTGAAAATATTCCTAGAAATATTCCTGGTTGATATTAGTACACTTATCAGGACAACAGAAGTGCAGCAACTGCACCAGGAAGCATAGTTAAAATGTGTTTGCATTCCAGAAAGTCTCATTAGAAGACACCCAGTTAACTCCTCATCGATGTAAGATGGATTGTACACAACACATACCCTGGTTAATGAAGCTGCCTCTAAATCACACAACCAGATTTCCATGACTTCTAAAGAACGTTTTAAAGAGAGAGTATTTTACTAAATTATAAATGTATTATTGCAGAAGTAGGAATGCTGTTCATTAATATCTGCCTGAGTGTTAAAGGAGACACTTCATCTAAAGCACTGGTGTTGATTCACACATGGTTGATGGGAGGGAACAACCTCCTCCACTTTTCTACCTCTCTAAAAAGTGGTTGGTGTACTCAAATTTTTGAATTTCATCTTACTTCAAAACGTTTCTATCCCCCAAATATTGTCCTTGAGGCATCTGAACTGAATTTCTTTGAAGTTGAATTGAACTGCTGTGTGCAATTGGCTGCCGTGTTTCACTCACAAAATACAGTCAATTCACTTTACAGTATATCCTGTGAAACTCTTTGAGACGTCTCAACGATGTGATAAGTCAAAACAGTAACCGTTGCTTTCGTTCCTCCGGGTCTGGCCTCCTCCTCGTCCCCCGAATCCTCCGCTCCACCCTCGGCGGCCGTGCCTTCATCCACTATGCCCCGAGGCTCTGGAACTGCCTTCCTCACTCCCTTCGTCTCACTACCTCCCTTCCCATTTTCAGGTCCCTGCTGAGTCCTTTCTTTTCGACCACGCCTTTGGTCACCTTCACCCCCCCTCTCCCTGGCTCGGTCCTGGGATCCGTTACTGTAAAGCACTCTGAGACGCCATCCAGCGAGGAGGGCACTATATAAATCCAAGTTGTTGTTGTTATATCAAATGCAAGGATTATTATTATCTGCTCTGAGGACTCTGTGCTCCACAGATAAGATTCACAGATTTGATGTCATTCCTTGCACTGTTCAAGTATGGTACTGGTGTGCAAGTCTCATGTTTGTGTTTAGGAAATTCCAGTTCTCTCAACAGGTGGAAACAATTTTATTAACATTACTTGGGACAACTTTGTTAAATGGGCTTCACACAGTTTGTAAATGGCTGGACGAATCTCAGCCCCCTTCCCACACCCACCTCATGTTCTGTAAAACCCTGATCCAGCAAAAGCTAAGCAAAAGAAAATACAAGAAGCAATGCAAAAAGTAGTTGATACAAGAACTAGAAAAAGTTTGTTCTAAGCACTCTGAATTTCCCAAATATTTCACAGTTATTTACAGCATTCTTGAATTTCGTTTGCAACCGAGTGCAGAAAATTATTTCTGCAAGAACGTTCAAAGAAAATAAAACAAGCCATGTTGAAAGTTGATACTCAGTATCCACAGAAGATAAATTGCGCATAATAATCTAATCTTTCAATACACAGGGGCCTGTAGCTGAGTACAGTTCCTCAATAGCCCGATCCAGGGCAGTTGAGGTTAATATTTTTCTGACATCGGGGCTTGAACTCTGAGCTCCAGCTGGCACCTAGAACTAATGGAGCTCTTAAGAGAAACTACCCACTCTGAGCCCCAGCAGAGCACAACGGCTAGTCACCGAATTCATTGCATTACTCAATTTGCTGCCCTTTCTTTTCTGATGCGATACATTTAGATCCCAGTCCTGTTCGTATTTAATTACAAGCTATTAGCAGACATCTGTGGATGTTTAAAGGTTTTTATCCAACAGATCGAGTTTTTAAAAAAACATTTTTAAAAATAGGTTCCGACAAAAACTGGTATACAAATAAACCGTACATTACAACCACTGCCAAGGACAATAACCCATAATTGCAGGGAAGAGTCGTGTGGATTTTATGTTCCCTCCTGATGCAGCTCTGTAGTAAGAGCATATAAAGCTGGGCAGGGGATGATAAATGCTTTTTAGAGCTGTCCTTAGATCAGCATTTTAAAACATCTTGGGAAAAAAACAATATATAAACTGCAAAAAAGTTTCCATTATAGCTTGTTCCACAGAGGATTAAACTCATTTCATTTAACACCGTTAGAGTGGCATCTTTTCATTTGTACCTGACTTGTTTCTCTCCTCTACTCCCCTCCTCCAGCACACTTTTTTTTATTGCTGGAATGAAGAAATTCATTAGGTTACTACAGGGTAACCACTTATAACGTGGTCAGTGGTGCGTTATACGTCTGGGTGGTCAGCCTCTCTGCCCCCACCCTTTGCAACTCTGTCCAACAGTCGCTTCCCCTTGCTCCCTCCCTTGCCTTGCTCGAGGCACGACTCAAAACCTTCCTCTTCGACCGTGCCTTTGGCCACCCTCCCTGCTCTCCACCCCTCCTGATCCCAAGCCCCTGTTCGGGTCGAAATCCTTGACTGTCCTGTGCCTTGGCATCAGCATCCAAGGCTGCACTCTCCACCTCTCAAAGCCGTCAGGAACCTCGGGGTTCTGTTCGACCCTGAGCTGTCCTTTCTCCCTCATATCCGCACCACAACTGGCACCGCCTTCCATCACCTCCGGAACATCGCCAGACTACGGCACTACCTCACCCCTCACGCCGCTGAAACCCTGGTTCACGCCTTTGTCACCTCAAGGCTGGACTATGGGAACTCTCTCCTTGTCGGCCTTCCCGGCACCTCCCTCCACAAGCTGCAGGTCATTCAGAACTCTGCAGCTCGTGTACTGTCCCGCACCAGGCTTCGGGACCACATCACTCCCACCCTCACTCGCCTCCACTGGCTCCCCATCCCCCAGAGGATTGATTTCAAGATCCTCATCCTCACCTACAAGGCCATTCACGGCCTCGCTCCCTCCTACCTCTCCAACCTACTATCCCCCTACCTACCTGCCCGTACCCTCCGTTCCTCTGGCTCCGGTCTGCTCCACATCCCCCGCCCCAACCGCCCTACCATCGGTGGTCGTGCCTTCAGCCTCTCAGCCCCGAGGCTCTGGAACTCCATCCCCCAGTGCCTTCGCCGCCTCCTCCCTTTCCTCCTTCAAGGCCGGTCTCAAGACCTTTCTCTTTGACCGAGCCTTCAGCTCCCCTCTCGACTCTCTACCCCCTCCTCGCTCCCTCCCTTCCCTCCCCTCACCCTGACTGTTTCCCCGCTGCTCGGGTCCTGACCCAACTGTACAGCGCCTTGGGACGTCCTCCCGACGTGAAAGGCGCTCTGTAAATGAAATCTTGTTGTCGTTGTTGAAAGGCGCAATGCAAATGTAATTTGTTGTTGTTATCGTTATTTTGTATCAGTGTTTTCAACCCCACAGTGCGATTCCCACAGAAAGTTAACAAAAGCTGAAAGCAACATACGACAATGTGGGGTTGAAAATGAGTGAGTTACAACCCAAATTGAGAATGGATTAGAGGTACAGCATCTTGCTGGAAACTAGATATTTATCACTCCAACCTATGGAGACTCCACCCCAATGTAGCAGAAAGGAAACTGTGAAGAGAGAAATGGAAGGAGACTGTGAAGACAGATCAGAAAATGAATATGGTGTGGAGTGTTAAAATACGCAGAGAAAGATAATGGAAGATTGTGCAGTTTAGGTTTGGGTGCCAGTTAACTTTCTGTTAAAGATTGATTCTCCCTTAAAACAAACGGTGTGCTCAAAAACCTCAGGTATTTTCTCTTACAGAAAGACTTTGTTAGGGCGAGGGTGAGTTTCTCCCCAACACTTTTGATGCCATTCAGAGAAGAATGAACCATTTCCCCTGAATTGTTTCCACTTTCTTGTGGATAACAGCATTGCATTCACCTTGCTCGGTAAACAAGATAATTTTGCGCACTCACAGAGGATCAAAGTTTATAAACAGCCCCTTTACATGTACGAGGCTCAGCTCGGGAGGTATCTTCAGCATTGAAAAAAGCACTGCACCTGGGCCAGTGCAATAAAAATTAAAATTGACCCCCATCTTTTTTCCCCATTAATAAAATACAATGGTTGTTTGGGAATACTACAGGGTGCTCACAAAGACCTGTTACCCCCCATGTTTTTTTTCTACAGTGCAGTGACCGACAACTGAAACATGTGGAAGAATGATGATGATTGTATTTAGAGATACTTCATTGTATTCAGTACAAGTGTTTAACTGTATTTAGGCATCCAGAGGATCAGTGTGTGTGAGAGCCTTCATTTTCATGGCAGCTAATGATCCGTCGCCATGTTTAGTGCTACATCTTCCGTAACATGGATAAAGTGATGAGGTGGAAATGCATCTCTGACAACTTGTTTCAGGCTCCTCCGCAGTCTCATATCACTGTTTTGTAACAGGAGGTAACAGGACTTTTTGGTCACTCTGTATATTAAATAGCCAGTTGCATTTGTAGCAGCAATTAATTTTCTCGCAATTCTCTGACACAGCTATTCAGAAAAACTAAGAAACAAAGAACGTTTGTGGACTAAGAGAATTTGGGGGACTGGCTCGACTCATAGCCAGTGCTTCAACCCCTGACTCACGACCCGACGGCACCACAGGGAAGTAAAAACATAAAAGTATCTTTTCGTTCAAAACCGTTTCTAAGCCAATCCCATCGAGATTTTGGTCAAAGCTTGTTTATGCGGTAAGTACTATTGATTTAAAAAATATATTACTGTCAGGTTATGCAGCTTTCAAAGTAGATTAATAAAAATAATAAATTATGTATTCGATAAACAAACCTTTATTTAAAATCACAACCAACTAACACTTTTAAATTAGGGGTTAGGGTCTAGTTTGCAATATTGGGGCCTCTGGATACAGTATTTGTTCAAATAAAGCCCAAATGTCGCAAATTAAAGTGAAGTTTTTAGATGAATGTGAAGCATTCCTACACCAGGCTGCAATGATTTACGCAGGCACCAGTCTCAGGTTGATACTGTCGCTATTATGCATCAGATATTAATCCTGGCCTGTTTTTCCAATAAGAGCAGGAATGTGATCCACAAAATGACAGCTTGAACAAGGATCAAGCTCGTTCAGCCAAACTAACCTGCTCTAGCACACAGCGCTTGATCCATACTAAAAGCAATGATTAAATTTACTGAAGAACTGGTCACTCCAACAAATCCACTTGAGAGTTGGTTATTAAATTCCAAATACATCTAGGAAATCTTTAGCAGGTGCCAGGCAGCTTCTAATTCAGTATTGGCACAGCAGAGATCAACTAGCACTCACTTTTGGAACGAGAGGGCGGAGGGGGGAAGAGGAGGGAGCAGGGGAGAATTAAAAACAGTCTCCAAGTAAAATATTCAGCCGATGTTAGATGAAGTGAGGATGTCAATCACCAATGGTTAATAACTGGCAATAAATAATGAAGCGTTGCACTCGGTTTTAGTACTCAGATTATTACTGAAATTAGTTACAAATACTGTAGTTAAGAACTGGTGCAGTGCAGCCATTCCTATTAAATGCAATGTTTATGCCTCAGCTGAGCTTTCACTGCAAATAAATATGACAGAATAAACCAATTATAAACTACATTCCTGCAAGGACATTCTGATGTTCTCTAAATTGAAGTGAGTGACTTGGATACACCAGTGATATAGAGAACGTTTACCTGGAATATCATCACTGACAACAGGAGGTTTATTTGTATCCTAGTGCAATTTATCAATCACTAAATTATAGATACATATGAGACAGACCAGTGAAGGTGTCTGAAACATGTGAAAACCCATCACTATGCTTAAGAGTATTCAAACCAGACTGAGACTGGATTTAATATAAAATATGGCAGCTCTGGGAAAATTAGAAAGTAAATAATAATTCTAGCATTTGATATAGTGCCTTATCATGTCTTCGAGACGTCTCAAAGGGCTTCACAGAATATAGTGTAAAGTGAATTGACTGAATATTTTGTGGGAGAAACGTGGCAGCCAATAGCGCGCAGCAGCGTCCCACAAACAGTCGTGGATTGAAGTGACCAATTTTTTTGAAGGAATTATTATCCCCAGAAAAACGATCCGCCAATCGACTAACAACCCGGTTCTTACTTACTGCTAGGTAAACAGAAGCGTGTGGAGTAAGGAAACTTGCCCAACATTTCGCCCTACCGGGAATCAAGCCCAGGTCTCCTGCTTACGAGGCAAGTGCTCTAAACCACTGAGCTACAGGATTTCATAGTAGCAGTGACACTTCATAGTGCTGTTAGCCGTTGCATACATTGTGTAACAATCCATCCAGTATTACATAGAACGTTAGAGCACAGAAACAGGCCATTCAGCCCAAATTGTCTGTGCTGATGTTTACACTTCACAAGAGCCTCCACCCTTCCTAATCTCCTCCCCTGGACCCCTATATTCCTTTCTCCATGCCTTTTAAAACCAAACTGCACAGTAATCCCATCCCCCTAAAAACAGCTACAATCACCCCCATCCTGAAACAAAACCTTCCCTGGACCCATCTCTGCTTTCCAACTACCGGCCCATGTCCAACCTCCCATTTCTTTCGAAGGTCCTTGAAAGAGTTGCTGCTTCCCAGCTTCACTCATTCCTCTCTTACCACTCCCTTCACGAGCCCCTCCAATCGGGTTTCCATGCTGCTCACAGCACGGAAACTGCTCTGCTTAAGGTGACAAATGACATTCTGTCCATCTGTGACCAAGGGCTCCCTCTGCTTCCTCGACCTCTCTGCTGCCTTCGATATTAATAATCCTTGTATTTGATATAATATCTTAGCACGCCATTGAGACGTCTCAAAAGCACTTCATAGCACATATTGTAGGATGGATTGACTGTGTATTTTATGGGCGAAACGGGGCTGCCAATTTCACACAGAAGTGTCCCACAAACAGTCGTAGATTGACATTAGTTATGGTCTTGATATTTGATTGACCCGGGGAAGCACCAGTCAGAGAAACTTTACACACAATTTAAAATTCACTTTGCAGTTCATTCCATGAAATAATTACTGCTGCTTTGTAAGGCTGTCATTTCAAATAATAAACCCTGTGAGCTGCACTCCTGTACTTGAGGGTCACGTTGATATGGAAATTCAGTTAAAACTGACTTACGTTACATGGACTTGGTACCCAAAGTCTCACCCTCTGTACTTACGCACGTTTGCAACATATACCTTGCACGTGTTTGAGAAAGTGTCCGTAAAAAAAAACTTGTCTCGACATAAAATCAAACTGGTAGACCATGTTGAAATGCAAAGGCTTTCAAAATTCTCCTCTATTGCACTGACTATAACAAGGTTTTTTTAAAACAAAAATCTTTCCTTACACGTTCTTCAGCTATTTCTTTCCCTAGCTTTTGTAAAATTCCCATTCCCTTGTATCCCCATTAATATTGCTGTCTCCTGACTGTGAAGGCAGGAAACCATAGTGTTAATGTAGATACAAGGGTAGCATTGAGCCGTGGGATCCTTCACTCCCGAAGCCAGTGTTTGGCAATGTCAATGAAAGGAACCGTGTCACCAGAATGTCTTACATGGATCCTTTCTCTGAGGCAGAGCAGCCGAGTACTACCCCCACCACACTCTCCCCCATAAAAATATCAATTGTACTTGTGACCAAGTTTAGAACCAGAATCCCACAAAGCCACGTAATATATTAACTCAAGTTCCTCATAGTAATAACTTTGATCATTTTACTGCATCTATTTTGTACTCACACATGATTATCTTGATAAATAGGTTAGTATAAACCTGTTGTGTTATACAGCCTTTTTCCATATAGGCATGCTTTACTGAGTGACTGGAAAACCTAATCGACAATACAGTACATCCAAGGGCTAAAGGACACTTCTTGGGCCATATTGTGCCAATTTGCGGCAACTTTATCTGAAATTATGTTATGCAAGAGAAAATAAAATCAATGCGTTTTTCAGAAAGCAATCTGTATTTAGTGCAGAGGGTTTGAGTATGCAGTTAAGTGACATACATGCTAAAATATTCCAATAAGAGACGGGGAAAGTTTGGAATTTGTCACGTTGGTGCGTGCCCAGGTTTTAGACTGACTGGTTGATGACATATTGTGGCTTCTTTCCTAAAATATTTTCTTGGTAAACAGAAAGCTGTGTTTTTCAACCCTATTGCCAGATTCTGTTTAAAATGAACAGAATTTTCTTTCATGTAAACAAGCCTAGAAAATGTACTATAGAGGAGGGCCATGGAGGAAACTTGAGAGGCCAGCAATACCTTCAGTCAAGTCTTCATTACAATCTGTATTAGCTTTGGACTTGTCGTAGTCATCCTTGAAGGTCACTTGTGTACACTTGCATAATTGTGTTATCCAAGCTCTCCTTCCTCTTGCCTCAACCCACAAAAACAACAGGGGAATTGGAAAATGTGTGGTAAAAGATTAGCAATATTTCTTGGGTGTCATAATAAATTTCTGGGCACTTCCAAAAATTGATGACAACGCCTTTAAAAATGATCTATCTCCTCATGAACAAATCTAACTAAATATAGTTAGCTTTATCATAGCAATGAACGATTAACTACCTGGGGGAGCGGGCTCCAATACCCTGGGGGAGTGGCCTCAACCATCTAGGGTGCAAGGGGACTCAACTACCTCTGTCTGAACCAAAATAAGTGGATATATCTGATTTCAACTGTTCTTATTTTCATTTGAAACCAATATCTTCGAATCTTAGATTCCAAATGAATCCTAGAAAAAATAAAACAAACTGCCCCCCACCCACACACACATTTTACAGTTGCAGTAATAGGTTTGCGTGAGTGCACATGTTGAAAATTCAACAGTCAAATAATCTGTTACAAGAGAAGTTTTTTTCCCCTGTTAAAGACCGTCTTACCTGTTGCTGTTGATTGTGCACTGGCATCTTTGGCCAGCACTTGAAGCAGACTGGACTGCTGCTGACTGGAGCTGACTTCAGGTTCTGCACTGATGGGTGGAGACAGAGATGCTTCCCTGGAAGACCCTGTCTTTATCATTTGTATATCCAGGTCTTCTGAAGTATCCTGATCCTCTTGACCGGGAAGCTGCAGAGCTGATAACGGAATATTGATCTGCTGGTTGCCTCCAGAGCTGCTGACTGGCATCTGAAGAACTAACTGCTGGCCGGCTCCCTGCCCACTCAACTGGTTATGTGACACTATCGAACTCCGGCCAGATTTTGTGCTTACTGCCCTGGAGATTGTTGGTGGAATGACAGAAATACCTTGTGAATCAGTCTGTTCAGCCATATGGGCAGCAGGAAGAAGGGCTGAAGACTTGGTAGGCCCCAAATAAGAAGCTGGCCCAGACTTTGGCTGTGTTTTTGGCTTTGGTGTCAATGCGATTGAAGAGCCATTACTATCTACAGCAATTTCTGCATTCGCCACAATATAGTAATCTTCAGGTCTCTCTTGCTTGATCTTTTTGACAATGACGTCATTACTGTTTTCAATAACCAGGTTCGGAGAATTGGGTAACAGTGAAGGCCCTGCTTCTCGCCTTTTCCGTGAGTTTCTTTGATGCTCTAGCCGAGATTCGTAATCGCTGTCTTCATCAGTCACTGAGGACTCACACACCATATCGAACATATCGTCCTCGTACTCCACATTCTCATCAACCTCGGAGGGTTCACTGTATGAAAACTCACAGGAATCCAAATTCCTGGTACACTCTGCCTTTCCCTTTGAGAGTCTGCTTACAAATCTCTCCCCTGGGCTTTGATGAGCCTCGGAGGACACTGCTATTATGCTGGGACTATCAGAGTTAAAACTCCTACTGTCCTGATAGCATACCCGATCCTGGGACCCAGCCCGGCAGGTAGCAGTCAGCGGCCAGTGATAAGCATGGCCTGCACTGCAGCCCCACATAGCTGTCAGGTTTCCATGGGCCCCTTCAGTCAACAAGTGTTTCAGGTTTGGAATGAGACTGCATATAGTCCCATGACTGTGAGCCCAGCTGACCAGTTTGGACAGGTTTTCTGAACATGTGTGAAGGCAGTCTTCCATCTTGCTGGGCTTTTATTCCTTTTAATAGTCAATTTCCTAGAAAATAAACAAAACAAGATAAATCAGTGGGTTATTTATCACACAAAAGTTACTAAAGTTAAGCATGGAACTAAATCCCAAATACCAGAGCTGCTTCTCCAAGAATCCTTGTGGAAAATCACACATGACAGTAAAAACAAGCAGTTACATAAATAGACTTTTTTTAAACAGTTAATAATCACTGGCTGGTTTTGATAATAACTCTTCACAGGTACATATAAACACCCAAGTAGACAGATATACTCTGTCCACCACACATTTAGATTCAAAGTCGTATCATTTGCCCCTGGTACAGTATTATTTGAGAGATGTAGTTCACTGCAGTCTTTGCAGTTTGTACTCTGTAAAATCCATCACAATGATCTGTGATCTTCTTTGATAGCTCTCAGATCTTACTCACTGTAAGCTCTCTCTCAGTAAGCAGGCAACAGGAAAACTATTCTTGGTCACGGGGCTGCATTTGAACAAATCACACTCGAGAATCTTGCCTGCAATCTCACCATAAAACAAGGCAGCTCTTTGGATACATTGCTTCCTGCTGTATTTTGGATGGACTGAAATATATTACAGACTGCTACACAGCAAGTCTGAACTACAAGGCTTAACTGTTCTTGTTTAAGGTACATTTTTTTAACTATGGTACCATTAAAATGCAGTGAGCATTTTATTTTGCTATGAAACTGAAAACTATGTTTTATGTTGTGAACTTTTAAAAAACATATTTAACCCTTTATTTGCCAACAAAATACCAAATTCCAACAAATGCTTTGCAGAGGTTACATAAATAAAATCCGAGTGGAATGAGAAATTCTTATGAAAACAAATAGACCACAGTACTAAGGTCATTCATTCTCAGGCTAGAATGAATCTTTACAGATTTAGTTTTATCTCATTTTCACTCAGATGTGTGTACAGGGTGAAGTCAGATGCAAGTCACTCATCACCCACTCAATAACCTCTAATTGTTTCAAGGGGATAAGTGCTGTGCTTCCTATTCATTTCCTTGCAGCTTTTACAAATGGTTTATTCATTCTTCAGTACTTGGCCCTTTGGCCACTGATCTGTGTCCATTAAAATCGAAAAGGGAAATACTCTTACACATATAGTGAAATGCCGGGGGGGGCTTTTTTTCTGTGTAGGGTTTTTAAAACAAAGATTAATCACAATTTGCATAACATAGAGAAATTGTAACTTCTTGATGGGTGTATGTACAGAAATGAAATCTTGTTATGGATCTATTTACATGTGGCAGTTAAATAATTACCAGCTTCTAACAATCACTCCAGTCAGACTTTTGGTAACGTGTTTTTTGTACATGGTATTGAAAGCCAGGTTTGGGCACTGTAATTTACCGCATTCAAAAGCTGTATTGATGTCTCGATTTACATGGTTCAACTGAAACCATCTGATGTGGATATAAATGTGTATTACCCACTGATTACATGCTAATCATTTTACTTAATTACAACTTTAATTTGCATGAGGAAACCCCCATTAAAAGAGATTAGAAAACTATTGAAATGTACAGACAGAAGTCAGGATTTTTCCCAAATGTTGCATAGCAAGTCTTTTGTATCTAAGAGCAGATTTAACTGGAGAATCAGAGTTGTACAACACAAAAGAAGGCCATTTAACTCATTGAGTCAGTGGTGGCAACTTCCATCCATGGCGTTGGTGGGGACGGGGAATACACCAAGTCATTGATAACTTAATGAGCCCAACCTATGCTCATTAACACACACCATTTGAAAAGTCGGATACTGGTTTGTTAAGTAAGTGCCAATCTTTTAGTAACTGGAGACAATTGATACATTCCCCTATTCTGCAATAAACAAGCAGGGTGTGAGCGCAAGGCAAGTGCCTGAAAATCTCAGGAATTAGTTGGCACAAACTGCTCAGTTTGCACTACCGGTTAGTGCCATTGTCTGAGCCTCTTGATTTGTATAACTGACTTGCAACAAGTTCATCCACATCCTTTATTGTACATAGAAAATGTTCTTTTTAAAAAAACATAAAAGCCCTGTAGTGAAACTTCAATTACACATCCTATTGTAAAACCACGTTTTCTTTTGTGCTCTGTATTTTTCCATACTACACGGCATATAAAAGAACCAGCTTTATATTTGTCTCATTATAGTACTTAGAAAGGAATTACTACAGTTTTAGCCCACAACCTTTCCAAATCTTAGGAATTGTTTGATTTGGAAAACAAATCGGCCATTTTATATCTTTTTGAAAATGAGAATTTTGCCAAACGCCATTTAATGAACAAATTTCCAGTAATTACATCGACACCACTGTACAATTCTAAGTATCGAATATCAAAAAGCAAAAAAGGAAATTGAATCTTTGAATTGAATCTTTCTTGGAGTACAAAATATTTTGCAGCTTCTATCCACAAGAATTACAACTATCTCGTCATTAGACTGTAAATGCAACTGTAAAATTCAAGCACTGAATATTTCAATAACAAATGATTCTGAAAATAACAAGAGTTCTTCCAGTATCTTTCATTTTTTCTTTCTCCCCTCACATGAAGGAGCTGACTCGTGCTGGGCATTGTTTCACGATTGCTGGTTACCTTCAAATATCTTGTGACAAAGCTCAAGTGGTTATTCTTCATGCCTAAACACTATCAGCATGCTATGTGGCCACTGCAACCTAAAGCTCAACAACATCCACAATGTAACGCAGGTTAAACTAAAAGTTACATTGGTTCCAGAGATATATTCGGAACTCTATTAAACTGCTTCCAAAGTGCCATCAGCCAATGTACCTGATCCAACTGTTCCAGCAATTGCCAAACGATACTTGATCCAGGGGCAAGGCAGTTTTTGTCAATACAAACACAATTTTACATTTATATAATGCCTTTCACGTCAGAAGGATGTCTCAAACAGCGTTTGTGAGTTTTTGAACTTTGAATATACAGCCCACCCACATATCACTAACAGACAGCAATACAGTTTTTGAAGTCTAATAATTTCTCTGCAGAATATTCATTCTGAGTGCAGTAAGTGTTCTTTTGAATCATTTTGCTGAATGAATAATTAAATGAGCTGTGGTGGAAAGATTTGGCTATTTTTAGCTGGAGAGGATACAAGCCCTGCTGCAAGTATGAAGTGTCTTAAGCTGCATCTGTCCATTTGTCAGGATTCCACTCAAATAATATCTCATTCTCAGACAAGCAAACACTTCTGGCAAAGGCCGAAGTCTGCAAGAACACAGAGTTCAAACCTCTGACAGTACATGGATAGGAGGGCAATAATAATAGTTATTGTATTTGATATTTCATGTCCAGAGGATGCCTCAAAGCCCTTCACAGGACACACTGTAAAATGGAGTGACTATATTTCGTAGGAGAACGCAACAGCCAATTTGCAGACAACAGTGTCCCACAAACAGCCATGAAGTGAATGACCAAAGTCTTATATGGAGATGAAACCTTGTTCTGTGATGATGTGCACCATTTTATGGATCACTCGACAGTGAAGTATCTCACAAATGATTCGGCACTATCCAACCATCAAACGTTTGAAGGCAGTTGAGGTACTGCTCTTAGATCCTCACAAGTTTCGCCCACAAAATATAGAGTCAATTCACTTTACAGTATATTCTGTGAAGCGCTTTGAGATGTCTTGAAGATATAAGGTGCTATATCAAATGCAAGGATTATTATCCTTAGTTCTTCTTATTTGGTAATCAACCATCCGATCATTCGTTAAAACAAAATTAGCTAACTAAAGTAAAACCTGTTCAGTGTTGCATCTTTTAATGGTCCAGTAAATTTCTGGGTGACATATTTCATCCTGAATAGATCAGATCCCATCTTACTCCAATGTTTCACTGAATGCACTGCCCATCTAATCAATGAAAACAACAGTTAACTGTGGTGTGGTCAGGACCAGACCCTCCAGATATCTTTCAAGAAAAATATCAAATTGGGTAGACACTGATTGTTTTAATGCAAGACAATTTGTCAAACATTACTAACACATGTAGATCAGATATTGGAGCAAGATATTCCACCAAATCTTACTCTCAATCAATAATCAATGATAGTAGAGGGGGCCACATGTAATATGGCCCTTGACCTCTTGCATATGGTGAGCGGCCTCTTTGTACAACGCACGGAGATGCAGATGCTCACCGCCAGATGCCTAATGTTGCTTGTGACTGACTGAATGTCATAGTGAGTAGACCCCAAGCACTTCAGAGAGAAGGGGAATCCAGGCACGTGGAAATGCACAAGAATGTAAAAGACCATTAAAAGACCAAGTCATTTTCTAGTAATATTGCCCACTGTCCCTAATCCCCAAGACTGCTCTTGTTACCTTCTGACAGCTTCCCTCCACTACTCCCTCCACACTGACAGACTGTTACTGAGGCATGTGCACTCAAACATATTAAAGAGCTGCAAATAAACAGGTGCCTGCACAACTCACAGAAAGTATTTGTACCTATCCAACACTGTACAGAAATGACCCTTTATATCTTGCCTACTTTAATGGGTTTATAACACAAATAAAACAATGGGGATAATAAAACACAGCAGCTAATATTGACCAAATCTATATGATATACATGAGCTGCCGAGTTATGTTTCATTTGTACAGAACTCATTGCAATTTACATTTTCTGTATCAGAGCCAAATCCAGTGTGAAGTTTGGACTGAATCCAAATTCAAAAAGGTCAGGGCTGGAACAGTTTATATAGCTCTTGATAAATCTGCAAGGACCTTGAAGTAAGTCAGTTATAAAACCTTGCCGCGGTCACTTTCTGTAACTTTGCAAATTACTCTACTTCAATATCTCTGGGTACCAATACAATGTGAAATACAAGCAGACGGGGATACACAAAACATACAAAAATAATCTTTGAATTTTATTTTTCATAAAGGTGATGCAATCATATCAGATTTGTTGAGAACTTAAACTGACAAAACAATGCCTTGTGCAAAGGATATAGATCTTGTTATGCCCACAAACTAAAATGTTACTGACTGATTTACTTAAACAAAACATGGGTTCAAAGCACAGCTGCCTTCATCCTTCTTCCCTATAATATTCCTTGCATTTATGCAGTGCTTATAATATCAAAATGTCGCAAAGGAAAGTGTAGTCACTGTGTATTTGTAGATAATTCAGCAGCAAATTTGTTGTTTCACAAAGAGCCATGAAAGGACACTAAAACACTTCTCTTTTCAAATTGTGTTGTGGGATCTTTAACATCTGCACGAAGAGACAAAGGTCTTGGCTTAACATCTCACCAAAAGACGGTATTTCTGACAATGCAGCGCGCTCCCAGTACAGCCTGTGAACTCCAAGTCCTGACATGGGTCTTGAACACACAAACTCTTGATTCAGAGACAAAAGTGTGATCAATTAAGCCAATTTATTATTACTTCTTATTCAAGCTGAGACAGCAAATGTTGGCAGTCCATGGAGTATGGCAGGGAGCATTAAACCACGCACAAGAGTGAGAAACCATGGCTGCAATATCAGCTTTGTAGCTCAGGGATACGAAGGCCAATTTAAGGCTAAGACTAGCACTGCATTGCTCCAATTTCTGAACACAGCACAGATGGGACCAATGACTTCAAAAGAAAGAAAATTGGCAAACAAAATAACCCTGTTCATTGAAGTGGTCAGACAATGAGCAATTCCCATGTTGCAAATTCACAAACGAATTATATACATCTGTTTCACAAAAAGATGAATAACCAAGGCCGACAATACAAATCATGTATTGAGAACAGAATTAGACTGTTATCTGTGGTAGAATTCCTGTCATACCAAACAATGGTTTACATCTCTAAACTCTGGTCTTTGACACCCTCTCCTCAAATTATTTTTAAAATGATGTGTTAGGGACAGAACATAGCACTCTAACTCGGGAAAAATCTCTCCACTTACTTGTCAAAGCATTCAGCAGTCACGGGTGACAAATCAGCCTCGTAGGTGAGATGCATGTGTAATGTGAAAATGTTCTAGTCAGTTTCAAAAGCGCAAAGCCTCTTCTCACGCCTGACCAAAACCTAACATCAGTTTACACAACTAGCATTCGCATGGTTATCTACCGGTCTTATAAATAGAGAAACAAAACATTAACTACTTTCATATCTCAAATAGGTTAACGCTTGTTCACAGAAATCAAAATTACTCTTGAGAAAAAAAATTGTATGTGGTGGGGAACTACATGAGTTTGAAAGTACTGTGAAAACTACAGTACTTTCAAACTTAAAAACTTTTATGACTGGATTGGGAGAGGGGGCAATAAGCCAATCCTTCAACATTTAACTGTGTAATATTCAATTAAATAAAAATATGAACGGCCCATTGCATCGTCCGGATGAAAGATAATAAATATCTGAACTTTTGTCATTACGTTTGATTTGCGGAACACGATTTCAGGAGACTTTTTATCTCATCATGACAGATATTAGATTTCTAGAATAATTCTGCCGATGAAGGAACTGGTCTGGGTTGGGGCTGCAATCGGTATCTCTAAAGTGGAGAAATTAATTGCGAAACACTGTCACATAGATTCCACAAATCCTCACTTAAATATCAGCCATTGTGAAGTTATACAAGTTTGCACTGACTATAATAGGGAAACGTTTATTGTTCCTGTACCACAATCAGTATAATTAATTATTGATATTGAGTACAACTTAAAAAACTATTTCTTATAACAACCTAGATTCCTAGGATCAAGAGCATCACCTCAGTCAAATGTCTCTTTTGATAGGATTGGTCATGTAATGAAGTTGGGTTTCTGAAACTTTCTGGGGGTAAAAGGCTCTATAATACATCTAAGATGCCCAGCCCTGAGAAACGGCTACTGGGAGGGAGGCAGTAAATTATATATCTCAGTAACTTCATTCTCTTTCTCTCTCCTATTCTACATATCAACGAACACAAAGTGAAACAACATTCAGAAAGATCGCACCAGAATGATTGTACCAATGGGCTAAGATTCTGCAGTTCCCAATCCAGACATTGAATCGGCTGACTTATCCCAGCAAGATATACATTTTTAAAACCAAATGTACAGTCTTCACCTCTGTTGGAGCATCAGAATCCACGGTTTGGAAGTCAAAATGGATCATCTCCATTGGCCGTGTTCCCACATGAGCAAAGAGAATAAAAATCCATAAAATCACAAAGTAAAAAATGGCTTTTACAATAGCATTGTTTTCCTGAGAGTCGAAATGGCAGTGAAATATTGCTGTTATTTATTTTTCAGTAGTGCTCCTCGAGTGCACTGCTCATTTTCAGAGGTCTGAATTAGGAATGTAATGATATCAGATGCCACTTGTCGGACCTGGCAGGTGGCAGCGGTATTGGGTATCTGCAGTTGAAAGTGCATTGATACTCTACCAGATACAATTTAAAACTACTCAGTAAGCCTCTACAGGGTATGGTCATTTCATTCCATGGCTCAGGTTTCTGTACGCTCATATAGCCCATATCTCTCTGCCCATGAGTCACAGCTCATGAGACAGAGGCACGAAACAAATGCGTAGTGATTTCTAAACCTGTTAATTGTGGTCCAGGGGGCAAAAAAGGTAAAGAATTTAATTAGCACTCTGTGAAACTGAGAGGATTCTTAAAGTGTGAGTTGGGATATCAAAAACAACACTGGGATGTTTTTAATTAATACATTCATCTCACTGAAAATTAGCACCTTATAGGTTCATAAATAGACTTGTTTATTAATTAATTGTTTTTAGAAAAGTTTATTTTTAAATACAAAAAAGTTTCAGAGAATCTTTGCTTCTTCACCTCTCCACATCAACCACAGATCAAGCTTTAAGTTAATGTCAACCAAAGTTAAAACGAGGCTCTCTTCCAATGTAAGCATATTCTTTAAAATTCCATTAAAGTTTCCAATTATCTGGATTTACAAGCAGCTCCACTTTAGAAGCCTCGGTAGAATAAAACCCAAACAAAATTCAACTGTTTCTGCTTCACAGCCTCTGTCTGGGAGTATAGATTTAATTGACTGTACCTACCGCATCATTTAATAATGCCAGACCTTCTTCACGGGGATAATAGATGGCTGGTAGTGTGTTACAAGGCAATAATTCAGCCAAGCGCTGTGTGCAAAGTCAGAAACCATGAGACCAAAAACTTGGCATATGATCAAAAGAAACCACGGATCAAATTACTGCTTTAAACTCTCTGCCAGACATATGCTGGTGTATGTTTACTGTACTCAAATGTCTAATTTGTTTTCAAATATTAACACTCGCTTTTTAAGCTTTCTTGCTGTTGTCTGGCAAATGTGCTGAGAGTAGTGGAGGCCACGCTTAGGGGAAATCAGGTTATGAAACAATACAATAACATAGGACCTGAAGGTATTTGGCACCACTTTATCAATACTAAATCAAAACCCAGATTAACACAACAAGTGAAATTCCACTTATTAAAGATTAATAGAAACTGAAGACCAGTTATGTGGCACAGGACCTGAAATGTCTTTGTCATTGTATGCATGACCCTATCCAGTTCACATTACTTCCTGTTCCAAGTCATTTCTCATCTGGGATTTGAGGAACATTTCAGGACACTACAGTCATTGTCCAAGAAACAAACATTTTGATGGGATTAATTATTTCTCAGAATGATCTGCAAAGACCTGGTCAACCTTTTAAGTCATTATCTCATAATCTCTTCACTGCAGGGTACTATTTTTCAAAGCTCAAAAAAAGTTTTTCAAAAAAGTCACAATAAAAAAAATGAATCATGCATAACATTCTGCCCGCAAAATACAGTCAATCCACTTTACAGCATTTCCTGTGAAGCTTTGAGAGATATCTCAATGACGAGATAAGGCGTTATATAAAATACAAGGATTATTATATATCTATTTTTGCAGTTGAGATAATGATTTCCAAGAATGTTTGACTTTATAAGGTATAGCGTTGCTAGGTTGCTACACTGTGTCAGCCTAACGTTCTCATCTCTGAATCAAGATTGTCCCACTGCGAAACTTGATTTTGTGGACCAGGTTCAAACTTCAGCACAGTGCGCAGAGCTGTCAAAAATCCCATCCCTCAGATACTGTTCTGGCCAACAATCCTCCAGGTAAATTTGTCATTCACCTCATTCCTGCCCCTTCGCTGTGCACCAATGACCCCTACTTCTATCTATAAAAAGTCACTTATACTGGATAGTATTTTCCTGTGAAGGTCTCTGAGCAGTTTGTGTAAAGCAGTACAAGGCGGTATAAAAATAGTTATATTTATTATATTTTTCCTATTTCTATAATAAAAACATCTTTCTTACAGAGCTCCCTTGATGCCCGAGAGGCTGAATGTGTTATATGGTATGGTAATGTATCATATTGACCTGGTTCCATTAATTAGGTGATAATGTAATAATCCTAGCGTTTGATACAGCGCCTTATCACAACAACAACAAAATTACATTGTAAAGCACCTTTCATGTCAGGAGGATGTCCCAAGGCGCTGGACAGTCAGTGTTTCGGACCCGAGCTGGTGGGCGGGATTGAGGAGGGTGGAGGGCAGGGGGAAAGCGGGGTGATTGAAAGAACGGTCGAAAAGGAGGGTCTTGAGATGGGTCTTGCAGGAGGCAAGGGAGGGGGCGAGGCGGAGGGACTCACGTCAAGACGTCGCAATAAGCCTCACAAGATATATTGTAAAGTGGTGTAACTATGCTTATTTTGCGAATGTGCGGCAGCCAATTTGCACACAGCATTGCCCACAAACAACCATAAGTGAATGAACAATTTTATTTGGGGGAATGTTGGCCTGGACACCAGGAGAGACTCTGGAAATGTTGAAAACCCAGCTGCTATTACAAATAATTGTCCTGAAGCTCAGTGGTTAGAGCACTCGCCTCGCAGGTAAGAGACCTGGGTTTGATTTCCGGGAGGGCGAAATGTTGGGCAAGTTTCTTTGCTCCACATGCTTCTGTTTACCTAGCAGTAAGTAGGAACCCGGTTGTTATGATTCCTTCAAAAAAATAATAATAAATCGGTCACTCAATCCACGACTGTTCGTGGGACACCTCTGTGCGCAATTTGACTGCTGCGTTTCACCCACAAAATATAAAATCAATTCACTTTAGAGTATATTCATGTCTTCGAGATGTCTCAAAGCGCTATATCAAATGCAAGGATTATTATTATTTTGCTATTATTCTCAGTTGCTCACAGTGATCACAACAGTACTTTCGCTACACTGATTCTTGCTGAGAAGCCGAGAAAGAAAAATTGAGCCAGACTCCCCTCCTAAATCACCATTGAGGAAACCCCTGCTGAAAAGTATCTGTCCTTATCTAGAGCAGGGACAGGATCAAGCTTGTTGTGTTCCTCTCCATGGACAAATAACAGTATGACATTCACAGTCCAGGGTTCACATATGAAGAGAAACCGCACAGGCAAAAAAAAACTTGCATTTTTACAGTACCTTGTTGTGAAATATAATCCCGCTTATTGTTGCTGTAAGGTAGAGCTGATGGTGTACAGAATGTAACAAAACAAGGTTTGTTTGAACTGTATTCAACAACAACAAATTATACTTGTATAGGGCCCTTCACATCAGGAAGACGTCCCAGAGCGCTGGACAATCAGAGGTTTATGCAGCTGTCAGCTGAATGCGTTGTTATTCCGACCGAGGTGTGCAATAATGTTCTCATAATAATTGGTTTATATATTCATTGTCACATTGTATGTATTGACAGTCACATCTGTGAGAAGGTAGTTATGCAAAGTTGTAAAATGGGCTCACATGCTGAACTTTCAATATGGGATGTAAGATAGGAAGACGTTTGGTGCTGGTGTTGTGATTAGGGAAGTACGAGAAACAGCGCATTGTCATCATAAAGGTTCAGACATACAGGAAAGCAGAGCCGCCTTTGCCACAATCCACAAGAGCAGACCTCCCACTCGAAGTTCAGATGTTCAAGCAGAAAGGGAAATCACCTAAAGACTCCACTGACTGAATAATTCAATGTTTGGTATCGGTGCTCTCAAACTACAGTGGACTCAACAACCGCCACCAGCACTCTCAAACCAAGAGAATCCTTTCCCGGTCGGTGCGTGTCTGTCACCATAGTGACACAGTCTAAGTTAACCATAATTCCAGTCTGGCCGCACCTTACGTCAGGCTCAGCAGAGTGGTTAGTTCCATTCCAGCCGTTCCTTTATACCAACAATGTCAAGACATACGATAGGAACTATCTGTCAGGAAAGTTAGAGGAGTAAGGGGAAAAAACAATGTTATGGAATACTTCCAGTGAGCAGCTTTTGTAAGTCTAAAGATACTCAATTTCCATAGCAAAGCACTAACTTTCCCACAGAATAATCATAGTCAATATTTGCTCAATTTCTCATCAAGTTTAAAACAAAGCTGATTGAGTCAAAGAACCAATGGGGAGAATGTTTTTTTATATAAACGCAGTGAATTGTTATGACCTGATTCACTGTCTGAAAGGGTGGTGGAAGCAGATTCAATAATAACTTTCAAGGAGAACTGGAAAATAAAAAAAATTGCAAGGCTATGATGAAAAAGCGAGCTCTTTCAAAGAGTAGGCACAGGCACAATGGGCCGAATGGCCTCCTTCTGTGCTGTAGGATTCTGAGTCGCTCAATATCTTTCTGTCCTAAGGTGGAGCATACATGAATAGAGTACCTTCATTGCTTCAGCCAAGTGTTCATTCAATGACACATCAGCATCAGTCGCTTGCCTCTACACCAAGCAGAGACATGGCAGGTTAGCCATAGCAGCTACGCAAGATACTGGCCATTAAGCACAATACGCAGAGTGAGAGGATATAAGGAAATAACTGCAAGAGTCAGTCTGCATGAAGTACATTTTAAATACTATTTCCTGGTAAAAATGAAAGGATTAAACCTTCGGCTGACCTGACAGGTTCATTCTAGTTAATGGCTAAAGTACATTTTTTCATGTTTTCCCAACAGCAGTCAGAACACAGGAATGTGTAAGAGTAGAAAAGACCATTGTGGTCCATGTTCCTGGTCCCAAAGTGTACATTCCACAAAATCAATAGAGGTGTTAGAGTATTATTAGATTGCTTGTCCCCTGTTTATCAAGGTTCATATTCCACATTTTAAGGTACTGTAATTTCCAATGTGGGCCCCATTCCCCAAAGAAACATTATTTCTAATGTGGGACTCATTTCCCTAACAATGTCTGAACCAAATAATGAAGCTGTTTAACTTGTCTTCACCATTAACCTGAGCAGTGGCACTGCACCGCCATTCTGAGGTTCCATTGTCAGCAGCAGGCAACGTGGACTCTCTGGCGGGTTCCCTCTCACCACTTCTGCCTTGGTGGGAGTTGTTAACACTGATGGTAACTACTAGATCCCTACACCTGTATCTTCAGTGCAGGATGTGAGTTTGGAATTGGCAAGTTAAATCAGTTTCCCTGTTCCTAATAGCAATACAGCTGGAGCAATGCAATAGCAATGCAATTAATAAGCCCTGTAAGAATACTGAGGGTGGGTTTCAATGGACAGCATCAGTCTCGCAATAGATTGACATCTAGACTATACTCGATGTAATAATAATTAATACTTATACAGCGCTTTTCAAATAAGAGATAGATACACTGTTCCACAGCCAGCCCTCATCTTCAATAGTAGATATAAGCAGATTAATATTTCCCTACATTGCCTGTAGCTTCATGTTCAAGATATTAATTCTCGGTTGCACAAAGAAAAAAAAGATATGAGCACTACTTGTTGAAGAGGCAGGCATGTGGTATATTTGGCGACGCTGCTCAGCATGTTATCCTTGGCACTACTAAACAGAAGCACCAGTTGATCTGGGTAATATATTGGAATTCCTTCCTGTAAGATTAACATAACATACAAAGAATGTTTTCTAGAATGTAAAACGTTTCCTCCCCCCCCCATACTATCAACACATTTCACAAGCTGAGCGTCAGCTTTAGAGCTGCTCAGGTCTGTTTTGTTGCCAAAGTTACTTGGCACCAAGTGGTGGGGGGAGAAAACAATCACACTTAAGTCAATACATCTCAATACTCTTAATTTGTCATCTTAAATTGGTCTCAGGACCCAACGTTTACCCTTCTGTTATATGTGTGTACATGTGTATGTATAAACATGGCTGCTTCATACCAGGTGCTGTTCCTCTGCTTTATAAGCAAACTCTTATATTGGAGTTGCCCTATGTGTGTTAAAAAAATCCATCTAGTTCCTCCAAACACAGGTCAAGATTGGAAGGATGGATTTTTGGGGGTCAGCCAGGTACCTTGACACATGAGGAAACCCACCACTGTGCTTAAAAGAGCATCCAAACCAAATACGAGTTCTATGCCTCCCATCAGGACATAGAAATTCATGTGTATTGGAATGGAATGTGCTCTCTCTCCTTGGAGGGACATATCCTGCTTACCTAATTTCGGAGAAAATTAGGCACAGGCCGACAAGAGCAAAGGCCTACAGTATACGTTGGGGGACTGCTGGATTTCACCAGCTAAAATTGCATAAGTTGCCATTGAAAGTAGTATCTGACAAGGTTTCCGGCTGCTTGTCCAGCTAGGACTCCTCTACCTGTTTCACCCTAGGCTTGCAAGGTTAACAGGAGCTGAGTTGGAAGTGTCCTTGGCCCTGGTGATGATATGCAACAAGTCCTACCAATGAACCAGGCTGGCTGGGCTGCCTGTCATCAGTGCAACAGTGAACACGAAAGCAAATAAAGAATGAGACAGTATGACAGGGAACAATAATGGTGTTGAAGAAAATAATAATAATAATAATCCTTGCATAGTGCCTTATCAGGTCTTCAAGACGTCTCAAAGCGCTTCAAGATGCCATATTCTATGGTAAAAGGCAAGGTTGAAGTCCAGTAGGAGCACAAGAAACAAGAAAAAGCAGTTTCAATAACAGCAGCGTACCTCTATCATTCTTGATGGTGGCGGGATTTACAAAAATAAATACTAAAGCAGTTGAGTCAAATCATAGTTAAGTATAAAATTAAATCTCATGGTTTTATGTGAGGGTGCTATTATGACATTCACAGCATGCATTGCCTGTTACCCTAAAATGAGTTTCGTGTGCAGCTTGTAAACTCTGCATCACCTCTGTTAAATTAAAATGGATCAGTCAAGTGTCAACCAGAATCACTAGTAAGTAATGCCACTGAGCTATGGCTGTCAACCAGTGCCTGACAAGATGTAAAATTCATAATCATGCTGCCCATCTCGACCACTTGGCTTTCTGTGGCTGTACAAATGCTGCGCAGAAATGCAACAAATTAGGTTTTATTAGTTTCAAGAATTCTGACAGGATAATTTCAACCCATGTTGTCTGTTCCACGCATGACTAGAGGATTGAGGGAGGAGTGAAAGACGAGGAGCATGTTACAAGTGCCATCGTACACTGCTGATAACAACAGGAATTCAATGCATTTGGTTTCCGAAAAGAAACAAGATTGCAGGCTTCCTCTCCTTGATCACAATGAATACGCCAGTCTATTGTTTTATACTGTTCGCAGATTCATGATGGTTAAGAGTAGCAGAGCTCCAATTCATTTAGACTTTGTAACCACTTCCCACAGTACACGCTATACGGAGTGGTCAGAGCTACGATTACATAAATACGTTTTGCATTTTTTTCTTCTGTGTCACCCAACATCCATGCACACTTGGGGGGAGGGGAGACGGGACGACAGCACTTTATTGCATTGGCTGATTGTCTTCCCCCTTCCCTTCTAACTTCATGGGGTTGAGGCCCACAGCGTCATCCCATCTCCTCTGCCGCAAGTGAAACTAGCTAATTCAGCACTCAAATCTGGAATCATACCAGTCGGTATCACATTTTCTAGATTTCTTAAAGCACTTCACAGAATGTACCGTAAAGTGGATTTACTATAAATTTTGTGGGCGAAACCCAGCAGCCAATTGCACACAGCAGTGTCCCACAAACAGTTGTGGATTGAGTGACACTTTCTGTTTTTAAAAGGAATTATTACACCTGGAAAGACGATCTGCCATTTGACTAACAATCAGGTTCCTACTTACTGCGAGGTAAACAGAGGTGAGTAGAGTAAGGAAACTTGCCCAATGTTTCGGTCGGATAATATGGCAAAGCTCATAAATCATAAGTTGACTTAAAAAGTGCAGGTATCTAAAATAAGCTGGTGAGTTTTAGCAAGCTAAAAAAGACAAACACCCAGCCAAACGTGTTGTATTATCTATAATGGAATTTAGGCACATTATACAGTATATCAAATCTAAAGAATAAACTGTAGACGGCTTTCTCCATTAAGAGTACATAAAGTATATTTTCTCACATGTATACATTTTGCATTTCCTCACATGTATGTGAATATATGAATTTGTGACAGGGTGTGATCTTAGATTAGGAGAGAGAAATGGGTTAGGGCTGGAGAGAAAAGGGGAGGATTAGAAGCCATAGGAAAGAGGTGATAGCCAAAGAGAATAGGAGGATGGGGCGATGGAGGGGGAGAACTGAGAGAGGGTCAGGGGGGATGAAAGAGCGAGAGGGGGGGGTGGGGGGTGGTGAAGGGCTCTGGCAGAGAGAGGTTGGGAGGCTCCTGGAGAGAGTGAGGCGGGATGGGATACAGGTGTTGATGATGTGGTTGCACTCAGTGGGTGTGTTGTGGTTACTCACACTGTGTATGTGTTGTGCTTTCACACTGTGTGTTGCTGTCACATTGTTAGTCACACTGTGTTTCTGCCTTGCTCTTCCACTCTGTTTTGGTTTTGTGGTTGCTCTCACTGTGTCTGTTGTGGTGTGTGTATTATGGTTACTCTCTCACTCTCCGTGTGTGTGTGATTGCACTATCACTCTGCTTGTTGCTCTCACTGTGTTGTGGTTGTCTCACACTGTGGGTGTGCGTTATGGTAGCTCACATACACTATAATAAAATAATAATAATGCTTGCATTTGATATACATGTTGCTCTCTCACTCTGTGTTGTGATTGCTCTGTCACTCTGCACATTGCTCTCTCACACTTGTGTGTTGTTGTTCTCTGTCACTCTGTGTATTGCTCCCATACATTTGTATAGCACCTTTCACGGATGTCCCAAGGCGTTGGACAGACAGAGTTATGGACCCGAGCTGAGGATCAGGGTGAGGGAGGGTGGAGGGCAGTGGGGTTAGCAGGGAGATCGAAAGCATGGTCGAAGAGGAGGGTGTTGAGGTGGGTCTTGAAAGTGGCAAGGGAGGGGGCGAGACAGAGGGACAGGGGATGGAGTTCTAGATGGTGGGGGCAGAGTGGCAGAAGGCCCGCCCGCCGATAGTGGGGCGAGCAAGGCGGGGGATGCGAAGCATGCTGGATCCTACTGAGAGGAGGATGCGAACAGGGTGGTGGGGGGTTAGGAGGTTGAAGAGGTAGGGGGTGAGCAAGACCATGGAGGGCTTTGAAAGTGAGGACCAGGATCTTGAACTGTATCCTCTGTGTAATGGAAAGCCAGTGGAGTCGGGCGAGGATGGGGGTGATAGGGTCCCGGAGCCTAGTGCGGGAGAGGACACGGGCTGCAGAGTTCTGGATGATCTGAAGCCTATGGAGGGAGGAGTCGGGGAGGCCGACAAGCAGTGAGTTTGCATAGTCGAGCAACCACAGCACACAGTATGAGAGCGAGCAATACACAAACACAGTTATAGTTGCTTTCACAAACTGAGTTTGTGGCTTCCTCTCACACACAAACTGTGTGTTATAGTTGCTCTCTCACATGGGTTGCGTTCTCTCTCACTGTGTATTGATTTCACACTGTGCTGCTTTCTCACACTGTTTTTGTATATTGCTCACTCTCATACTGTGTGCTGTGGTTGCTCTCTCTCGCACACTGTGTTTGTGTATTGTGGTTACTCTGTGCTTGTTTGTTGCTCTCTCACACACTGTGTATTGTGGTTACTCTCTCTCTCACACACACTGGATTGTGGTTGTTCTCTCTCTCACACACTGTATTATGGTTGCTCTCTCTCTCTCACACACACACTGTATTGTGTTTGCTCTCTCTCTCACACACACTGGATTGTGGTTGTTCTCTCTCACACACTGTATTGTGTTTGCTCTCTCTCTCTCTCACACACACACACTGTGTATTGTGTGTGTCGGCCTTCCCAACTCCTCCCTCCACAGACTGCAGATAATCCAGAACTCTGCAGCCCGTGTCCCCTCCCGCACCAAACTCCGTGACCCCATCTCCCCCGACTCCATTGGCTCCCTATCCTTCAGAGGATCCAGATCAATATCCTGGTCTTCACCTATAAAGCCCTCCATGGCCTCGCCCCATCCTACCTCTGCGACCTCCTAACCCCCTACCAACCCGCCCGCTCCCTCCGCTAAGCCGGCTCTGGCCTGCTCCATGTCCCCTGACCCACCATTGGCGGGAGAGCCTTCAGCCACTCTGCCCTCAACCTCTGGAATTCCATCCCCCAGTCACTCTGCCTCACCCCCTCCTTAGCCTCCTTCAAGTCCCGCCTCAAGACCCTCCTCTTTGACCATGCCGACCACCCCCTCCCCTCTCCCCCACTGACCTCAGCTTTTGTCTGAAATGCTGTACATTGTCCAATGCCTTGGGACGTCCTCCCGACGTGAAAGGCACTGTACAAATGCAATTTTGTTGTTGTAGTTGTATTGTGGTTGCTCTCTCTCTACCACACTGTGTACTGTGGTTGATCTCTCACACATACTGTATTTGTGTGTTGCTCTCATACACGGTTTGTGTGTTGGCTCTCTCACACTGTGTATGTATTGTGGTTGCTCTCACACTGAATCTGTGTGTTGTTCTCACACACAACAACAATAACTTGCATTTATATAGCACCCCTCACGCAGGGTAGAGTCCCAGAGCAAAACACAAACACACTGGGCGTGTGCATTGCTCTCTCTCGCACATATACAGTGTTTATGTGCTGCTCTCACACACTGTGTACTGTGGGTACCCTCACACGCACGCACTGTGTACTGTGGGTACCCTCTCACCCACCACTGTGTACTGTGGGTACCCTCTCACCCACGCACTGTGTACTGTGGGTACCCTCACACACACGTACTGTGGGTACCCTCTCACCCATGTACTGTGGGTACCCTCACACACACGCACTGTGTACTGTGGGAACTCTCTCACACACACACTCTGTGCACTGTGGGTACCCTCACACGCACGCGCTGTGTACTGTGGGGACCCTCACATTCACACACTGTGGGGACTCTCTCTCACACGCTGTGTACTGTGGGGACTCTCTCACACGCTGTGTACTGCGGGGCTCTCTCTCACACGCTGTGTACTGCGGGGACTCTCTCTCACACGCTGTGTACTGCGGGGACTCTCTCTCACGCTGTGTACTGCGGGGCTCTCTCTCACACGCTGTGTACTGCGGGACTCTCTCTCACACGCTGTGTACTGCGGGGACTCTCTCTCACACGCTGTGTACTGCGGGGACTCTCTCTCACACGCTGTGTACTGCGGGGACTCTCTCTCACACGCTGTGTACTGCGGGGACTCTCTCTCACACGCTGTGTACTGCGGGGACTCTCTCTCACACGCTGTGTACTGCGGGGACTCTCTCTCATGCTGTGTACTGCGGGGCTCTCTCTCACACGCTGTGTACTGCGGGACTCTCTCTCACACGCTGTGTACTGCGGGGACTCTCTCTCACACGCTGTGTACTGCGGGGACTCTCTCTCACACGCTGTGTACTGCGGGGACTCTCTCTCACACGCTGTGTACTGCGGGGACTCTCTCTCACACGCTGTGTACTGCGGGGACTCTCTCTCACACGCTGTGTACTGCGGGGACTCTCTCTCACACGCTGTGTACTGCGGGACTCTCTCTCACACGCTGTGTACTGCGGGGACTCTCTCTCACACGCTGTGTACTGCGGGGACTCTCTCTCACACGCTGTGTACTGCGGGGACTCTCTCTCACACGCTGTGTACTGCGGGGACTCTCTCTCACACGCTGTGTACTGCGGGGACTCTCTCTCACACGCTGTGTACTGCGGGGACTCTCTCTCACACGCTGTGTACTGCGGGGACTCTCTCTCACGCTGTGTACTGTGGGGACTCTCTCTCACGCTGTGTACTGCGGGGACTCTCTCTCACGCTGTGTACTGCGGGGACTCTCACATTCACGCTGTGTACTGCGGGGACTCTCTCTCACACGCTGTGTACTGCGGGGACTCTCTCTCACACGCTGTGTACTGCGGGGACTCTCTCTCACACGCTGTGTACTGCGGGGACTCTCTCTCACACGCTGTGTACTGCGGGGACTCTCTCTCACACGCTGTGTACTGCGGGGACTCTCTCTCACGCTGTGTACTGTGGGGACTCTCTCTCACGCTGTGTACTGCGGGGACTCTCTCTCACGCTGTGTACTGCGGGGACTCTCACATTCACGCACTGCGTACTGTGGGTATCCTCACATTCACACACTGTGGGGACTCTCTCTCACACACACACACTGTGGGGACTCTCTCTCACACACACACACACTGTGGGGACTCTCTCTCACACACACACTGTGGGGACTCTCTCTCACACACACACATTGTGGGGACTCTCTCTCACACACACACTGTGGGGACTCTCTCTCACACACACACTGTGGGGACTCTCTCTCACACACACTGTGGGGACTCTCTCTCTCACACACACACACTGTGGGGACTCTCTCTCACACACACACTGTGGGGACTCTCTCTCTCACACACACACTGACTCTCTCTCTCACACACACACTGTGGGGACTCTCTCTCTCACACACACACTGTGGGGACTCTCTCACACACACACACACTGTGGGGACTCTCTCTCACACACACACTGTGGGGACTCTCTCTCTCTCACACACACTGTGGGGACTCTCTCTCACACACTGTGGGGACTCTCTCTCACACACTGTGGGGACTCTCTCACACACACTGTGGGGACTCTCTCACACACACTGTGGGGACTCTCTCACACACACTGTGGGGACTCTCTCACACACACTGTGGGGACTCTCTCACACACACTGTGTACTGTGGGGACTCTCTCACACACTGTGTACTGTGGGTACTCTCACACACACTGTGTACTGTGGGTACGCTCACACACACTGTGTACTGTGGGTACTCTCACACACTGTGTACTGTGGGTACTCTCACACACACTGTGTACTGTGGGTACCCTCTCACACACTGTGTACTGTGGGTACCCTCTCACACACTGTGTACTGTGGGTACTCTCACACACTGTGTACTGTGGGTACCCTCTCACACACTGTGTACAGTGGGTACCCTCTCACACACTGTGTACAGTGGGTACCCTCTCACACACTGTGTACTGTGGGTACCCTCTCACACACTGTGTACTGTGGGTACTCTCACACACTGTGTACTGTGGGTACCCTCTCACACACTGTGTACAGTGGGTACTCTCACACACTGTGTACTGTGGGTACTCTCACACACTGTGTACTGTGGGTACCCTCTCACACACTGTGTACTGTGGGTACCCTCTCACACACTGTGTGCTGTGGGTACCCTCTCACACACTGTGTGCTGTGGGTACCCTCTCACACACTGTGTGCTGTGGGTACCCTCTCACACACTGTGTACTGTGGGTACCCTCTCACACACTGTGTACTGTGGGTACCCTCTCACACACTGTGTACTGTGGGTACCCTCTCACACACTGTGTGCTGTGGGTACCCTCTCACACACTGTGTACAGTGGGTACCCTCTCACACACTGTGTGCTGTGGGTACTCTCACACACTGTGTGCTGTGGGTACTCTCACACACTGTGTGCTGTGGGTACCCTCTCACACACTGTGTGCTGTGGGTACCCTCTCACACACTGTGTGCTGTGGGTACCCTCTCACACACTGTGTGCTGTGGGTACCCTCTCACACACTGTGTGCTGTGGGTACTCTCACACACTGTGTACTGTGGGTACCCTCTCACACACTGTGTGCTGTGGGTACCCTCTAACACACTGTGTGCTGTGGGTACCCTCTCACACACTGTGTACAGTGGGTACCCTCTCACACACTGTGTGCTGTGGGTACTCTCACACACTGTGTACTGTGGGTACCCTCTCACACTGTGTACTGTGGGTACCCTCTCACACACTGTGTGCTGTGGGTACCCTCTCACACACTGTGTGCTGTGGGTACCCTCTCACACACTGTGTGCTGTGGGTACCCTCTCACACACTGTGTGCTGTGGGTACCCTCTCACACACTGTGTACTGTGGGTACCCTCTCACACACTGTGTACTGTGGGTACCCTCTCACACACTGTGTACTGTGGGTACTCTCACACACACTGTGTACTGTGGGTACTCTCACACACTGTGTACTGTGGGTACCCTCTCACACACTGTGTGCTGTGGGTACTCTCACACACACTGTGTACTGTGGGTACCCTCTCACACACTGTGTACAGTGGGTACCCTCTCACACACTGTGTGCTGTGGGTACTCTCACACACACTGTGTACTGTGGGTACCCTCTCACACACTGTGTACTGTGGGTACCCTCTCACACACTGTGTACAGTGGGTACCCTCTCACACACTGTGTACTGTGGGTACCCTCTCACACACTGTGGGTACCCTCTCACACACTGTGGGTACCCTCTCACACACTGTGGGTACCCTCTCACACACTGTGTACAGTGGGTACCCTCTCACTGGCACACACTGAGCTGAGCGCTGTCACCCTTATTGTGTCTCATTGTCTCGCGGGGGGTAACGGTCGGCGCTCGAGCAGACAGGCGGCGGCGACAGTGCGCAGACTCCGCGCAATCACACCCCACACACACACACACACACACACGGAGATCAGAGAGAGGGCGCGGGTGCGCCAACAGCCAGAGCCCCCAACCCGGCCCAGCCCAGCCCAGCCCGGCCCAGCCCGGCCCGGCCACCCCCCGGGAGACAGCTGGTGAAGAAACCCACACCCACCTGCTCCTCCATGGGAACGCGCTGCGCCGCCCTCACTCCGTCTTTATAATCCCCGCTCCGGACTGGCTGACCCCCGGTCCGGCCCGGCCCGGCCGCCGTGTCCGGGAGCCGCTGGTGTATGTCGGTCGGTCGGTCGGTACCGCGGGCTCTGACGCTGCCTGGCCGGCCACCCGCCCGCCCGCCCGCTCGCTCCGGCGGCCAATCGCTCGCTCGGTGTCTTGGAGCCTTCGCGTTATTCTCCTGAGCGGAACTGAAGACGCAGCCGGACGGACCGCACAGAGCGTTCGTATCAACACCGGAAGTCAGCTTCACCGCTCGCGAGGGGGGGGGGGGCGGTGCGGCAGCAAATAGCGCCCCCTTCCTCTGTGTCTCTTTGTGTCCGTCCCGCTCGCACACGTACACCTTCCGCGCCTGCGCACCTCACCCGGCACCTGAGAGGGTGAGGAAGCGGGACTTCATCCGACAGCGTCCGTCTCTCTCTGCGCCTGCGCGCACTCGTCCACATCTGGGCAGTGTCCTCACTGCCAGCAGCCACAGCTGGTGCTCAGTGCAATGTCACGGACACATCAACAAGAGCCCCCCCCCCCCCCCACACACACACACACACTCACACACACACACACACACTCATTGTTTCTTTCTCAAACACAAGAAGATGCTTAAATATGGTTTGCAACACAAAGTGGAAATATTAAACTTCCTTAATATAACTTATACTATTGCAATACTTCACCTAATTCGGGGCTCATCACGTTATCCTCTGTACACCAACTTGGTTTAACACAGTTTTGTAATAGGAAGTCACTTTCAAATGTTTTACTAAAGTGGGAATAGTTCGCCCTCTTCTGGATAGAGGGCTTTGAAGCAGAGCTATGACTTTCGTCGGAATGATATATAAGGGAAACATTCCTACAAGTAAATAGATCAATACAGAATTTCTTGTTTTCATAGTTTTTTTTAAAAAAAATGATGTATATACATACCTTTTAGGTTTTATCATATAAACCTTATTTTAATCAAACAGAAAAGCAAATAATGCATTACAGTACAATCAAAAAAATCACAATATAGTTACCTAAAGCTTTATCTTATGGAGGTTGAATTACTCACTTGCGTATTTTAACCCCATTTAATATGAATGTAAAGCCTACAGAAATAATAATCTTTTAAAAAAAACAATAATAATTTGGTCACTCAATCCACGACTGTTTGTGGGACACTGCTGTGCACAATTGGCTGCCACGTTTCGCCCACAAATATACAGTCAATTCACTTTACAGTATATTCTGTGAAGAGCTTTGAGAATCTTGAAGACTTGATAAGGCGCTTTATCAAATGCAAGGATTCTTCTTATTATAAATGTTTCTTTCAAAAGTTCTAAATTCATACTTGTTTTGGTTTTCTCAGTAAATATATAACAAATTGGATACCTACAGAGGAACCTTTGGTTATAAACAAACTTGCTGATCAGGCTGAAGGTCCATTGTTGGTCAGCAGAGTTCAAGGCTGGATGAGATAAATGGTTGATGAAAACTGACATGAAAGGCGCTATATAAATATAAATTTGTGTGTAACTTTGTGTCTCTTTGACTGCAAACTGCTGTATAAATGCAGTTTGTTGTTTGATGTTGTTGAGGTACAGGTTCTAGGAACACGGTTTTACTGTGCAGTATTTTAGTGGTTGTGTCACTGGGGGTGGTTGGGGAGGGGAGAGATAAACTTATCACGCTATAGTGGGTGAAATGCGAGACAAAATAAAAGTTATTTTTCTACATGTGTTCTGTCATCCACTCAGCTAAGTCTCAGCTAACGTACACCAGAGCTCTCTTCCCTGAATAACGTGCACCGGAGCTCTCTTCCTTTGTCCCCATCTCTCCCTGAGATTGATAGATTTTTAAAAACTAAAGGGATTAAAGGATATGGGGATAGGGCAGGTAAATGGAATGAGGTTAGAAGATCAGCCACGATCTTATTAAATGGCGGGACAGGCTCGAAGGGCCTATTCCTGTTCCTATTTCTTATGTTCTTAAAGAAAGTTTTCCTTAATAGTTGATGGGATTGCCTTTCCCTCAATGTGGGTGAAAACAAATAGATCGACTGTGGGTAACACACATTAAGTTTACTAATCTTGATAAACTGTTATCTTATAAATAATTCCCCTACCCCCGGGTTTCGCCCACAAAATACAATTTATTCAGTTTACAGTATATTCTGTGAAGCACTTTGAGACGTCTCAATGACATGATAAGGCGCTGTATCAAATGCAAGGATTATTATTATATTATTCCCCACCCACTAGGGTTTAAACCCAAAGAAATCAGCAAGCTATTTACTGAGAATGAGTGCTGGAAGTGAAATTCTCACCAATTCATACAGAATTACGTGGAAGAACACATTTGGAAAGCATCCCAAAACACGGCAACATACTTTGATCTCGCTGAAAGTGATTTCACAACTGATGAGACAACTGATGTCACGGTTATTTACAAAAAGATCCAATAAATGATGTTCATTTCCATCTGCAAATATTTAACCTTGAACAGAAAGTGATGCCTGCATCTTCACAAAGCAAATAAACATGTAGGTAGTAAAGTTGTCACTGAAAACATTAGGCAGTTTGTACATTTTACTATTTTGGTATAAATTTATATTTCTGTGATTCTGTGTGATTCTACCCCCCCCCCCTCCCCCATCACTTCTTCTACTCTGCCAACTGTAGCCTACTTCATATATCTCTCCACCACCTCCCTCCTTTCAAAATCCATCTAAAGATTTATCTCTTTGACTGCACCTTTAGCCACATCCCACCTCCCTCTTCCCTGCTCAGATTGTCTCAGTCTGCCCTAAACTCCTTTACCCCCATCTCTCCCTCCTCCCGTTCCACAACAGCACCCATATGAAGCCCACCACCTGCTGCTTCAACCCCCTCCCCACTGTTGTGATCCCGCTTCATAAATAAAATTGTGAAGATATGTTAACCCTTGTAGTCGAAAACATGATCTGAATCAATGGTTAAAAATGCTTATGTTGAATAGACATCGTTTTGATTAATGGCTAAAAACGATGACGTGGACTAGAAAAATGTCAAGATGTGTTTATTACAGCTGAAGTTTGTTAAATATGTTTTTCATAACAAATTTATGTTTGTGTTAACAATGTTCTCTATAACAAATCAACTTTAATAACAATTCTACAGGTGTAGTAACAATTCCGCAGGTTACACTTTGTTGATGTTCTTTTATAACAATAATGATTCTGCAGGTGTATTAGTTTACGTGAGGTGATTGCTTCAGGGATATGATGATGGAAAGATTTTACATTCTCATCCTCACTGTGGAGAAAACAATTCAAAAGATATATGGTTGAACTATAATTTGCTCAGCTTAGGAGACAGCTTATCAGGTGCTATCCACACAAGAGCCAGCTTTCATGTGATGATATATAATAATAATATTCCTTGCATTTGATATAGCACTTTTCACGTCTTCTAGATGTCTCAAAGCGCTTCACAGAATATGCTGTAAAGTGAATTGACCGTATACTTCTGGGCGAAACGTGGCAGACAATTGCGCACAGCAGTGTTCCACAAGCAGTCATGCATTAATAATAAAAATAATCCTTGCATTTGATATAGCGCTTTTCACGTCGGGAGGACGTCCCAAAGCGCTTCACAGAACACACTGTAAAGTGAATTGACTCTATATTTGTGGGCGAACGCGGCAGCCAATTGCGCACAGCAATGTCCCACAAACAGTCGTGGATTGAAAATGACCAATTTATTATTGTTTTTTTTGTTTGTTTGGAGGGATTATTATTAGGCGTATGAATGGTTAAGCTTGGGAATATGAAGTGGTGAAGCAAATGTGTTGTCTTCGGGGTTGAAATCCGTCAGACTGAGACTGTTGCATCGTTTCATGAACTTTCGTTGACTCCAGCAATTTCAGGAAGAAGGAAAACTGCAGAAATTCCAGAATGTCTGAAATTGGTTGAAAATAATGGGAGCAGAATAACAACATATAACAACTGTCAAGTAAAGTACACAACTGGTCTTATTCTGCTCATTGCCCAGAACCCAACTCCACACAGCTTCTGGTCACTCAACTCACTGCCGACTGCTGGCTGATACAATCAACCAATCCCTCTCCTCAGGCTCTGTCCCACTCCACCTCAAAGTCACTGTCATCACTCCTCTCCGTAAAAATCCTACCCTTGATCCCTCCAAACTCACACACTTCAAACCCATCTCAAACCTGCCCTTCCAAAGTTTTGGAATGTGTGGTTGCAAATCAACTTCACTCACACCTCTCCCTCCACTCCCTACTCAAACCCCTCCAGTCCAGTTTTCGTCCTGTCCACAGCATAGAGACAGCGCTCATTAAAGTAACAAATGACATCCTCTCTCTCTGTGACCAGGGCTCCCTCTGCCTCCTTGTTCTCCTGGATCTCTCCACTGTGTTCGATACAGTCTCTCCCTCAGACTCTCCGAACCCATGCGCAACTTAGGTGTCAGGTTTGATCTCCAGCTTTCCTTTCTACCACACATCCATTCTCTGACCAGGATCACTTTTTTCCATCTCCGTCATATTGCTCAACCTCATCCATACCTCACAACAGCCACAGCTGAAACCCTCGTCCATACCTTTGTCATTTCATGGCTGGACTATTCCAATCCCCTCCTCGCTGGTTTCCCCAGCTCCACCATACACAAAATTCAATTAAACCAAAACTCTGCCACTTGGATACTCACCACGAAAATCTACACCCGCATCACAACAGTCCTTGCCAGGCTCCACTGGCTCCCATTCACAGAATGGATCGACTTCAAGATCCTCTCACTCTTTTTCAAATTCCTTCATGCCCTCGCACCTTCCTACCACTCTGATCTGCTTACCCCCACCCCACCACCCGCTGGGATGGCTCTGGCCTCCTGTTTGTCCCTCGTGCTCTCCATTCTACTATCAGTGGTCGTGCCTTCAGCCACTATGCCCTGAAACTCTGGAACTTTCTCCCTCAATCCCTCTGCCTTGCCCCCTCCCTCCCTCCCTCCCCACCTTCAAATCCCGCCTAAAGACCTTCCATCTTGATCGTGCTTACGGTCATCTTCCCACTTCCTCTCCCTCCGACTTGGTGTCAGACTCCGGAACTCTGAAGAGCTCCAGGACGCTACCCCACGTGAAGGCTATATAAATGCAAGTTGTTATTAATACTGTCGGCCTATGGCATAGTGTCTGAAAACGGCAGTTGTTTTCTGCACAATGATGACCCTGAGTGTTGCATTGAGTAGCATCAACAAGTCCACTGAAAATGCCCAAGACAATCTGAAAAACTAAAGAGCAGTGTGAACCAGCTGCGTTTCAGCATCATAGCCAGCTACAGTATCCATGCACTGGAAGGGAAAATAAGTATTGGTGCTAGCATGTAGCTCTGCATTAATTGTCATACACTGCCCACAAGCATCTGTGTCAGCGCTGAAATAGATGTATTAGTCTATGTGTGCTCATACATCTATATTAATCCATCTGTAGACTCAAACCAGATGTTAACCTGGTCTAGTATTCATTGGTACAGATCTATCATTAGCTGCTACAGTTTTAAGCCTGAAAATGAGCATGAAAATAGGGCTTCAATTTAATTAAGGAATTCAGATGACATCATAAACTATGGCAGCAAAGACCAAATGATTCATAGACATATCTGAATCACAAGATTTAGTTCCAGTCTTTTACTTCACCTCCGACATTGATTATTGTTGCAAATAAACACTGTGGTTTCAATAAATTGAAATGTTGGCAATGGTTAAAAGCATAGATTGAGACAATTGTATTGGGGCTCTATTGAATAAAAGAGTTGAGATTGACAGGAGCATATTTATTAGGAAAGGATTTTGCTGTTGGGAAACAAATGATGAGGCTCTGAGAACATAAGATCTTTTGATTTCAAACCACATTGGTTATATTTAGCATTGAAATGCAGGAAACACATTTGCAGTTCATTGTTTAAACAGAGTAGTTAAACAAAAAGAAGCATTTAAACTGAAATTTTAAAAATATCAATGTTAATCAATTGTTAGGCCTGCTTCTCACCGGCACCGACATATCGGATCCTGAGCAGGGTGGGTGTACCGAAGGCCATAAACACAGCCTCCATGCCTGGTACACTTGCACGCTTTGCAACACGAGACTGGTCTGGTTAAAAACAATGCACTGAGCCACTCCAATGGATAGGTCAGAAGGAAAATAATTAATTCTCCATCTGACACTGAATGTGCTTGCCTACAAAATACAATCTATATTTTAATATTTTAAAACTACATTTTACAGTATATATTTGAGTACATCCTCCTCACTTGAAGGCACTATATTAAATGCAAAGATTATTATAATCTAAATACAGGCTGAAATTCAGGGGTTACGAACTGTTGGTTTTCAGGTTTTAGGCATGACTTGAACATTTTCTATCCAAAACCAAAGGTGAAATTCGTCCACATTGATGATCACTTCTGCAAATTGCATGCAGTAATTTGAGTTATGCCCAAAAAGTTGACATTGGATTTAATTTTGAATTGATCTTTTGGCTGGCTTCTTGGGTTGAATCCAACCACACCAATGGGATACAAATCTGCTTTATGAGCTGGCATGAGTATGCACACATGCACAGCGGTGGCATTGGACTTGGACCGCGAGAACATCAAAATGGCTGGCACGTCACAACCTGTCCTGTAAAGGTCCTCCCACTGCACTGAAGGCTTTCATAGAATCATAGAATTATACAACAACATTACAACAAGATTCCATTTATAAAGCGCCTTTCACGTCAGGAGGACGTCCCAAGGCGCTGCACAGTTGGGTCATGACCCGAGCAGGGGGGAAATGGTCAGGGTGAGGGGAGGGAAGGAGGGAGAGAGGAGGGGGGAAATGGTCAGGGTGAGGGGAGGGAAGGGAGGGAGCGAGGAGGGGGTAGAGAGTCGAGAGGGAGCTGAAGGCACGGTCAAAGAGAAAGGTCTTGAGACCGGCCTTGAAGGAGGAAAGGGAGGAGGCGGCGAAGTCACTGGGGGATAGAGTTCCAGAGCCTGGGGGCTGAGAGGCTGAAGGCCCGACCACCGATAGTAGGGCGGTTGGGCGGGGGACGTGGAGCAGACCGGAGCCAGAGGAATGGAGGGTACGGGCAGGTAGGTAGGGGATAGTAGGTTGGAGAGGTAGGAGGGAGCAAGGCCGTGAATGGCCTTGTAGGTGAGGATGAGGATCTTGAAATCAATCCTCTGGGGGATGGGGAGCCAGTGGAGGTGATCGAGGGTGGGAGTGATGTGGTCCCGAAGCCTGGGACAGTACACGAGCTGCAGAGTTCTGAATGACCTGCAGCTTGTGGAGGGAGGTGCCGGGAAGGCCGGCGAGGAGAGAGTTCCCATAGTCCAGCCTTGAGGTGACAAAGGCGTGGACCAGGGTTTCAGCAGCGTGAGGGGTGAGGTAGTGCCGTAGTCTGGCGATGTTCCGGAGGTGATGGAAGGCAGTGCCAGTTGTGGCGCGGATATGAGGGAGAAAGGAAAGCTCAGGGTCGAACAGAACGCCGAGGTTCCTGACTGGCTTTGAGAGGTGGAGAGTGCAGCCTTGGATGCTGATGGTGTCAGCACCTGAGGTGCGGAGGCGCTGACGTGAGCCAATTACATTTGTTTAGCGCGTTTCACATCGGGAGGACATCCCAAGGCGCTGGACAGACAGAGCTATGGACACAAGCTGAGGGTCAGGGTGGGGGAGAGGGGAGTTCAGGGGGGGGGGAAACGAGGGAAATCGAAAGGACAGTCAAAGAGGAGGGTCTTGAGGTGGGTCTTGAAGGTGGTGAGGGAGGGGCTGAGACGGAGGGCCTGCGGGATGGAGTTCCAGAAGGTGGGTGCAGAGTGGCGGAAGGCCCTCCCACCGATATTGGGGCGAGCGAGGCGGGGGACATAAACCAAGCCAGAGCCCGCTGAGCGGAGGGAGCGAACGGGGTTGTAGGGGCTTAAGAGGTCGGAGAGGTAGTGGGGAGCAAGACTGTGGAGGGCTTTGAAGGTGAGGACCAGGATCTTCAACTGTATCCTGGGTGATGGGAAGCCAATGGAGTTGGGCAAGGATGAGGGTAATAGGGTCGCGGGGCCTAGTGCAGGAGAGGACACGGGCTGCAGAGTTCTGAATGATCTGCAGTCTATGGAGGGAGGAGTTGGGGAGGCCGACAAGCAGTGAGTTTGCATAGTCGAGCCTCGATGTAGTGAAGGCGTGTATGAGGGTTTCGGGGGCCTGCGATGTGAGACAGTGTTGGAGCCGGGCGACGTTGTGGAGGTGGGGAAGGCAGAGCAGGTCATGGCACAGATGTGGGGTAGAAAGGATAGTTGAGGGTCAAACAAGACCCCAAGGTTGCGGACTGGCTGAGTAAGGTGGAGTGTGCAACCATGGATGTTGATGCTGTCAGTGCCTGAGGTCAGGAGGCGTTGACGGAAGCCAATGAGGAGAGCCTCGGACTTGTTGATGTTCAACTGAAGAAAGTTGGCTCTCATCCAGGACTTGATGTCTGACAGACATTCTGTCAGGACAGCAGTGGTCCTGGAGTCAAGGGTGGAGGCAGAGAGATAGAGTTGGGTGTCATCCACATACATGTGGAAGTTGACTCCATGTCTACGGATGATGTCACCAAGAGGGAGCATATAGATGTTGAAGAGGAGGGGACTCAGGACACAGCCCTGAGGAATGCCGCACGAGACGGTCCAGGGGCAAGAGGAGAAACCGTTTGAAGAGATGAAGTGCAGGCAGTGTGAGAGTACGATTTGAACCAGTCAAGGACAGCGCCGTGGAGGTTGAGGTGAGAGGAGGTGGATGAGGATAGAGTGGTCGATGGTGTCGAAAGCAACAGAGAGGTCAAGGAGGACGAGGAGGCAGAGGGAGCCCTGTCGTACATGGACAGAATGTCATTTGTCACTTTGACCAGGGCTATTTCTGTGCTGTGAGCGGCACGGAAACCTGATTGAAGGGGTTCGAGAAGGTAGTGGTGGGAGAGGAAGGAGCGAAGCTGAGAAGGAACAACTCGTTCCAAGACCTTGGAGAGGAAAGAGAAGTTGGAGATGGGGCATAGTTAGGGAGTAAAGAAGGGTCCATGGAGGGTTTTTTAAGGATAGGAGTGATGACAGCAGTTTTTAAAGGGGTGGGAACAATACCAGAGGACCGGGAGAGTTTAACCATGTCACTGAGTAGAGGGGCAAGGAGGTGGAGCTGGGAGGTAAGTAGTGGGGTAGAGATGGGGTTGAGGGAGCAGGTGGTGGGTTTCATACAGGTTATGGTTTGATGAGAAGGGGAGACGGGTTCAAAGGTGTGGAGGGAGGGATGGGTAGGGGCTGGGCGGGGAGGAGATGGGGAGAGGGTAGCAGATGCAGTGGCAGAGGCAGCTGAGCGGATTCCCTCGACTTTGGATTCGAGGAAGTCCAGCATCGCCTCACAGTTGGCATTTGAGGTGAGGATGGGTGAGACTTGAGAGGATGGGTGGAGGAGTCAGTTCGTGATGGAGAAGAGGAGCCTGGGGTTGTCCTTAGCCTCCAAGATTGTCTTGGGAGTAGAACAACGATATACAGCACAGGAGACCCTTCAGCCCATTGTGTCCATACCAGCTCTTGAAAGAGCTGTCCAAATTAATCCCACTCCCCCACTCTCCCCATAACCCTGCAAATTTGTCCTCTTCTAATATCTATACTTCTCTCTTGAAAGTTGTTATTGAAGCGGCTTCCACACAGAATATACTGTAAAGTGTAGTTTCTGTATATGTTGTGGGCAAAACTCGTCCGACAATTGCGCACAGCAGTATGCCATAAACAGTCGTGGATTGAATGACCAAATTTTTTTTTAAGGGATTATTATCCCCAGAAAACGATTCGCCAATTGACTAACAAGCAGGTTCTTACTTACTGCTAAGTAAACAGAGGCATGTTGTTATGTGCAGAGTAAGGAAACTTTGTCCAAGGTTTCACCCTGCCTGGGAATCAAATCCAGGTCCTTTCACTTGCAATTCACAAATGCAAATATATTCTCAGTTCAAACACAAAATATTGATTTCAATGAGGAGTTTCATGGCAAATGAATTCTTCACTGAATGGATCTTCCAAGTCTTAGAACAGAGGAGTCGAGTTAATTTTCTCTCATGAAAATGCCAATATTAATACTCACATAATGGGTCACTTGCAGTGTCCTAACAATCTCCATCAGTCCTCCTTCTGTCACTGGTATCAGTCCAGTTCTTGTCTTGCATGCATTGCTCACACAAGTATCATACTCTTATCTCTGTTAACTTGGGAGTAAATGACTTGCTGTTGTGGCTGATGATACCCATCTGCCTTTGAGGAACAGAAAGATATAGAGCATTTTGACCAAGAAACACATTTCTACCTTATAGGAAGACACCAATAAAACCATATATGAATTTAGAACTTCAGTCATTTTTTTAATGCTGGAGTATGGATTGTGCCAGGACAAAGCCTCTGAAAATAATAACATGGATTTTGACGAAGGGTCCTACCCAAAATATTAACCTATTTTTCCTCTTTCAGACACTGACAACTCACAAAATAGGCAACAGGCAAAAAGATGCACAACAATAAAATAAAAGCTGTCTTCACATACATCAATGCATCATTTACCAATTTGCCAGTCACAGACACTATTTACATTCGCTGCATTTTTATTGACAGTGTCCTTCATAAAAATAGCACAGATCTACTGGCAAGTAATAAGAATGCGTATTTCTTCACAGTACCGAGCATGTCTCAAGGCTCCATGATGCTCATTGCCTGCCTGCTGCCATCGAAGTTAATTTAGTTGTTCATTCTCTGCCTAGTTGAATACTTGGCTGCAACAGAGCATTTCCACTTACGTGAGGCGTATATAGACGGTGGGGGAAATGGGTGGGGGTAATATAACCCTGGATTCACTGCACCTAAATTCAAAACCAGGAAATCTCAAAGCTGTGCACTGAGAAATAATTCAATTTCTGTGAACAGTTGAGAAGGAAAACAAACTGCACCCCCCTCCATTAATACTTTAAGATTATTGACTGCCAGACATCCAATAAAATGAAAACAAATGCCAAGTAATTGTGTATTAATTGAAATGTAATTTTTTTTAAACAAAGTTTATACAATGTTGATAACACTGAGAACATAAGAGAGAAAAACGCATCTGTCGTCAAATTGCCCAGTCACATTGCAACCCCGCCCAAACTGGGCAAACCAGCGATCAAACAAGTTTGTTGGACAAAGCCAGTTAGATATTCCCAAATCTGTACATGTTTATTGTAATCCACAGAGACTCATTCGCTGTCCTATACAGGGGAGGGGACACAATTGATCAGAGTACAAAATCAGGATCTTTCAGTAATTAATATTAAAAGTCAAGACAGTTTTGAAATTCAAGCTTTTTTAGCCTCATTGTAAAACTGTATGTTTTAGGTTGAATTTCAACAATGTACATTAGTAAGAGTATACGAAAGAAACAACAGTGGATTGATTCGATGTTAACATTTGCAAAAAGAATTTCATAATTAATAATAATATTTAAAATGTTATGTGGCATTCTCCCCCCGCCTATGGCATCCACTGCATTGATAAGGCATAAAGCAAGCTTCTCTCTGCTGGGAGATTAAAGTCTGGACTTCAGCTGAGACATCAGCTTTTCAAGTTTGATGGCGAGAGTCATGTCACCTTTAATCTTCAGCTTCCCAGACATGAATGCCATGGTGGGTTTCAGTTTACCTGGAGCAGGGCGACAACAAAAGAGATGTCCAGTAAAATGAGAGGATAATGCAAGAAAAATGAACAGGAGCAAAGAGACAGACACCTGTGATCAAACTGGTCTGTCCTAACATGAAATAAACACATAAAATGCTCTCAATTCCCATATCCTTCATCCGCTTCTTTCGTAAATACCTCTATGCATTACCCTTTTGAATTTGCTGACACTTGCAACTCCACAATCCGCCACGGCAATCAATCATCACCCTTTATAATGCAGTGTCCAGATTCATTCAGCTAAAGCAACATTCTTAACAGTGCTGGAAACAAGAGCTCCCAAGCCACTTGTCAAACATCCAATCTGCCATCACTCTTCATCTGATGTTTAGAACAGGGTCAGAAGTATCTGGAATGAGTGTATGTGATATTTTTATTCCACTACAGATTGGATGTAAGAAGGATGCATCCTAATAAACCCACAGTGAAACAGGACATTTATATTTTTCTCACATTCACTTTCCTCTAGACCCAGCCCCTTTCCATCTCAGTGTGCTGTGCTGTTCCTGAGTGTCAACAGATCAGCTGGTCACTGAGCAGTACAAGAGAACAGCGCAGCCCCGATGGAAGTACCTCACCTGTGGTTGCCACCTCCCCCAAGGCACTTGGGAACAGACCTTGTGGGGTAAGGTAACAAGTCTCACCCCTCTTATTCCTCCTTGGCACTGACTGGATATTTGGGAAGTAAGGGCATTAAGAGATTGGAAACATTTTTATTTGGGAAATGATACTAAGACTCCTGTCATGATCTAATAAAATGTATAACAACAACATCAAAATTACATTTGTATAACAGTCTCAATGAGCTGAAGGGCCTCCAATGTTCCCATTATGTCAGTGTACCAACATCTCTGAGTCAATAGGCTACCTCTCAAAAGGATATGTGGCATTCCCCCTCATCCCACACCTTCCACCGCATTGATAATGGTAACTTGGAGGTACAAGAGAACAGGGCCTCTTACCCCTCTTACAAAAGCTGATTTTTTTCTTTTAATGACAACTTTCTCTTCCTCTCCTGGAAGAGTAAATTGCTTCCGTTGGGGGTGGGAGGGGGGTATGATTCTATACTCACCGGCTCAGTAAAAGACTAGTGTTTTGCACTTTGATAAATTGAAGCCGTTTCACTTCTTTTTTTAAATAAGAGCTGTGCTGAAAGGGTCTGTAACGGTTGTTAAGCAGCTTGATGGTTTGAATGGCCTCCTCCTACACATCCCACACAATCAGCAACTTGTGTGTTCTAGTTCTACAGGGTGACTACTGACCCCATCTCCCGCCACGAGAACTGCCGATAACTCACCTGCAAACATTTTCACAAAGTCTTCACTGGTCATGATCATCGATACGTCTGCCTTCCCTGGAGGGGCTCCATGCCCCAAGCTGCCGTTGGCGTTCTTCAGGTCAATGTACCATGTGCCTGGGTGTTCCCCTGGTTAGTCAATAGTAAAGTTGATATTCAGCAAAGATATTTTAATCGCAAGCACTCTTTGCATTTGATGATGTGCCTTATCATGTCATCGAGATGTCTCAAAGCGTGTACACTATACTGTAAAGTGAAGCGATTGTATTTTGTGGGTGAAATGTTATTAAAAAGCTCTTATGTTCTGCTCATCTGTTTGAGACATTAAACCGAGAACCTGTCTCTGCCGATACAGGTGGACGTTAAACATCATTAACACAGGGCTAGTCATTAGTGAGATCACCAAAGCCAGAGAAGAGAGTTTCTTCCAATGTCTTGACAAACAATCTCTCAAATAAAATGGGTTATTTACTTCATGTCTGTGGGACACTGTTGTGCACAAAATTGCCTATTGTGTTTACCTACAGTTGTTATCCTTTATAGTATATCGTGGAAGTGATCTTATACATCTCCCCACGTGAAAGACATTATATCCAGTATAAGGATTATTATATCGTTTATTATTATCACTCCAAGATGCAGAGAGAGTGTTCCAAGGCATAACTTTACGCTATCAAAAACAGTTCTCTATAAGAACCAAATTAGTAGCAGCACCCAGTGTGAATGGATGATTCTGAACCAACTTACCAGATAATTCAAATTGATACACCCCTTGAGTGCCTTTCACCACATCAGCATTGACAGCCTTCTCTAGAATTCTGAAAGTCTCTGCAACGGGTCCTTTGTCTGCTGCCGTTGCTGTCTGTGCTTTTCCTCCTCCAAAAGCAGGAACTCCACCTACAAAGCAAACAGATAAAATTTGAACAAATGTAATCGTCCAAGTTTAGGGCACTTTCGCTGAATGCTGACAAACCAAGAACTTAACAAGACTGACTGCCCCCACTCCACCCCCCCCACCCAAGCTGAAAATGCTCACCAAAATTCTGCATTTTCTTCACAAGTGCCTCAGGTTCCTCATCTAAAAAGAAATCTGGAAGCAGTGGGTGTCCTAGAACCAAATAGCACAGGTTACTCAAGTGACAGGAACTATTTACATCCAGTTATGTAAACAGTAGCTTTCCCCCAAAAGCCACCCAGTGTCTCTCCAGTGAGGAGCAACACCATATATCTCAGGGTTAATGTCGTTGTGTACGTACTGGAAAGTGTGTATAGTGGCTGTGTTGGTGACATATTGGAGGGTGTACAGTGCCCGTGCCCACTTGCTCATAATAATCCTTGCATTTGATATAGTGCCTTATCACGTCTTCGAGACGTCTCAAAGTGCTTCACAGAATATACTGTAAAGTGAATTGACTGTATATTTTGTGGGCAAAACGCAGCAGCCAATTGTTCACAGCGGTGTCCCACAAACAGTCGTGGTTTGAAGTGATCAATTTTTTAAATATATATATTTAAGGAATTATTATCCCCAGAAAAGCGATCCCCCAATCGACTAATAACCGGGTTCCTACTTCCTGCTAGGTAAACAGAGGCATGTGGAGTAAGGAAACTTGCCCAACATTTCGCCCTGCCGGGAATCAAACCCAGGTCTCTCTCTTGTGAAGTGAGTGCTCTAACCACTGAGCTACAGGACTCAACTCATGTACGGTGGAAAGAAAAAGGAATCCAACCACATTTCAGGAGAAGGTGGCAGAACATTTAAGGAGAAAGATTCCCTATAGACCTACAGCCATCCATATAACAGTAGGCAATCCTTCAACCCAATCTCTTAGTGTTGGTGAAACTGATGGAGAAAGTACCATACCTGGAGAGACCGCATAGACATCAAAGTCTTTGATTCCTTCCTGTTTGAGGATCTCTTCGTCAATGACAAAGTTTCCAGTAAATGTCTTCGGTTTTGAGAAAATGGCATACGCAGCATCAGCCATTATTTCTGGGTTTCTGCATTGGTTGCCCACCTCCGACCCTCCCAGCATAACCATCGCAGCCGTCTGAACCGCTGCAGGTTTCAGAAAAGAAACATTTTAATGATCACAAGATCTTCAAAAAAAGACTGAATATCTTGTTTGCAGTTCAACCAAGCTTTTGACCACCTTATAACACAACTTAGGTTTATAGAGCACCTTTCATGACAGAAAGTTGTCTCAAAGCACTTGACAATGCTGGCTGAGGACCAGGTTGACGTGGGAGGGGGGCGGGCGTGGAGAGGGTAAAGGTGGCCAAATGTGCGTATTTAGGTATTTAAATGGGTATTAAATAAAGGAGGGAGCGAGTGGGGAGGCACTGGATGGAAGTCCAGAGAGAGCTGAAAAATAGCTGAAAGCTCGCCTGCTAATTGTAGTGTAGATAGGGTGGGGACATGAAGTGGGCATGGTGGTGATGAGCAAAGGGAGTGGCCTGGTTGGTTTAGTTGAAGGTGGTTACAGAGGTAGGGTGGGGCGAGACTTTGTAAGGTGAGAATGAGGATCTTGAACTTGATCCCCTGGGGAATGGGGAAGCAATGGACTCAAGCGAGATGGGGGGTGGGTAGGTGATAGGCTCACTGAGCTTGGTGCCAGAGGCGACACAGGCTGCAGAGTTGTGGATAGTCAGCAGCTTGTGTAGTGAAAACCTGGGGAATCTGGTGAGCAGAACATTGAAGTAAACAAGCCTGAAACAAGTAATGAAAGCTTATTTCTCCCCCTCCCCCAGCTCCCCCTTCTCAGCCCCCCTCCACCTCCCCCTCAGCCCCCCCATCCCCTCCTCAGTTCAAGCTCCCAGTTGTTTGAAGAAGCTCTTTGCAACTCCCATCCCCCATTGTAAAAGGGACCATATAAATGTAAATTGCTCTTATAGTAATTTCAACAGCAGGAGGTAGTGTGGCTGAGTGCTGCTTTTAGAATGAAGTGAATTAAAGATTTTACTGCTGGTTTTACTAACCGAGACGGGCTTGGTTCAATGTCCACTTGGTTAATGAACAGCCTGTCTCATGTTGAATTTGCATTAAAAAATCGAACAACAAGCTGTTTTTTAAGCATTGAAAGGAAACAGATGAAGTCTTTTACAAAAACCAGTTTACTTTAGAAATCAATCCCATTACCAAACTCCCACTGCTGTAACAGTAGCATTAACAGTACTAATAAATTTGGCTAACATCATTTTTGTCTTGAATTTGATAGTGTCTCATCATGTCGTTGAGATGTCTCAAAGAGCTTCATAGGATAGACCGTAAAGTGGATTGATTTGGTATTTTGTGGGCAAAACATGGCAGCCAATTGCGCACAACAATGTCCCACAAACAGCCATGATACAATTTTGATGAATGACCAATTTTATTAAGGGGATTGTTGGCCAGAACACCGGGAGAGATAACTCCCTTTTCTTTTCGAACAGTGGGTGTCAAGGGATATGGGGTAAGGGTGGGAATTGGAGTTAAAGTATAGATTAGCCATGATCTTACAGAATGGTGGAACAGACTCGAGGGGCTGAATGGCCTACTCCTGTTCCTAATGCCATGGGATCTTTAGACCCACCTGAACAGGAAGAAGGGACCTCGGTTTAATGTGTCGTAATACAGAGTGCGCTCACCGGTCTTTGGCCACAAAGCATTTACTGCAATTTCGCCTTTGAATTCTTCTGCCATGCCCAGGACGCACATCGACATTCCGTATTTAGCCATGGTGTAAGCTGCAGACACAAAACCGAGAACATTACAGAGCTGCTGCTCAGCTCAGCCTCCTTTACCCTCAGAACAGCACACAATAGTAAAACTCTCTTTTACCTCATTTAACATGACCCTGTGTGACGTGGGGGTGGGGGGAATAGGAAGAAAGAAGATGCTGTGTGCTGGGATTTGAAAGTGGGGACAAGAATCTTGAATTCTTTGTATAAAACAGGACAGGGTCACCAACACCATCAAAATTAATGCACTTGGCTAAGCGTTTTTGATATCTGGACAAACACAAAACAAGGTTAATGGTGTGGAAATACAACTCTGAGGGGAAGAAAAATTATCCAGGGCTTGTTTCTGTCCCAAAGGCAGCATCACTCTTAACATAAATCAATTTGCCAGTGTGTAAAAAGGCCGACAATTGAGCAATCAATACAGCATTGTATCTACTGATATACAGTGTACAGAGATCGTAACTGAGCACACAGATGAGTCTTTCGCTCACCACAGTGGTTCTTGAACCAGATTGGATTCATGTTGAGTGGAGGACTGAGGTTCAGAATGTGTCCATTTTTGCTTTTTTTCAGGTATGGAATACACAATTTCGACCTAATGAGGGCAGAGCAAGAAACAAAGTGAGGTACAATATAAGAGAACAAATCTAATTTAAACATGCTCCACTTATAGATTTTAAAAAAAGGCAAAGTGTAAATTTGCACAATCAAAACACTTAGGGTTAGGGCTGTCTGTAATCCCTGAAGCGCAGGGAGTCAATCATTCCCTGAAGACCTTACAATACATGGCTGCAAAGTGGATACGTGCTGGTATGGGAGTGAGTCAAACTACGGATGGTCCCCAGTTCAATCCTGGGCTGATGTTAGCTTTACTATCCTCAGGTTAGGGAGGGGAGAATCAGACAGGTTTCCAGCTGGAAAGTGCGTGCATGGACTGTACATGAAGACAGGAGTGGATGTCATTCGGTTTAATAGAATCTCCTCACACACTGGTGCTGTAAAAGCTTTTAATTTGAGGCTGTGCATTAATGTGATTTCTATCCAGCAGAATAGTCCTGCGCATTTGCAAGGATGTGAAGACAGTTGGTCAAACACATCTTATAAATCTGCTGTCTATTTGCCTATTCTTTTTTTCTCAAGCTATGAACCATTTCCAGGCTTGAGTGTGTGATGGGAAGCCTGGCCCCAGGCCTATACTGATGTCTCTGGGACATCAAATGTCCTCCTCGTCGGTCTCCCCAGCTCCACTATCCACAAAAGCAAACTAATCCAACATCTACCGGCCGCATACTCACCTGCTCTAAACTGCGTACCCCCATCACACCAGTTCTACCAAGCTTTCCCTTTCACCATGCTTACGGTCACCTTCCCCATGATCGTGCTCCGCCACTGTTAAGCACTCTGGGATGCTACACTATATAAATGCAAGTTGTTGTTGTCACCGTGTAACCCACTTTTGGTTAGTGTAGAGGATAGATTTCCTTCCCCAATGTGGGAGCACACACCACACTGAGCCATGGTCAATACTGGGACTGACCATGGACTGTAGCACTGGAGAATCACTGATAAGAGGGCCTCAGCAAAAGAAAGAAAACAACTAATTTTTGTAGTGCCTCATCACAGGAGTTTTAGAGTAACTACACTCAAGCGTAGTGGCCCTTTTTGCATGCAAACACAACAGCAAAAGGGTTAGGGCTGTAATCAGATTTTACGAGAATGCCACTGAATTATCCCACAACGTATGTGAACATAAACTATCGACCACTCCAGAAATATTGTATTTCTTGCTGTGTACAGTAGACTCTGGATATTCATAAATATTTTACATCTTAACAATATATTGATCAGTTGTGCTTCAGTGGCGTCTTGCAGCACTAGTACATTTGAAATACACTTAGATATGTTTCCCTGTGTCAAGCAGTAATATCTCAATGCAAACTTGCCCCTCAAACTTTCACACAGTCCAAACCCTTCAAAGCAACAGGTCAGAAACCCTTTGGTTTGAGAACAGTCACCCCACATGACAAGTTCATTATATAACTGATCCAAATTACTTCAATTTCTCACAGAAACGTGGAGAGGAAAAGAAAGCCTGCCTGACACTCACACAGGAACAGGAGCTGTGGCTGAGCATGTTATAAAACTGCCTTTGAGAATAACGCTCATTCTGTATAAGGCAAACAAAATTTAATCATACCACCTTGGGCTGGGCTACTTAGTCGATAGTTGACCAGAAGGTTAAGATTTAATTTAACATTTTCAAACAGTTAAGCCTTCTGCGATTTCTGTGTGGTTTTATTCAACTGAAACTTTCAACTTTGCACAATATCAAGAAGTTCTCATTCCATCACAAGGTGGAAGCACTGCACTGTAATGCATCACACACGCATACACACACACACACAGCACTGTAGTGCATCTCACACACACACAGCACTGTAGTACATCACAAATACACACGCAGCACTGTAGTGCATCACATATACACATATATGTGGAGTCCTGTAGCTCAGTGGTTAGAGCACTCGCTTTGCAAGCGAGAGACCTGAGTTCAATTCCAGGCAGGGCGAAACCTTGGGCAAGTTTCCTTACTCCACACAGAGCCTAATAATAATCCCTCCAAAACCCAAAACAATAATAAATTGGTTATTTTCAATCTACGGCTGTTTGTGGGACATTGCTGTGCGCAATTGGCTGCCGCGTTCGCCCACAAATATACAGTCAATTCACTTTACAGTGTGTTCTGTGAAGCGCTTTGGGACGTCCTCCCAACGTGAAAAGCGCTATATCAAATGCAAGGATTATTATTATTATACAGCACTGTAGTGCATCACACACAGCACTGTAGTGCATCACACACACACACACACAGCACTGTAGTGCATCACACACACACAGCACTGTAGTGCATCACACACACAGCACTGTGGTGCATCACACACACACAGCACTGTGGTGCATCACACACACACACAGCACTGTAGTGCATCACACACACACACAGCACTGTAGTGCATCACACACACACAGCACTGTAGTGCATCACACACACACACACACAGCACTGTAGTGCATCACACACACAGCTCTGCAGTGCATCACACACACACATACAGCACTGTAGTGCATCTCACACACACACACACTGTAGTGCATCTCACACACACACAGCACTGTAGTGCATCACACACACACAGCACTGTAGTGCATCACACACACACAGCACTGTAGTGCATCACACACACACAGCACTGTAGTGCATCACACACACACAGCACTGTAGTGCATCACACACACACAGCACTGTAGTGCATCACACACACAGCACTGTAGTGCATTACACAGCACATAGTGCATCACACACACAACACAAACACAACACTGTTGTGCATCACACACACACTCCACACAAACACAAGCCACGGACCTTCTTAGACTGCACCCCTATGTTCATCAGAGGTCGACTTGCTTTTAAATGGCCTTCCATCTCCATATTACTCGATGGGCTTTGCTAACTCCCCAGATTACACATTTTCCCTAAATCAGTCTTTATGCAGTCAGGCTTCAGAAACAGCTTAATCCTCCATTGTTAAAGTTTGGCATAAACACAGAAGTCGCTGGGAACACTCAGCAGGTCAGGCAACGTCCATGGAGAGAGGAAAATGAGTTAATGTTTCAGACCAATGACCTTTTGTCAGAACTCAATGCCTTTTAACTTCATGCTGCCTGACCTACTGTGTGTTCCCAGCAACTTCTGTGTTTAAACCAGATTTTCAGCATCTGCAGTACTTCGCCTTTTGTTTATTGTCAAAGCTTCTCTCACTGCACCACCAGAGGGAGCAGGGCCTTAAATAGCAGGCTTGGAAATATCCTCCAAGTTGCAGTCTCATCCACAACAAAATTGTACCTCTTCACAAAGGGGATGGCGGGCAAGCGAGCGGCCAGAGCACTTGAGAATTGTAAAGCGAGCAAAAAATAAAATGATGGACGGCACTGAGCCATGCAGACCAGGTTCAATTCTGAGCTTGTTACATGGCCTCAGTTAGGGCAGCAGTAAGACACGAAAGTTGGCCTTCACAATCCTTGGCCAGGGAGTGAGGTAGGAGGCAGCAATCAGCCAGGGTGCCTGATCCTAATTGTTACCAGCAATTTCTGTAGGAAAGTGCATTCACGTGAAAAATGCCCAACGAAAACCTAGGTAGACACAGTACTCGCACAAAGAAAACTTCTCACCTGCCAAATATAGTGTTACACTTAATGGCAGCCAAGTAAATACCCATACTGTATTCACATGGCAGTCAAAGACATTATTACTATTAGAATATGATAACCTGAAGGAGGGGAATAGAGGTGAGCTTCTTGGTACGGGCTGGCTATTCTGGGGTGGCAGCAGTATTGGAAACTAGGCTCTGACATCTGAAACAGCCAACAGAGGAGACAGGATTGCTGCATAAAGGGACTGTAAATGGGTTCAGTCGCTGGTGTTACAAAAAGTTCTGTGTTCTAAGTAAAACGTCTTCATAGGTTTGCGATGAGAGTTTGGGGGAAGGGGTGAAGCATACACCTAAGCTCTTTGCAGCTGTATTTAGAACATTCTCAGTGAAGCCAACAAAATGCTAAACATCTGCAGAAAAAGCACAGGAGCACATTCAGATATTCTGTGAGGCTCAAGGACCCGATGGTGGCCCAAAAAAAAACACTGGCAGGCCGTGGGTGTGTGGGGAAGGAAAAGAGGCCATGTTTTGGGTGAAGCTTCCATGTTCGATGTTACACAGCACTTCTCTCCAGCATGTTACGTATCACCTACACACCTACTCTGGGAGGCATTTCTTTTATGTTCAATTGTAAATTTAAGAGGCTTTTTTTAATACATAGATGCAGAGCACGCCCTTTAACCAACACCCACACCAACACCCACACCAACACACACACCCACCACACTACACACACAAACTCACCTCACCCCCACACATCACAGTAGGTGTGCACCAGAAATTTGAAAGAAAAACATTGAATCCCATTATTAAATGTGATCAGTATAATAAAGTGTTCAGCCAGCAACAGGTCCTCCTGGGCTGTTTGCGCTGCTCTGGCTCATCTGTCACCAGGTTATATTGATGAGCTGCTCATGTTGGCTACTCTAGCACACGTTGCCAGGGAAACGTTACACAGCTGCTCGGAAGCAGCGCTTGGACCACAATTGTCAAACACACCAGAATGACGCACTTCCAAAACCATTAACTTGTCAACAGTGAATGATCGCTGCTTTTCGCACATTTTAAACCACACACTACATTGCTGAGGCTATATACCTACTTAATTCTTCCCTCAATGTTCCCCGCACCCCCAACATGTACCAACCAGTGGGTGGAGGGGATAGAGGTAACCAACTCCAAGGTTTCCATCAGCACACTGTAGGTGTCCAGCACAAGCGCAGTGAAAGTTACCTTTCCTGTTTTATCTAATATTATTTGTCACACATGCTCGCTCGCAGCCACATACTTGTGCTCATGTCCACACGCATGTGCCAAAGCGACGCACAGCACCTAATCCTTATGCATCAGACCTGATTTTCAGTAGCCAGCTTTGCTACAAACCACATAAGTTTTTATTTGCAGTCGAAAAGGTAAAGTTTAAGGCAGGACATAAAGAAGGATGGATGGATACGGGGAAAGAGGTAGGGAGGAGGTGAAAGAGTTCCACAGGTTAGGGTGTAGTATCTGAAGGCACGGCACCTGTGGTGGTGTAGAAGGGGACATGCAGTAAGACCAAGTTAGCAGAGCTGAGGGGGATAGAATATCAGAGATTGGAGGAGCATCGGTGTGAAGAATTTATGGCAAGGCACCCAAATTAGATCTGTTGGGAGATAGTGGAGTGTCGAGGACTGGGGTAATGGGCGTGTAGAGCTGTAGTTTATCCGGTTGAAGGCGGCAGAGTTTTGAATAAATTGGAGATCATGGACGATGGAACTGGGGAGACTGGTGAGCAGTGCATCTTAAAAAAAAATCCAAGCAGGAGGTAGCACAGGCATGAATAAGGATTTTGATGGGATTTGGTATGAGGCAAGGGGGTGGAGTGGCAATGTGACTGAGATGAAGAAAAGCAGTCATGATCAGAGGCTGGATGTGAAAGAGAAAGGAGAGCTAACGATTGAAGGTTCCACACTGGTTCAGTGAGTTTGAAACAGATGTTGGGGAGGTTAAAGCCAGATGTAAGGAGACAGAAGGAATATATGGCTTCTGTCTATATGATGGACTGATTCATTTGTAAGAAATTTTGGCTCATCGAGGCCTTGGCTGAAAGGAAAATATAGTGATAAATTGAGCAAAACAGGAGCAAACAACTGAAAGGAATCTGGACCAAATGAAAACTGAAAGGCCCCTAAAAAGGAGAGAGTATAGTGAAACAATAAGATCAGAGACTGATTTCAAAAATTGTTGGTGGAAAAGAATAAATTAAGCAGAGGAACAAATATGCACTGAATTGTATAAGAGTCTAATTTAATTAAACAAAGTTGGTATTGTTGCATTTTAATGTCTTGGTACAGATGAAAAGACTAATTTAAATTACTAATAACATACTCAATTAAATTTAATGCAATATTTAAAACTTAATTCTCTTAATTTAAATTGCAACTAGATCAATCTGAATATTAAAAACAGAGCTAAAGTCTACCTACAGCAGAGGTTCCCAACTGGCAGGGCCACAACAGCAACTTGTATTAAACAGTCCCATTTTAACATTGGTAAGATCAAAGAATAAAGTCTGGGGTCTTATAATCCTTCCATTTAACACAACGCCTTTCATATCAGGAGGATGTCTGATAGTGCTTTACAGAATATGCTGTTTAGTGTAGTGGCTGTGTATTTTGTAGAAAAATTGGGAATCTCTGAATTGGGAAGCCCTGCTACACAGCAAACCGTATTTTTCATATAAAGTTTAAAACCCCTCCCAAGATATTTTCCTCCTGTGCCATGTGTGGTGAAAGGGTATTGGTGCCAGGGGGAGGAGCAGAAAAGAGAAAGAGTAGAAAAGGTTAAATAAGGACAAACTTCCTTATTATCAGCTTATGCTGCTCTGAACCAACGGTTACTATAAACTTCCTAACTCACCGTCCTCATCTATATACTCCCTCTTGGCGAGGTCATCCGCAGATACGGGGTAAACTTCCACATGTATGCGGATGACACACAAATCTACTTTGGCTGCTGTCAACATCTTCACTCCTACGAATCTAAAATCCTCATCCTCTCTGAGCTCTCCCTCAAACTCACTGAACCAGTGTGCAAACTAGGCATCCTGTTCGACCCCCAACTATCCTTCCTTCCCCACATCTCGTCCCTGACCAGGACCGCCTTCTTCCGCCTTCGCCACATTGCTTGCCTCCAATCGTACCTTACCCCAAATGCAGCCGAAACCCTCATGCTTGCATTTGTCACCTCCTGCCTGGATAACTCAAATGTACTCCTTGCTGATATCCCCAGCTCCAGTATTCAAAACATCCAGCTCATTCAGAACTCTGCTGCCCGCATACTGACCCGGACTAAACTCACTGAACGGATCGACTTCAAGGTCCTCGCTCTCGTGTTCAAATCTATTCACTCCCTGGCACCTCCCTAACTCTCCGACCTCCTCACTCCCCAATCCACCACCCGGCATCTCCACTCGACTGGCACCGGCCTCCTGCTTGTCACTCGCACACTCTGCTCCACTGTTGGAGGTTGCACTTTCAGCCGTCACAAAACTGCGGAACACTCTCCCTCAATCCCTCTGCCTTGCCCCCACTCTCCCCTTTTTCCAGTCCCACCTGAAAACCTTGCTTTTCAACCGTGCATACGGTCACCTCCCCCCAGCTCGAAGTCATGCTCCCCCACTGTTAAGTGCTCTGAGACATTGCCCTGTGTGGAGGGCACTATATAAGCCCAAACTGTTTTTTTCTTAGGTGAGGGGCAGGAGAGAAAGACAATATTGAGGGCACTGTCCACACCCTGTCCTCCCACAGCACAGCCCATTCAGACAAAGCCTCTGGTTGTGTCGGACGCTCATTTGTCATGGTGAAATCCCTCCACGCTCATATTTGCTTTTTTTTCCCCAAACGTAATTCTATTCCGTCAAATTCAATACAGAGGCAAATTAAAAGATTCCAAGTAAGATTTTGCATGGCAGTAAAACGTATATGCAAACAATTCCTTCTCACCGTCCCCTGAAGCTGGTATTAATAGCACTGTAGCCACAGCAACCACCTAATATTCCCCCGTGTGTGCTGTGGGTGGAGTGAATCTCACTGCTGTGCTGCACCCTGCTCCTAGTACACAATAGAGAACACTGACAGCGCAACACAACACTTGCCATTTCACGTTTCCTTTGGGAAATAGCCCATTCCTCACCCTCCCATCACCATCCACAACATGCATTCAGTCTAATGTCATGTCTATTTCAACAACTTGTACTCACAGGGCATCGTTCACAAAGCGTTTTAAACTTCTATAAGGCTTCACTGTACAAGGGTTTTGGAGAGAAACTAACAAAGGAGCTTATTTTTAATGTTTGTTAATGGTATGGCTCTTCAGCATAGATTCGACTGACAAGAGATATTACTCCCAGGTGATGATCTGGCAACATGCAGTCTTTACACACAGGCTCTCAGCTCACCCATGGAAACACATATTATTATTATTATTAGATGTTGTACAATTCTAGGATTCACACCACCAAGTGAATCTGACCCAACCCAGGAAGTGTACCTTCAAACCCATGCACTAACCAGCTCTTCCAGAGTCACGCCTGTGACGTTTTCTCTGCACATGCGGCTCTTCCCAATTGTGGAGGTGAGACTAGCGGTATGTTAATGTCAGACTACCCATACAGGCTCTAGCCTGGGACTCAGCCCCCTGGGGAGAGAGGACGCAAAGTAGCCGACAATGCCAGCGGTAAGGCCCTTTCAGCATCCTAAACATGGAGAGAACGCACAAGAACTATTACTTGGGGGCACGGTCCCGACAATATGCACACAAATTGGTCCGGAGGGTCGCCTTATTGCGGGAATCAACCACTTTGTACTCCAAACGTTTCTATTGTGTGAGTGGTGTAAAGGCACCATGCGAACAGCAGGAATACAGATGCTGTTTATTATGCAATTAGTCTAGGCTGACCCTTCAGTGCAGTGCTGGGGAGCGCTGTAATATTGGAGGTGCTAGCGTTCGAATGAGATGAAGCTGCCTGTTCTGGGATCTTGCTGTGCAGAAACTGGCTGCCATATTCACTGACAAAAACAGTTGCTACAGTTCACAGGAATTATCTGTGAAAAAGCTTAGTGGTATTTTGACATTATAGGCGTTATATTACATGCGAGGATTATATTATAACGAATTAACGACCAAACAAAAAGATTACAGAGTTAATAATTAAGTCATTCTCTCCGCAGATGGTCTGCGCAGCTGTGGGTGGAGTGAATCTCACTGACAACTCGTATGACAAGCTTAATTATGAGGGTGTTTCCCTCTTGTTTGGACAGGAGAATGATAAGGCCAGAGATGGAATTTTGTGCCTTAAAATGGCTTTGAAATTCAATTCGTTTCAGGAAACAATGATGAGAAAAAGCTTCCCGTCAGGCAGGCAATTCCCGATGAAATGAATGACAATCTTGCAGAGGGTAATCAAGCAAGCAAACATTTTCCAATCTCGACAACTGTTTTGGCGACAGTCTCCTGGGAAAAGTCATCACTGAGCAGTAAAGTGGGTTGCACAACACATCTCTTTATGTTTCCTTGTTTGTCAGGAGCAATCAGAGGAAGTTAGTCATTCCCCTTATATAACGGCTGGAATGCATTTCCTTCACGGTAATGCCACGGCAGCTGCCATAGATATTCATTATGTTTTATTGTCCTGAACTGATGATTCAAGCTGACCAGGGTATTGGTATGACTGCTCTAAGCTACTCACTTAGTTAGGTCACTGTTTTCTACCTCAGTTCAACATTTCATCCAAAGCTATTTCCAATAATGCAGCGCTCCCTCAACAGTGCACTAGAGGGTTAACCTAGACTGAGTACCTATGGTTATTTTAGTCTGTGTAGGTCCAATAAACTTCAATTTGGCTTTATTTTATTGTGTCTGAGTCTGCCAGTGATCCTAATGCACAATTTATGATTAGACTCAGCCTTACTCAGTTGGTAGTACTCTCACCTCTTGATTCAGAAGGTTGTAGGATCAAGACCCAAGTCAGGACTTTGAACCTACATAGTCTCGCTGACACACCAACGCAGTGCTGGGGAGTGCTGAATTGTAGGAGGTGCTGTCCTTCAGATGACATGTTATACCGAGATCCCATTTGTCTAGTCAGGTGGACATTAAAATTCCCATGGCATTATTTGAAAAGGGAATGGAATTTCTTCCAGTATCCTGGTCAACTATCCCCCACATAATAATAATAATAATAATAATAATAATAATAATAATAATAATAAAATGAGTCACTCACTTCATGACCATTTGTGGAACATTGCTGTGTGCAAATTAGCTGCCTACAAAATACACAATCACTCCACGAAAATAAACACTGTTAAGCATTTTGAGATGTTCTCCGGATGTGAAACGTGCTGCATCAAAAGCAGCGGCTATAATGCTGAGAGACCCTAACTAAATTAAATTAAACTAAATTAATGGCCGTGGGACCAACTTCACATCCTTGGTTAACAATTGATACTAAAGTTGAAAGTGGTGCAGAGCTGGCAGTGTGGAGATAAGTTTGTTACGGTTCCTCCTGGGCTTATTCAAGGCGGTAGAGTTGAATGAACCGGTAGATCTCCTGCTGAATCCCCACAGTATCAAACCATGGGCAGCCACATCATCCCACATGCCTCACTCCACACATCTTATGCCGCATTTTTTCCTCACTAGTACCTGCGCTGCTCTCAGGCATGAGATTTGAATGAAGAATCGTATTTGGCCAACTGCAGAATCCAGACTCTACCGACTTCCAATCACAAACAGGCATTGCTCATTCAGCACACGAAGGGACATTTTATGAGGTTAACTGGAGCTCTACTGTTTAACCTACACACCTTCGAATCCGTTTCCCCACCCTCTGTCACCAAACTCATCCTGTCCCTGAAACCCACCACCTGCTCCCTTGACCCCATCCCCACTCCACTCCTTATCTCTCAGCTCCACCTCCTTGCCCCACATATCACAGACATCATCAACCTGTCCCTCTCCTCTGGCTCTGTTCCCATTCCATTAAAAACTGCCACCATCACTCCCACTTTGAAAAAAACCCTCCCTTGATGCGTCGCAGCTATCAACCTACCGGCCCATCTCCAACCTCCCCTTCCTATCCAAGGTCCTGGGACATTGCTGTGCGCAATTGGCCACTACGTTCGCCCACAAATATACAGTCAATTCACTTTACACTGTGTTCTGTGAAGCGCTTTGGGACGTCCTCCCGACGTGAAAAGCGCTATATCAAATGCAAGGATTATTATTATTATTATTAAGGTCCTTGAAAGAGTTGTCGCCTCCCAGCTGCGCTCTTCCCTCTCCACCCATGCATTATTCGAACCCCTTCAGTCGGGTTTCCGTGCTGCCCATAGCACAGAAACCGCCCTGCTCAAGGTCGCCAATGACATCTTGACCATCTGCGATCAGGGCTCCCTCTGCCTCCTCGTTCTCCTCGATCTATCCTCCACCGCTTGTCCTCCCATCTCAACCTTCAAGGCCCTGTCCTTGAGTGGTTTAGGTCGTACCTCTCCCACCGTCTTCATTTTGTTTCCACAAACGGCTTTTCCTCCAGCCCCCGCACTGTCTCCTGTGGTGTCCCTCAGGGCTCTGTCCTCGGTCCCCTCCTCTTCACCCTCTATACGCTCCCCCTTGGTGACATCATCCGCAGACATGGGGTTAACTTCCACATGTATGCGGATGACACCCAAATCTACCTTTCCTCCTCTACCCTCAACTCCACGACCACCGATGTCCTGACAGCTGCCTGTCCGACATCGAGTCCTGGACGAGAGACAACTTTCTTCAGCTCAATGTGTGCAAAACTGAGGCCCTCCTGATTGGCTCACGTCAGCGCCTCCGCACCTCAGGCGCTGACAGCATCAGCATCCAAGGCTGCACTCTCCACCTCTCAAAGCCGGTCAGGAACCTCGGTGTTCTGTTCGACCCTGAGCTGTTGTTTCTTCCTCATATCCGCGCCACAACATCCGAAACATCGCCAGACTACGGCACTACCTCACCCCTCACGCTGCTGAAACTCTGGTCCACGCCTTTATCACCTCAAGGCTGGACTATGGGAACTCTCTCCTCGCCGGCCTTCCCGGCACCTCCCTCCACAAGCTGCAGGTCATTCAGAACTCTGCAGCTCGTGTACTGTCCCGCACCAGGCTTCGGGACCACATCACTCCCACCCTCGCTCGCCTCCACTGGCTCCCCATCCCCCAGAGGATCGAATTCAAGATCCTCATCCTCACCTACAAGGCCATTCACGGCCTCGCTCCCTCCTCCCTCTCCGACCTACTATCCCCCTACCTACCTGTCCGTACCCTCCGTTCCTCTGGCTCCGGTCTGCTCCACATCCCCCGCCCCAACCGCCCTACCATCGGCGGCCGGGCCTTCAGCCTCTCAGCCACTAGGCTCTGGAACTCCATCCCCCAGTGCCTTCGCCGCCTCCTCCCTTTCCTCCTTCAAGGCCGGTCTCAAGACCTTTCTCTTTGACCGTGCCTTCAGCTCCCCTCTCGACTCTCTACCCCCTCCTCGCCCCCTCCCTTCCCTCCTCTCACCCTGACCATTTCCCCCCTGCTCGGGTCCCGACCCAACTGTCCAGCGCCTTGGGACGTCCTCCTGACATGAAAGGCACTCTATAAATAAAATCTTGTTGTTGTTGTTGTAATCCCATTAATATTCCTTAATAATTCACCAAGCATATCTCGACCAATCCTATAGGTCACCCATTAGCAACATCCTGGGCATAATGAAAAAATGTTTATGTGCATAGAAGATAGCAGACCAGCAACACTGCAAGATTTTAAGCACACCAAACTGTGGAAAACTGCTCCCAAATTAAAACTGACTTCAAGAATTTGCCAAAATTCTGCGCAATCTAAAATTTTAAGACAATGGATTTAAGACTAAAAGCATGAGGTATCCAAATTCTCTGGATTCTGGAACGGTTCCCATTGATCGGAAGATTGCAAACGTAAACCACTACTTAAGAAGGGTGGGAGAGAGAAGATGGGGAACTATGGACCAGTCAGTTTGACATCGGTGATAGGGAAAATTCTAGGATCCTTAATTAGGGACGTCGTAGTGGGGTACTTAGAAGACCATAACATGATTAGGCCGAGTCAACATGGCTTTACAAAATGGAAGTCATGCTTAACAAACCTTGTAGAGTTTTATAAGGATGTAACTAGCAGGTTAGATAGGGGGGAAACCAGTAAATGTGGTGTATTTGGATTTTCAGAAGGCATTCGACAAGGTGCCACATAAAAGGCTACTACACAAGATTAGGGCCCATGGAATTAAAGGTAATATATTAGCATGGATCGAAGAGTGGCTAATGGGAAGAAAACAGAGAGTAGGAATAAACGCGTCCTTCTCAGATTGGTAGGATGTGACTAGTGGAGTGCCACAAGGATCAGTGCTCGGGCCTCAACTATTTACAATCTATATCATTGATCTAGACGAGGACCTAGGACGTAAAATATCTAAATTCGCAGATGATACTAAGCTAGGTGGGAGAGTAAACTCTGAGGATGACATCAAAAGATTGCAAAGGGATATAGATAGGCTAAGTGAGTGGGCAAGAAGGTGTCAGATAGAATATAATGTGGGGAAGTGTGAAGTTATTCACCGAGATTGTAAAAACAGAAAAGCAGATTATTTTCTAGAGGGGAAGAGACTAGAGAGTGTTAGTGTTCAGGGGGATTTGGGTATCCTTGTACACCAGTCACAAAAAGTTAGTATGAAAGTACAGCAAGCAGCTAGGAAGGCTAATGGCATGTTGGCGTTTATTGCAAAAGGGTTAGAATACAAGAGTAGGGAAGTCTTGCTACAGTTGTATAAGGCCTTGGTGAGACCGCACCTAGAATATTGTGTGCAGTTTTGGTCTCTTTATTTAAGAAAGGACTTACTCGCCTTAGAGGGGGTGCAGCGTAGGTTCATTAGGTTAGTTCCTGGGATGAGGGTATTGACCTATGAGGATAGGTTGAGTAAACTAGGCCTATATTCTCTAGAACATAGAAGAATTAGGCTGATCTTATAGAAACCTATAAGATTCTTATGGGGCTTGACAGAGTAGACACTGAGGGTCTGTTTCCCCTGGTAGGAGAATCTAGAACCAGGGGTCACAGTCTTAAGATTAAGGGACAGCCCTTTCGAACAGAGTTGAGGAAACACTTCTTCACTCAGAGGGTAGTGAATTTATGGAATTCTCTACCCCAGAAGGCTGGAGATGCTCAGTCCTTGAACATATTCAAGACTGAGATTGATAAGATTTCTAAAGGATAGAGGGATTAAGGGATATGGGGATAAGGCGGGCAAGATGGAATTAGGTTAGAAGATCAACCATGAATGGCAGGGCAGGCTCGAGGGGCCGAATGGCCTACTCCTGCTCCTAATTCCTATGTTCCTATCTTCCAATGTATTTCAGGCCTCGAGTGAGGACAGGATTATGCTTGACCACAGTATCTATTCTCAGGCTGTTGAACAGCGTGCTGACACTCACCATCACAAAGCGGGAATGTGACAAACGTTTCAACTACTCACGTTAAGTATGTTCCCCTGCTGTTAATGCTCATCATCAGGTCCACTTTCTTCATCGGGGTGTCCAGGGTCCCAGTGAGGTTAATCGCACTAGCGTTATTCACCAAAATATCTATGCCTGGAGGAGTAATAGGAAACTATTAAACTTAGAGAGGATTCACGCCTTTTGGTTTCCATTAAAATAACCTACTAGTTTACCAAATAATGTTTATTATCAGGTTCACGGGACCAAACACTTGCAGCTTGGAGCTGCTCTTTCCCTAGGGGAAACCCAAGACACAGCCAATAGTATAAGGTTATACGGGCCAGACTGTGGGGAATGTCAGTGAACCAACTATGTGAAGGAACCTCAAAAGCACGCACCACACTAAGTGAATTATTCACTAAGTGAATAACAACTTGCATTTACTTAGTGCCCTTCATGCGGGGTAGAGTCTCGAAGTGCTGTGGTGTGAAGTGGTAGACAAAGAGGGTTGGATACATAATGGCAGCAGGAAAAGATGGGGAGAAGATAAAACCGTTAGTATTTACACGAACCTCAGTACAACAACTGAAAAGATGATTGGCATCTGAACACAAGAATGTTTCCAAGCTATGCGGGATGCCAGTTTGTTTGATGGTTCAATCCTGGGAGGCTGTATTTATAAACTGAACCATTAGGGGGAATCTGCACAACAATTCTCTATTTACCATCTTAAAAGCTGGAGGAGGGGGGAGAGGTGTGGTGAAAAAAGGAATGGGAAACATTAGTGACATGGTATTAGCATAGTCAAACTCTTCGTTCTAGCCACCCACTCAGTTACTGTGGTTGTTTCTGTGAAAGCCCCACCCCAAATTTTGTGTCTTGGTACCCAGAGCAGACCTCTGAGGAATCTGGAAATATACTGTGGTGCTCCAGGAAGGGACATGAGGGACGCTACAGGAGGGGGCACAAAAGGATCTGAATTTAAAGTTGGTGAAAATTGGAAGCATGGATGTACCAGGGAGGATGTGCTCCTCTCCTCTACAGTATCCTGCTAACCAGAGGCACAATGTTGTGACTCACAAGTCCACTATGGTCAAGGCCGGCTTCTGCACACAACCGTTGTGAACTTCTTGGAGGATGGGTGTGGGGGTGGGGGGAGGGGAGGAGGGGGCAGAAAGAATGAGTGCCCCACCTCTCTTTTTTTCAATGTTGACAGCACAATTTGTGCTAATTCAGATCAAAATTTTCACTTTGTCGTATTAAAATCAATTAAACCACCATCACCAATTGCAAATCCATGCATTTGGTACAGCACATTATCACTTTGTTGAAACGTTGAAAAGCACTTCACAGGATTTTACTGTAAAGTGTAGTGATTGTATCTGTAGATCACTGAATCTCTCGATTAAATGCTGGCAATGCAGGCTCGGGTGTTATCAACGAGCCCAGCAGACAGAATAATCACCGCAAACAGGTAGGAACCAGCAGACTTCACACCAACCATCCCAACGTACCTCCAAATGTCTTCACGGCATTCTCGACTGCATTGCTGATTTGCTGCTCATCTCGCACGTCCACAATGCATGGTAAAGCCTTGCCTCCATTGGCTTCAACTGAAGATATTGGGAGAGAATAATTATTGCAGTTTGTACACAAACAGACACTTTATCTCCTTCCTTGACCTGACAGCACCAATAACTGCACCCATTACAAGGTTATTTTTTCATCCAGATAGGACATTAAAACAAATCAAACGAGAAACACTCCAACACGATTTGTAAAGTTGCAAAGCGCATGGCTGCTACAAATGGTAGAGGCATTGTACAGACATCAACATCCATCAGCTGAGTAAGTGTACAGAGCAGCTCTTCACAAAATAGCACTGCCAGCAGCTTCCTCTTCAAGAGTTGATTTACAACTTTGAGCCGAGAAGATCCGCTTTATGGCTTAAAACACAGCACTGAGCCATACAAACCAGCATACAGAAAGCCACAGGTTCAATTCACAACCACCACTGACTGAATTAACTGATCTGACTAGGAGCAAAACACGGGATGCTACCTTTGGCCTTGGTGGTGTTGGGCGAGCAAAGGAGATAAAATACCAGTTCAGCCAGGGTCCCCCTGCTCCTGCCTGTGACCCACCGACTCATGTTGCAAAGTGTGAGCACGTGAACATCATGCGAATGCATGATTGTGTTCGGCTGTGTTACACTCAAATTGCCTGCCGACAATCTACACCAAGACTTCACATTGGCCTTGTGGTCGAGGTACTAAAGGGTAACCTGCAACCATGGATATGTACCCCAGGAGGAGAAGAAACAAATGTTTTCACGAGATAAAAAGTGGAGGAAAAATATTGAATTAAAACAAGATATTCTGTGGAGGGTCTCTCTGGTGCTGGAGATAAGAAATATCCCAAACTCTTGAGGGTGGGAAAGTCAAGAGTCCTGGGATAGTTGTGAAACCAAAAGCTCTGGTTCATGTTGTCACCAGAACTCCACATTCATGAGTTGTTTCACAGTTAGGGAGTGAGGGTTCTGTGACGAATTAGAAGAATCAAATAGACAATAATAATCCTTGCATTTGAGATAGCGCCTTATTGTTGAGACGTCTCAAAGTGCTTCACAGAATATATTGTAGAGTGAATTAACCGTATATTTTGTGGGTGAAAGGCAGCAGCCAATTGCGCACAGCAATGTCTCACAAATAGTCGTAGATTGAAAATGACCAATTTTTATTATTGTTTTTGGAGGGATTATTATTAGGTGTGTGGAGTAAGGAAACTTGCCCAAGGTTTCGCCCTCTGCCTGGAATTGAACTCAGGTCTCTCGCTTGCAAAGCGAGTGCTCTAACCACTGAGCTACAGGACTTCACAATGTTAAGCAATGCAAGTGGAGAGATTTGTTCGACACATTACAGAACACCAGTGATACCTGAACAAGAACGTGTTTTAATCTCAGACACAAAATGTAGAGAGAGGGTTTGTACAACAGCTTCCAGCAGACAGATCCCAGTCTTGATTCACACTCATAGGCCACTTCGCACCAACCAACCAACTCCCTCCCACCACCACTCAATGTACAACACCAGAACTTGTGAGTTACCGATTGTGCTCCTTCTGGGCATGAAAACAAAATCATGAGTCCTAGATATTAACTGTACACAGATTCTGTAATTGTCTGGCAATAAGAAGTCTTGTGAATGTAGTATTAATATCGGTTCCAGCATGCACATCAAATTCTTATGTCATGCTCTCACCTCTACGCCACAGACAGCCAATTCCCAACACACTGGTCAACTGTTTCCAGTGGCTTTGATTACCAGTAATGGTGAAATTTCTGCGCCACAACCCTGTGGACTATTTGTGTCACTTAAAACCATATGAAGGAGTTTTTTTTAAAAAAACACACGCGTCTGTTGGCACTAATACAAGGCTGGACTCAGTACAGTGCTTGTAAAACCCCTTTGGAAAAGCACGCAATAGGAGCAGGTCACAACTCAGCAGAGATTTAGTAAGATGTAATGGTGGGTCAGTGCCTGTTTAATCTTTACTTAATCTCGTGGATCTGCCCTTGCCTGGTTTGATTCCTATCTCTCTCACTGTCTCCACTTTGTTGCCTCTAACGGTTTCTCCTCCAGCCCCCACACTGTCATGTCTGGCGTCCCCAAGGCCTCTGTCCTTGGCCCTCTCCTCTTTAATATCTACATGTTCCCCCTTGGTCACATCATCCGCAGACATGTTCCATATGTATGCGGATGACACCCAACTCTATCTTTCTGCCTCCACCCTCAACTCCAGGACCACTGCTGTCCTGACAGACTGTCTGTCAGACATCAAGTCCTGGATGAGGGCAAATTTCCTACAGTTGAATGTGAACAAGACTGAGGCCCTCCTGATTGGCTCACGCCAGCGCCTCTGCATCTCAGGCTCTGGCAGCATCAACCTCCACGGTTGCACGGTTCAACTCACCAAACCAGTCAGGAACCCAGGTGTCTTGTTCGACCCTCAATTGTCTTTTCTTCTCCATATCCAAGCCATGACCCACTCTGCCTTCCCTCACCTCCGTAACATCGCCCGACTCCACCACTACCTCACCCCTCAGGCCACTGAAACTCTTGTTCGTGCCTTCATCACCTCCTGGTTCGACTATGCAAATGCCCTGCTTGTCGGCCTTCCCAACTCCTCCCTTCACAAGTTGCAGATAATCTAGAACTCTGCAGCCCGTGTCCTCTCCCCACTCTCACCCGACTCCATTGGCTCCCTATCCTTCAGAGGATCCAGTTCAAGTTCCTAGTCCTCACCTACAAAGCCTTCCATGGCCTCGCCCCACCGTACCTCTGTGACCTCTTTACCCCCTACCAACCCGCCCGCTCCCTCCGCTCAGCCGGCTCTGGCCTGCTCCACGTAACCCAACTCACCTGCCCCACCATTGGCGGGAGAGCCTTCAGCCACTCTGCCCCCAACCTCTGGAATTCCATCCCCCAATCACTCCGCCTCGCCCCCTCCTTAGCCTCCTTCAAATCCCGCCTCAAAACTCTCCAACTATGCCATCGGCCACCCTCTTTCCTCTCCCCTCCCTACTCCCTCCCTGACCCCAGCTTGGGTCTGAAATGCTGTACACTGTCCAGAGCATTGGGACGTCCTCCCGACTGAAAGGTGCTATACAAATGTAATCTTGTTGTTGTTTGTGGGACCTTGCTATGGACCGAACTGACTGTCACAACGCCAGGTCGCTTCACTTGATAGTAACCAGTTGTGAAACAGTCTCTCAAACTAGGAAAATGTTCTGACAGTGATGGAGGTTGGAAGAGAGACAGAAAGAGAGAAAGAATGGGAGTCTCTCATAATACTTCAGTTTGGATTCCATCTACAGTTAATGAACTGGGTGAATATATCGTTAGCAAAAATCTCCGCTTTTATGAAAGAGACTAAAATAGAAGCTGGAGCAAAGAACGAGTAGCAATGCAACTGGATTCAGAATGATTAGGATATTTTAATAACCAGGCCAGCAGGTGGCAGATATGGTTCAACAAGGGTCAGTGTAAATATCATGAGTGTTGAAACTACTAAACAAAGGGAGGAGGGAGCGTGTGGTGAACAGAACAGCCTTACACTTATCTGGAATTATAGTGGATCAATTTTTGAAAATGCCAAGCCCCTGTTTGGCTCAGTTTAAAAAGGAAATGGAGTCCTGTAACATAGTGGTAAGCATGCTTGCCTCACAAGCGAGAGAATCTGGGTTCGATTCCCGGGTGGGCTAAAACCGTAGGCTAGTTTCCTTACTCCACACGCCTGTTTACCTAGCCGTAAATTGGAACCTGGTTGTTAGTCGATTGGTGGATCGCTTTACAGGGGTAATAATCCCTCCAATATATTCTGTGAAGCACTTTGAGACAACAACAACAACAACAACAAGATTCCATTTATAGAGCGCCTTTCACGTCAGGAGGACATCTATATGAGACTATATCAAATGCAAGGATTATTATGATTATTGAATAAGGTACAGGGTTAAATCAACAAAGGGAAAAGGGCACAAAGCAAAAGCGGTCAATAGAAAGTCCAATATTCGCAAATATCAGCGTCAAATAGAACATTTCTAAAGTTCATTGAAAATGGTCCAAATGCAAGATTATGGTTTCTCAGCAAGAAAAGGGAAAAATGTGTTCAGTGGCAATAAAGGTGGGCTGGACTGCACCAGAGAAGTGAGGAGAGCACATTAACTGTGGTCTCATGGAGACTGGGCCGATTCCCAGGACGTGCCACATTAACTTTGCTGAGCACAAAATAAATTCAAGAAAATAGTAGGAGAGGGCGGTAGGGGGAAGAAATTATGTGAAGTGAACGGCCCCAATTGTGAAAAACATATCACATTCAGTGTTTGAAGTTAAGATTGTTGGGGCGAGGGACTCGGCCCTTGTGACCCCAGACTAGGTTCAATCCCCCTCCAACTGCTGATGCGCAACTTCTGTTCACATCAGCCCACGGACCAGAACAAAAGTTACAAATACCTAATAGTTTGACACTTAAAAGACATTTTTAAAAATTAAAATCAGCCATTGATACTTCATAGAATTGATTATAAATATGTGTAAAAAGTTACATCGCTGAGTAACGCATGCTCCTATAAGCATCTGCCTCTTGCCGATTGCGTGAGTAGTGGAGCAAAATGTTCTTCCCTGAGGTTTCGCCTCAGAAACCTCACTTTTATTTCCCATTTCCCAGGAATGATTGCCCATTCTCACCGCATCAATTTAAACTGGAGTTGTGAAAATATCCCTGGGCTTCATGCTTCAAAGAAAAACCCAAACAAATAAAAGTCACATTGCAATATGCAGTTGTGGGATTTAAACATCATCAACTCAATTGGGTAAAAAAAAAGCACAACGGCTCACCCATTACACTGGTTCTGGCAAAGACAGAATGGGAGACTGAGAGGCTCACTGAAGCTTTAGGCAGAAGTACTGTTTGAATGATAATCGGAAATGAAAATGAAACAGCTTTCCGGATTATGAAATGTCACTCACAATGAGCAGCGCTTCTTTAACAGTGTGCCTCTGGCTGTACAATGAACCCTAATGCCATGTCAAGTTTAACATCACTCGTTCGAGCAGGCTTCACATCCAAAACTTTAGGGGGGGTTCTGGTTTTTTACAGTACACACTCACAAGGTAATGGTGGACAGAACCCCCTTCTGTTTCTGGTACGTTGTGTATAGCACAGGCTACAGGCAGAGTGAGGTTTCTTTAACATGCTCCAACCATGTATTCAAACCCCAAACTCAACAGTGTCACATTTCCATTTCCCACATATACCAACTTGATGGCCTCTGAGCAAGTGCCAGTTCAGGGCTAATTTATACCTGTGAGCAGATGTAGATTGGGACTAGATTGGGACCGCCCAAAACAGTTCACACTGGACCTTCGTAAAGAGCAGCAGAACAGATCATGGTTCAAGATGAATTCCTTGCTGGAGTCCCTGATAATCCTGCTGTCAGCAGTTCGGCCACTTCCTGAAAAACCCTGAACTCCAAAGTGTAACAGGTACAACAACAACAAATTGCCTTTCACTTTGGGAGGACGTCCCAAGAGACTGGACAGTCGAAGGTTTTATTATCATTACACCTGAAGCATCTCAAGAGTTTCACAAGCAATAACTGTAAAGTGTAGTGACTGTTTTTGCAGGCAAACACAGAAGCCTATTTGCCCACAGAAAGATACCACAAACAGCCATTAACTGAAGAATTGTTGCCCAGACCTCAAGAGAAACAAACTCCCATCTTTTTTCAAATAGTCATAAGGGATCTTTAATATCTTTAAAATCCTCTTGAAGAAGAAGCAATGTTGGGTTTTGACTTAACACCTTGTCCGAAAGGCAGCACCTCTGCCAACGCTCCAATATTGTGCTAGAGTGTCAACCTGGACTGTGAGCTCAAGTCCTGATGTGGGGCTTCAACCCATAACCTTCTGACCAAGAGGGAAGCGTGCTAACAACTGAGCCAAGCCAGATGGACACTCAATTTTTTCATTTTGAATGATTACTCCATGCGAGTCACTTACTTATTTAATGGACTTGCTTTGCCTGTAGTGTTAGTTTGAATTGAATTTTCTATGAATAGCATAATTTTACAGGCCCTAAGGAAGTTTTGATTCAAATTAATTCCCAAATGGAAAAGCTCTGAATTATTTATAAAAGCAGTGAAAAGTAAGGCGCCACCAAATTCAACTAAAAGAGGAAAAACATCACCTTTGCCACTGAAGTTAAACGGTAAAATAGATTTTTCTGTTCGCAGTAGATACTGAGAGGAGGAAATTGTGCAGTGCAGTGAGTTTAGCACACTTTTACCTCTAGGTCTTCTGATTATGACCAGCCCAGACTGATGGGATAAAAGCCTTCTCTCTGCCTGCTGCAAGAATCCCAAATAGAGTGAGTTTGCATAGATTCAACCCAGCACCCAGTCAGCAAACTCACAAAACAGCAACTAAATAATTAGCAACTAAATTAGCAAAAGCACTCAAAGCAAGGCTCACAATAAGAAGTGCATAGGGAACGTTACTCTCCATCGACATGGAAGGTCAGAATACCCATCCTTCACATGACTGTGGAGTCCTATAGCTCAGTGGTTAGAGCACTCGCCTCGCAAGCGAGAGACCTGGGTTCAATTCCCAGCAGGGCAAAACGTTGGGCAAGTTTCCTTACTTCTCACGCCTCTGTTTACCTAGCAGTAAATAGGAACCCGGTTGGGAATTGCTTTTCCGGGAGTAATAATTCCTTAAAAGAATTGGTCACTTCAATCCACAACTGTTTATGGGACACTGCTGTGTACAATTGGTTGCTGCGTTTCAACCACAAAACATAGTCAATTCACTTTACAGTATATTCTGTGAAGTGCCTTGAGACATCTTGAAGACATAATAAAGTGCTATATCAAATGCAAGGATTATTATTTCTGATACGAGTACAAATACATGCAAGGTGTTCCAGATTCCGGTTCATCTTGTGAGTTGTTCTCCACCTGCTCGCCTTTGATTCAATTGCAGGAGGAAGTCAAGCCTGTCCACTTCAAAATCAGTATCTCTCTGGTATATCTTCAGGAGATTGTGTCTCCAAGACAGATTTGTTTCTAAACATGTAGGAAATTCCTATATGCTGCTGGGTACAAAATGTGTGAGAGTGTCGGTCTCTCCCTCATCCACATTTCTCATTTTGATTGGCAGAAAAACAAGCACAAAGCTGTCGAAAAATGCTAAGAATTTTCAAAACAGGAGACAAGAGTTGCACGTCAGTAACTCAGCACAGCAGCTCTGATGTTGCCGTAGCTGGCTGAACAAAGCTCAAGTGCAGAAGAAATGCCAGCCAGGCGATCACAAACACTCTCCTTGGAACATTTGATTCTTTGGGAAATATATCATAATAATATTAATAATCCTGGCATTTGATATAGAGCCTTATCCTTATCATGTCGTTGAGATGTCTCAAAGCGCTTTGCAGAATATATTGTGAAGTGGATTGACTGTATTTTGTGGGAGAAATGCGGCAGCTAATTGTACAAAGCAATGTCTCACAGTCCTGAATTAAGTGACCGAATTTTAAAAAAATGATTTATTTGTTTATTTTTGGTATATGTATATATATATATTTATAAACATGATCCATGTAAGGCGATCCCTGATTGTCCAATGCCTTGGCACGTCCTACTGACGTAAAAGGTGCTATACAAATCTAATTTGTTGTACTTTTTTTAAATACAGAGAATCAGAAATGAACATCTGCTCAATGTAAAACTGAATCACGCACCAACTGGGTGTTCAAGTTGCATGGGGACGCCCTAAAGCTGAACCTGCCTATAAAGGTGTCAGACTGGCTTAGTTGGTTGCATTCTTGCCTCTGAGACAGAAGATTGTGGGTTCAAGCCCCACGTCAGTACTTTCAGCTCAAGGTCCAGGCTGACACGTCCACCGCAGTGCTGGGGGAGCACTGAATTGTCAGAGATGCCATCTTTCGGATGAGATATCAAACCAAGGTCCCAGCTTCAGGTGGTCTTTAAAGAATCCATGACATTCAAAAAAGAGAATTTCTCACCCTGTTCTGGCCAACAGACCTACAGATAAAATAGGTCACTCACTTCCTGGCAGTGCGTACAACATTGCTGTGTGAAAATTGGCTATGTATTTGCCTACAAATACACCCAGTACACTGAACAATAATTACTCTAAAGAATTTTGTGACTTTCCAACGTTTATAGGCATTATATCAAATGCAAGGACAAAAAGGAATTTTAAAATAGTTGCATTTGATATAGTGCCTTTCACGTCAGGAGGTCATCTCAAAACACTTCAAAGGATTTATACTCAAGTATAGCAGGTGTATTTTGCAGGAGGATGTTAGTGTTTTTCAAGCTCCCTAGGATGCTACCTGTGTAAGGGTTGCTATATAAATGCAAGTTTTTTCAGTCAGTAACAGCAGCCTAGACATCTTACCTGTTGGGGATTTGTGTTTCTGGCAGCCCTTTTCACTGAGTCTCTCTCTGCACTGGGTCACAACTCTGCAACTTGTCCTGATGCCAATTTCAAACCTACACTTTGTGTCAGAGCATGCAAATGATATTGCTGTAACATTACACTGCCAAACAGCACTTTCTTTCTCTCTGTCACCAACAAACAAACCAGCACCACTCGTCACGGGACACCTATTTATCAGCTCACCTGCACACAGTTACGCCTTCGAAAAAAAAACTTCTGCAGTAAAGAATGAAATGGAGCAGAAAAGCTGCCTTGTTCCCTCTTCTTATCCGACACTAGACAGGGCGGGTGGAGTGAAAGGAAGAGCTTATTCATTTAGAGGACATGCTGATACACTTTTCCCCTCCCTGTCAATCTATCTCCTGCTCTGAAGACATTGTGGCATAGTGGTTAGCACTTTCGCAAGTGAGATGACCTAGGTTTGATTGCCAGGTGGGGCAAAACCTTAGGCAAATTTGGTTACTCCACACACCTCTGTTTACCTAGCAGTAAATAGGAACCCAGTTGTTAAGTCGATTGGCAGATCGCTTTCTGGGGTAATAATCCCTCAAAAAAACAGAACAAAAAAAGTTGGTCACTCAATCCACGACTGTTTCATAGAATCATAGAATTGTACAGCACAGAAGGCCATTTCAACCCATCGTATCTGTGCCGACTCTTTGAAACGAGCTATTCAGTTCAATCCCACTCCCCCGCGCTCTCCCCATAGCCCTGTAAACTTGTCCTCCCCGAATAATTATCTACTTCTCTCTTCAAAGCTGTTATCGAATTGGCTTCCACCACCCTTTCAGGCAGCGCATTCCAGATCTGAACAACTCGCTGTGTGAAAAAATTTCTCCTCACCGCCCATTTTTTTTAACAACTATTTTAAATCGGTTTCCTCAGGTTGCTGACCCACCCGCCAGTGGAAATAAGTTTCTCCTTGTTCACCCTATCGAAGCCCCTCATAATTTTGAAAACTTCTATCGAGTCTCCTCTTAACCTTCTCTGCTCCAAGGAGAATAATCCTAGCGTCTCTAGCCTCTTCTGGTACCACCCTGGTAAATCTCCTTTGCACCTTCTCCAATACCTTGACATCCTTCCTAAAGTGTGGTGCTCAGAACTGAACATAGTACACTAGCTGCAGCCTAACCAGTGTTTTATAAAGGTTCATCATAATTTCCTGACTTTTGTATTTTATGCCTCTATTTATAAAGACGAGTATCCCGTACGCTTTTTTAACAGTGTTTGTGGAACACTGCTGTGCGAAATTGGTTGCAATTCAATAATAACTTTCAAAAGGAAATTGGGCATTTCCCAATTTGAAAATAAAAACATTGCAAGACTATGGGGAAAGAGCGGGGGAATTCAATACCTCTTTCAAAGAGCCTACACAGGCACAATAGGACAAATGGCCTCCTTCTTTGCTGTAAGATTCTATGATTCTATCAGCAATTAGTCCAGTCAATGTGAATTAAAAATTCCTGGGTGCTTTAATCACACATTTTGAGCAAAGAAAAATCTGCAGGAAAGTCAGTGGAATGTACTTTTCCCCACCAATGCCATTACCCCCCCATCTGAACACTGTACAAATAGAGCCCTTCACCTATGTATCACACAGCTGCTGACTGCTGCTCTTTGTGCTCTGTGACTCACATTATCTGGGTCAGAATTCACACAAGGTCACATGCAACCATATCAGTGGGACAACTTTCAGTAAGCAATCTGCATTCATGTGTGCAACTCTGGAGTAGGAATGGACGCATTTCTCATCCTTAAGCTTGCAGCAATTAATGGACCTTTCACCCATTTTTTTAAAAAAAGTGCTCTACCAATAGCCTGGCTTTGATCCACATCGGTTCCTGGATTGAGTTCAATAACAAATTTTATCCCAGCATCAGTTGGGGTGTTACAATTTGTGTTACAAATTACCTTGGCGCCAGGACACCATAATTGACCTCTGGACCCATGATCTGAGGAGGGAAAACAAGATTCCGCGAGTGCTCCTTGGCTACTGGTCTGTTGAAGTGAACCACCCAGGCAGGTGTACTTGTATGACCAGTGTAAGGGCAGGATTAGACCCAGCTCTCTCCACCCCCCCTCCACACCCCAGTCAAATATGCCGCCCATAAAATCATACGTCAGTATGAACCAGTATTTTTAGTGGAGTGCCCCAACCTCCAAAGTTATTGCAATGGTTGAGCCCGAAGATATCAGCAGTCACCAGTATCGACTGGTTTGATCGCAAATTTAGTCAACGCTAACCCATCATCGCAACAGATAATAATAATCCTTGGATTTGATATATAGCATCTTATCACATCGTTCAGACATATCAAAGCACTTCACAGAATATTGTAAAATACATTGAATGCAAATTTCTTGGGTGAAAAAAGGCAGCCAATTGCGCACAGCAGTGTCCCACAAACAGTAGGGGATTGACTGAGCAAGTTTTTCTTTGAGGGTTTATTATCCCTGGAAAGAGATCCGCCAATTGACTTAACAACCGGTTTCCTACCTACTGCTAGGTAAACAGACGGGTGAAGCAAAGAAACTTACCTAAGGTTTTGCCCTGCAAAAACCTGTGTCCTCTCGCTTGCGAAGGGAGCGCATTAACCACTACACTATAGTACTCTACAGTAGATCAGTTAGATCTAAGACCGACAGGTTCTGTAGGTTGTTTCTAAGGTGGGATCTGTTGTTAAAATAACCAATGTGGGCTGCACGTACAATGTCACATTAGCAGCAAAGGGGTTTCTTCAATTATCCCTATGGAACCTTTCAGTGTAAAAGTGACATTCACAATGGGACATTGAGTGGGGAAGGAGGAAAGGGGAACTTCCTCCATAGGAAGTAGGGGGGAGAAAGGGAAATATTGGAAGGTCAAATGATTATTCAGCAAACGTTCATAAGGTACCTACTGCCCAGCCTCTCAACTACAGATTTTTGAAGTGGAGTAGGAGGGAGAGGAGAAAGATAGCAACCACTTTTGACAAAACACAGAACACTACCTTAATTGTAAACACAGATCACTTTCCAGCCAAGATTTATGTTCACGTTGAATGTTTTTTTAAAAAAATGAATAAAAAAAACACACTACAGTTTCTGATGCACGGATTAAGTGTTAAGTGCGTATGAACTCTGAGCACCAGGCATGAATCAATATTTTACTGTGCATGACATAATAAATTCACAAGCCCGCTACTTTGGAGCCTTTTATTTGCTGAAGTGCTTTAGATGGAGACAGCTAACAGCAAAACCCAACTCTCTCACACTGATAAATTACACCCAGTGACCTTCAACCTCAAGGGAGGAACAAAAGAGGTCAACCCTTCTGACCCAGAACTTCAAACACAAATTGCTAACTTTGCCCTATGAAGAACTCTGGGTAACTTGCATTTGGCAACACAAAATGTGCCTAATTTTCCAGAGCTTTTTGTTCCTCTAGCATGGCCTCCATTTGCTGTAGCCGACAGCAGCAGCTTCTAACAGACACAACAGGCCGAATGGCCTCTGTACTGAAAGTTTTCAGTTTCTACATAATAATGTGTGTTAGACAACTGATCCGAAAGGTTCATGATTACAGAAATATAGATGGATAATAACCAACTTCAACACAGCTCAATCTACCTAAAGGGCAAGGTGAAGAGCAAAGTATTTTTAGAGCCGGAGGTAAAGACGTTGAAGACTTAACAGCAACAACAAATTTACAGTTATATAGCGGCTTTCACATCAGGAGCAATGTCAGGAGCACAAGCCGCAGGAAATCAAAGTGACCCACTGGGGCAAACTTTGATTGCATGGCAGTGTGCCGAAGAACAAAGTTTCTCAGTTCCTGTTCAACATTCCTTCTTCATCCAAATTAATGAAAAATAGAATCATCGATCTTTCAAGCTCATTGCTCTTCATGGGATGTCCCTGGCATAGATTCGCTGCTTCATTTGTATGTGCAACAACAGACAATAGATTTCAAAGAAACTCATTGAGGGGAGCGCTTGAGATGTTTCAACATGTTAAGCACGATATCAAATGGGTTCATTATTATTTAACTTTTTTCATTTCCATTGTACCCTTTGAGAGCCGATTACAGGAAAACACGCAAGCTATGCAATGCGACAAGCAGGTAACATGCTAAAGGGCTGAGATTATATCATAAGCTTTGGGTGGTTTTAAAAATGTGAATACTGAAATATGATATAAGGGTAAAACTTGCTTTAGTTTCTCCCCCTAAGGCTGAATTGTCTGCAAACCCTCATCATCACCACATGTGAGGAAAGGGCCACTTGAGTGAAATAGCAGAGAGCTGTCAGCAGCACGGAACAGTACCTCAACAAATTACCACCTTTACACAGATGAAAGGGGAGGGCAATGTTGGCCCAGCAGCGTTCACAGTGTGACAGGACATGGGTTCAATCCATCATCTCCTCTGGAGGCTCCAAACTGAGTTATGCTGCTGCGTGGAGGGGCCAAGGGGAAGAAAAAGTATCAAAAGGAGTCATTCCCCAGATTTAACAGTGTGCATCTCCAAGAAACCACTGACGGCAACGTTGGGCTGTAGTTATTCCAAATTGGTTCTAATTCTAGGAAGCAAATTGAACTAATTCAGGACCTAAGGATGTTAGGGGAGTAGCTGTGCTGTGCAGAGTGAAGTGAAATGCATAACCTGCTGTTCCACACTATGGTTTTCTACAATGACTGAAATGTTTCAAGCTCCCATTAGACCGGAGAGAACGCTTTACCAATATTTGAAAAAACAGCGGCCCGATGTACATTATGTGGAGGATGTGGTGGGAGGAATTATCATCATGGTCTAAACAAAATGTCCACTGGATATGAATACAATGAAAATATATTATACTTTCTTTCCCAATGGCACAATGAGTAAAGGGATAGTTAGCTCAACGCTGGCCCATGCAGACTCGTGTCCCAAGGGTAAAGAGAAAAGGCAAAGCTAGGGTTTCTGCTACAAACTACTGGAAGATACCCAAGCAGGGATAGGAGCAGGAGGCTGTTCAACCCACTGAACTGGTTCTGTCATTTTATTAGGTCATGGCAGATCTTTAATTCTGTTCAATCTTTATCTTTAATTATTTTCTTCTCTTTTTTTCTATATAGTGTACAAATGCAATTTGTTGTTGTTGGTGTTCCCGGCTTTTCTCCATCCCTTATCCCTTAAGGCTTACTTCCCGAAGGTTTTATCTTTCTTACTTTGAAGCATCTCAATGGATTCTGGATCTATAGCCTTCTACTTTCTCACAACCTTGAATGGTAGAATGAGAAGGAATGGTTACTGATCAGCTTTACCCTAATTGTAACTACTGCTTTGCATTATGAATCCCTCACATCTCTTGCATCGTTTAATATTAAATGGATGCCTGTGTCTGCAAGAGTCGACAACTTACTGCTTGCTGCTGCATACTTACTTTCCTGTGCTGCGGTATAGATGGTGCCTGGTAGCTTGGGATGTGCCTGCGCAGTTTTAGCAGCAATCACGATATTGGCCCCATCCTTGGCCGCCTTCAAGGCAATTGCTTTGCCAATCCCACGGCTGGCGCCTGTGATGAAGATGGTATATCCCGCTAGTTTCCTACAGGGAGAAAGGCACCAAGCTTATTTCAGTGGCACTTTATCTAAAAAATTGTAATATTCTGTTTTGTCAAGAAAGCAGAGTCAAGAAATATTTAATTGCAAATTTACAGGAAACGGTAATCTTGAATGAGGCTATTCCGGACAGAAATAGCTTTCAAAGTTCCAGAGGACATCCTGTACTTGGTATAATTAAGTGTTTTTCTCTTTCTCAAAATGATTCAATCCGAATAGCTCATAAACTGCTCCATAATCTTCGCTCGAACGTTTAGTTGCTAGTCATGCATCAAAGAAAGTATAGCATCGGAGGAGGCAATTGAGTCCAATCTCTGTAAACATTTATCAACAATCTATTGCCTGTTGCTTACAGCAGGATTCATTAGGGTTCCAAAAACACAAACTAATGCAATTACCAAAACTATACAACCATCGTCACAGCTGAGAGATGAGAAATTAACCTTGTTGCTGGCAGACAAGGTAGCTCTAGCACAAGAGATCAGACAAGGAACAAGAACATTCTGCATTTTTTCCAAGGGCAATGACATCCTTCCCAGTAAAGAGACCAGAGTAGTAAAAAGACAACTGCATACAGTATACCAGATAGTGTCAAATCTGCACATCGGAGCAGCATTCCCAGCTCTTTCAATTCGGATTCCATCCCCTTGCTAATGCAACATGGAAATTCACTCGCTTTGACTTTCAATGCAGCTGGCCACACACTGCACTGCTGGCCCCGACACTCTCCACAAGAACTCTAAACTCCTGTTACTGATCAGCAGGCTGCGTATGTTCCAAGTGTCCACAGCAAAGTCTCCTTTTAGGTCTTCAATGATGGCTCTATAATATATATATATGCCAAATAAAATTAGTCACTCATTTCATGGGTGTTTGTGCAATATTACTATGCGCAAATGGGCTACCTCCATTTGTCTACAAACACAGTCGCTTCACCATAAATCCTGGGAAGCCGTTTGGGACCTCCTCTCGATGTGAAAGGCGCTATACCAAATGCAAGGGATTATTATAGTCTCGTGGCCCAGATTCCCCCAAAAGATCAAAATCACTCTGAAACTGACTCCATTGCTCTTTACAATTTGTTCCAGCCTCAGGTTAATCTCATCATAGCAGTAACTGATAGCTAGTCACTCAGTAATGGTGCTTCCATGCACCACTTACCTACTCCCTGTTCAGTATCCCAAACACTGAAAGTTGTTCAGGGAACTATCCTCTAGAAACATCAATGGGTTTCCTGGTTTGTAAGTGTAGGGGTTGAAATACATTATAAGACAAATTTATCGGAGGTTACAGGAAGGTGATAAAATAGCAGAGTGCTACTCAATCTCAATGACATCATGTAAAGTGCTTTACATCACACAGTCTGCGTCATTCATCAGGTCTCACCAACATCAGCTCCAGCAACCTGATAAAAGGGTACATGTATCGAGTACTTGAAAACGCTAACCTCCAACCATGAAGAAAAAATCCCTGACCCTTTTAAAAGGTTAAATCACATAACGGCTTCAAAAGCAGCATCTTTCAATTGTGTTAGTCAATGCACTTGGAGGCAAACTAAAGTGTAGAGACTTTACACACAAGACATTTCTCAATCTACACGTACTGTCAGCCCACATCAAATGTATAATGTTATCTATTTATAACGTGGGCACACCATCAACCCATAGTACGTGCAATATGCTTTCGGTGCTGAATGACCTGCTTCCTGTGAGTGGGCAGCCTGGCAACGTTACCAAGATCTCAGCACTGGAAATGCTCACGAGAATGGTCCCCCATTGAATGAACAACTCCTGATGCACAAAGTGGTTTAGCGACTGCCATCAGCAGCAACCTAACAAAACCACAAGTGCTACCTGCCGGTGGTTTTTAATAACGTGACACATTATATCACTTATTATGGACCCAAGCCACCACTTTAAAATGAGGTCCAATTGCATTTGTTTTTTTTCCCCGTTTCCTCAGCCCAACAGGCAACCAACTCCAAGACATCAGCAGTGGTATGTGTTGTGGTATCACATGGCGAAAATGTGCGAAACTATGTTTAGTTATCAACCAAAGACAGCAATGTAACAATCAGGCAGTCAAATACCCTGTCAACACTCAAGCCTCAAATAGTCCGACTCATTTGTTAGCACTCTTGCTTCTGTGTCAGAAGGTTATTAGGTTCAAGCCGATATTGAGCCTTTGAACTCTCACAGTGATGTTAAAGATCTCATGGCACTATTTGAAAAGAGAAGGGAGTTTCTCCTGGTGTGCTGGCCAATAATCTTCCAGGAAAAATTGGTCCTTCAGTTCAAAACTCTTTTTGGACAATGCTGTGCGTAAATTTGCTGCCACTTTCACCTATAAATCCATTATCACTACACTTCACTGAATAAACTCTGAAGCACTTTGATATAGTTGGCATAGCGGCTAAATCAAATACAAGGATGTTTTACATATACTATAAATGGACACTTAATCAAGTCATCGAGGGCACCTGGAAACTGTACTCCAGTAAATAAAAATGGAGTCAAACTCCTTAACGAAAGAAGGGCTGCGTAGAAAAAGTTGAGGAAAAAATAACCGAGTTGATGAGACAGTAAACTTGATACTCCCGTTTAAAAAAATGTCCAGCAGTTCACCTGCAAAATCTCTCTTTAAAACCAAGCTTGAAAAGGTTGATTTTTTCACTGTTCTCACACCCGATTCAAACTGATGAACTGACTTTCATTCTAACACAATACTATATTGAGATTTTTATAATGTAAAAACATACACTGCAATTATACCATGGAAAATGGAATTCAGCTCCTATAAAAGGCCATTGATTCATACAATGCACAAAGTTTCAAAACTTGAAAAGTCTCCACTTTCATAAGAACCACTGAGAAGGTGAGCACTTTACACTAAGCGCGGAGGAGCTAAGGTCCTGCAGCACAAGATGGACACAAGGGAATTGAGCCGTCAGAGCTGGGATAGAGGATTCGCTGAGTTAACTGGAACTTGAAAATGTTCACCTCCAAACCAAGGGGAAAGGCTGACCTTTATAAAGGCTGAAGTAGATACGCAGCAATATTTATGGCATTTCAGAGGTTTCAACATCTGTGTACTGATAAGACCAGCAAAGTAAGCAAACACGTAACTTGTCAGCCATGGTCACTGCTGTCTGGGTGGGAGGGTGAAAAAGGTCTCATCATTAATGATCAATTCACACTAGCCCTGCTACAAAGTATGAAAGTCATTGTACATATAAAGTATAAACCAGCTCACTGCAAGTTTCCCATAGGACCAAGAGATAAAGATTGATATAGTACTACAAAAAAGTTACAGCACTTAACACCGATTCCTGTATATTTGAGACATTTCGAGATAAGGGGCTATAAGAATTCAAGTTCCTTCTTTACTATGGGACAAACAGGTTTTATCAAATTACAACAGGCATAAACTTTAAAATACTATAAAACTTTAAGGAGATGGGATTCCACGCTTGCTATAAAAGTGAAGGGTAAGCTAATGCATTGAGTTCATGAAGGTTTGGTGGCATTGCACAGGCATCAGGAGATGTGTACCAGCCGCATAAGGTTTTAAACAGTCAGTCCACGTACTGTGGTTATAATCAGTACAGAGAGCAATCGCATTGAATGTAGCAACAGTCAAAGGCAGCTGTTAATATCAGACCCTCCTAAACCTGGATAGTGCAGTGAAGAATTTTTTGGGGGTAAAAAAAAAATCCGAGGTCTGATTTGAAATGTAAACAGTGTGAGGCAGCCGGTCTGACTGGGCTCCAAATCAACTTTGAAGATTAGGAAGAAAGATGAAGAAAAAAATAGCACTTAGGATTAAAATCCTGCTTCACAAAGACTGGTTAATAAATTGATAAACGACAGCAAGTTTTGCTTTGCTGATTTTGGGTTAGTTACTGAGCCGGTGTAGAGTCTGAGATTAGTGACAGCGAGAATTGAAGTAGACACGACCTCAACCTTAACATCAGATCTCAACATTCACACTAAGACACCCAATGTGAGGTATCTCCAGCACTCCAAAGCCTCACAAGCTTCATTGCAAACATGAGGGAGACAGGAATAGAAGGGAATAGGAGGCTCATGTGAAGCTTAGAGTAATAATCCCTATTATTAAAATTAATAATTTTGCCTTGCACTTTGGTGGTGCTTTTAACCTCCAATGTTTCAACACGCTTTGCCGGTTTCTCCAGGAAACCATTGCTGAAGGAGGTTTTAAGGTAGCATTCCTGGAATTCTGATCACACTCACATATGATCAATAAAAATATAAATCTGAGTTCACAGTCTAGGTTGAGCACTGCATTGTCTTGTTCTTTGGATGAGAAGTTAAACTGTCGTCCTGTCTGGCTACTCAGATGGACGTGAACAATCCCGTGGCACTATTCGAAAAGTGCAGAAAGTTTCTCTCGATATCCTGGCCAACAAGCCTACAGTTAAATTGTTCAATTGTCTGAGTTTGCTGAGTGGAGGTGTGAGCAGAAATGGGACGCTGGTGCAGACTAGAGAGGTAGAGAGATGCAAGGGCATGAAGAGATTTGCATGTGAAAGCGAAGGTCTTGAAGTTGATCTACTTGGAGCTTGGTGAGGATGCGCCTGCATTATTTTGTGTGGTAAAAATGCAGGCAGCAGAGTTATGGATGAGCTAGAACTGGAGAGGCCGGCAAGGAAAAGTTGAGCTTGGAGGTGACTATTGGACAGGGATGGAGGCAGGTGTTGGGACAAAGATACAGAGAAGTAATCTAGGTCAGGGACCAGATGTGAGAGAGGAAAGATAGACGGTAGTCAATGTAAACGCTCTGATTAAATAAATTAGAGAAAGGGACCTGGAAGGTTGAGGAAGTTGGAGCCAGAAGATACACTTTGGGGGGAAGACAGATTCAGTCTTGCCCATGTTTAGCTCATATGATAGGTGTCATATCAATGCAAAGATTAAATTTTTCTATGATGATTATCATAATTACACTACAACTATCACCACAAAGGCTGAACTGATTTGGGCTGTGTCCTGGGTAGGGCTGTATCCTATGTCGCACTGAAACCTGGCACTCCCTGACAGCACCTTCCCACTCATTGAGGCTCCTCTACCAGGACAAAAATTTCACCGACCATCACCCCGCCACCCGCTTTCATAATCGCTTTGACTCTCTGAAGTCCAAAGCTTATGCATCAGAGAGCAAGTGCCTCAAGTCTGCCTTCACAGGCTACCAGCAGACCTGACTGGACCACAGCAAAATTTAGTTGTTCATTCTCCTTCGCAGTCTACTGTAGTCCTACACCCCAGGCCACTCCCTCTGCTCTAACTCTGGCCTGCTTCATGCCCCTCACCACTCCAGCCCACCATCGGTCACTTAACCCCCGCCCTCTGGTACCCTCTTCCAACATTCCTCGCCTCAACCAGTCTCTGCTTTCAAACTCCAAATAAAGGACTCTCTTTGCCTGTGCCTTTCGCTGTTCCCCCTATCTACTTTCCGGCTCGTCTCCCATTCAGTCTTTTAAGACTTTCCCCCAACATGAAAGACTCCATTCAAGTCCAAATTGCTCTTTGTGATTACACACTGGCTTAGCGACTGCCAACAGTAGCTTGGCTCCTGTATTCCTGCACTCAGGGCATTGATCTCCAACTCCTGTATGCTGACAAAGCTGGAATTTGTGGTCGATACACAAAAGTATTTTAAAATAAAAGGAAGATGGGAGACTGTACATTATTTGCTAAAATCATTGTTCAAAAATCACATTTTCCAGATACAGACTCGTACAATTGACAATAGACCAGCGAGAGCAGATCACAAGGCTTGACTACAATGGACTGGCAAACACACTGAATATGTGCATTGGACTGTATTGGTTAGTAGGTAAATATCCAATTTAATTCTTATAAAATAATCTGAATACATTTTTTGAATGTGACTGAACAGTTAGCACTCTAGAGAACTCCCAACTGACTGCTCTTTGAAAGCTTTCAGCTTCATAGTAAAAATCATTTTATAATGATTTTGTAAATCTTTACACAAAGCTATAGATATACACTATACAAAAGCTATATTTATACTCTGATATAAAAAGAAACACCCTCTTCCTCCTCCAGTTGGGTAGTAGGCATATCGTCTAAGTCACTAGGGCTATTTCATATCCCAAGCAACAACAAGTGCCGCATAGAGAGCCTTTCACAAAGGACAACATTTCAAAGCGCATTACAGAAACTGAAAGGGAACTTGAATTGGGTGGGAGATAGAAGGGTAGGGGGGAGGTGGCAGAAGGTGTAGTCAAAGAGATAGACTTTAAACGGAGTGAGGGATGGAGAAAGGCAAAGGGATTTCAGAATGGTATGGGCAAAATGGTTGAAATCTCACTCACCGATTCTGACCTCATTGCATCCTGGAGTCCCCACCTCCCTCGAGCATGTTCCATAATTCTTTCAGATCATGGTTGATCTGTACCTAAACTCCATTTACCTGCCTTTTCTCTATATCCTTCAATTCTCTTACATAACAAATATCTATCAATCTCTTAAAAGTTTCAATTGACCGAGCATCCACAGCATTTTGGGGAGAGAATTTCAAATTTCCACAACCCTTTGTGTGAAAAAGATGCTTCCTGGTTTCACTCCTAACTGGCCTCTTGACACGAAAGGCTCCATATGAACTGTTGTAGTTGTTACTGTAGGATTATATAGGAATTTAGTAATATCATCTGAACAACAGGCAAATTTGGTCCTCATTTGCAACTTACTTTGCATATGAATGTGAAGCCAGAACAGAATCTCAAAACTTCCATTCATCATTTTGTCTGTGGCACAACATCCAGAGAGCTTACATCCAAATAATAAAACATTCACATATACAGACTGTTTGACTCAGTTCCAGTTTGCGGTTTCCTTTACAATTAATTGCACTCACAATTACAATTGGCAACGCTAGACAGCTTGTGTCCAGGTGTTAGCTTACTTCTTTCTATCTTGAAAACTGGAGTAAAGCATGAATTTAAAAGTTCTAGCATGCCTGCACATTCGATTATCTCACCCTGTGCATTGTAATCGTGAGTTAGTCAACCTGGCTCAGTGGTAGCACTTTCGCCTCTGGGTCAGAAGGTTGTGGGTTTGTAAGGATTTGAATTTACAAAGTCTAAGCTGACAAACCAGTGCAGTGCTGCAGTGTGTTGCACTGAAGCTTGCCAGATAGTGCTTTCAATGGCAAGCTATGTAGATTTAACTGGTTATATTCCAGCAGTATCCCCAACAACAACAACAAGATTACATTTGTATAGCGCCTTTCACGTCGGGAGGACATCTCAAGGCGCTGGACAGTGTACAGCATTTCAGACCCAAGCAGGGGTCGAGGGGGAGAAGGGAGGGGAAGGGGAGTGGCCAATGGCATGGTCGAAGCAGAGGGTCTTGAGGCGGGACTTGAAGGAGGCTAAGGAGGGGGTGAGGCGGAGTGATTGGGGGATGGAATTCCAGAGGTTGGGTGCAGAGTGGCTGAAGGCTCTCCCGCCAATTGTAGGGCGGGTGAATCAGGGGACATAGAGCAGGCCCGAGCTGGCTGAGCGGAGGGAACGGGCGGGTTGGTAGGGGGTTAGGAGGTCGCAGAAGTAAGGTGGGGCGAGGCCATGGAGGGCTTTGTAGGTGAGGACCAGGATCTTGAACTGGATCCTCTGAAGGATAGGGAGCCAATGGAGTCGGGCGAGAATGGGGGAGATGGGGTCACGGAGATTAGTGTGGGAGAGGACACGGGCTGCAGAGTTTTGGATTATTTGCAGTCTGTGGAGGGAGGAGTTGGGAAGACTGACAAGCAGAGCGTTTGCATAGTCGAGCCTGGAGGTGATGAAGGCATGAACAAGAGTTTCAGCGGCCTGAGGGGTGAGGTAGTGGCGGAGTCGGTCGATGTTACGGAGGTGAGGGAAAGCAGAGCGGGTCATGGCTTGGATGTGGGGAAGAAAAGACACACTGCGGTCCCCAAGCCTTGGCTCTTGCCAAGTCGTGCCTAATATTCTCCAGGGAGAAAGTGAATGTTCCATTCCAGACACACTGCAATTTCCATACGTAAATGTCATACATATGTGGATATTTTAGTCTGGTTTGGATACTCTTAAGCATGGTGACGGGTTCTGGGTGTTTCGACCCTGGCTGACCAAAACAAAATCAGTTAATATTTACCTGTTTATCAATCCCATTTGTAACCATCCATGAAAACACTTCTATTTTTGGAGAAATTAACCAATTTTCTATCTGATTTTCACTTTGTTGGGGTGAGGGGGGGGGGGGGGAACCTGCTGTAGTCAATAACACCTGAAGGGGAAGTTTCTTGGCACTCCGAACACTTTTCAGGCACGTCAGTTTAGTACTTTGTTCATAATTCTCACATACAAGTTAAATATCCTTAGATTTTCATTGTCAACACGCAATACTGTTGCTTATGCTAAAACAGCCCTCATCTTCTATTAAAAGGTAATTTTATGAGCACGAAACCAAACTGTCAACTAACTACCCAAAGCCAGTCTGAAAGCATCTCACTAATGGATAGGGTGTAAATCTGCTCAATCAAATTCATATTCCAATCACAACATTGTACTTTGCTGCATATGGAGTCTTGTAGCTCAGTGATTCATTTTCCGGCAGGGCAAAATGTTGGGCAAGTTTCCTTACTTCACACACCTCTGTTTACCTTGCAGTAAGTAGGAACCTGGCTGTTAGTCGATTGGCGGATTGCTTTTCCGGGCGTAATAATTTCTTTAAAAAAAATTGGTCACTTCAATCCACGACTGTTTGTGGGACATTGCTGTACGCAATTGGCTGCTGCGTTTCGCCCACAAAATATATGGCCAATTCACTTTACAGTATATTCTGTGAAGCGCTTTGAGACGTCTCAAAGACATCCTTTAATAAAGCACAATTGTAGCTTATTCTTCTTTTATCAAACTCTTAAAAGGAAACAAGAGAATTATTGGGCTGTAAACCATTAACCCCATCTATTTATATACTTTGAAAATCTTGTTTTGTTGTTGTTTGATGTAAACTATAACATTCCTTGTTACTTAATAAAGACTGCTTTATTCAAAACAAAATGAAACATACGCTTACAATTAAACTGTAATACTTAAATGCAAAAATAGTTGCTGTATTTCATCCATTCATCAGGCTCCGGTCTGCTCCATGTCTCCCGCCCGACTCCCCTTACCATCGGTGTCCTGGCTTTCAGCCTCTCTGCCCCACACTCTGGAACTCCATCCCACGGTCCCTTCGCCTCACTTCCTCCCTTGGCTCCTTCAAGGCCGGTCTCAAGACCCTCCTCTTCGATCGTGCCTTCGATCGCCCTCCCACCTCTCTGCCTTCCCTCTCCCCTACCCCACCCCTCCCCCATGCTCGGGCCCCGACATCTGACTGTTCAGCGCTTTGGGACGTCCTCCCGACGTGAAAGGCGCTCTACAGATGTAATTTTGTTGTTGTTGTATTTAGGCCACAGCTAAGTTATTGCAATGTTTTTATCTCTTTAAAAATGCTTGTGCCATTTTAATCAGTATAGTTTGGAGGCATTGGAAACAATGAGGAGAAAGATACTTTCCACAGACCTGACTCTTGCATATTCTATTTTTGTGAATAGCAAACCTTGGCGTTGAGTGTGTGATGTGTGTCGGGTGTTTTTCACAGACCGCTTACCCCGTATTTTGCAACATCTTCTGGTGACAGCAGTGAGCGACACAGGGGGATACCGACGGAGCTGCAAAAACACTGCGAGTCTGAGGGGGGAAGACACAGACAGAGGACAAACGTGCAAAGCCCAAGAGCCTCCAAACAGTGACCTTTGACAATGACCTTTACTCCACTTCGCTGCACACACACACACACACACACACCCTCAGCCACTCAGCACAGCGCCAGCTGAGGGTCAATGGTTATTATTATTAACAATAAACATATCTTTTTTTAAAAAAAGAAAATAGTAAAAATGGGGCTCAGACTGGCACCGACCATGAGACCCGGGGCCGCTGCGACTTGTCCCGAGTGTTTGCCGACAGCGCGAGTCCCTCTCCGCGGCTCCGCTTTCGGGCACCAGAAATGCCTGGCTCTCGCTTTGCCGCGCCCGGATTGGCTGCGCCGCCTGTCAATCGCGCCGCCCCCCGCTCCGATTGGCTGCATCACCTGCCAATCCCACGACCGCCCGCCCGGTGGTGGACCCCGGCTGCTCGCGCGGAGACTTCTGGGGATTGTAGTTTTCCGTCGGTCTGGCATTCCCTCGTTCCTGATCTCCCAAGCCAGTGTTCACAAGTGCACTACCCGAATTCTATTGGCTCGTCTTTCCAGAGTACCCTTCTTGCTGCTCCTTGAAATAAGTGCTCATCCTTCCTGTTGATCTGTTCCAGTTGTAATGAAGACAGTAATAATGCTCGCATTTGATTTAGCACCAGATCCAGTCGTCAAAATGTCTCAAAGTACTTAACAAGACTTACTGTAAAATGTGAAGGCACTGAACAGTCAGGGATTTGGACCTCAGCAGCGGGCGGGGGGTTGGGATCAGGAGGGGTGGAAGGCAGGGAGAGTAAGGGTTGGAGGGTGACCAAAGGCGGTCTTGAAACAGGGCTTGAAGGAGGCAAGGGAGGGAGCAAGGCAAAGGGCAAAGGGCATGGAAGTTCCAAAGAGTAGGCAGAGAAACTAAAGGCCTGAACGCTGATGGTGAGGCAGATCGGGTTGGGCAGGGGACACGGACCAGGCCGGAGCCTGCTGAATGGAGGGAGCGGACAGATCGATATGACATTAGCAGATCACCGGGGTAGAAAGGAGCAAGGCCAGGCAGGGCTTTGAAGGCAAGGACGAGAATTTTTAACTCTATCCTCAGGGGGATGGGGAACCAGTGGAGCTGGGGGAAGGTGGGGTGATAGGGTCACAGAACCTGATGGGAGAGAGAGCACGAGTTCTGAACGATCTGCAGCTTGTGGAGGGTCGAGTTGAGAAGGCCGACAAGCAAAGAGTTGGAGTATTCGAGCCCAGATGTAATATATCTCTATAAGGGCCCATCTGGGATGCCTCTTTCAAGGCTAAAAAAGCCCAGATGAACTTTCCTCTCTAATAACTCCAAATTGAGGATCATACTTCTTGCTCTGCCTTGTGTCTTTAGCCGTCCCTTATGTTATACAGTGTGACATAAAATCTGCATACATTTTTCATAGATTCATAGATTTATAGAATGTTACGGCACAGAAAGAGGCCATTCGGCCCATCGAGTCTGTGCCGGCTCTTTGACAGAGCAAGTCACTTTCACTAACCCCAATCACCAGCTTTCTCCCCATAACCCTGCAAACCCGTCTTCCCCAGATACCTATCCAGTTCTCTCTTAAAAGCTGTTACCGAATCGGATTCCACTGCCCTTTCAGGCAGATCATTCCAAATTCGAACAACTCGCTGAGTCAAAAAAATTCTTCTAACCTCCCCTCTGCTTCTTTTGGTAGATATCTTAAGACTGTGACCACGAGTCACAGACACACCTACCAGCGGAAACAGCTTTTCCTTATCTAGCCTGTCGAAACCTTTCATGATCTTGAAGACCTCTATCAGGTCCCTGCGTAACCTTCTCTGCTCTAATGGGAAAAGTCCTAACTTCTCCAGCCTGTCCTCATAGCTAAGGTTCCCCATTCCTGGTATCATTCTCGTGAATCTCCTCTGCACCCTTTCCAGTGCCTTAATGTCCTTCCTGAAGTAAGGTGCCCAGAACTGGACGCAGTACTCCAGCTGAGGCCTAACCAGTGTTTTGTAGAGATTAACCATAACCTCCCTACTCTTATACTCTATGCCCTTACTAATAAAGCTCAGTACACCAAATGCCTTTTTTACTGCCTTATCTACCTGTCCCGCTACCTTTAATGATTCGCTTACTTGAACACTCAGATCTCTCTGTACGTTCACCCCCCTTAAGATTGAGCTACCAAGTCTATATTGCCTCCTATCATTTGTCCTACCTAAGTGTATCACCTCACATTTATCCACACTGAAATCCATCTGCCACATGTCAGCCCATTCCACCATTCTGTGTATGTCTGCTTGCAGTCGGTTACAGTCCCCTCGCTATTTACTACCCTACCTAACTTTGTATCATCTGCAAACTTGGAAATAGTGCTCTCTATGCCCAAGTCCAAATCATTAATATATATTAGAAAGAGCAGTGGTCCCAATACCGATCCCTGGGGGACACCGCTGCACACCTCCTTCCATTTCGAGAAACACCCATTAAACATCACCCTCTGCTTTCTGTCACTCAGCCAGTTCTTAATCCAAACTGCCACTGGTCCCTTAATACCGTGGGCCTCTATTTTTTTTATTAATCTCTTATGCAGTACTGTATCAAAAGCCTTTTTGAAATCCATGTAAATAACGTCCACCACATTTCCCTCATCAACCCTCGCAGTCACCTCTTCAAAAAAATCTATTAGATTTGTTAGGCAAGATTTGCCTTTAACAAATCCATGTTGGATTTGCAGCTTGTCCAGAGAAATGTACAGCTTGAACATGACATCTCAACTCAGCTGATTAGGCAATGTAGCCAAAACAATGATTCACTTGTTTATTCCTACCTCACTTTGTTCAAACATGGTGAGCAATGAGTCAGGTTTTTTCAAACACACCTTTCACCTTAGCACTTTATATTTCATCTGTGGATTATAACCATAACAATTACAGCAGAGGTGGAGATCATTTCGCCTAATAAGCCTAACTTGGTGTGAGCTCAGCCACTGGTGCTCACTACCAATGCCAATTCCGTGCTCTTTCCTGTACATTTTGATATATTTCCCCTTCAAATTTGTTATCCAATTCTTTTTTAAATCTTTTAAATATTGTGGTCTTAGACTCAGTAACAACTTGTGGCAAAATATTCCATATTTTCAGCCTGGCTCAGTGGTAGCACTCTCGCCTCTGAGTCAGAAGGTTGTGGGTTCAAGCCCCACGTCGGGACTTGGAATCACATAGTCTAAACTGACACTCCAATGCAGTGCTGGGGGCTGTGTTGCATTGTAGAAGGTGTCGTTCTTCGGATGAGACATGAAACCAAGGTTTTGTTCGCCTATTTAGGTGGATGGTAAAGATTCTATGGGCTGCTCGAAAAGAAAAGCGAGTTTCTCCCTGGCCAAGAAAGACTCCAAAATAAAAAAAAGTTGGTTACTCACTTCTGTGGCTGATTATGAGACTGGCCACACTGTCCTTCGTTTACAAAATACCAACAGTCAAACAATTTCACAATATATTTCTCGGCAACATGGCAAGGTGCTATATCAAATGCAATAATTAAAAGGATTAATATATTCTAATAACTTCTGCATGGAAAATGTCTTCAAATCTCCTCAATGACAATTCTGAGCTTATACCCAATTGTTAACCTTTTATGATTGAATACTTTTGCTTCCTATTTTTACTTCCTATATATCATTCATTCAATTTACGTCCCTTATGATTGAATACTTTTTTCTCCTATTTTTACTTCCTATTAATCATTCTTTGCATTTATCTGCATTGAACTTCCTTCACCAATGCTTAGCCCAGGTACTGACCCTATCAAGCTCTCTCTGTAAGATCTAGCTATCTCCTTTGATTCCACAGCTAGCTTACCATTTGCGAATTTAACTGCCTTCCACTGAATCTGGGAATTCAGATATTTATATGTAGTGCAACAACAACTTGCATTTACACAGTGCTCTTCATGTAGAGTAACGTCCTGGAGCACTTTACAGAAAACTACAACAACTTGCATTTAGTTAGCATCCTTCTTGTGTGTAGCATCTCAGCAAGCTTAATAGTGACAGAGCTTTGTTGCCAAGCTGGGGAGAGAGGGGAGATGATCGTAGGAAAAGAGAAAGGTCTTCAGGTCAATCTCACGATGGTAAGGAGGGGGCAAGGCGGAGGGAATGAGACAGAGTTCCATGGTTTCTAGTAACAGAGTTAGATGGCGATCAAGGAAAGTTGAGGGGTTAGCCATAAGTGAGTTTGAAGAGGTACAACAACAACAACATTCCATTTATAGAGTGCCTTTCATGTCGGGAGGATGTCCCAAGGCGCTGTACAGTTGGGTCGGAACCCGAGCAGGGGGGAAATGGTCAGGGTGAGGGGAGGGAAGGGAGGGAGCGAGGAGGGGGTAGAGAGTCGAGAGGGGAGCTGAAGGCACGGTCAAAGAGAAAGGTCTCGAGACCGGCCTTGAAGGAGGAAAGGGAGGAGGCGGCGAAGGCACTGGGGGATGGAGTTCCAGAGCCTCGGGGCTGAGAGGCTGAAGGCCCGGCTACCGATGGTAGGGCGGTTGGGGCGGGGGATGTGGAGCAGACCGGAGCCAGAGGAACGGAGGGTACGGGCAGGTAAGTAGGGGGATAGTAGGTCGGAGAGGGTAGAAGGGAGCAAGGCCGTGAATGGCCTTGTAGGTGAGGATGAGGATCTTGAATTCGATCCTCTGGGGGATGGGGAGCCAGTGGAGGCGAGCGAGGGTGGGAGTGATGTGGTCCCGAAGCCTGGTGCGGGACAGTACACGAGTTGCAGAGTTCTGAATGACCTGCAGCTTGTGGAGGGAGGTGCCGGGAAGGCCGGCGAGGAGAGAGTTCCCATAGTCCAGCCTTGAGGTGATAAAGGCGTGGACCAGAGTTTCAGCAGTGTGAGGGGTGAGGTAGTGCCGTAGACTGGCGATATTCCGGAGGTGATGGAAGTGGGGATGGGGTCAAGGGAGCAGGTGGTAGGTTTCAGGGATAGGATGAGTTTGGTAACAGAGGGTGGGGAAACGGGTACGAAAGTGTGTAGGGGAGGATGGGTAGGAGTCGGAGTGTGGGAGGGAGGGGGTGGGGGGTGGGTGGATGTTGGAGGGGAAGTGACCGCGGAGCGAATTCCCTTGATTTTGGATTCAAGGAAATACAGCATCTCCTCGCAGTGAAGGTTGGAGGAGATGACCTGCGCGGGGTGGCGGGGGGGGACGGAGGAGTCGGGATGTGGTAGAAAACAGTAGCCTGGGGTTGTTCTTCACCTCCAGGATTATCCTGGAGTAGAAGGACGACTTGGCCGAGGCTAGAGTGGAGTGGTAGATTTTGAGGAGGTCCAGCCAGATTTGTCGGTGGACCGTTAGGCCAGATTTGACGCTGGTGCGTTCAGCGGCCCGCACCTGGCTCTTCAGTGAGCGGAGGTGGGTGGTGAACCAGGGGGAGGAGCGAGAGTAGGAGACAGTGCGGGTGTTGATGGGGGCAAGAGTGTCGAGTGTGGAGGAGAGGGTGTTGTGGAGGAGGGTGAGAGGAGAAGAGCGGTCAGTGAGGGTTGAAGGCCAGAGGGAGAGGAGTTCAGAGGACTCCAAGGCAGCGGTTAGGGATTGTGGGGGTAACTTCTTCCAGGGGCGATAGAAGATGGTGGTGGGTCTGGTGGAGGTGGGGAGGGGGGTGAAGGAGATGAAGTGGTGATCGGAGACGGCCTTGTCAGTAATGGTGACATCCGAGACACTGAGGCCCCGGGTGATCACCAAGTCGAGTGGGTGGCCGTGACTGTGTGGGGGAGTTGATGTGGAGGGAGAGGTTGAGCGAGGAGAGCAGGGAAGAGAAGTCTGAGGAGATGGAGCAGGAGGGGTTGAAGTGCAGGTTGAAGTCGCCCAGGATGATGAGGCGATCAGAGCAGAGGCAGAGAGATGTAAGAATTGTCGAAATATCGGAGATGAAGGTGGGAGAGATTTTAGGGGGCCGGTAGAGGAGGAGGATTTTGAGTGAGGGGGGGGCGGGGGGCGCAGAGGTTTTTTTTTTTTTTTTGCGCGCGCACACTCCTGAAATCTAAACTATGAGGTAGGATTTGAGGCGGGATTTAAAGAGAGAAAAGGGACAGGGTGAAGGGGTAGAGGAAAGGAGTTCCAAAGTTGAAGGTGTAGGAACTGAAGCCTCAGCCAATGATGGTGACACATGGAAGGTGGGGGACTGACAGCAAGCAAAGAGGGTGAAAGGAGAAATAGGGTATGAGAAGGTTTGGACTCCAAGACAAGGAGGTACCAGGAGCTGGGTGGATTTGTAGGTGAGCGTAATGACCTTGAAATAGATCTGTTGAGAGACAGTGGAAATTGGTGAGCACAGGGTGATGGGTGGGTGGAGTTTGATGCAGGTGAGAATGTACGCGGCAGAGTTTTGGGTGAAATGCACCTTTGAATGGTGGAGCTAGGGAGACCAGGAAGAATCAATAAACTCTAAGTGGGATGGTGTGAATGAGTGTTTCAGTGGCATTGGGTGTGAAATAGGCAGAGGCGGGTGGTCATAGTGAGAGGATGTGAGGAAGAAAATAATTCTGTGGATCGAACCAGATGCAAAGGTTGTGCTCCAGTTTTGGAGAGTTTGAGAGAGAGTGAGGCTGTAAACGTTGAGGAGGTCAGAGTCAGAAGAGAGGAGACGTTGATGGGAGCTGAGAAGAATGGCTTCCATCTTATCCATAATGAGTGGGAAGAAATTCATCCAGGCCCTGAGGACATCAGTGGATTTGGAATTAAGAGTAGAAGTGGATTTGGGTGCCATCCACATTAATAGGGAAGTTAACCTTATGTCTGGGGATGATGTTCCCAAGAGGGAGTACGTAATTGAGGAAAAGGCACAAAGGAGGATAGAGTCTTGAGTTGCACTGCAGATGACCGTGTGGGGGTGGGAGGAGAAACCATTAGCTGAGACAGTGTGTCAATTAGAACCAAGAAATTGTGTGGCCTTTCTTTATTCTTCCTTCCTTTATCATACCTGCCAACTCTACGGGGTTTTCTCCATAGACTTTAGGCCCATCTACATACAGATCTGCAGGGAATGCTCCATAGTCTATGGGAAGCAGATATCACACTAGTTTCTTCGGTGAAGTGAAAGCGCATGGGTGGAGCTGAACCGTGATTTGAATGAAAGCACGGGATTTGCACTTTCATTCAAACGAGCAGTTGTGACAATGTAATATCCAAGCTGCACCCAACTCTATCTCTCTGCTTCCACGCTTGATTCTAGGACAACTGACGTCCTGACAGACTGTCAGTCAGATATCAAGTCCTGGATGAGAACCAACTTTCTACAGCTGAATGTCAGCAAGACTGAGGCCCTCCTGTTTGGCTCGCACTAGCGCCTCCGCACCTAAGGCACTGGCAGCATCAGCACCCAAGGATGCACACTCCACCTCACCAAGCCAGTCAGGAACTGGGGCTTCTTGTTCGACCCTCAATTATCCTTTCTCCCTCATATCCATGCCATGGCCCGCTTGCTCCCTCCCTTGACTCCTTCAAGGCACGACTCAACACCCTCCTTTTCAATCGTGCTTTCAGCTGCACTCCTACCTCTCTGCCCACCCTCACTCCAACCCTGCCCCCCACACTCGGGTCCTGATCCCCGACTGTTCAGCGCCTTGGGACGTCCTCCCGATGTGAAAGGCGCTTTACAAATGTCATTTTGTTGTTGTTGTAGTAAAGGTCCCTTGGTATAATGTGCAGCTTGAATTTGCACCTATTCAAGTTGCCCATTAATGGCCCCTAACTATTAAGTTTTACTCACCTCCTCACAAGAAGTTTCACCCATTGGCAAGGTGCTTCATTTTGTACTGTAGTGCTTAAGGAAATAAATTGGAAAGTTTTGAGAGAGGTGTTGCTTGATGTCCCGTCGCCACGACAAGCTTTATTAAAAATCTACTGTTGTTTTAATAAATCTCCAGCTTTTTTGTTGAACATCTACTGCTTTTTTCTTCAGCCAGGTTGGCAGGTATGCTGAGCCAGTTACTAAGCAACATTAATATTAGTATGTATTTCTTGTGCTCTCGACTCTGGTAAGCATAGGTATATTATGTCCTATGCCTCCCATAATAGACAAATTGGTATGTCACATCCTCAAAAAAATCTAAGGCTGGTGGGGCAAGATCTGCTCCTTCCAAAGCTTGTTGGCTGACATTAATTAGGCAGGTTTTGAAAGGGGAAAAAGTAGAAAGAGAGGGAACACATCCAATTCAAAGGACTACCCTCCTTATATTACATGTCATATTTAGAAAAACATTTCATATCTTTAACAAAATAACATCACATACTGAGAATTACCGGCTTTCAACTCTCTCCCCTTTACCTGGGCCATGAATAATAATAATAATAATAATAATGAAAACATTTATGCAATTTTAATTTCTAAGTTGCCTTGCAAGTCAAGTATAGAAGTACTTTGTGTGGATGCTCTTATTAAATACCATACATCCAGATTCCCTGTTTGCATAACCATGTATAGAAATATGATTTTACAACAGGATTGTTTTAGGAGGAAAGCTAAGAGGTATGATCTATGAAAGCTCTTTGTAACTTGGGAATCACTAAATTTGCAATGCTTATTATGGAAACAACACTCAAAGGCTAATGAGGTACGCTATTATGTTGGTGAGCTCAGCAACACAAAAGAAGCCTCATAGTCATAAGATCTTTTATTCTGCTAATGAACATAGGGAACAGCTTGTTGTAAAATGATCCAATCCTTATTCTGAATTCTCACCATTATATCGAGTAAATCTGTACTCCTTCAGGCAAGAATGCATTGGATTATCTCTTTTTCACACCTGCAAGCTATTTTGGAAGGTCCTTTTCTTGGTCCATGACACCCTGTGTGTGCAGTGAAAGTATCACTGTAATGGTGTCTTTCCAAATGAATTTTCACAAAGCGATATTTGGTTACATGGCTCTTGCTGTTTATTCCTCCATCTTGGTGAGCTTTAGAATTTTTTCACTGGATTTTATTTTACAGCAGATAAGATCAGCATTTTCCATAATTTGATCTCACTCCAGCCTATCGCACCTAAGAGGGGGCTTGTTGTCTTTTTGATGGTTTCAAACTCTCCAGCTATTTTGTTTTGGTCAGCCAGGTGTGCCACACATGCAGAAACCCATCACCATGTTTAAAGGATCTAAACCTGACTATGCGTCCTACATCTGTATACCACCAAAACATGAAAATTTCCTTGTGGAAATGGAATGTATACTTTCCTTCTGGAGGGACGTCCCTGCTTGCCTAATTCCAAAGAGAATTGGGAATATTTTGCTGAGAACAAGTCTTGGGGACATCAGAATGTCTGATGGGAGTACCGTTGGGAGTTTAAGAAGCTAAAATTGCAGTGTGCCATCGAGAGCAAGCCATCTGGCAAGCTTCCCACTGCTTCTTCGGGCTTTGGTTTGCAGGGTTAACAGGAGCAGGGTTAACTGATCTGCCCTCAAAGTCTTACTGCTGAGCCTGACTGATGAGCTGGTGTGTCACCAGTAGTATACACCAACCCGAAATAGAGGTTGCTATGGATGAGATGCAGTAGAGCCATGGCAACCTTTATTTCTATTATTGAATCATTATTGAGGTGCGTTTCTTGGGCAGTTTGTTTGCTCTATGCCAGCAAAGTTCACCAAAAATGAATCCATATTTACAATGTGCAATGGATGTCTGAATGTATCTGACATGGTAATGAAACTATCCACGTAACATTTAATTCTCATAGTTGAATCTCTTTCAGTGTCATGAATTTTGTTCATCCACATATGAATGTGAGATGATGCCAGTGAGGTTATGGTTTAAATTCCTGGTGACTAGCCAAAGATTTTTTTATGTAGCTTGCTACAGGCTTGCTCATCAATTCTGACACCATATTCTGTCAATAATTTTGATAAAATAAATTGCAATAAATTCAGTTTATAATAAAACAGGATTCATTCATCTGGCCAGTATAATTGTATATCTTGTTATAAAATCTCCCCAGACTTAATTATGGTATTCCTAACAGCTCTATTGAGCATACCTGTACTTAAAGTAACAACAAACTGCACCACACTGGGCACACCTATCGCAACAGGTATGTATATTCTGTTTGCTCAACTTTTGGCAAAATATAGTAATGTTATGGCTTCCATACTTTTCAAGGTTAATATTTAGTGACTATATACGCAGGGAAAATCATCAAAGAAACAACAACAACAATTTGCACTTATATAATGCCTTCCACATAAGGGAGAATTCACAAAGTGCTTTACAAAGATAGAATAGAAACATGAGCTGGGAGGTAGTAGATGTGTGTTTGTGTGTGTGGGGGGGAGGGGGAAATCGAAAGGCCACAGAGATAGATGAGTTTTAGATGTACTTTAGATCTTGACATATATTTTAAGCACTCCAAGATGCTACTCTGCTTGAAGGGCACTATCTAAATGTAAGTTGTTGTTGTTTAGAAAGCAGAGAAGAAGGGAGAGAGGCAGATGGATTTTGGAAGAGTTTCAGATGGCGGGGCAAAGAGGCTAAAAGCTTGGAGAAAATATGTAGGGTACACAAAGGTGCAATCATAATCTGGGAACACTGCCTGGTTTTCCTTAATAATAAAGCAACAAGTCAGAAAGACAGTAATGCAAATATTGGCAATACTTCAGGAATGCAGACTAAACACAGAGCTAAATAATGTACTCAACTTGAATTTGAACTAAATGGAATGAATACTTAGTGAAACTAGTAATCAGCTCCAAAATGCATGAGAAGTTACATTCAGTACTAAATAGTTTAATGGTATTAAAGAAATTATGCTAATTAAGATGCACTTCAAAATTAAATTCAGAAGAAAACATATTTGACAGCTAACAGAACACATAAATCGGCCCAGTCAGCACTCTGCAGTTACGTCGTTAATCTTGACAATATCACTAGTTACAAAATGGAGCATAAATAAATTTTAAAGTTAGAATAGAAATATAACATTGTTTAAGTAATACCATTTGGTTGAATGCTGATATCATTGAATCTTGTTTCAAAACAGTCTCAGATGGGGGATGTTAGCACTTGAACCTACATATCAAGGTTAGCAGAAATACCCCAAAGATTTTCAGGTTGATACATTTACAGGCCAACAGAAACAGCTGGGACAATATATCACTGTTCTAACTTTGGAATGGAAATATAAATATAGGAAAAACTTTTATTGAGTATATTGTGGAAGGTTTTCCAATAAAGGTCAGAAAATACTGGTTAGACAAGAGAGTTGAAATTGTAATTTTTTCTCTAACGATCTTCCATTCTCTACTCATAACTGCACATGTTTTCCCATGTAACAGTATTTGGACCACTATAAGAGGATGTCCACTTACGCTAATCATAAAGATGTAATAGATAACATACAAGCCAGGTCTGTACTGCCTTGGGACATCCTCCTGACGTGAAAGGCGCTATACAAATGTAATTTTGTAGTTGTTTGTTGTTGCCTGTATGAGGTCTGTTTGAATACCATTCGCTTGGACTTTGTACAAGTTGAGCTTTTCCTCTTATGCATATTTCCTTTAACATTGGCAATCTTGGTTCTTGGTTACTCAAATAAACTTGTGGTTTAGGCTTCAGACAGCTCAGCTTGAACTTGAACAAAGTCAGATTATTGTGAATGAGTCCCGCAAGAGGCTGATCTGGAGTCCAGTAATACTTATTCAATACAAGAGTGAATGGAACTACAGTATTGAGACAAATCATCTGTTTTCCTCATACAAAAGTTACTTGTATGTATTTGACGCCATTCACCCTCATTAAGTGAGGTCTAATCTGCAATACTGCATTTGCAAGACAGCGGCTGCTGTTTTGCTCGTTGGCCTTTATTCGGACTTTGTTGTGAACCCTCTATCCTTCTCCACTCTCTCCATCCTATCTCTCTTCCCTGCTCTGTCCTTTCCTGCTTTCACTCTTGCCTATCCCAGGGTTTTCATTATGTCTTCTCCAATAACTTCTCCTGTCCCTGCAATCACATGTGAAGTTCCTCAGGGTTTTATTCTTGGTCCTCTTTCTCCCTTCGTGACATCATCTATAGGGATGAGATCCACTTTTATATGGATGACACCCAATTCCATCTCTGCCCTTCCCCTCAATTCCAGGATCCCTGCTGTTCTGACCGACAGCCTGTCAGACATCAAGTCCTGGATGAGTTTTAACTTTCCCTTTCATTACCATCACACACCTCCACCACTTCTTCTTGCCGCCTCCGTCCTACCCTTCCTATCTCCCTGCTTGATCAGGCTCCCACTCAGTCATTGTAAAGCGCTTTAAGCTGTTGTTTGTGACAGGTGCTATATAAGTGAAACTGTTTTTCTCTCATTAAGTTATTATCTTGGGTTGTAAGAAACAGACTTGTTGTTCATATTTCTCTGAAAAAGAGGTTTGAATCATCTAATGAAAAACTATCGCTGGAGAAGGAGAATGTGCACAACATCTATGCAGCCTTTTCATTGTGCTTTCTTATTGTCAGTTAAGTAACCCAATCCTTGTGTGATGCAAAGTCATGTGCCTGGCAATACAAAATGACTCTGCCAAATATGGTTTTATTAAAATAGCAGCGACTCTAAAGCATGTTGTCTAGCAGTACTTTCGTTAACAATGATATACTGAAGGCAGATTTTAAAAACTACCTATGCCAGAGGAATGCAGTGATAAGCAACATTATGTTTCTTCATTACCACAGTCCCATTACTTTAAGATCTGTGCAGACTGAGGTAATTGAGGCTTCGTCATCCTACCCAAATTGTAATCTGACTCTTGTTTCCTAGTAGAGGCCGATGTGATAGGATCATTGCTGTGTCTGTCACAGGGAGTACAAGGAAAGCAGGAGTGGCTGGATTGATTTTTAAATCAATTTTAAAAATTATGTAAAAAATTCCCTCAGGAAAGTTGAGCCTGTAAGTAAAGATTATTATTTTCCTAAAACATAACCGCTTTGTAGCTGTGAAACTTAAATTAACATTACCCTGGACATCTTTACATCCCAGATTTGAAAACATTGGGCCTAATTTATGGTAAGGAATCCTGTTAGAATTCCCGTTGGCCTACGGGAACCCCAATCCGTAGGTAAATTGTGTCAGAGTAGAGTTCCTGCAGGCCATTTGCAATGTACAGCACTTCCACTTACTGGAAGGAGTTCCTATTTGTGCAATTCCGGTGTGACAAATTAGATCCCATTGTTCTTTTCAAGCATTCATATATCACATGTATGTCTCCAAAGACTATTATTGTAGAACTTGAAAAGCCTGGAAAATTATATTGGTAAAGTAAATTCAGTTCTACAATGTTTTTAAATGTTAGGAGAAAGTGCATCTTTTGTAACTGGTGTGGAAAAACCTTTTGGAGGGAAGAAGAAAGGAGAGGAAATAGAGAGAAAAAAAAGCCTGGTATGTGGCACATTCCTCTCAACACATCACATCATTTTCTTTCATGAAGTGTAAACGGAAGGTAGAAACACCCTCATGTTCTCTATAATTTTAACCCAAAACTTAGTTTGTTTCACTTTCAATGATATGACTTGCATTTTAAAAAAACAAGCCTCCTCAATATTAAGAGAGTAACATTTTAAAATCTTTGTGTGAGCTTTTGTATTTCTCCCCAAGCAACACTAAACGAAATGAACTATGACCCAATAGGATTGTTCTGCTTGGTCTCCTTGGGACGTTCTCCCGACGTGAAAGACGCTATAAATGTAATTTTGTTGTTGTTGTTTTATGTATTTGAAAAAGATAAATAATTACCAAACAAGATTTTGTATGTTACACTGCAAAATGTGTTTATTAACATTCCGTTCCACAGAAATTAAATGAGAAGTCAATCTACCCAGAAAACTTAAAAATTTGTTTTCTGGACAAGTGAGGAGAAAAACAGGAGGGATTGAACAAGAGAACAAAAATAGACAACAACAACAACTTGGATTTACATAGCGCCCTCCACACCGGACGGCGTCTCAGAGCGCTTTACAGTAACGGATCCCGGGGCCGAGCCAGGGGGAGGGGGAGAAAGGTGATCAAAGGCGCGGTCGAAAAGAAAGGTCTTCAGCAGAAACCTGAAAGTAGGAAGAGAAGGGGTGAGGCGAAGGGAGTAAGGAAAGGAGTTCCGGAGCCTCGGGGCATAGTGGCTGAAGGCACGGCCGCCGAGGGTGGAGCGGAGGACTCAGGGAACAAGGAGGAGGCCAGAACTGGAGGAACGAAGGCAATGGGCACTGTTTTCAGGAGAGAGGTCAGAGAGGTAGGGGGGTGCAGAGGAGAGGAGGGATTTGAAGATAAGAGTGAGGATCTTGAAATCGATCCTCTCTGGGACAGGGAGCCAGGCCAGTCTGGCAAGGACTGGGGTAATTGGGGAGCGGAGATTGGTGCGGGTGAAGAAGGGCAGGTTTGAAATGTGGCGGTAGTGGCTGGGGTTTGAGGGATCTAGGAAAGGTTTTTTGAGGAGGGGGTGATGACAGCAGTTTTGAGGGGGGCAGGGACTGATTCGGAGGAGAGGGACTGGTTGATGACGTCAGCCAGTAGTGGGCAGAGGAGGGGGAACTGGGTGACCAGCAAGTTGGTGGGGAGGGGTCGAGGCAGCAGGTGGTGGGTTTCATGGAAGTGATGGTGGGTGAGAGGGAGGAGGGAGAGACAGTGAGGAAGAAATGTAGGATGGGGGTGGTGGTAGGAGCAGATGATGGGGAGGGTGAGGGGGACAGAGAGGGCGTGATGGTGGGTGACAAGAGGCAGGTGGATGAGGTTGCCTGGTGGATGTTGTGAATTTTAGATGAAAAGAAGTCCATGACCTCCTCGCACTTGGCATTTGATATGAAGATTGAGGAGGCCTGAGGGGGGGAGCACAGAAGAGGCAGTAGGTGGTGGAATAAAAGATTTTAGGGTTGTGTTTAGCCTCCAAGATGTTGTTGGAGTAGAAGGCTGTTTTTGCACGTGTCAAAGAACGGCAGTAGCTGTGGAGATGCTCGAGCCACAGTTGGCAGTGAACTGTCAGGCCAGTTTTCCGCCATCTGCGCTCGAGCAGCCGGGTTTGGGTGTTTTAGCGGCAGAGATGGTTGTTGTTCCAAGGGGATTGGGTGGGTTTGGAGATGGTCCTGGATTTCAGGGGGATGAGGGAGTTGAAGGTGGAGGAGAGGCGATCATGGAGCAGCTGGACGGCTGCTTCAGGATCTCCGCAGGTGGAAGGCCAGAGGGATAGGATGTTTGACGATGTTAGGGCCTGTGTGAGGGTCTCAGGGGGTAGCCTCTTCCAAGGGCGGTAGAGGATGGTTGAGGGCTTGGTGGAGGAGAGAGGGATATGAGAGGAGAAGGAGATGAGGAAGTGGTCCGAGATGGCCTTGTCCATAATGCTAAGGTCGGAAATGTCAAGGCCAGACACTGAGACAGTGGCCTCAACCATTGCTAAATTTTCCACCTCCCACCCCCTATTACTCTTGTTTCTGCCAAATATCGGTAAGCTATTATATCAAGTTAAAAGCAAATTTGCTACTGGTACAGTACTTTTGAACCAGAAAACCCTAAAATTAAAAATGGTTGCAATGCACAACCTGTGAATCAATATCCAAAAAGGAAAGATTTTTTCTGATAATTCATCAGAAGCTGCCAGTTCTCTCGTGGAGACTGTGATGTGTATACTGCGTGTGAAAGGGGCTTGTGTGTCAGGTTATTTGTATCTGTGTGTGAGAGAGAGACATGAGTATGAAGAGACAATTTGTGGGTGCGTACAATACAATACAAAATTACATTTGTAAAGCGCCTTTCATGTCGGGAGGCCGTCCCAAGACGCTGGACAGTCAGGAATTTGAACCTGAGCTGGGGTCGGGGAGGGTAGGGTAGGAGGGTGGCCGAAGGTTCAGTCGAAGAGGAGGGTTTTGAGACGTGCCTCGAAGGAGCCAAGGGAGGGAGCGAAGCAGAGGGAATGTGGGATAGGGTGAGGGCAGAAAAGCTGAAGGCCCAACTGCCAATGGTGGGGCAGGCCGGGCGGGGGACATGCAGCAGGCCAGCCTGCTGAGTGGAGGGAGTGGACTAGTTGATATGCGGACAGGTTGATATGGGGACAGCAGATCACAGAGGTAGGGAGGAGCAAGGCCCTCAAGGTGTATGGCGTCTGATGAGTGTGTGAGGGAATTATGTGTTCTGAGTGTGTTCTGTGAATATGAAAGGAGATCAGTGAGTTAGTGTATGTACCCTAAAGTTAGTGAATGTGAGTGGTGAGCTTGTGCCGGATTATGTGTGTTGGAATATATTAGTGTGCTCAATTGTCTGAGTGTGAGCAGATGTGAGTAGGTGAGTGGGCAGAAGTGTGTGAGAATAAATCCCACATTTGGGACTCCCTTCCTCACCTCCTGTTCTCTGTTTTCAAAGGCCATCTAAAAAAAAACTCCTCCTCTTCCACCATCTTCCTTCTTGATGCTCTATGTAAAGTGCTCCAGGGCATTATTATATGTGAAGGACACTACATAAATGCAAGATTTTGCTGGGGTGAGTGAAATGAAGGTAAGCATGAGAAGGAATGCATATGAGAGGGAGAGGTAAGTGTGAGGAGGGGATATGGGGAAGGTGAGTAAGTATGAGAGCGAAGGTGAGTGTAAGAAGTGAGTAAGAAGGACTGGCTCTGGCCTCCTGCTTGTCCACCATCCCCTCCACTGCACCCCGAAACTTTGCAACTCTGTCCCCCCAATCCCTCCTCCGTTCTTTCCCCATTTCCAGATCGTACCTGAAGACATTCCTCTTCGGCCATGCTTACAGTCACCTCCCCCCGGCTGGGCGTCAGGCTCCGCCACTGTGAAGCGTTGCGAGACTCTACCGCAAATGAAGGGCGCTATATAAATGCAAGTTGTTGATGAGAAAGAGGAGAATGAGTGAGTGAGAGGAGATTGTGAGTGAGTAAGAAGGAGAGGGGGGAAGAGATAAGTGGGAGAGATAAGGGGGTGGGTGAGTGAGTGCAGGAAGAGGGAGTGGGTGAATAAGTGGGAAAGGTGAGCGAGGAACTGCGAAGGGGAGAGTGAGTGAGTGAGTGGGTGTTTGGAATGTGCAGTGAGAGAGCGTGAAGGTGCGGAGAGTGAGGTGAAGGTGCGGAGGATGAAATGGGCGAGTGTGAAGTGAAAGGAAATGAAGCCAGGATCTGGGCGGCTGTCAGGCCTCTGGCGCTGTTGCTAGGAGACGGCCAGTTGCCTACGAAGCAGCAGCCGCCGCCATTTTGTGAGGCTGAGTTAGCGCGCGGGGTGAGTGACGGTTGGTGAGCACTCCCCGCCCCCCCCCCCCCCCCCACCCCACGGCTCGCGTGAGGGGACAACGCGCTCCGCTCGCCGCCGCCACCATTACAGGACGGAGCGCTAGAGAGAGAGAGAGAGAGAGAAGCTTCGTGGAGAGGAGCGTTGTGGCACTGGCTTCCCCCCCCCCCACCCCCGGCCTTACCTCTTGGTGTATGTGCGATGGACGGGTGAGTGAAGCGGTGAGGGAGAGGGAGATGGGCCCTGGTCGGGGCCCCCCAATGGCGGTGGTTGTTGTCGGGAGTCTCAATGGCTGGTTGAAGTATGGAGGACGGACTGACTGGCGGTCGAGTCGGGCGACTTGTTAGTGCGAGCGGTGATTTCCTGACTCGAGGCTCAGCGGCTTCTCAGATTGTTTTTATCATCTTTATATATATATATATATATATATAAAATCTATACATACAGTTGAGTAAGGTATATACTGGTGGCGTTCTTGTCGATGAGTTTATTATGTTGCGTTTTGTGCGCACACACACGATGCTTTACTTCGAAGAAAAAAAACGTCAATTTTATTTTTTTGCGGGGGGTTTTTTTTTTGAAAAAAAAAGTATTTTTTTTTGTGTGGGGGGGGGGGGGGAGAGGGAGAGAGGGTGTGGGGGAGATCGAGGCTATCGTGCTGGCTGGAGGATTTTTAAGGAAAAAAAAATTTATCTTTCTTCCTCCCGCACAAATGAAAGTGTGCGTAAAACTCGCTGTCGCAGATCGCACCTTTTTTTTTCTGGGGGGAGGGGAGGGGGGAAATCTTCGCTTAAATCGAAAGTTGATCGGAAGGATAACGCAATGGTGGGGGGGGGGGGGGGGGGGTGTCACGACGAACGATTGAAGAAAGGGGAGTTACTCGATCGATCGCCTGTTTTTTTTTTCATGTCGTCTTTCCCTGAGTTTCGTGTTGTTTTTCTTTCTTTCTTTCTTTCTCCGCCGCCGCCCCCATCAGATGGTGGTGGGGGGGAGTTAGTTTACTGCTTCACTGTTTGCCTGGTGTCTGCCCTTTTGTAAAGAAGATGGTCTTTCAGGTTGTGTGTTAGGCTGTATGGCGGCGAGGAGGATGTAGATGGCATACAACGTTGCCAAGTTGGCAGGAAAGGATTAGTAAGGAGAGAAACTTGATTTGTTTCCCCCCCTCCTCCTTCTACCTTCATCTCTGATTTCTCCCTTTTACTTTTTTTTTGTTGTTGGAGGGGGGGGGGGGCAAAAGTCTATTTTTTTATTTTAAAAAGAACTCGTGAAAGAATGCTGCAGTCCACACACAAAGCAACCCTTCTCATACTCTCTCCCCTTTTTTGAAAAAATCTTATTTTTTTTTCACGAAACATTTATCCTACCTCTTTCTTTTAATTTCATTGTACTGCTGTGGATGAGTAACTTGCTTTCTAACTTTTTTTCATATGTTCTCTTTTCCCCTTTTCCTTCCACACAGCATTGTCACAGATCTTATAGCAGTCGGTTTAAAGGTAGGAATCTTTTCTCTCCTTTCAACTTCACTTTTTTTTCTGTTTTAATTTCGTGTATTCCTCTTGTATATTTTTAAAAGAGTTTAATCTTAAATCTCTTGACTTTTTAAGTGTTTCATTGTACTGTTGAATGGGTTTCTTTTCTCCTTCCAGCTCAGTTTCACAAGTTTCTGGTAGGGCCACTATTTCTGCAATAGCCTCTCAATCAGTGTTAGCATTAGCAGAAATGGAGTAGTTCCTCTTTACTATATGATCACGAGTCCTAAAGACCTCTAAAATAATGGCAGATGACAGTCACGTTTTTTTGCTGAAGCCGTTGGATAATTAGATGCAATTGAAAGCTCAAAAATAGGAAGTCCAGTATGTGTGGATCTTGTTTTCTTTGGGAAGGACCTGATGTTTTATGTCCTGTTTGCCTTGATCCTCTGTGGGCTCATTGTTGGTCTGTTTCCATGTGCTTAGTGCATCTGAAACAAAACAAGCTGTTTTAATGGTCTTTTTCTCTCTCACAGAACGAGTAGTTTCTTTGGATTGCTACCTTTATGAAGTAGTTCTGGTGCTATTGAGAATATTTTAAAAGTTTTTTATGGGAAACATTTAGTGTGCATTTTCAGGTTTGACTGAGGAGGTTATTCTTTGGGGCTAAATATATTTAGTACTTTGCTATTTTAGGTCATGATTGTTTTCTTTGGTCTTAATAACCTCACTAAATTAGTTTATACTCTGATAAATTAATGTATACACATGAGCTATTACACTTTGGATAGCTCATATAGGTATTTTGCAAAACAGTGGGGTTCAGAAAACCACATTAGCTTTTCTAAATGAAGCTTGAACAATTTATCAAGAACTCAAAATTTGTAGCAGCTTTGAAACATGTCTATTTGTTATATTGTGCATATTGGGAGCAAATTTGAGTTTTTTTTGGCCAATCAAAATTTTATCAACATTTTTTTCACTCCAGATTAAAGGAAATGTTTTAAATAAACCTAGCATTTGGTATAGCACCTTTCACGATGAGAGGATGTCTCAAAGTACTACACAGAACATACTGTAAAATGTAGTGACTGCTTTGTCGTTGAAATATTTAGGACTGTATATAATAATCCTTGCATTTGATATTGCACCTTATTACGCCTTTGAGGTGTCGCAAAGCGTTTCACAGAATGTACTGCAAAATTAATTAACTGTAAAAATTTTGTGGGCAAAATGCAGCAGCCAATTTGTCACAGCAGTGTCCCACAAACAGTTGTGGATTGAGTGATCAAATTATTATTATTTTTTGAAGGAATTATTACCCCCTGAAAAGCGATCCACAAATCAACCAACAACCGGGTTCCTTTTTACTGCTAGATAAACATAGGTGCGTGGAGTAAAGGAAACTTGCCCAACATTTCACCCTGCCGGGAATCGAACTCGGGTCTCTCGCTTGCGAGGCGAGTATAAAGAAGCGATCATGTCCTGAGGTTTGGAAGATTCAGAAAACTTAAAGGATGCTACTTGCTCAAACTCAGTTTAGTCTCAGCTGTTTTTGAGATATATTCGTATTTGATTTTTAAAAAATCTTCTGCCACTATGTTTTTTCATTTGGTCAGGTACTTGATATTGAGTGCAGGTAAACTGACCACTAGGAGGCAGGTAGTTGCAGCTCAGTTACTTTTCAAAGAGTAGTGTGTCTGAGGTTGGCAACTCAGTGAGGGGGAAGGAAGAAAAATAGTTGAACACGCTCTTCCAGTCTGTCACCACATGTTACTCCAATGCTACTCATTTTTCTTTGAAATGTTCTTTGCCTGGAATGTTATGCTGGCATATGCAGTCATTAATTTCAACACTGAAGAATTAATGATAGTCACAAACCACAATTGTTTCTGACAAGTTGCGTATTTATCATTTTACAGTAACTACAGAATGATTGTTTTCGTTTCATGATCTTTTGGATTCATCAAGGTAAACATATAGTCAGGGAAAGGAATAATTTAGGTTTGGCATCCAGTGTCAGCTCAAGTGGTCCTGGGAAGAGTTGCAGAATGGACCTATGTGCATTGTTTTAAATGAGTAACCTCAGTCTAGCAGTGTGAAGTTTTCCATTTACCACACAAAGCATCTTTTGGATTATTGAGTAAAATTATTTGTAATGCGGATTTATATTTGCTGAAAAATGAGCTGAAATGATCTGCCTCATTTTGTTGATAGCCCTTCCACAATTATTGCATCATAGGAACAGGTGGAAACCAAAAAAACCAGTTTGATCAGTTTATTGGATCTTTCAATACCATTTCCCTGACATTTCCCCATGCTCTTTAATAACTTTGCTCCCCAAGCATCTATCCGTAGCATCTAATCATAAAGCAAGACCGGATTCAAACACTGGACACGCAAGTGAACAAATTCTGTTTACCCTATAGTTACACTAGTCTTTATAATTTTTATTTTTGGCACTCTTATTTTGATAATGTTTGTATTTATGTACATGGTGTAGTTGTGCATGTTGCATAATTACATCAACAACAACAAGATTACATTTGTATAGTGCCTTTCACGTCGGAAGGACGTCTCCAGTTTGATACGTGCCAATTCTATGCTGAAATGTGCATCTCGCTCTTCTTCCCCTGGAAGCATAACGCTTGTGTCCCTGGTAACCTTTTTGCTCCGTTGGATTTTTCTTCCCCTGCTGTCCACTTTTGTATTAGAGCCTAATGTAGGTAAGTGGAGTTCACTTTTGCTATTGATTTTTGACTATTCCTATTCGTGTCTCTTACCCCCCCACTCCTCCCCTGTGTCCACCAGCACCCACCTCTTTCCACCAGCACCCACCTCTTTCCACCACACTCTTTTGCCCCTATTTCTCCCTCCTCCCATCATCACCCATAAGAAGCTCACCTCAACCACTTCTCCACCCAGCTGCTGGTCACCCAACTTGCTTTCTTCTGACCCCTCTAGGAGACACAGTTAACCTGGCCCCTTCGAGCTCCATCTCACTCCCCCTCAACACCGCTGTCACCACTTTTTAAAAAAAAAACTACCCTTCCTCTAACAACTCGAGCCTTTCCAGCCTGCCCACAGCACTGAGATAGCACCTGTCATAGTCACAAACCAAGTCTCCTCTCTCTCTTTGTGACCAGGTCTTCATCTGCTTCTTCGTTTTCCTAACACATTGCCCACCTACTATTGTATATGACACCCAGTGCAGCCAAACCCTTCATCCACGCATTGTCATTTCCCAACTCGATTATTCTGTTGTCCTCCTCGCCTGCCTCCCCAGCTCCACCATTCATAGAATCCAATTAATTAAAAACTCCACTGTCTCTGTCCTTACCCGCACCAAACTCTCCACTCATCACCCTAATCCCTACTAGGCTCCACTGACTCCCTATTGTAGAATTGATAGATTTGAAGATCTTCACACTCGTGCTCAAATCACTTAAAACCTTGGTAGGGACCTTTCCAACCCCAATCCACTAGCCACCACCTGTGCTTAGCTGGTTCCAGCCTTCTACACCATCTGCAGCTTTACTTTCAGCCAATAGGCCAAGAAATTATGGAACTCAATGCGTCATCCCTTCACCTTATCCCCTCTTTGCCTGTCTTCAGTTCACACCTGAAGACCTACCTCTTTGACCGTGCCTTTGGTCACCTCCCCAGCTTGGTTTCAAGCTTCGCCAGCCACTGTTAAGCGCTCCAAGATGCTACCCGCGTGAAGTGCACTAAATGAATGCATGTAATTGTTGTTGTTGATTATTCTAGCCAGATGAGCAATGGGAATCATTACAATGTTTGTAATATTAAACTGCACATCTTGATTTAAGCTCCAGGAGTACCCCTAGTTTCAGTTGGCGCTCACTGAGCTTTCAAGTCATGGCTTTTGTTGCTTTACTTTTAAGTAATGTGTTTCTTTAAGGAGAGGGCACGCTTCATGCCAGACAAACCAAACCCACAGATTACGTGGAATTCGCAGTGTAGCTTGGTTGGAGACTCATTGTGGTGATGGCTTCCAGTATGTTTTTAGATACCTGGCATTTTTTTTTACTTCCAAACATTTTATTTCCTTTGCTGCTCTGTGTTGCGATTCTTGATTATGATTGTTCATGAAACTGTGATGATTGCTTCCTTGTCCCATTTAACAGTATTCCTTCCTTAGTAATCCTAGTACAGTAGGATCTGGTTGTAACATGCTTCATTATAATGGGATTGAGTTGTGGATTCTGACTTCCTTACCTAAATAAAATAAGTTCCTGACATCACATTATCATTGCACGTCAATTACTTCAAATTTCTGAACTTTACAGAAACTTTGAAAAATGCTTTAAAACATATTTGATATTAGGTACTGTATCGCATGCAAGAATTTTATATTTTGCACAGTATCAATCCCAGGAATTGTGTCCACCATTGGCTGTACATTTAAAAATGACCCAATTGGTTTCTGTTTGGCTGAATGGGGATTGTCCTGCATCACAAGGATTTTAAAGCTGTGAGCCTCCTTGTTGGAGACCTTCTGAAAGTTGAACTGTATTCCAAAAATAAGTTCAACATGGCCTGCCTTTCAGAAATCTTTGTTTCTTTTGTTCTCGTTGCTACTGCTAGATGTACTTGAATTGCTGTTTTATGACAACAGATCTATCTCCTTGGATTATACCGCTGACTCTTCATTTGGGAATATTATTTAGCTTCCTTTGGTACTACTTTCGACATTTGGTGACATCTAAAACACAGTTTCAAGAAAAAAATACTCATCTACATCACTTATCTCTCCAGGGCAGGATCATATGAATTTTATTTGATTCTCTCCAAACCCCAAATTGTTTTGTGACCAAACGTTTCAATTTAAGCATGCCTGTAAAGTTAATTCTTCAATCATTCGTTAGCCAGCTATCTACAACAACAACAAAATTACACTTGTAAAGCGCCTTTCACGTCCCAGGGATCTGAACAGTTATGGATTAGGACCCGAGTGTAGGGGTTTCGGACGAGGGAGGGCAGGGGGGGGGTAGGAGGACGTCTGAAGGCACAGGCAAAAAGGAGGGTCTTGAATCATGCCTTGAAGGAAGCAAGAGATGGAGCAAGGTGAAGGGATTGTGCAGTGGAGTTCCAAAGAGTGGGGGGCGGAGAGGCTGAAAGCCCGGCTGCCGGTGGTAGGGTGGGTCAGGCGGGAGGCCTAAAGCAGGCTGGAGCCTGCTGAATGGAGGGAGGGGTCTGGGTTGATAGGGGCTCAGAGGTCAGGGAGGGGCAAGGCCGTGGAGAGCCTTGAAAGTGAGGATGAGGATTTTGAATTCTACCCTTTGAGGGTTGGGGAGCCAATGGAGCTGGATGGGGGTGATGGGGTCACGGAGCCTGGTGCGGGAGAGGATACGAGTTTTGGATGATCTATAGCTTGTGGAGGGAAGAGTTGGGGAGGCCGACAAGGAAGGAGTTTCCGTAGTTGATGGTTTCGGTGGCCTGAGGGGTGAGGTAGTGGCAGAGTTGGGCAATGTTGCGGAGGTGGGGAAAGGCAGAGCGGGTCATGGCATGGTTGTGGGGAAGAAAGGACAGTTGAGGGTCAAACAAGATGCCCAGGTTCCTGATTGGCTTGGTGAGGTGGAGTGTGCAACCGTGGGTGCTGATGCTGCCAGTGTCTGATGTGTTGGCGCAAACCAATCAAGAGGGCCTCGGAGTCAGGTGTCATCCAATACGTGTGGAAGTTGACCCCATGTCTGCGGATGATGTCACCAAGGGGGAGCCTGTGAAGGTTGAAGAGGGGGGGACTGAGGACAGAGCCTGAGGGACACCACACAAGGCTGTGTGGGGGCTGGAAGAGAAACCGTTGGCAGAGACAAATTGGAGATTGTGAGAGACGAGACCTGAAATATTCAAGGACAGAATCTTGAAGGTTGAGGTGGTGGAGGAGGATGGAGTCGTCCACGATATCGAAGGCAGCAGATAGGTCGAGGAGGCAGAGGGAGCCCTGGTCACAGATGGACAAAACGTTGTTTGTCACCTTGACCAGAGCAGTCACAGCACGGAAACCATTTTGGAGAGGCTCGTGATGGGAGTAGTAGGAGAGGAATGAGGGAACCTGGGAAGCAGTAACTCTTTCTAATGAGATGAATGGAGCTATCTCAGGATTACAAAGCTTGTTTTCGGGGTACAGCGGGTTCAGCTATGTAGACATTGTACAATGTTGTTTGATGAATCTGAATATACAGACCAACAGCCCTGGCTGACAGTACTTGCACACTTTTAAGCACATGTATGTGCCAGAAATGAATATAGGAATGAAAGCTGCTGAATAAGGACAAATTGATTTAAATTCTGCACAATTCTTAAAATAAGATATTGCCATAATTCTTTGTAATTTGCTTTTCCATTCTAGGTTGTCATTTTAATAAAAAAATAGTTGTATACATTTTCTAGTTTCCCTTATTCCTTAATTGCCTGTGTGCAATTTTACCACCCAGAACATTACTGTGTATGCTTGCTTCTAGTCATGTTTTGCAGCAGCTAATGACTGGTTTAATCATGCACGCTGCTGTTCTAAGCTTTAATTGCTTTTTTCCTACTGAGTTGGACAATCCTAATGGGTGGTCTCAATGGCAACAAATTGTAGTAGTTTTAGCCACTGAAGCAGTCTGCGCATTTTTAACAGCATGTCAGCAAGTGGGTTGCACCTAGAGGGCTCTAGATAAAAATACTGTCCTTTTGAATTGGGATTTAACATCATTCATCTTGTGCTGTTTTTTGAATGTGGCAACATTTTCTTTCCTCTTCTGAATTAAATTGGTTGGCTGATGCCAGTCCCATCTTGCTTTCCATTATATCCAGACTGTTTGTTGTAAGCTACTTGATTCCATTTTACATTTTGACAAAATAAATTTAACGTTAGACAGTTCCACATATTTCCCATTTTAGAATGGAATGCATATTCTCCCTGCTTACCTAATCAGATGCAGTTTGGTAAGAGCCAAGGATTAGAAATGAGTGGTACTGCTTGAGTTTAACTAGATAAAACTGGATAGCTTGCCATTGTAAGCACTGTCCAGCAAGGGACCCGCTGTTTGTCCAGCTCAGACCAGTTTACCCATTAGGGCTTTGGTTTGCAGGATTAACAAGTTCAGTGGGAAAAGTCGTGGCACAAGTACCGGAATTACTGAGGCCACCACAAAGGGTTTCTTGCTTCTGCTTTCTGTGGCCAAGTGGAAGCCAGGTAAGCTCTAAGGACACTCACTGATGCTCTTCACCCCCCACTACAGGTAATAATAATAAAAATCCTCGCATTTGATATAGCGCTTTTCACGTCGGGAGGACGTCCCAAAGCGCTTCACAGAACACACTGTAAAGTGAATTGACTGTATATTTGTGGGCGAACGCGGCAGCCAATTGCGCACAGCAATGTCCCACAAACAGTCGTGGATTGAAAATGACCAATTTATTACTGTTTTTGGTTTTGGAGGGATTATTATTAGGCTCTGTGTGGAGTAAGGAAACTTGCCCAAGGTTTCGCCCTCTGCCGGGGATTGAACTCAGGTCTCTCACTTGCAAAGCGAGTGCTCTAACCACTGAGCTACAGGACTCCACTGACAGACAGTCACAGACTGACAGACTGGGGGTGGGGGGGGGGGGTCCTGTGATGTGATGAGGGTCCATGAGGATAATGTCATGAGGGTAATGTCTTCCAGCAGCTGTTTTTCTAAGCTTGAGTTTCCCCATCAGTTGTTCAATGGGTATCTGACTTCAGTATGGTGGGAGAGCCTATATTTGACAGTTTGATCCAGAAGCATGCTGAGATTTTTAATTAAGGTGCTAGAGGAATCTTGAGTCACTGGATTCTCCATAACTATAGTCAATACTACTTTGATTCCCTGTTCCTGGTGGAAGTTATAAGGAAGTAGTGTTAGTTGGATGATCTCTTTGCTATCCTTCCTCCATCCATTGTATGGAAAATGAGGGTGTTCAGTCCCAACAGGCAGCCCATAATCATGACAGCAAGATAAATACACTCCATATTGTATGATTATCTGGAGGAACACATTTTTTGTTAAAAAATCTTGTCATTCCTTCAAGCATGATTTATTTTATACGTGTGTGTGTGTATATATATATATATATTATTTATATTTTATTTATTTATATTTTATATATAAATAAAACTTCACTAAACTTTGCAAAATCTATACGGGTTGTGCAGATTTATATATTCAGTATTGCTTCTTGGATTTCTACATCAGAGTGTTATTTTGTCTTGCTGGCTTGGAGAGATAAGAGTTGGTACAATGAGCTTAGATCAGTCGTATTAGCATGGAAGTACTGATTGTTTAAAATTAAGGTACACTGCAGTTGACACTGAAATGCTAACCAGTCTTCACCATTCTGTCTAGAAATGTTGTGAAAAAAATTGACTTTTTCACTTGGTTAAGTACAAGATTGATAGGTTCTCATGAATCCCTTGTGGCATGAGTAATAAGTAGTCTGCTTACCTGGCGTGTTTCATAAATTTCAACTATCACCATTGCTCCAGAAAATGATATCTGCGAAAGGCGGGTAAGGTTACATTTGCAATGTGGAATGCTTGGAGTCTAGCAGTTTAGGGTATTGGTGGGCAGGATTTTGCATATTTGTAAAAGCTCAGCCACCTGGAATGTTGCAAATTGGATATAAACATGCTGTTGAGAATGATCTCCAAAAGTGTCTTCTCAGAGATGAGATTGCAGGGCCTCATCAGTTGCTTAGAATGCTGCTGTCTCGACTAATTTTGAAGCTCACTATTCATGGGAGTTTGATGCCTAATTTGTTGACAACTAAAACATTGAATTTGATGTGTTTGTGTATTAATAGTTATTCGACTCTATTAGAGTGAAAATTCTATCCTCAATTTTACAATGAGTGGATTTTTTGCTTCACTTTGTGTTGTCAAAAATGAAATTGTGTAAAAACTAGCATTTTAGAGAATTTTGCTCAGTAGAAAACTATTTCCAAACAACTACTGACATATTGATGCTCTACAGAAAAAAACTTTAAATATCATTATTCTACCAGTTTATCTCTGTTGCGGGCAGATGCTGATCAGAGCAATTCACTTTCTGGGGAGAGAAAGGAGGGGGAATAAATAATGGGAGGGAGACTCATGCCTAGGATGCTCTAACCCATGGTTCAGAACTGGTTGCTCGTCCACTCTTTTGTCTGTGATGTGGAGCCCAGGTGAAAATATCAGTTGGCAGTTTGGAGATTTGTTTAAAGTAACATAAAGGGGTTCTGCCAACTTTAACCAGGTTATTAATTAAAAATTGGTGTCAGTCTTTATCCTATTATTCTTTGTTGTAGAGCAAAGTAAATTACAGATTTCTCCCTTCCTAAGTGAAATGTTTCACTGTCATTGTGAGAAGCTCATTTGAAAACTGTTGAAGCATATCCCAGCTGTAGCAGGTGGAATTGGGTAAGAGGCAGCAGCAATTGGGTTTAATAGCCAGCTGCTGTTAATGTTTAAAGAATTGTAGTTTGTAACTGAAAGCTATTTGTTGCAATTATCAAACGGATTTGAATAGATGCTTAAAAAAATTAATGACACTGACGTTTTAATTAGTCATTCTGTATCTTATGGAGTTGCTGTATATGCTGTCAAACACTAGAAAGTACAGTATTTGAATTGTACCTAGTGATTTTTCTCATGTCACATGTTGGTAATCACGTTCAGGAGAAAGGCCAAATGAAGCTGATCCGTGCCCTTAGACAAATAGGAAAAATTAGGGTGAGTGAGTGGTACCTGATAATTGTACGCATATGCCTTCTTGGGCTGAGTGGGAAGCATCTCTGTGTACAGTATTATGACAATGCTACTTTTGTGCCAGCTGTAGCAAGATATGTCCAAAGCTTGATTGTGTTTAGTGTTTTCTAGGATCTGGCCAAATAAAGTCTGCAGAAGGTGTGAATTTTTTTGCGGAGGTATGTGTTTGCAAGGCTATAGGGAAGAGTGGGGGACTAATTGGATAGCTCTTTCAAAGAGGCAGCACAGGCATGATGGGTCGAATGGCCTCCTTCGGTGCTGTAAGATCCCATGTTATTGCACAAATCCATCCTCAATAGTAGAGGAGGAGCAGGAAAATAAAAGAGTTAAGTAACAAGAAGATTTAACCTCAGGATGGTCACTGGAAAAGAGGAAGGGTATGAGAAATGTTTTCATCAGAGGTTGATTAATAATCCAGAGCATTATCAGAAGTTACTTACATTTACAAGGAACTTTAATGATACATTGGAAAAATAATGTGAAAGGGTCCCTTGGAGTTGCTAGCACCAGGTAAGCCCCAGTGGTCGGAATAGCCTCCTGAGTTATAATTTCTAAAATTCTTAAATTAGTAATCTTAAACCTCATTAAGACAATATCAAATTGAGTTAGGCTACATTTGATTTAGATTCATTCTTTTGATTTAGCATACATCAGTGAGAAGGGCCTAGAGGGGTATGGGAGAGGGATTAGGAGGATTCATGTAAAATATAAACCTTGGCACAAACAAGTTTGGCCAAATGTTTCTGCTGGCAAGGGGAGGAATAGGCCTGTTTCTGTGTTGTACTGTTCTATGTAATTAAAGTGCTGGAGGAATATTTTAGTTGAGACACTCATTTTATTTGGGTTAATTAAATCTGTTCAGTCTTGCCTGTGGTGAATCGTGTTTCCTGTAAGATTGAAGTTTACTTTTCTAGAAATTTCAGTCAAGAGATTATGTCATCATTTAGAAGGAGATTAATGGACTGATTGTGTTGCTGACAATTTTGTATCTTCTACAATTATGAATAATTTGTTACATGAGCTGAAAACAAGTATAAAGGGAAGATATAATTCTGCCCCTACCCCCTGTTGCCCAAGTGCTGCATTTTATAAAATTCTCATTCCGATGCCATTTATTTTCAACGATATAGTATGTAGCGAGAGAAAGTGCAAGATTGCGCAAAACATCACTGTGCATGGCCATTGGTGTGTGAAATCTGCATCAGCCACTACATTAGGTTAGGAGAAGCAAGTAGAAACCAGGCAATTCCATAGGGAGGAGATAAATTGCAGGCTAAATTACACCGCATGAGTTAAAGAGAAGGGAGGAATGTTTTCCTCATAACAAGGATGGGTTTATGAGTAATGCTGTTACATTTCCACGTTTATTTTTATTGCATTCCTGTCTTTTTGTAGTTTTCATATGCCACATTTTTCTTCTCCCTCATTTTTCAGCCTGGCCAAAAGAAGACAAAAGTTTAATTTATCCATAGATGAGACTTGAAAGAATTCCATTTTATTAAAATTAATGAGAACCAGAGGGATTAATTCTTCCCAATGATTACACAAGCAGGATGACTGAGTCACATTCTCAGGAACTGAGCTGAGCTGCTCAGCTGCTTGTTAGAGCAAGTTCAATTTCTTAGCATTCAAACTACAGAGCACTGCTCAATGCTGTAAAATGGCTGAAGTATCTTGAAAAGTACTTGTTGCCTTTAGTTTCCTTATTCCAGACATCCAGGATCCTAAATTGAATAAAATTGTCCTGGTTCAATGACCTATGAATTTGAGAGGATGTATGCTCCCAACTGTAGAGGAAATATGAAAGTGGGAGGCAATTAAGAAAGAGGAAGGTTAGGGTAACAGGCGTGCTGTGCTGTTTGATATTTGATCTAAATGAAAAGTGTCTTTGAGCAGTTTTTCACAGCATCAGGTTGGACTTCCTCATTCCAATTCAGGTTATGCGGGAGAAAAATTTGACTAGAATGATTGACATATTAGAGATCTGTGTACCTTCTTAATTAACAAAAACTTTTTTCATCAGCCAGGGTCTGACGCATGTGGAAACCCATCAGTGTGCTTAAGTGCAGCAGACTGAGCTCCACATATAAAATACATTTAAAAGAATTATAATCTTTACATTTGGTATAGCGCCTGCCTTTGTGTTGGGAGGACGTTCCAAATGCAGGATTTACTGTAAAGTTGAGTGACTTTTGTAGGCAAATGTGGCAGCCCAGTTCTGCACAGCAATTTCCCACAAACTGATGTGATGTGAATGAGCAATTTTTATCTGGGGCCAGGAGATTGGGAGAAATGCCCTTCTGCTTTCGAACAGTGCCGTGAAAGTTTTAACATCTGTCTGGACAGGCAGATTGAACCGCAGTCTCATCTGGAGGGGGGGCACCTCTGACAATCCAAACCTGCCCCCCCCCACCCCCCCCTGGTATTGCATTGGAGTGCAAAGCTTACAGTATGTGAATTCAGGTTCCGATGTAAGGCTGCAGATAATCCAGAACTCTGCAGCCCGTGTCCTCATCCGCACCAAACTCCGTGACCCCATCTCCCCCATTCTCACCCGACTCCATTGGCTCCCTATCCTTCAGAGGATTCAGTTCAAGAACCTGGTCTTCACATACAAAGCCTTCCATGGCCTCTGCGATCTCCTAACCCCCTACCAACTCGCCCGTTCCCTCCGCTCAGCCAGCTCCGGCCTGCTCTACGTCCCCCAACCCAACTGCCCCACCATTGGCGGGAGAGCCTTCAGCCACTCTGCTCCCAACCTCTGGAACCATCCCCCAATCACTCCGCCTCGCCCCCTCCTTAATCTCCTTCAAGTTCTGCCTCAAGACCTTCCTCTTCGACCATGCCATTGGTCACCCCCCTTCCTCTCCCTCCCTGACCTCAGGTCTGAGTGAGAGATGTTTGGAGAGAAATTCCACGTGGGTCTAGCTTTACTCCTTGTATGTAGCATTTTAGAGTGTTCGGAATCTGGCTGTGGCTTTGTCATCAAAATGTATTGGAAGCAATTGACTTACTGCTTGCTGACTCCTTCCCAGCCTTTTCAACAAATCACCTTCAGCAGTGACGGGTGATAGGATGCCTCTGGCAGTGCTCTTTGTTCTTTTTGTTCTTTCTCTGACTCACTCGCTCTTGCTGACATACATGCCTCCTCCCATCCACCCTGCAAATTAGTACTATCACATACGGATGCAATAGGAAAATGAAATTCTAAGTTTGCAGGAAAGGAGAAAATAATGATTTTAAAATAACATTCAGCATCAAAAATGATTTCAGAAAATGATCAGTCTGGAATTCACATTGAATCCATTATTGTTCAGTTCTAAGTATTACACTAAATAAATCATTAGCATTGTACCTATTAGATAATGTGAAATTCAGTGGTTGGTACTGCTCCATTATTTTGTTTTTTGATAACACATGGGGTTTCAGAAAGTAAAGTGAACAAATAGTTAATCTGGTGATATTAACTATTGGACTGGGTAGCAATGTCGTACTTAATTTTTTTTGTGTTTGCCTTTCCAATGCACAAAACTACATTTAAAGCTCAGATAAAGGAACGTTTCAGTTTTTTACAATCCACCATCACCTTATCAAGTAATCTTAACCACACCTTATTATACCAAGATTTCCATGATCATTTAGAATTGTGATTTGTGCTTATTCAGTTGAGAAAATTTGAATTTAATATAACAAATACTTTAAATATCTGTAATATTTATCAGACAGCATTTGAGTTCAAATTTGAAATGTGTAATTTCAGTCTGCAGCCCTTTGTACTGTTGAATGATAGTGTGGAACACTAGTCCCAAGTATTTGATAACTTATTCAACAGAAGCTTTGTCAGAGGGGGACCTTCTCAGTCAGGAATGGGGCCTTAAAGGAGAGGAAGAAATGCAAGCAATTTGCATCACATAAAGAAATCAGATGGGACAAATACAATATGAATGGGACAGCACATTTTTGTGTATACTTTATTTCAAAATTAATTCTATTACACCTGAGAAGCCTGGTGTATGCTGTGTAAATACAAACATTCCTTGTTGCTAATGCACTGTAATATTTACTTTTTTTGAAAAGGGTATAAGGTATTCATCTGATTAGCTCTCTGTCACTGAACAACTGAGATGAAGTTCGAAGACTCCATTCAAATTAGCAAAATAGAAAGTGCACTCTTGCATTAATTGCTAGCATGGTTTCATGATCATTCGGCTAACGCTGCATGAAGAAATATCTAGTCTTCCAGTAACAGAATTAATGCAGTCTCCATTGGGACTCACTAGCAATCACAATAATGATCCTCCCCTTACCCTGTGAACCTAATGGGGAACAAAATAGTACTTAGCTTCTTGACATTTTTAGGAACTTTTACTGTTCTTGCATTTCATACTTTTGTTGCAGCATGAGCACTCTTTTTGGGATTATTTTATTATTGAGTTCATTCCATATTCAAGTGAACCAACATAATTAACTGCAATCTTTGTTCATATGAAGTGGAATGAATTCAATATTAAAATGATAGGTGGTTCCGGAATGCACTTAAATTGTCAGCTTGGACAATATTATATACTGTTCAGTGTATTTACTGTGTTATGAATGTTAGCTCCTGTAGCAGTGTGCCACTTTGTTACATTCAGCATAAGTTCACCTTCAGTTGCTTGCTGTAATTAAATCACACCACACACTGAAACAAATCTTGTAATAATCCACAAGTAATTTCCATTCAATGGCTTCTGACCGTTGAGAGAAAGTAGTTGTTTTCGTGGCCTGTATAGATGCTGGTTCACTCCTATCTGTATTCCAAGTACAGCACATTACCAATGTACATTGTACAACTCCATTCATTTAATTTAATTTGAAATCTGCTTCCTGCCTTAAGTTCCATATTTTGAACCGTATTTGTAGTGATTGTTTGACTGTTTATAAAGTGAGGTTTATATAATCGATCAGTAACCAAACAGTAATATTTGACTACATTGACTTGAATGCCATCCTTTTTTTTCATGCAGCGCTAGGTCCTTCTGCAGGTTCTCTTGGAAGTGAAATTTGGTGAAATATCTTAGCAATATAAAGTGGGATACATATTGAAACAATTTGTGAAACACAAAGCATGTTTGAATATTTTGATCGGTAGAACAGCTGTATGGCAGCAATTGTGTGATGTTTGCTCTTATTGCAGAATTATTTCTTGTGCTTCAGGTTCTTTTCACATGGTGACCTGGAGATGAGGGTACTTTTACTATAATTTCCTTGGGTTATATTGAACAAGTCCTAATACATCTGTTGTTGTCTTGAGAATTTTGCTTATTGTCAACTAAGTATCTTGGCACATCTGGATCTCCATGGTTAAGGATCTCTAAGGCACTCTGTTTATCTAGTTCTGGAGAGTTTAGGCAAAGTTTGCAAGAGCAATGCGTACATTCGAGTATGGCAAGAGTTTAACCAGCTTACTTACCATTGCAAATATTGGCAAGCATTTGCTGTTGGTCCAGCTAGGATCTCCCTGCTCACTAGGCTTTAATTTGCAAATAGTTGAATGTAAAAAATGCAAGTCCTCGAGTGGTCTGCGCCTCCAAGACCTGGTAATGGACCTGCCTAGAATGGTATCAACAGAGTATGACAAGGTGCAAGATTACCAAAGTATCAACAGATTTGACTGGATTCCCACCTTCTATTGCTAGGGGTGTCACTTGGAGCAAACCTCAGCTTGGCTTGAACTCAGCCCAGTTATGTTCTTGATGACACTTTCTTACATTTTGTCTCCTTGGCTGCACCGAACTGAACCAGTGGTAAACTTGGCGTTCTTGACCTCCATCTCTCAGCTCTGCTTTAAATTCCACGTTTGGTTTTCAAACAACAAATTTCTTCCATCTTCAGAATATTGCCTGCTTGTGTCCTATCTCACCCACTTCACAACTGAGTCTCCCATACTTTTGTCACCAGGGTCACCTTGAGGTTAGATTTTTTTTCAATCCTCCCCCTCCACAGGCGACAACTCATCCAAAATTCAGCAGCCAGTACCTTCTTCCACACTAGGCCATTACCCCATCTGCATCGTGTTTCGCTGGTATTCATTTCACTATGTTTTATTCCCACTCTTCAAAACCCTCTATGAATCCTTCTGTCTGACTCTGGTCAACATGCTTAAATTCTTGGCTCTACCATCACTGTGAAACACTTGAGATATTTTTGTATACAAAAGGAACACAAAATGTTATACACACAAAATGTGATCACTCCATAGTCAGTGGTAGCAATTTAGAACCGAGAGAGAACTATAGACTGCTGATCACTGGACCTGGTGGTGCTTGAGGTACCACAAATCAGAAAGTTTTGTTTTGTAAACACCAGTCAGCCACCCGAATTGTAAACTAAACAATAAAAGGATTTATTGTAACATACATTCAGCAGTATTTCAGACAGTATAGAAAAGGAGACTCGCTTTGCAAACCGAGCTGACACTTTATATCTCATGTTAGTGAATTAAATATCACACTTTCTGAGAGGTTTTTGTTTGGGATATTTGTGCAGGATATTGCTGCCTGATGTATGCAGGAAAACAGCAAGCTGCATCCGTTTCTCCTTGCTGCACACTACTTGCTGTTTGCTCAAGCCAAAAAAAAAGGCTTGGAACCTTTGGACTTTCTGAAGTGTAGGTCATTGTTTGCTGATCTTTTAGCATATTTTGCTGAACTATAATGGCTAATGTGATGCAAAAAGGTAAGGCTGTGAGGTGTAGATCTGCACTTTTTTAATGAACGTTTGTTGGGATTTTTAACTCGTTGTCTAGGCTGACAATCCAATTAAGTGCTGGGGTACTGCATTGTCGGCAGTGATGTCCTCAGGATGAGCTGTTACACTGATGCCCGTCTGTCTGTCAAGTGGATATTAAAGAGCCCATTGGACTACTGAAAAGGAGAGGAGAAGGGAATTTCTCCTGGTATCCTGGCCTCCCCAGATAAAATTGGTTGTTCACTTCCTGACTGTTTATGGGACATTACTATGTGCAGATTGGTTGCCATGTTCACAGACAAATGTGACTTGACTGCAGTAAATCCTGTGAAATATTTGCGATGTTCTCCCAACATAAAGGGAGCTATATCAAATGCAAGTTCAGCCAAACCTGTTTTCAGCAACCATTTGGGGGACTGGACCAAAATGGCTTTTATTTAAGGGTGGCCTCTGAGTAAGGGTTCATTGGTGTGCGTAGAATTTTCAAATGTATAAGTGTATGGAAAAATACAGTGCATGTATGAACCCATAAATCTTATCAGTTTTAATAAAGTAATAAATCAATTACAAAATACAAATTGCTGCTGTTTCTGAGGGCCAAAAATTTCCATGGGCCAGTGTGTAGACTCCTGCTGGACAGTGTGTACCAAGCCATACTAAGTAGCTCACTGAGCCAGGTCTGGCTGCTGAAAAGGGTGTCAGTATACTGACGGGGCTTAAAATGTAGCTGGTTGAATTTGACAAATGGTTGCTAAATAGAGGTGGTTGCTTTTATAGGTTTGACTAGTATGAATCCTGGAATGCGCCCAGTTTTTCATCCCTATTCGTGATGTTTCTGAAGCAAAGTCATGGTGTCTTGAAGAATACGATGTGTAGGATGTTGGTACACACATCATAGCATTTTCAGCCAAGTCATCGAATAGACTCCTCTCAATGAGTTGAAATTGGTGGATAGTTTCTCCAGAACGATCTCACTTTAATAATAGGTATAGTAGAAGAATTATAACTGTCTTGAAGACGCAAGAAAAAAACATTTAAAGCAATATTTAAGTATTCAGTTCACAATTTTGTAAATAAAAACACCATTTTATGACCTTCTGAAAGTTTTCATTAAGTTACTTGAAACTCAGTATCTACATCTTGATACAGAGAGGCCTCACTTACTTTTATCTGATCATCAATCCCAGGCAATTTAACCTGGAATAATTACTCAGCTATTTTCATGCTTTATAATTCCTTATTTAATCAGTTGTCATAAATCCTGCTGTGGTTTTATTAAATTACTGGTTGGAAGATAATGCATTTAAAAACATTCTGGACTGCAATCAGTTTCTTTTTGCTTCTGATTCTTGTCTTTTAGCAGTGTATGTATGGCATTATTGGAAAGATCCTAGAAGTACAGTAGTAGATGCATGTTAAAGTGGTGAATTATGGAAAACTGGCTATAATTCACAATGAATTCACATGAACTGAAATATGTTGGATGTATGCCAAATAGTTTATTTTCTGTAACCACCATCATGATGTACTTTGTGCCACACATTCCAACATTTTTTCCAAGAGTGTCTTCGTGAGAACATTTTCTAAAAAAAATCACAGTGGGATGTTGACTATTCATTGTGTTTTTTCCATTTCCGTCGACCTTTACTTAGTTAGGGCTCGTTACATGGGGGTCCTAGATTGGAAGTGTGTGAAACAGTTCTGCAATACTGGGTGGAATCTCTGTTTATATATTAGAATATATTATGTTTATGTTTATTATATTTATAATATATTTTGTGTAGCGCTTTGAAATGTCTCAACGATGTGATAAGGCACTATATCAAATGCAAGGATTATTCTTATACAGATGTGGAAATTTCTGCTTACGTGCTATCTTCTGTAATTGAAAATTAATTATCTATATCCACGGAGAACATTCTAATGTAAGTAAATTCTACTGTCTTCCATCTGTCTAAGTACTGTAATCGATGTTGCACCTTATTGACCAATGTAGTATACAAATGATTTACATTACACTTTAATTGATTTACATTAGATGAAAATGGACCAGGTAGCACATAGTAAAGTGGAAACTGTTTTTAAATTGAATACTGATGGTGAGACCAGTGATTTATGTAAGGATTCATGCCTTTCGCTGAGTATTAAGTGTATCTTCCTATTATGCCTTTATTAAGATATCGTTTTAACTTGGGTTATTTACCATGATAGTATAGCACCGTTCAGTCAATTTACTAATTGTTGGTTGGTCACTCACAAAGTTCCAATAGCATTTCCACAAAAAGTGTAAATACAAATAATTTTTATATTTTGATTACAATACTGAAACTCAATATACTAACTTGGCCTAAAATAACAGGCTTGAGATAAAGGATTTTTTTGGTCAGTCAGATTCACATACAGGCCAAACTTGTATATCTATTTTTAGGATAGTAATCCACCTCATGTCTTCTGGTATTTGAACACTATTTCTACAGTGAGACGTTTTGCCTGGATCATTGTTGTCAGTTGCTGAATAATCTTAACTTCAATTATCTTTGCTTTTTTTCTTATGCTTGCTTACATCTATTGGCATGAGGGAAATAATAGTGGTATCAAAGCGTACCCACAACACTATGCAGACGTTCGATTCTAATGCAACCCAGTTTGTTTGCATTCTTTTTATATTTGTAGCCAAGCTTGAAGTGTAATGATTTAAATAGATTTCTTTACTGATTAGGAGTTGAAAAGCATTTACAAGAAAAAAAACCTAAACCAATAATACAATTTGCAAGTCGCTTAATTCCGTATTAGCGAAGTTCCTTGCTCTTCATTCCCATCCATATAACTTCAATTATGATTCTCGTCATTATCCTACCTAGAAAAATAGTCTTGCAGTCTGATCACCCAATCAGACTAATCAATTTAATTGCTGCCACAATTCTAATATTCTTCTACCATGAAACAAATGCATCTATTTTAAATATTAGAAATACCTGCAACTGACTTCTGGAAAAAAGCTTCATCTAGAATGTCCTTTGCTGGCGAATTCACACAGATGCAAGATATGAATATTAATAAAGGATGTCTCTGAGTCATAATAGGTAGTAAGACCATACCTATTGTCATCTGCCCCTCCCCTTTCTCCCTTGTCACTGTGCAACACTAGGTTATCATGCATGAAGGGTGCTGTATAAATGCAAGTTCTTGTTTATCATTTGTATGAAGTTTGAACAATCCTCTGAACTCAAATTAGAATATAGCTTGAAGATAAACTTCATTTATTTTGTAGTGAGCTGCTTCAAGTGGAGTCTGATACGGTTTCTGGTACTATGGATTTGCACTGTTTACATTGAGGGCAGAAATCACAGCACCAATTGTGCCCTTAGAAATACTGACGAGCTCTAGATGTAAATTTGTATTTAACATTAAAGTAGCTTCAGAAATTTGGGCATTCTTTTAGATGTTCAAATAAGTTGCTAGGAAGTATGAAAAAAATTGCATTACTAATCTGAAAATGTGTGTAGCAACATATTGGTGTATTCAATTGTTTAACTGTTTATTTAGTCTTATTTGACAACCAATTATCCATTTTTCCCATCCAAACTGGAGTAGTGTCTGGTGGTAATATTGTGAACTACAGTATATATGTTAAGAGAAGTTTTGAATTAGTTAGTAGTTGGTAACCATTTGGTAACCAAGTCCTGAATTTAGTATCAGCTAGATTAGGAGCTCAAAACCTACAATCTACTGACCCAAAGGCGAGAGAACTATCAACTGAGCCAGGCTGACACCTAATGTGTAATTGTGTGGGGGGAAATACTATAGCCGATTTTGTTCATCTGTTCATCTTGTGAGACCTCAGAAGATAAATATTACACTTTAGGTAATAATCCAAGTATTGCAGGTGTTGAGGTTCGGATGTGATGAATCCGTTAAACTGCTCTTTTTTAAAAAAACTCAATTGGATTACACGAGACTGATAATATACAGAGACAGATAGGTTAATATTCCTCATTTGGTCCCTCACTTGCGGAGGATGTCTATTCAGTTTAATTTTTTGTAGGCTGAAAATATCATTGTAATATGTTAGGTCTGCATTTGGTAAATGGTTACTAACTACTTTGTATATCGCTCTAGTGCTTGGTAATCTTGCAAAACACAGTAATTGTCTAGTCTTTGGGGGTGGGGGTGGGAAGCTATGTATTGAAATCCATCTATATGATTTATATTTTTATGATGCACTTAACTGGTTGTGTACAATAATGTACCTTGTCTCAATTACTGGGCAGTTGGAAAAGGAATGCATTAAGTGAAGAGCCACATCAAACAAGTAACGAAGTGATCTACTTTGTTGGATCAAAGTTAATCTTAATATGAGAAATGGCTACTGAAAGCATGGGGTTGAATGCTTTGGTGTCTCCTCACTGCTGCCAAGCGAGCGAGCGACTCTTAATAATTGATGTGCAAAACAATGAGCCTTGGAGCTGGACTGGGGCCGCACAACCCAAACCACAGCTGTTGCAGGCTGCTGGAAAGCTGTGTTTCCAGGGTGACCGCCAGCCAACCTGTTGAGGTGTTTCATCCATGATGTTAGCGCCCTTTCAGCCACAGGATCAAGTGACTATCCCAGCAAGTGAGGTTAATTTGTTTGTTCCATAATGCGGAGCTTTCTATTTCTGTCAGCTTGTCTCTGTTCAAAGCTTTACTTCTCTATCTCTTCGTTTGTCTTTGGTTTAAAACTGCTTTCATCTCTTTAAATTTTCTAATTAGAAGGGGTTTGTCTACTAATATCTCCTTTCAGGAAGACTGGTATGTTATTGAATGCTGTTGTGAAATGTTGCAGGTAATATATTCTGTTTTGAGTTACAATATGGCTGGCTGGTTTAAATCAATTAGCCATAAAGCAATTGGAATAGCACAGGAAAACAGCTGCATTCAAAACTTAAACTTAAAAAAATGCAAGATGTACAAGGTGTTGTGTTTTATTTTGTCTGAGAAAGAGAGGTTGGATTAATTGGGAAATATTCTTTTTAAAAATGGCACATGAGGAGTGCTGTACCGTAGGCTTGGATGGATTCGAATAGCGACTGAACTAATTCAGTGTCTGAAATTGTTTTTGAAAAACACATGCATAATGCATACACAATATGATCTCTGGTTGTGTAATTTCTGTTAATCCCAATGTCAGTACTTGTTGCATTTATTTTGGTCTCAGATGCATGCTGTTTGTCAATGACAGCAAAATTGTGACGTTTGAGCAGCGATGGGTGCAGGACTTTAGATGACATTGAGAGCTGAAGTGTGCTTTCCGTATAAAATGCAAACCGAATACCCTCTGGGTGTTACTGCTATTTGACATGTAGTCAATTGAGGCTTATAATGTACACAAACATATCAAATGTTTTTTGACTGTTCTGTATTTACAAGAATTTACAAGTAAAGCAAGAATATGGAAATGTTTAGGTGTTTAGCAACTAATCGGGGTGCCATGGTAGTTTGTGCTCCACGAATATACTGAGCCACATCCAAGAACAGTGCAGCAGGCATTTTTTGTGTTGCTTTTGCTAGTGTTTATTTCAATTTGAAATTTACTTAGAATTTGGAGGATTTCCATAATTTGGACATTCTGAAATTCGATTACAAGAAAAACCTACGCAATATAGAAGAGATGCCTGAAATATAGCTTCATTAGTATAAGATGTTAATTTCACTAACGTTTTAACTTGTGTGTTTTCTTTACCCACTTTAGAAATTCTCACTCTGTTGGAAGTTAGAGGAAACACCTTTGCTGCTTATAATCACTTTAGTTCCAACTGTGGGCTGCTAAATTCACATTAATATTTATATATAGCTTGTGGTATTCCAAGACTTGCACTTTCTTGTTCTTAGGTTTGAAATAAAAAGCTGGTTGCTTACTACACATTTAACGTAGGTGAGGCTTCCTCCTGGCACTGACTCGATAGCAAAATGTGCATTGCTGGAGGGGCCATCTGGAGAAATGAGCGCCTCAGTAATGCTTTTAGCTATAGTACAAAAGCAACTGCCAGCCTGTCTCAGTTAGTAACATTCACCCATGGGTCGGAAGATTGTAGGTTCAATCTGTACATCAGAACTTGAGCTCCAGGCTGAATCTCATCCAAAGGACCTTCAGACAATGCCCCACTATCCAAGTGCAGTGCTTGGATAGTGGTGCATTGTCTGACGGGTCCTTTGGATGAGACTTTAAACTAAGGTCCCATATGCCGGTCATCGGGTGTACTTTGAATTTCCCATAACGCTATTTGAAAATGGAAGAAAATTTCTCATGGATTGCTATTCTGCAGTTGAATTTGTCATTTACCACATGGCTGTCTTTTTTTGATTATTGCTTTATTTGTTTACATTATACAGCTTAGCAAACATGGTAGTCATAGCAAGTTAAATTTCTCTAACCCTTTTCTTTGTTTACTCCCTCATACTTGCCTTATGATTACACTGATTCAAACGAGAGGGCTTTCATAGATACTGGCTGTCATCCAGTGCCTCACCAAGTGAATTAAATACTCACCAAGCACTAGTAGATATTTCACTACTATGGAACATTTGTCTGAGCCTGACCTGTCTTCATAACATCCATTTGTGACTATAATAGAGTGCAGATTATCTGTACTAAATTAAGAATTATACTGACACTAAGGACACCACACCGTGCCATCCATTCTCACACTGACCATCACCAACTCTAAACATAAGGTAACCGTGGGGAAAAAAACACTGTTGGTTTGCACATGTATGCACTTCGGCAAGGTTGTTTGTAATCTGTAGCTGATCAGCGCATGCCTAGGAACCTTGTGTATAACTTTGCACACGCAAATTGTATTTTTGGTGGTAACTTACAAGCCCCATGTCCAATGTTTTCTGAGGTCTGTGTGGATAAATGGACATGTGAATAACTGATCTAGTAATTGACCTCAGCTCAACAAAGCTGAGGTCAATTACTATGTTCCATTCTGTTTGGGGTCCGTTAGTTAACTCAGCAGAATTCAGGGATCAAACCTGGAATGTTTCAGATTTGTAAGGGTCATCATTGCATATTATCTTGTGTGTTTAAAAACTAACAGTATTTGCATTGATGAAAAATATAAATGATGAAAAATTTCTGATTTCATTAAGTAACACATTATTGAGGGCATCATATGATAACTGGCCAGGAGGAGTTACTGAGGTTGAGAGATTTGAATTTGCATCAATACAGAGAAGTTATTTACCTGATGGTGTAAGCCAGTTCTTTCCCCCCCATCATGGAGTTGGTCATTTGAGTAAACTGTTCCAAAAAATCCATAGGATGTGACTAAAGAATGTTGATCAGTTCTTTCAATGGTTTGATTTTCAAATGAGGGCTGATGGCACTCGTGTACAGGAAAATAATTGCCCCATAAAAGAACCCCAGGGAAACTGCAGTCTAAAGTATGGTGATTTGTTTTATTATTTGTTCTGCAATTCTACAGTAACTTGAATTTGAAATCAGTTGTGTATGCAGCCATCCTGCTCTGGAGTGTGTGTTGTTTCACAGAGGAACAGGGATTTATACCCTGGGTTTTTCTTAAAAATTGAGTTCCCAGTCAATGAGTCTTGCAAGAGGGTGGGGAATTCCTGAATAGATTCATCCTAACTACTTTCATGTACCACTACAGTTTTGCTTCTTTTCTGGGTGAGGTACATCACCAGCCACTAAAAATATAGGTGAATTGTGGACTCATGATGGAAGCATTGTTTATCTCTGGCACTGCTGACGCTTCATTGCTGTGCGTGAGCATAGGGAGCAATTTCAGTGATCACATGATGTTTCCAGAACCACTATCCATGAGGCATTTGTTGCCCTGCTTCCTTATAGTACGGGGATAGTTTATAGATCCAAATCATTATGTTTAATGGAGTCACTCTATTGCCTCAGATCACTTTGATGTTCTGCAGTAGCTTACAACAACTTGCATTTATAGAGCATCCCGTCACATAGGGTAGTGTCTCAGTTTTTGCTTTTTACTGGGATTGCTTTGCAGAGCTGGGAGACCCTAGGGATGAAAATATTAGTTTGGGCTTGTACTTAGCTTCCTACACTAGATTTATCAAAAGTGAATATGGTAAATATGTCTCTAATCACTCCAGCTATGTTCTGTAAGCTGAATGTATCACTTTTAAAACAAAGGCCTATCAATTGTAAACTAGTTTGATACTTCTGAATCCATTTTAGGTTTTATGACTGCAATTGCCAAGAAAGATGGAACTGGTATTAACATTGCAGGGAAATAGAGTGCACTTTGTCAGGTTTGCATATTATTAAAGAATGTTTTACAGAAGCTCTTTAATGGGGGAACATTTGTGTGCTAATACAGAATTTAGTCCAGTGAAGAAATGCCATTGTCTATTAAAAATGATGTTTTGGATTTTTCCATTCACTTTTGTAATTACCAATTGTCCCAACAAACTGCAGAGCGCTGGGCACTTCATGCCTTGACCTCTATTGATGTATATATTTTTGGGGGCTGAGGGAGCAATTGCACCTTTTAATGCAGCCCTGAATATTGCATAAGTTCAGATTTGCATGCTGGCAGGTAGCCAGGTATTTATGACTGTCTTTTGTTTTTCAGCGGGGATCTGACGAGCTTTTTTCTGCTGGTTTCATTAACGGCCCTTCTACCATGAGCAATTCTACTTCAGCTACAGGTATGTCAAGTCAGCCATAACTGTGTGATTCCCCAGATGGAAAGAATGCAGGCTAGCTGTGATAAATGAACAGATGTAATGTTACACCGCACATTCCATCTGTTATAAAGCAGTGCTGGCTCTAAATTAATATTGTTATGAACTGAAAGTTAGAAGTCTATGTAGATTTATAAAATCGCCCTCTATATTGCATCAAAATAACAAGTGCTTCACAGGATTTACTGTAAAGTGTAGTGACTATGTATTTGTAGGCAATTAGTATCCAAAGTTACCATAGTGACAGTTTAATTTCCCACATCAACCATTCGTGCAATTTTCTGGATGTGAGCCAGCATATTTAAAGTCAGTTTGTGTTAAATAGGCAGATTAATGCTGTTCGATTCTTGCTCTGGATTGAGCCTGTCGAATGCTAATTTACTCTAATTTCTTGTACTCATTGGAGAAAAGATTTCTTAATTCAGCAGTAAATATTAAATGAGATGATTTCCTAGCAAGCAGTTACCCAAATAGACTGCAATTTTTTTTCGGTTTATCTGTCCCATCTAAATTCAAACCCTGAATCTCAGAGATGAAAAGGCAGCTTATTGTGACACCCAATTCTTTAGTATGACATTCAATAATCAAATATTTTCTTTTTCAACCTTTATGATTCTATACTGAATGCAAACTGCAGATTTCACAGTAGCAGTCAGTGCTATTTTGCTTCACTTGACAGAAAACACACTTTGCATCGCAGAGTAATTCTTTATGGTGAATTATTTCTGAAAAATGTTGTTAAAACGTCTAACTTGGATTGTAGCTGAGACCTTTTGAAACCTGATAGTTGAATATGAACGATGGTTAATGTTGGCATTAAAACTCTGAGCTCTTCAAATATCTCTGTTCCGGTGGATGTAAAAGATCCCATTACACTAGAATGGAAATATTCTCCCAGTGTCTTGGCTAAAAATACTCGCAATAACTGATCGTGACTCTTTTTGCTAAATATGGGAGTTTGCCATGTGCAAGATGGCTGCCAAAATGCCAAATCTTTTTTCTTCAAATAAATATCTATCTAGCATTATTGATATCAGAACTGCTGAGCTATGTTTTCAGAATAGTGAATTTATCTAACAGTTTGGTCATCAATTATTCATTTATATATATAATAAATAAATATGTATATATATAATGTATAAATAAATATATATGTAAAAATCATAAATTGCCTCACCTGTTATGTGAAAAGTGAAATGTCATGCTTCTACACACCTGCAATATCTGCAAATACTCCTTTAGATAAAGGAGTATTTGCATCCATCTACCAGTTCATAGTGTATTGGAATTACCCACACGACTGCAATTATGGGATCCAACAGTGAGCAACATATGAAGGAACAATGAACCTGGATACCAAGTTCATTTTCTCGTGGAGTAAATTGTCAGCAGAGTTGTTTCTTATTTAGCCCGAAAACGTGAAATAGCAGATCTCCGCGGGGTGCCAATCTGTAAAAAAAAATGTCTCCATTGAGGTATAGGAGAGTGCCTTTCTTTGCAAGTGTATTTTACACCTGTATTTTTAAACAGTAACTTATTTACTTATTTATTTCTTTTTATATTATTTATTGCCCTGATCAAACTGCAATACGTTTATTCACTTTCCTGTAATTTGCTTGTTCAAATAACAAGAAATGAGAATTTTAAACCCCATACAATAATGTAATTTTAATAATAATTGGAGTTGAACATAATTATCAAGATTTCAGAGATTTCAAAAATGTTCTTATATTTGGGGGCATTGCTGAAACATTTGTAGATCAGCAAATGATTGTTGTGTGGGCCCTATAAGATGTTTATACATGAACTGATTTTTTAAAAACATCACCAGAAGACATTTTAAATATCTTAATATTTGCTTTGTTGCATACTGGTGGTAATTGGGAACAAAGATTATTTATTAAGCAAGGGTTTGCAAAATTGGTCTGGCGATTCACTCTCTGGGGGTAATAATCTCTTCCAAAAAAAAAAATTGGTCACTCAATCTGCAACTGTTTCTGGGATGCTGCTGTGTGCAATTGGCTGCCTTGGTAAACTGCAAAAAAAAATGTTCAAACAAATTGCAATGGCTAGGACCAGAGGGGAACATGGTGCCTGGCTTCTCGCAGGGCTATTTTGATTTTATCCGTGAGATCACATACACTCCATATCCACTGAGCAAGGCAATTTTACCGCCTCTCTCCCCCCCCCCCCCCGAATCACAGTGCTTTGGATGTAAAAAAAAATTAGACACCGAGGTGTAATGGGTTCCAAAAAAACAAATGCCTACCGATTCCACCTCCAGCCTGGCTGGTTTCCTACTCTTCCAATCCACAGATTCTTAAAGCAAATTTGTTCTCCAGCAAAGGGATGTGTGACTGAGTCACCCGATATCAGTTTGTAAAGAGCTACTCCTTGGTGCTTTGTTAAAAGATCCTATTTTGGAGAAAAGGGCGAGAATGGAGTTATCACAAGAAAGCCTACACTGCTGCTTATACATAGACTTTAATTAGTAAGTCTTAAATGGTTCAGACTTTGTAACAGTTGGACTCTGGGTAATGATTGCCAGCCACAAGCTAACAGTTCTATGTAGTCAAATACATTATTTTATGGGGCAAATCTTTTTTGAGCATAGTGCAGTTTCTGCTTTCCTGCTTGGGCTGCCATGAAGGCCCAATGCAGTATTGCTAATCATGCACAAGATTTATTAGACAATCCTTCACTTCTGCTATTTTGGCAGATTGGTTAGATCTTAAGTAATTTGAATACATTTTAAACCGTGAATCATGTTCTCAGGGAGGCAAGGAGAGTTTCTTAAATCGCTGTTATGCTCAAAGTTGGTTGAGTGAGGAGGGGGTTTATTACCCTCTACGTATTTGCTATTTGTCATCTTTAATGGCCTTCATTTTATTTTACTCAGTGTCCTCTCATCAGATACTGGCTACTTACTCTTTAAGAAAGTGCCATTAGCATTGCCCAATAATTTAAACTGTTTCAGTAGATGCTGACAATTTTATATATGCTCCCAATAGATACGCGATTTCTTTAGATGTCAGGTAGACTGAGTTGTCCATGCATCTGTTTTATGAGTGTCTTAAGAAGTGATTATTGCATCAATTTAAGATTTTTTGGGGGTATTTCCATCCATATGAAATGATAGGCTCCCAGGCCTCTGAGTGTGATATTGTATTGTGTGACTCGCTTGCATTTCTTTCATAAAATAATACAGTGATCACACTGTACAATGTTCGATAAGTTGGCATATCACAGACTTGAAAATGCTTCAATTGTTGGTCCACTGACTCAGTATGTTGGTGTACTAAAGGTCATTGTTATAAGATTTAAGATGTGTGTTTTTACTCCCAAATGCTCACATGATTTACAGTTTTCAATTTGGCTGCTGTGGAGCTACTTTGTTGAGCTAAGATATTTCCCTCTCTGGAGGAGACGCCATTGCTCATATTTCTGGTCATTATTCTCCCAAACAGTCTTGTTCAGCTTTTAATTGTTATTTGGGTTTTGATACAGCCATTCCGGGCATAATCCAGAACAGAACAGAACATGCCAAAGATTACAGTAACATTAGCATTTGTTTTTCTACTTTGACAAAATTTGTATTGACTAAAATTGTGATCTAAATCAGAGGTTCTCAAACTGGGAAGCACCGGCCTGGGCTGAATCAGGCCACCAGTTAGAGTGCAAGGAGGGTGAGGGAAGGTGGGACTGTCGCTCTGTGGCAACCAAAAGCGGAAACATCTGAACTGTGATATGCACACATGGCCAGGTGTCATTCAATGGATCTTTTAATAATAATCCTTGCATTTTATATAGCTCTTTTCTAGACGTATCAAAGCGCTTCACTGAATAGACTGTAAAGTGATTTGACTGTATATTTGTGAGCAAAATACGGCAGCCAGTTGCGCACAGCAGTGTCCCACGAACAATCGTGGATTGAAGCGACCAATTTATTGTTTTTTTTCTTGAGGGATTGTTATCTTTTTGTGACAAAGGAGAAAAAGAACCAATGTTGCAAATTATCTGGCAAAGTATTGAATTTTCAGTTCTTTATTCTGTCTTAATAAACTATGGGGATGCACAATTGTTTTTTTTCTTAGCTTAGTTTATTCTGTTGATCCATCAATGTCTAATGGTCACATTATAATAATCTTTGCATTTACTACATTCGGGACAGTTGCCTAGCATGCACTCAACATTTTCTTTAATGCAACTTTCTTTTGGGAAGATACATTGAATCTGCTGATTACCTCTATTCCATCAAACATATACACTCACAAATTATTATTCCCAAAATGTGAATAAAATTGATATTTATTGGCAAAGTTAGAAGGAAAATTGAGTTGTGTAACTGAAAGTATCCTGGCAATGTGAAAACAATTAGAGAGAAAATGTATTTGTTATACATATAAACATATATATAATGTATTTTTGTGTATATATATATAATACATACACAGTGTTTTTGTTGTGTTCCAATGCAATTCATGGAGCTGGGTAATTCAAAATTCAAAACTGTTTACAGGGTGCTATGCAATTGTTGTAAGAATAGTTGACTGGAAACATAATACAGGTACATGTTTGTGTGTTCCTTACTTTGTCCAAAAACCCACCAGTGTAAAAGCTCTGTGTAAATGCATTGTAACTAAGTAATGTTAATTTTCTTTCTTTTTTTTTATTCTTAAGCTAATGGAAACGATACCAAAAAGTTTAAAGGAGACTGGTCTCCAAGCTCTCCCTCTCGTGTTCTTCATATTCGCAAGATTCCAAATGAAGTCTCAGAAACTGAGGTCCTCTCACTAGGTTTACCTTTCGGCAAAGTCACTAACCTGTTGATGTTAAAAGGGAAAAATCAGGTATGCAGGTTGTTTTGGTGAAGTTTTTCTAACTGTTCATGTGATTATAATATGTGAACCAAGCCTGCATGTTTATAGTACAGTGTTTTAACAAAATAAAGTACTAAATATCTATTTAATCAAATGGAAAATATTTTCTCCAAATTTCTCACTTGCTCAAACTAGAATTTAACTTGCAATATTCTGCCGATAAATTTTATATTTTTTAAATTTTGAGTCTGTCAGTCTTGAGTAATATAACTACAAAGCTTGTCACGTCAGAGGTAAAAGCGTACGTTCGGGTAGGAATAAACTGCCATTTTTTATGCTAAAGTAATTAATTCAGTTCCAGAGTAGTTGTGAAACTAATTGAATCAGGCAAAGAATAATTAAGACAACTAGGTTTGGAAGATGTTGTGGTTATCTTGTGTTCCAGCCTACTTCAAGTGCCTTTAGCTTGTGTCAAAAGTCTACCCTGTTGACTAAAATTGAAAATAAAGTCATGGCACGGTAATAATCCACATTATAGCAATCCACTACAAGATCATATAAAATCATTGCTTGGCTAGGAATTCCTAGATACAGGGTTGCTAAAGTCAGCCGTGCAGCTATGTTTTGTCTTGTGCCATAGACCAGTTCACGAGGGTAAATAGACTCCAGCAAGCACAGGGCAATTCAGCCCCTTAGCATCAGGAAGCAACTTAAATGTGGCTTCCTATGCATATGTCCAGCCCCGAAAGTCACCTGATATCCTGGAAATCACCCTTTTTTTTAAAGCACAGAAGGCCGACCAGTCAACATGGTACTCCGTGACTCCACTATAACAATTATATAATAATCCTTACATTTGATGTTGCGCCTTATCACATCTTCTAGACGTCTCAAAGCATTTCACAGAAAAAACAGTAAAGTGAATTGACTGTATTTTGTGGGTGAAACGCGCTAGCCAATTGCGCACAGCAGTGTCCCATACACAGTCGTGGATTGAGTGACCAAATTATTATTTTTTTGAAGGGATTATTATCCCAGGAAAAGCCAATTAACTAACAACCAGGTTCCTGCTTACTGCTAGGTAAGCAGGTGTGTGGAGTAAGGAAACTTGCCCAACATTTGGTCCTGCCTAGAAATCGAACCCAGGTGCTCTTGCTTGCAAAGAGCGTGCTCTAATCACTAAGCTATAGAACTGGAGTAAAGAGCCAGGGCACTGTAACAAGACTCACCTTCATGATCACCACATCTCTCTTTTTTTGCCTTCCCCTGCTGTTGGTAATCCAGCAACATAACCAGATTTCTGGGAGAGTCACTTACCAGGTTCTTATGTTGGTTATCATGCACTAATAAACCAAAAGGTGTGTTCATATGAGGTGGGTGGTGGCAGAAACAGGCTGAATGCTATGATTCATTCTGGCATTAAAACCTAAATAAGTGCATACTTTTGAGGTTATTGGTTCCATTAAATTTGGGGTGTTTGTTTAAATAATTCTGGTCTGATCCGCTCCGTTTGATGTGTGCTCTTGTTAATTAGAACCATAGACACACCATATCTGTTCTGGCTCTTTTAAGAGCAATCCTATTTATGTCCTCTTTCCTTATACCGCTGTAGTTTGCTCCTTATTATAATTATTTAGTTCCCTCCTGAAAGCTAATGTAGATTCTACCTCAATCACTTGTTTCTGGCAGGGAATTCTTTATGTTAACTAGTCTAAATAGGATTTGGAATTATGTCCCCTCTAAATATTGTTTTAATCCTACTGTATCAGTTTAATTATCCATAAAATGGAATGGAACATTTGGGGCTTTAATATATTTTGCTAAATGATGGCTGCATATTTCTTTAAAATAAAGCTCTGTGTCCTGTGTGGGAAGTGGTCTGACGCAAAGAAATGTAAATGTTGCAGCTCCTTGCTCTGAATCAACTGCTCTTCTAGTTTCTTAATTTTAATCTCAACCATTCCAATGAGATGATCTCCTATATTTAAACGGATATTGTTTGGTGGAGTAGTTCATTTGACAAGCGAGAACATTATATTCTTGACAATAATGCTAAAAATAACATCTTCACATTTTGAACCTCATAAATACTTGAGTTGTAATTAGGATTTAATTTTAAACCGCCAGCAATTGTATACGGAGTCGCTTCCATGAATAAGCAGTGAAATACAAAATGTATGTGTTTAGAGAGCTTTTCGTTGTCTTTATTGAATTTTGTTTTCTCTTGTTACAGGCTTTCGTTGAAATGGCTTCAGAAGAAGCTGCTGTTACTATGGTGAACTATTACACCACTGTCACTCCACACCTCCGCAATCAGCCCATTTACATTCAGTATTCTAACCACAGAGAATTGAAGACTGACAACTTGCCCAACCAAGCTGTAAGTGTCTCTTGGGGTTATCTATTCATATTTCTAATTTGACAAATGTCACAATGCTCCTGAAATGGAGTTTAGCTGGTTTTGCAGATTTAAATAAATTGAGGATTTAGACCACAATCTTAAGAAAATTGAAAATTATTTCAAAGTGAGCATAAAGATTACATTTCTGATGTTTTAATATTTCTTGCTTATTCTTTGAAACCAGTTCAGCCTCATGTACAAAGCTTCATCCTAGGCTTTGTTTCTCCTTCTGACTTTGTGGTCGGCCTGTTTTTTTTGTGTTGCGTATTTTAAAACTGTCAATTACTGAGTGGAGGTATTACCTCAAGCCTATTAGGTTGAAGTTTCCAAATAATGAGGAAAGCCACACTATTTGCCATAGTTTCCTTGAGTGCAGTTCAAACTACACAACTCTTTGTGTTGGATGTCATCAAAGGGGATAGAATTGGAGTATATGTTCCAGGGCTTTTTGACAGGAATGCGCTCCATCTGTTTGATATTGTGCTGGCGGACACACCTGGGGTCCTTGTGGCAGTACCTGTTATACTGAAAACTGGGCCATCTAGTGGGACATGAATAGTTCTACATGGTTCAAGAGAAGACATCAAGGGTATTGAATGATATTGGTACCCAGGGCTTGTGGTGGACACCAACTGCTGCTTAGACACAGTCCTGAAGGACAGCACAGGGAAGAGGCAAAGGACATTCTGGCCATGCTCATCTCTCTTCAAGGACAGCAAGGTCCCAATACAAGCCAAGCTAACAGCACAACAGCATATAAGACCTGTGTGCAAACAGTTCTGGTTTATGGGTCTGAGCTCCTGGAGCTGCAGCAGAAGGCCTTCCTCTGACCCATTTGCAAAATCCAGGATCAAGCAACGATATGGATTTACGGGAAATGGGAGGGAGGAGCTCTGGCCTACACTGACCTGTCGCTGAGCACCCCGGGCGGTAAAGTCGGCATCACAGTGGGAAGGTCTATTTGGCTTTGGCCCTCACCCAAAGGGGTTGGATTATAATAATAATTCTTGCATTTGGTATATTGCCTTATCGCGTTGGAGTGACAACAACAACAACAAGATTGCATTTATAGAGCGCCTTTCACGTCGGGAGGACGTCCCAAGGCGCTGGACAGTTGGGTCGGGACCCCAGCAAGGGGAAATGGTCAGGGTGAGGGGAGGGAAGGGAGGGAGCGAGGAGGGGGTAGAGAGTCGAGAAAAGAGCTGAAGGCACGGCTAAAGAGAAAGGTCTTGAGACCGGCCTTGAAGGAGGAAAGGGAGAAAGCAAGGCGAAGGCACTGGGGGATGGAGTTCCAGAGCCGAGAGGCTGAAGGCCCGGCCACCAGTGGTAGGGCGGGGGATGTGGAGCAGACCGGACAACAGCAACTTGCATTTATATAGCGCACTTCACTCGGCAGAATCCCGTAGCCTTTAACAGTGGCGGAGTCTGACAACGAGCCAAGGGGAGAGGGAGGGGGATGGTGATTAAGCACGATCCAAAAGGAAGGTCTTTAGGCGGTATTTGAAGGTGGGGAGGGAGGTAGGGGGCAAGGTGGAGGGGTTGAGGAAGAAAGTTCCAGAGTTTCTGGGCTTAGTGGCTGAAGGCACAGCCATCGATGGGGGAGCGGAGGGCACGAGGGAGAATTAGGAGGCCATAGCCAACCAAGTGGAGGCAGCGAATGGTGAAGTGGGGTGTAAACAGGTTGGAGAGGTAGGGAGTGTGAGGGAATGAAGTGATTTGAAAGCAAATAAGGATATTGAAATCAATCCGTTCGGTAATTGTGAGCCAGTGGAGCTCAGCAAGGACTGGTGTGATGGGAGTATAGAGTTTCTTGTGGGTGAGTTTTGGATTCATTGGATTTTGTGTAAGGTGGAGCTGGGGAAACCAGCGAGGGGGGCATTGGAATAGTCCAGCCAGGAAGTGATGAAGGCCTAGACGAGGGATTCAGCTGTGTCAGTTGTGAGGTACGGAGGGAGGCGGGTGATGTGACGGAAGTGGACCAGTCCTGGTCAGCAACAGATGTGTGGTAGAAAGGAAAGCTGGGGATCGAACCTGATGCGTAAGTTGCGCACAGGTTCGGAGAGTCTGAGGGAGAGCTTGGGGGAGTTTGAGGAGTTCATACCCTCTTGCCGACATTCAGCTGCAGAAAAATTGTGCTCATTCAGGCTTTGATGTCTGTCAAACAAGCTGACAGGATATCAGTGGACTGGGAGTCGCAGCTGGAGGAGAAGTATATTTTGGGTGTCATCCGCATACATGTGGAAGTTAACCCTATGTCTGCGGATGACGTCGACGATGGGGAACGTGTGGATGAGAAAAAGGAAGTCTCAAAACGCTTCACAGAATTTCATATGAAATGCAATGACTGTGTATTTGTAGGCAAAAACAGCAGCACAGTTGCACACAGCAATGTCCTACCAACAGCCATCAAACAGATGATCAATTTTATTTGTGGGAATTATTGGCAAGGACACTGGGAGAAAACCTTCTCTTTTCGAATAGCTCCATGGTATTTTTAACATCCACCTGAACAGGTAGTCGCAACCTTAGTTTTAACGACTCATCTGGAAGATGGCATTGCCAACAATGCAACATCCCCCGGTATTACATTGGAGTGTTAGCTTAGACTATGTGAGTTCAAATCCTGACGTGTGGCTTGAACCCACAATCTTCTAACTCGGGTGAGAGTGATGCCACTGAGCCAAACTGACATGGATTAAGCAGCTGGTGCTGAGTCAGCCTAGTATGCGGCATTGGACTTAGACCGCTAACTGTTTTAGGGTTTTAAAAAGTATAATAACTTATCACTGCAATATAACTGTTCAGGATTTCGTGAACTTTGTTTAAATATTTTTAAAAATAGGTCCTGAATACCCTAGGGGAACGATGCTAATAGAGTAAGACTGGTTCCAATTCTGCTGCTTTGCCAAACTAAAACCGCAGATCAAAAAAAGTTACATTTTGCGCACCAACCACTTTAAAATGCTGAAGTAGAATTTAAGTATTGTAAATTGGTCAATATGATTATAACCCATGGAAAAGCAGTCATGGTTAGAATAAGATTCTGAAACTATTGGGTGGAGATTCCTCTAATCATGAAATTGAATATGTACTGACGAATCTCACTTTTATGGCAACCAAATCTCCAAAGATAGTTCTTAACATTGGCTTAAAAATAATTTTAAGGGAGAAGTTAAGCTGTGTTAATCAAAGTTGATCTCATGTGTGCTCGATTGTAATTTCTCTTGTTTATTTCAGGCCAGTCATTATAGTGCACTCTGAGACACTATTGTGCATGAAGGGCGCTATATAAATGCAAGTTGCTGTAGAACAAAGATTGATGAAAGATTGAGTTTTTGTCTGAATCTAGAATCTGCTCCTTTGAAAGTAATTGGCTCAATCATTACAGTATATAAATTTATCTGTTTCAACTTGGGCCAACTAGAATGCATTTTTAATGTATTGGAATTATTTTTGTAAAGCACATTGTCAGTTTGGCTTTTCTAAAACAATGAAAGGTTATTTTTAATCTTGTGCTCTGTAATATTATACTCAATATTTTAACTCTTGTCGCTACCATCCATTGGGGCAAGAGGCTGAAGCTATTTCATTCCTGAATACTCTGACACCACCGCCCACACACCCCCATACATTGAATATTCGGGGAAAAACTATTAAGTGTTGTATGGCTGTTATTCTGAAGCTTTGTAATAAGTAGAATTATTTCTCAAGTGAAATGAGAATTTCTATATCGAGCTATAAGCTCCAAAGCTAATGACAACAAGCAAAATGTCACAACAAATTTTATTTACCAACCAATCCTTTCATTCAAGCTTGTGCCTTTTAACTGTACTATGCAGCTGCTAATTTTTAAGCAGTTCAGCAGTGTAATTTATATTAATTTTGTAACATAGTTTTCTACCCGACTAGCTGGATGTTTAAATTGTCATCACCATCAAACCAAGTTATGAGCCTGGCTCAGTTGGTAGCACTCGCCTCTGAGTCTGAGGTTCAAGTTCCCGTGTCAATTTGCATTGTCTAGGCTGATGGGGATGTGTTTCAATGTTGGAGGTGTCATCCTGATGAGATGTTAAACTGAGCTGCTGTCTGCTTGTTCTGAACTACATTAAAGATCCTGTGGCACTGTTGAAGAGAAGGGAGTTTCTCCTCGTTTCCCAGCTAACAATTCCCTAACATAAGATTGGCTACTAACTTTGTGGCTGTTTGTGGGACATTGCTGTTAACAAAATTGTCTGTCACGTCCATCTACAAAATACACTGCGCTGTACAAAAGTGGTAGTTACATCCACTTTGCAAAACGCGTTTACAGTGTTATTTTCACTCATTAAAGTGAAATGCTTTGAGACCGTCTCCTGATAATAATAATAATAATAATCCTTGCATTTGATATAGCGCTTTTCACGTTGCGAGGACGTCCCAAAGCGCTTCACAGAACACACTGTAAAGTGAATTGACTGTATATTTGTGGGCGAACGCGGCAGCCAATTGGGCACAGCAATGTCCCAGAAACAGTCGTAGATTGAAAATGACCAATTTATTATTGTTTTTGGTTTTGGAGGGATTATTATTAGGCTCTGTGTGGAGTAAGGAAACCTGCCCAAGGTTTCGCCCTCTGCCTGGAATTGAACTCGGGTCTCTCACTTGCAAAGCGAGTGCTCTAATCACTGAGCTACAGGACTCCACTGATGATAAAAGTAATGTATCAAATGTTATTAATGTAAACCAGATCTGGAACATCTGATGCTTACTTAAATCTTATCTGCAAATTGTATTAATTTCAGATTTATTGCAGGTCGACAAACCAGAATGTGTGATGTGAATTAAAACATACTAAATTAATAGCTTCTATACTATGAAGATTGCGCCACACATCTTTTATTAGGCAACACATATGTGAAAGCACCAAAGGTACATTTTAGCTTTAAGCACGATTGAAAAACGTTGGCAGCTTCCCCTTTCAATTATTTTGTGGTAGTAGTTATCATAAATAGTTACTGAGTAATGTCGATGAAGAATTCTTTAAACCTAACATTTATGGTTCTTAAGTGCAGTGCCACCATTTTAGGTCCATGACATTCACATTAAATGAACTGTATTCCATTTTGTAGTCTGAACAGGATGCATGGAAAGCATGATTAAAGGGAAATTCCTGACCTTGGTCATGCTTTCAGAAGCTGATGCCTGGAAGAGCCTTCTCTTGTTGCTTTTCCACAGTGGGAAATGTGACTGAGTGCACTCCCATGCAACCCCTGGAATTCAGTTTAACAGGAATGTGGCATTGTCTGGAAGCCTGCTGTTTGCCTATCCTCCTGGGAGGGCGACACCCTGATGGAGAGCTTTAATTCTAATATGTATGCACATATTAAAATGATTGAGTAATGGAAGCAAAAGCCAGATTTATAATTGTTTCTCGTGCTAGACTTTGTGTTTCAAATATTGCAAACATATCACAGTATTTAGTAGCAGCGCAGGATTCAATGTTATTTTCGTTTTATCTCTGTCTGGTTTAAAATTATTTCAATGGACAACCAAGATGGATTCAGTTAATTTTTAGCCTGTATCCCCCAGTTATTTAGAAGCAGAGTAATGTTACGCTATATATGGCGTTATCACTTGAATCTGGATACCTTAATTATTTTTAATTCCAATGTGCTCCAGCAAAGCTGCTCATTTTCAATGTAGAAGTGAGAAGGTGTATCAGCGGTGGGAGAGAGTGAATAACTGACATTTCCCATCTGTTTCTGATGGAATCGTGTTGCTTGCTTCTTGGTTATGGAGCAGGTGAGAACCCTGTTCTTAATTCACATGTGGAAAGAAAAAGGATCCAGACGAACCAAATGTCAGAAACTTACATTTTGAATTGGTTCAGTAATCACAATGGGTTACAAAGGGGTCAACCAGTAAATCAGCATCGACAATGTTACATTTAGTGTAGGAGTTAGTGTTTTTTTAAAACTTTGGGACCACCACTGGGTCTGCAGTGTCGGTTTCAATATTGTATATTCAGTTTCAGTGATGTGAACATCTGAGAAAGTTGTCATCAAATGAGTCCATGTCTCAAAGTTTTGGTATAGTCAGCGGCACAGATTTGTTGTCAGTACATTATTCGTCTTTCCAGTGCATGCATTTTCTGCTTGGCAAAGTGTTTGGCTAGCTACCAAGGCTTTACAGTGTTTTAAGGAAAGATATGCTACATATTAGAAAGAAATCCTTTTAATTTAAAATGTGTATGAAAATATTTATTCTGCTTTTTAATAAGATCTCTGATTCGTACCTTATGTTCTCCATTCTGTCCTTGCCACTCTGGAAGTGGCCACTGGGAGGTTGTGTGAGATCAGTCTGACAAGGTTCACTCCCAGGTTCCACCCTATGGTAAAGCACTTTGTTGTTGCTCAATGGCTTCCGCCAACAGCTTGGCTGAAATTGGGAACTTGCCATGCAATGAACTCCAAATGCCAAAATTTATCGTACAACTGCATTGTACTTCACCATGTACCACAAGTAAATGTGCAACAGTAAATGAATGTTTTGAAATTTCTTTTGCATTTCAGCAAAATATTTGTGTTGACAGAAAGCCAATAATGATTATTCCTAAATGTTTACATGAGTGTTGGGCAGAAATATTGATCTCTACTAAATGCACTTTACACATGAATGCATTTAGCACAGATCAACAATTTACACCCCTATTGTTGTAAACGTTCAGGAATAAACCTTATTGCCTTTCTGTCAATTATATGCACAGTTTTCTGCAATGCACAGTTAATTTCAGAATCTTCCTTAGCTCGCTACTGTACATTTTATGACTAAGCCCACAAGACATTAAATAAAAGCTGTACTTCAGTGACTGCTGTACTTCAGTGCTGTTTTACCTTTAAGGCATTGTACAATGTTCATTCCATCAGTGTTTTTTAAAGCTGCGCACATGCAACCCTGATAGATTAGAACATTCCTACTTGTATTTGTTAGTGGAGAGGAAATGATTGCAGACTATAAACTACAGTTTCCTCAAATTTGACCTTTTTTAACTACTGTTTTTTCTTTACATGCTAAGGGTAAATGGGAGCTTAAATGGTTTGGGGCTCATCTCTTCCTCCTTTTCTCCACCTGCCCCTATTTTTTAAAAAAACACTTTTTTGTTCCGCGCTCCTCGCTTACTGGCTCCTGAAAACAAAAGTGTGTGTTTATTTTGAAAATTTTAAAAATAGCAATTAAATGTTTTAAATTAAAAATGTATTTTAAAAAATCAGTGTGGTCAGCTGTGTAAAAGGAGTAAATGATAGCCTGAGAAAGTTCACTGAAGTATTTGCTTCTTTATATGTTAACAGAATATCTGGTGGAAGAGCTTCTCCTTGTAGCTCACAGCGTAATTTAATTGAGGATGGTTTCTGCTGCTATTAATAGAGGAAGCATTCCCTTTATGTCCTTTCATCACTTTCATTGAGTAGAGAACACTTGTTCCGTTTCTAGATCAATCAAGAACCATTTCAATATTTAACCAAAACCAGAGATCGCTGGGAACACTCAGCAGGTTAGGCAGAATCTATGGACAAAGGAGAGAGGATCAACGTTTCGGGTCCATGACCCTTTGTCAGTCTGATGAACTGTTCTGCAGCATATGCAGTATTTTGCATTTTTTTGATATTTAACTATCTGGGCAGGGTCGAATACCTTTTCCCTGTAAAACCATGGATGCATATATGCACTGGGCAATGGTTTTACTTTCTTCCTCTCCTCTAGTAGCATACACCAAGCAAAATGTGTAGGAGTGTGGGGAAAATGCAGGCTAGGAGGACTGAATGAATTGATCCTATATAGAACTAGCACAGCATGATGGGCTGAGTGGTCTTCTGAGCTGCACATGTCTGATTTCTGGAGTCAATGGAGCTTGTATTTGAGCTATTGTATTTTTTTAAAAAAAACTAGCATGAAAGGGGATGAAGTCAGGAAACAGGGTCCACTTCTCCTTTCACAGTTGCTACCCCACTTCTCCCTGTGATCTGATCTTTGTCCTCCTTAGCTGTTACTCTTTTGTCTTCCCCTCATTTTTCTCACTCACCTTAAATCCTTCAACTTTCTGATTCAATCAATCTTGGCCTCTACAATTCAACATTCTGTTGACGCACTCTCGGCACCCGCAAAGAATGGCCATTTGGGCGAGGCACAAAAGAGACGCTCGTACTTGTAGAGCCATACATTATGAGTCATCATTGCCTTCAGAAGAAGAGAGGTTTAAAAAATCCTCCAATACAATGTCAAAATAGTTTGTACTGCGTAGATTACTTGACACAGTACAGACTTTCTCCAGGATCCATTTTGGCAGCTGTGAAACTTGAGCTGTTACTTCACAGCCTTCTAAGAAGTGAATCTATCTCCAAAAGACAATGGTGTGTCTGGGGGACATCCTCCTGTTGTTAAAGGCGCTAAAATGTAATTTTGCTATTGTTTTGTATTTTGAGAGAGATCTACGGCATTCCTTTTTGTGGCACAACAGTAATATGCGGTAATTTCTTCACAGTTTAATTTGTATACCAATGAAGATGTTACTACCTAAGAACTAGTTGAATAACTAAATTCTGGTTGGATTACATCATGTTCAAATTCCTTTTCTCCTTATTTTGCCATAATGTGTTTTTTGTTCTGCATTTCCCTCGCATGTCATTTTTAAACTGAGGTCAGAGCTCATCTCCTATCAGTGACTTTTATTGTAAATGCAATGTGCCAGTCAAGGTTGCAGTCCTGGATGGTATTTAGCTTTTCTATGGACTTGGTGATGGTGAATTTGATTGAACTGTGCATTTACATTTAGTGTTTCTCAGTTGCCCTTGCATTTCAAAAATGATTCCCCTTGGGAGGAAGTGGCCATTTCTGTCACAATTCAGTTTCAAGTTAAATGTTTAAAAAAAGTTAAAGGATCTCTGACACACTGTGAAATTAGAATCTGTTAATGCCAGCAAATCCAGGAGAATAGTGTTTACCTAATATTCCTGTGTTTAGTCTAGCCACAAGTTGTAGTTGCTTGGCATTTCTTCAAATGGGTTTGCATGCAGGAAATAAAAATAAATGGGAGGGGAGAGTAATTTTGTTAGCTAAAATGGATTAACAACATTCTATCTTTTGCAGTTCATATAATGGATAACAACAGCAACAAGATTCCATTTATTGAGCGCCTTTCACGTCGGGAGGACGTCCCAAGGCGCTGGATAACTAATATTCCTTTTCCCGCTCTTCTCCCTCCCCTTCCCCCAAACATCCTGGGCCCTACAAGTACATGAAAACCTCATTATAACATGGTCCAATGTCCAGTGTCTCACAACTGCATTCCGAATCAAGCAGGGAAACGTGGCCAATTTCTGAGTTGTCAGTTGTTATCAGTGCTTAGCGAACGTGCATTTAACATTCAACAATCCCAGAAGTCAACTGTTGTTTATGTGAGAGACAGGCCAGTCATACACGGAAGCTGAGTACACCATGCTTTCAGTTAGCATGGATCCACAGCTGATCGATGTTGAAAGTGGGTTAGTGTTAAATTTGATTCGCTAGGTAATGGGGGTCAGTAGATTCGAGCAAGGGTGGATGTGATTGGCTTGAGGAGCCAGGTGAGGAATGGACATGGGCTGCAGAGTTCTGGATGGTCTGCAGCTTGTACAGAGATGAGCTGGGCAGACTAACTACCTAAATTAATACTTTGCTTGGACAAGCAGGTAATTAAAAAAAATGATGTGGTATTGATTTTGTTAGGAAGTGATTTGATCATTCTTTTACAAATCTATTACATTAGATTGCTGGTTATCTGTACATACGTTTATCCGCATCAGGCTCTGACTACAATGCTGTTACAAAAGTTTCCTGATGTGTGAAGTTACGGCCTTGCAGTTGATAAAGATGCAATCTATTCGTGCTAAAAAAGCTCTTAAGCGCCTGCTACAAACGTGTGCACAACCTCATTTAACCTCCTAGTGACTATTCTCCTTGAGTGGAGGGAGGAAGGATCCCCTTAGAACTGAGCAGGTTCCAAGGTGATGTGTTTGGTAACAGAATCCTGGAATTTATTCAACTCTCTGTGGCGCATTCAATAGTCCCCAGTGCTCCAGGCATGCTGATCATGGACCAACCAGTTTGGCTCGTGTGGAAAGGAGACCAGCCACTGGGGATAGGCATTCTTCCCACATTGCATTCTGGAATTCCCACATCTTGGCTCCTGCCAAACTGCCCCTAAATGCTCTCCATCATTAGGCAAGCAGGAAGCATCCCTTCAAGGAGAGAGTGCGCAGTACATTCTTGACAAGAAATTTTCTGTGTAGGTGGCACATATAAGTGGAACTCTGTCTGGTTCGAATGCTCTTTTTAAGCATGGTGGTTGGTTTCCACATGTCAAGACACCCAGCTAACCATAAAAAGTGGATTTTCCACTGATAGCACAAATGTGTTAAATATATTTATATGGTTAGAGTAAGAGGGGCACAGGAAGCATTTTTAGCATTTTACAGATTTCCAACCATATTCACTTTATCTACAAAGAGGTCAGTCTAAATTAGTGCTGATAATCAGCTCTCTACTGTGCTCTGTTCCACATCCACTTCTCTATGCTCAGGTGCAAATATACTGACACTACACATGCACACATGTAAATGCACTTTGCAGTGAAGCACTTTGGGATTCAAGCCCCATGTGGGTTGACATGCCAATGCAATGCTTGGAGTGCATTTCATTGTCGGGGGTGCCGCCTTAGATTAAAGTTAAATTGAGGTCCCGACTGCCAGTTAAAGATCTCTTGAAAAGAGAAGGGAGTTTCTCCTGTAGTTCGCCCACAAATATACAGTCAATTCACTTTACAGTGTGTTCTGTGAAGCGCTTTGGGACGTCCTCCTGACGTGAAAAGCGCTATATCAAATGCAAGGATTATTATTTATTATTATTACTCAACAATCATCCAAATAAAAATTGTTCATTCATTTTATTCAATAAAATTGTGCCACCATAAACATGAAGTGTTCTTCAGGTTGGGCATATTGAGGTGTATAAGGTTTTTCTTTAATAAATGTCTGTAGTTTTCTGCTTCCAAACCTCAAATCCAGTCAATTTCTTGTGATAAATATTGTTCTGTAACTAAAACGTTGTTCTCTCCACAGAGAGCCCAGGCAGCTTTACAGGCAGTGAATGCAATTCACACTGGTAACATGGCTATGTCAGGCACCGGTGTTGAAGGGGCACTGCTAGCTGGTCAGAGTCCGGTCCTCCGCATCATTGTGGAGAACCTTTTTTATCCCGTCACCTTGGAGGTCTTGCATCAGGTGAGGATTATTTCTATGAGCAGAGAATTTGGTTAAACCATATATGATTCCGTTTATATAATTCTGCTTCAGTTTCTGCTTCTTTCACCAGTGCTGAATGAATGATTTATGAAAAATAAGCATTACAAGTAAACAATTTTCATATAGTAATAGTGACAGAATTCAGAGGATTGTTTTACATAACTGTCTTAGCTGCAAATAATAGCTAAAAGTAACCAATTACAGCTAAACAACTCCACCCAACTCAAGTAAGTAGGAGCATATCCATACTAATCAATAGGAAATGTTCTGCGAGGGCAAATTACAGAGAACATCCAGCATGAAGTGCCCACATCAGTCTCTGTGAACTCTAATTAATTATAGAACCTTTGTTATAACATAGATTTGCTTATCATGTGTGGAACTGTGGCCGTTTTCCCAGAGTTTTTCTTTAAAAAAAATGACTTAGGTTGTCTCCAACGTTGCTTTCTGTGTGTGCATTGATGTAAGAAAAATTCCCCCTCCCCTCAAAAAAAACACTAGTTTCTCTGTATGAAAGTGTCTAGTTTTTGTTCACCACTTTCTTTTATAGTACCATCTTTATCAACTCTCTATCTCTTGAATATTATTGATGAAAATCCATGTACAGTATATGTGGAACACTGCCCCAATGCTTCCAAGCATTGTTCTGCAAATCTAAACTGATGCAGATCAGAATATCACTTACTTTTGCAATTCAGTTTTATGAAGAAACCTGTCTGAAACTTGAATCATTTCATTCGTGAATAATTGAGCTTAGTGTGTCAATTTCACTATCTTTATTCTGATCCATATTTTAACCCAAACAGATCTTTACCAAGTATGGAACCGTGCTGAAAATCATCACTTTCACCAAGAACAACCAATTCCAGGCATTGCTTCAGTATGCTGATCCAATGCATGCACATCACGCTAAACTGGTTAGTAACCTGCAAAACAGTAAGCTCAGTCTTAATTTTTCACTGCAGCATTGGTGGAACTAGTTTATCTGCATTTTTCGATTCCTGCCTCCAGGGCAAACTGCCCTTTCCAACGCAATCTGTATAATCGGCAATCTTTTTCTCATGGAGTTTGTTTCATGGTTATATTTAAAATGAAAAATAGTATTACTAATGGTATTTGAAAATGGTTGTTCGGTATATGATTAAATTTTGATAGGTGTGACCTCCCCTGAGGTGGGTGGTTGTAGGTCCACCCTTTCTGTTCATTGCCCTGTGCTACTTATCATTCTCAGGGTTGTGGAAATAGTGTCAATCTTGTCCAGGAATGCACAGACAAGATTGACTGTAACCTATTTCGAGGAGTGGCCTGGTGGTGACTCCTTTTGCTTTGTTGAAAAACCTTTATTTTATGGCTCACTTAACAGTGACCGCTCAGGGTGCGGAAGATCATAGATATGAATTCTTGTCCACCCATTTGCATTTTTTATACAAAACAAAAATTGCTTTTCATCACATCGAAATATCGCAAACCATTTTACAGTACTTAATCAGTGTAGTGACTGTATATTTGTAGACCAACACAGCCGCCAATCTCTAGGCAAGGGTCCCACAAACAGCCATGAAGTGAATCGTAGAAATTTGCAGCACAGAAGGAGCCATTAAGTCTGCACTGGCTCTGAGAGCAAGATGTAATTTCAATCCCATTGCCCAGCTTTATCACCATTCCCCCTTCAAGCATTTACGTATCATAACTGTCTAGTTCCCACTTAAAATCCCAAAGGTACGCTGCCTCTGGTACTTTACTAGGCAGGGAATTCTACATCCCCAAAACTCTGAAGTAAGTAGGATGTCCTTGCAGATGAACTAGCTCCAGGTAATGTGCTTGGTAGTGGAATGTCAGAATCAAATCAATCCTCTGTGGCAGTTTCACTTGTCTGATTTCTGACCTAGGGGTCCGCAGTGCACCAGGCCACTGCTGTTGATGAACCAGCCAACCTGGCTCATCTCTAGGACTTGGAGGGGCAGGGATTCTTCCCACTCAGCTCCCGTTAATCCTACAGGCTAAAGTCCTCCCGGATAGAGCGGTCCTAGCTGGACAAGCAGGGGATGCTTGCCAGACAGAGATCTCAATGGCAAGCTGGTTGTTTTATACTGGTATACTCATTTATGCTGGTTATATTGGTTATGTTCCAGCAGTACTTGGGATCCCCAATCCTTGGCTTTTAGCAGCTTGCACCTAATACTCCGTGGGTTTAGATGAACAGGATGTATCCCTCTGTGGAGAGGGTGGGTATTCTGTTCCAGACACAGTCATTCCATATTTAGGTGGGGTGTATGGAATTCTCAGCTTGTTCTGGATACTCTTGAGCATGATGATGGGTTTCTGCATGTGTCAGACACCCAGCTGACCAAAAAATAAGCCAGAAGTGATAACATTGATCTAACAACCCTGAAGTGGGACCGACAGCCATCAGTCTGTTGCAGTGCTTTTCACTGAATTTGAGGTGACTACTGGAATTGAATTAATATTTTACTGAACAAATGTGAGTGATTTTATTTTATATAAGATTGGATTGTGCAGAGATAGTTAACACATTTGCGTCCCCACCCCAAAAAAACCTTTTCTGCAGGCTCTGGATGGCCAGAATATCTACAATGCCTGCTGTACTTTGCGTATAGAGTTTTCCAAACTGACAGCCCTGAATGTGAAATACAACAATGATAAAAGCCGAGACTTCACACGCCTTGATCTTCCTTCCGGCGATGGCCAGCCCCCCATGGACACTTCAATGGCTGCCGCTTTCGGTAAGGAATCCTCACTTCTAGGTAAATAAATCATGTCAAGTAAATCCACATTTGTCTGTTGTTTGGTTCCTCAACTTGTCTCTAGTGTGTCTGTGAGGGCTGAGATTGTTTTTCTTGTGTGTTTCACTAATGAATCTAACCTGGCCAGTGTCCCCTGCTTTCTCGCTATGTTGGACTATTTACAATTTCTGTTCAATTGACTTGTAAGTCTACATGTTTATTATTAAATCCGTTATTAAGTAGTGACTGATGTCTCTATTTCAACATTCTACTCTGAAGTTTGCTGTTTTTTTTTAAAAAAAGCTTTTCAGTGTTGCATGGCTTTCTTGGTTGAAAGTTTTTCCCTTTTAACACAGAGAAATAGTATACCCTAATCAGCTTATGAGTTTTGCCTCTTGTTTAGATGCATTCATCAGTAGCCATTTCATTAGGAATGAAAAATACATACACTTTCCAGCACAGGTTTCTAGGAGTGCATTATCTGGGCAGATTTTCTCCTTCCTAGCCTGTTGTGGCACTCAAACAGCCATTAATCAGAAAACTTTTGGCACAGACTCATTTCAAACCAGTAATTGTCTGAGAAAAATGGCAGGGAAAGTAATAAAAAAAACTTGCTTACTATCACTTAGATTCAGATCAGCTAACATATTTACCATTAGAATAGGTAACATTTCAGAACATAATTGCATATTAATGAGTTTGTTTAGCTAGAATACAGTAAATGGTAGTACAAGACCACATTGACGCTTCTTCCCAGAGTGGTTCAGACAGCTACATTCTAGTTTTTATCAAATATTTACACGGTTTATGGTGCTACAGGGGAGGGGTATTTTTATTTCTAGCTGAGACTGCATTGTAGCAACCTTGTTTTGCTGTTAATTAGTGACGGATCGCTACATCAAAAGATGACTTTGGTGTCACACAAATTTGTATGGCAATGGTGTGTAGTACTATAATGATACAAAAAAACCCAGACTACATTTTTCTTCTCTTATGCCACCAATGGAAGGAGATTAGACTACTAATGATCTATTGTTCATCATGTGGTATTCCAATGCAATTTTAATTGGATTTATTGGATTTATTTAATAGATCAAGTGAGATAGTCAGAGTAGAGTTTTTTATTATTGGAACTTCAACACATTGTTGAATACAAACAAAGGTTTCTTTGAACCATTTATGAATACCTTCACTCCAAAAGATTGTCTAAAAGAAGGCACCATTACAAGGTGATGTCAAACAGTCTCCTCTCAAAGATGCAGCATTTAGGAGATGGAAAAAGAGCATGTGGCTTCCAGAAGTTATTTAAAACTGCTAGTTTCTGCAGTTGACCTTTTCAATAACTTGAGGAACTGTAACATACTTCCTTTCATGGAGAAAGAAACACAAGTGGAGGAAAGAAACACAATAGATGGGGGAATCTATTTTACAATGCTCACTAAAAAATGATTTAGTCTTTATAAAGATACAATGAAAAGTTGGGAGTTAACTTGTGTTGATATCCAAAAATACCAATGATTTTTACGTTAGGAGAACCTTTATCACAAATTGCCAATACCCATCCAGAAACGCCTTATTCATGATTTGCAGCTTGTAAAGTCCCTTGAAGGAGAAAATAATTCTGCACAAATTCCCTCTTTTTTTAGAATTTTGACTTTCGGAATGAGTCGGGTTATGCTGGTTTGATGACATTTCACTGAGTCTGACTGCTGTTTCAGAATGTGATCCACAGCTATGTGTTACTGCTAAAACATATCTGATTTCTGGGTCATCAGTTACTGCTGATATCACTGCACATGAGATTCACTCTATTCTGTGCTGATTAACTTGAATGCTTTTCTTCTTTCTCTTTCCCCTATCCTCCAGGGATTGCCTTCCCTTTTAAAGAAAATGTCATCCAAGTATTTTAATTTTGGGCGGAGTGAGCATTGTTCCTTGACTTTATTGGTTACATACATCTGTTTTCTCATGGTAGGTGCACCAGGTATCATCTCCAATCCCTATAGTGGGGCGGCTGGATTTGGCCCAGCTCTTGGCTTTCCACAGGCAGGTTAGTGTGTGTGAGATTGTCACTCCTAACATTTGTCCCTGGTTTAATGAAGTTATTTAAAAAAGAAATTGAATAATATCCATTCATCATGCTGTAGCATAAGACAAAAATGCATTTTACTGATAAGAGAATCAAATTCTACGGTTCATATACATTTCTGTGCATTAGTCATTTTTAAAGGAAAAAAATCCTTGTATAGCTGTTGTACTTAACCCAGACATCTTCACCTGCTTTCAGGTCTCTCAGTTCAGGCAGTCCCAGGAGGCCTTGGACATCTAGGGATTCCACATGGTGCAGTTGCTGGTCGCCTAGCAATGGCTGGTATGGGACCATGCACAGCAAACACAGTCCTGTTGGTTAGCAACCTGAATCCAGAGGTTAGTGATATTAAAGAGCGTGAATCTGCAAAATTCTTCCTGGTTAAATTTCTCATTGCTTAAGAAAAATGTCTTCCAAGTATTTTAATTTGGGGGGTGGAGTGAGCATTATTCCTTGACTTTATTCTCACAGTACAATATGACTGACTCTTCCAGTATTTATAAGTATTGTTTGACAGAGCTTCTAAGAAAATTAATATTGTCTGGGAAGGTAATTTAGTCTTCCACATGCATAGATATTAAGTATCACCCCATATGTCTCAGAATCCTTACCAACCCTTCCAGCTTTCAGAATTTGACCAAATGTTAAGTCTTCGGCTTGGGAAATTCATATGAAAAAGAGGATGAGGCCCTTTGAGCCTCATCGCTTCCACTAAATTCATATAATTCATCTGTCAGATTTAAAACTTACATTAATGGGATTACTTGGATGAAGGTTTGTGGAGCAGATCAATCAGTAGGCTACTCTTACAATTTAGAATAAAATTCTGTAGGAAACTATATTGTTTCCATACTTGATAACAGTGTCCCACCTTTAAATTTTCTTGATTGAATATTTATTGATTTATGCCATAAATCAAGAAATATTCAATCAAGAAAAAAGCTGAAAATACCAACGATTGAACACTGATTTAACTTGACTTGTGCGAATGTTCTTGACGCCCCACAGGCCGGAAGTGGGCCATGGGTTGGCCACCACTGCTCTATAATCATGTAGGGTTAAGAATTGATAGAAGAACTGAGGTTGTGGTTATAGTATCTTATCTTGCAAAATTACTGGTGCCTTATCATTCAACCTTAGAACTTGGACTGGGACTTACCCATGATAATATAGAAGCAGCATTGATGTCTTTTGTGAAGTGTGTGGATTTTGGGTCATTTTGACCGATTGCCATGTGCACAAGTCCGCACATTGCAAAGTCCTGCTGGAGCAACTCCAATTCCTGTTGTCCATCTTCCCTGCTCTGGACGTTGTTTTTTCAGAAGTATAATAAATTTACACCCAACTTCTACAATTTAGATAGGTAAATATTGCCTATCGTTATCCCCCATCCTGCTCTGCTATAAATGGTCAATGCTTGTATATGTAAATGTTTGTTTTTATGGTTCCATTTTTATCCAATGTAATGCCCATTTAACTAATTATTTTTGTTCTGTAGTGAGGCAGCTTCCCATGAATCTGTCAAACCAGTTCTAGCCAACCCTTGTTATTATGAACCACATTGTAATTGTTTTCACTAGTCTTCACAGAACCTCTATTTAGTTTTTAGTAAAAGTGCTCAGAATTCAATAAGCCATCTGATTTTTTTTAAACAAAACACTATCTGGCAGGGACATTTAGTTTGTAATAACAAGGCTTTGGCTGTACATTTTTCTTTATTGTTTTTCTTTTATTTATTACTGTTTGGAAACAAGCAATAATAGCAAAACCATTACTGGTTTACAGAATGGGGATTATTTGTTACAACTTGCATGTTGGAATTTCCCAGTGGCTAGTTGACAAAGCCATACAGACCTGCAAGGTCTTTCTGATTCTAGCATGGATCTTGGCCAAAGCATTCGGGTCACTGAGGTTGACCTCAATCTTAAGATAGGGAGGAAAAATCAAACTTTCTTGCTCGTTATCCAGTGACACCTACTGGAGATGTGCATGTGTGGCCATCGTGAGGACTGAACTGGACTCAGTGCATTTACGGCCAAATGGCTTGCCAAATGGCTTGCCAACACTCACTGTTTTGATTTGCACAAGAATAGCCAATTGCACCACGTGAGCCATCACTTATACACTGCTTGATTAAATTTTGTAAAAATCCAGTTTTTATATTTGTGTGAGTAAATTAGTTGGTATCCACTTTCTTTTAAGGCTAAATTCTCCCACAAAATTTTCAGTCAATTCACTTTTCAGTATATTCTGTGACAGCTCTGAGACGTCTAAACAAAGTGCTGAGGCACTATATCAACTGCAAGTATTATTATTATAAATTTAACATAGTTACCTTTTAGGTGTGACAGAGGCATTTCTACCATGATGCCTGTTGCATCAATTGGTTAAGTAGATGACCAGAGGTATAACAATTGTTCCGAAATGTTCTCTTATACCCGTACCCAAATGAAATAAAACCTTTGTGGCACAATAAGTTATTTTCAAACATTAGCTGCAGTACCCCAGAACACTTATTTTCATCTGAGATTTTAGTCTCTGTATTGGCTGGGTCTTAAGGAGAGGGAACCTGAACTAATCCGGTCTAAAGGACCGAGCCCTTTCTGCACCACTTAAGTATGGTTCCTGATTTGCTGACTAAGAAAGTTAATTAATGTGATCCATGAAAATGTCTTATCATTTTACTTCTCACTCTCATGGATCATATTTGATGAGAGAAGGGAGTTTCTCCCAGGACCCAATCTACCCCCAAAAAGTCATTCACTTCATGGCTGTGTGGGACAATGCTGTGCGTAAATTGGCCACTTCACTCGCCCATAAATACATAGTCATTGCACTTCACAGTAAAATCTTGTGAAGCACTTTGAGATGTCTTGTGATAAGGGGCTAAACCAAATGTGACGATTATTATGAGTGTACAGAGGGGAGTGAATATAGGATAAATACTTATTTAGAAAACACAAGTATTGAATAATGTTTTTTTTACTGACTTAATATTTTATTCTTTATTGCCTTGCTTTGTCATTTACTCCTATTTCTTAATGTGTACTCCATTAATAAACCTCCCCCACAAATGACTATCCAACAGCATTTGAACCTTCTGTACTTTTTTGTGGTCAAATCGAATGCTATATGGATTAAACTGGCCTTCAACTGTAAAGCTGAGTTACTCTTTGATTATGGGCAATTTGATGATGTTTGTCTCCGGTCCATCTTGTGCTGACTTGTTTTGTTCCCCCTACTACAGAAGGTTTCACCTCACTGGCTGTTCATCCTCTTTGGTATGTTGTCATTTGCACTGCTATTTTACTATAAATTTGATTTTCTTTCTTTTAGTCAGTTCTGTGCATCATTCCAACCTGCTTCTGTATTACATATTACATCTATGCTATTGATGAGTATTATATTCAGAACTGTTAAAATGCATGTCTAAATGTCCTTTTTTTATGGTCCAGCATTTTTTAATCTGTACACTTTTGTTTGAAGTGCTCAAGTAAATGATTAAGTTGATCTTCATTTGTTTCTGCTGTGATTTGTATACCATCTTTGCTTTGCTTTAAACTGAGGCTACGTCCGTTTCTTGCACTTGTGCTGAATTTTAACTTGTGTGTTTTGTCCGTTTGGTTGTTCTGAAGGGGTGTATGGTGATGTACATCGTGTGAAGATCTTGTTCAATAAAAAGGAAAATGCTTTAGTGCAGATGGCAGATTCAAATCAAGCTCAGCTGGGTAGGTTCATTCAGCAATTTGACAACGTTAAATGGTAAATTGTGTTTTAAGAGTTTGCTTTTATTAATTTGCTGTTCCATTTTGCATGCAGACTTAAATAGCTAAAGTACAAACAAACTAGGTTTTAGTAGGCGATATTTCACCAGTTTCACCTTTGTTGTCCTGTTTTCTAATTAGGCTTGCTAGCCTTTCACATGAAGATATCCTCTCGACCAGTGATTGAAAATTATGATCAGGAATTCCAATGCTTAATAATAAGAGCTAATTTTGGGTAATACATGAGGCTGGGCTCATTGTCAATATCAAACCATGCAGATAGTCATGCAAGCCATAAATTGGTTACAGTACGAACTAACAAAAAAAATTGTTCATCGGGAAATTGTAAATTTCTGCAGGACCAGTCTGCCAGCCTTTCTCTCTGCCATTCTCTTTCTGATTTACTCTAACTGTTTCCATCTCTTTCTCTTGACTTTTTCCCTGACTCTAATCCTACTGTGTATAATGCTAAATAAACACTTTTCTACTGTCAGCCAAAAAAAAATTAGTGGTGCATCTATGTGAAATTGCATGCATGTGCTGAAGATTACTTGGCAATTGAGTCACTCACATGGCACCATTAAATAGCATCTCAGCAATCTTGCACACGTGCACAACTGGATTATTTTTATTTGCCAATGTCCCAGCATTGTGATCACTTCCACATCATAGCCTAATGAAGATAAGTAGACACAACAATAATTGCTATGCAGATATTCGGTGTTGCTGTATTTAATTTGTTTCAGTATTCAAATTCCTCTGCTTTAATCAACGCTCATTAGACGTTTGTCCCAATTTTCAGTTTATTGGGAAATGTAACCTTTTTGAATCTACTCATCTAGATATTTTGGTAATGAAATCATAACCAGGACAATAATAATCCTTAAATTTGATATAGCACCTTATCGCATCTTTGAGACTTCTCAAAGCGCTTTACAGAATATACTCTAAAGTGTAGTGACTGTGTTTTGTGGGTGAAACACCCAGGATAATTCATTAATGAGCAAACCGGTTATTTTCATATTCACCTGACTGAAACAAATTATCTTTAATTAGGAAGGATATATAAAAGAGATTCTTTCAAATTGCTGTAGAAAGTCTCCAATGTCAATGCATTTGGAGTTTTTACATGATCGCTGACAGTTCTCTGCTTTCCTGAGGTAGATTGTCCACCTGAGACTTGTTTGTAAAAATTTGCAAAGATGTTTAATTGGAATGCTTTGCAGTGTGTAGTGATTGTAATCTCCTGTGGAGAACACTGATTACCTTAACATAATCCCACGGGGCCAACTACAGTCACTTGCATTTTATATGTGACCATTAGGCTGTACTGCTGCTTTTCTCCATTGATCTCCCCACTTCATTTCCTTGTGCTGCTACCTAATCCACTCCAGGGCCTAAGTGAAAACTGGTTCTGCTCCCTCCAGATTGAAGCAAAATGGGAAATCTTTGATTCAAAATCCAGACTTGCTCCAAATGTAAAATGCATTGGGGAATTATCTCATGGCAAAATAGATAGACAATTGAATGGTCTGACATTTTTAGCAAATTTTAAATGGAGCTCCATTTTAAATGGAGCATGCCTTATGCACAATAGGGAGAGGCAGAGGACTGTACAGCCTGAGGCACTCAGCATTGGATGATGTAGATTTGGCAAAAATGCAAGCCATAACGAGAGGGAAAGTAATCAATTTTCAGTTTGTGAGATTGGGGAAATATACATATTCACTTCTATAGTTTCTCTACCTTGTACGTTTTCCACCCATGAGGATGGGCTGGACAGCTGCCTCCCAAGTCTACCTCAGCTGCAGGGCGGGACAGGAAATTGGCTGTGCAGTTTCCCCAAGAGGACCTTTTTCAAACCTCATCATTGGAGGCAGCCAAGACAGGAGATTTCAGAAGCTGTTAGCTATTGGATTTTCTAGTCTCTTGCCCTGATTACGATCAAGGGCAGGAAAGGGTTCTAAATGGAATGGAGATGTTGGGAGAAGCTTGCTCCAGAGAGCCCAAACCTAATTTGAGCTGTTTCCACTTGGCGAGTCTACAACTGGAGATGTAAATATAATATAATTCTGGGAAGATGTAACAGGGGATTCATGAGGAACGTCTTCACCCAGAGGGTGAGAATATGCAATTCATTGCCAGAAGCTATGGTTGAAGCAAGTAGCATCAATGTATTTAAGAGGGGAATAGGAGGAGTGGGAATAAACCCTGGCATATACTAGTTGGGCAGATTTGCCTGTTTTTGTAAACTCCCCAGCCTTTACCAACCTTTACTGTCTCCCTAATACAGAACTGATTGATTTAGTTTTTTTTTCCCCAGGATCCTCACTAACGTACAAATCACATCATACCCTGACACCTCCCTACCTTTCTGACCTGCTTGCTCCCACTCCTCTATCTAGCCCCCTCCCCTTTTGCTCAGTGGGCTTCAGCCCCTCCTGCAAGTCACTTGTCCACCAGTGGCTGTATTTTTAGCCACTAGGTCCAAAAACTGTGTAACTCACTGCCTTAGTCCCTCCATATTGCCTCCTTCCTTGTCAGTCTTCAGACCACACCTGAAGACCTCCTTCTTTGACCGTGCCTATGGTCACTTCCCCTCTCTCCCTGATTCAGCATCAAACTACCCTACTGTTAAGGACTCTGAGATGCTGCCTGCATGAAGGGCTCAATATAAATGCTTGTTTTGGCTCTTTGTGTAATTGTTGTTCCAAGCACTTTGTGAAAGTGATGGCCACTCTTATATTGTGAGTGGCTATCATGCAAGTCATCGATTGCAATTATAACCCTTGACCAAAGGTAAATTCTAGTAAATTATTTACAAACCAAAGATTTTATCTTGAGACATTGCCCTTTTCTTTCCTTTTCTACTCCGCCCCGCCACACCACCCAGGCATAGTATATGCTAAGTAGCTAATAATTACGACAGCTGTTAAAGTCTGCTTCCTAAATCCTGAATATGTTGGGTCACATATCATTGGGCTTGGCTGTCGTACACTACTGCACGGTTGAAGGCCTCTTTACGTTCACACTACAAACTCTCACATGAATAATGTGGTACTGTAATCCAGAATGAATTGACATCTTCAGTTGAGTAGGAAAAAGAGAGAATGACTGCAGCCAAAGGCTGATGAAACACAATACGAGTATAACCTACCACAGTAATTTATTGATGATAATTAACACTGGCATGTGATGCACAAACATGGTTGTCAGTACGGTTCATCCTAGCTCTGTTTTTTTACAATGCTTAAATTGGAAATGCAATCCCTATATACAATTTAGATCTAACACAGCAATGGAATTTAAGCATTTGTGGCTGGGGACCAAGGTTATTGCCTGTGCTCTCTTGGCTTAGGTATTGGTGCAACTATATAGCTTCTTTCAGGTTCAACTGAACTTTCTGGATATTAGCTTAGTTATACAAATTGAGTTGCTTGTTTTCTCTTTAGCCATGAGTCATCTGAATGGACAGAAGGCATATGGCAGGGTGATTCGAGTGACTTTATCGAAGCATCAGATTGTTCAGCTTCCTCGGGAGGGACACGAGGACCAGGGTCTAACTAAGGATTACAGCACCTCCCCACTTCATCGTTTCAAGAAACCAGGCTCCAAGAACTTCCAAAACATTTTTCCTCCATCATCTACTCTCCACCTCTCCAATATTCCGTGAGTATCCTCAAACTCTGACTTGGAACTCATGTGAGTAATTTTTGGGGAAAAATTAGATCGAACAAATGAAGTATCTCCCCCCCCCCCCCCCCCCCCCCCCCCGCTAAAAAAAAAAGCAAATTCATTCCTTCATTTTACTTCTACTGGTACAGGAGATGTATGTGTGGTTTGCTTTTGGTCCCTCACCCAAGGGCTATTAATATTGGTGTACTCGAGACATTAGGTCTGATGTGGCCATGCAGCACTCTGGCTAGCTCAATGGAAAGACCATATTCCACTTGCTACTCTGTGCCTTTTTTTGTGTTTCCCAAAACTATTATACGTGAGATCTGTTCCATCATACATTTGATTTCATGATTTATCTGTTTTCTCTCTGGAATGGTTATGTCTGTTTTAATGAGCTGTTTATCTGTTTACAGACCTTCAATAACAGATGATGATCTGAAGAATCTGTTTGGAAGCATTGGAGCTACAGTGAAGGCCTTCAAATTTTTCCTGTAAGATAGCTTTGTTGTGTTGCTTTCCATTGAATAGTGTCATCAGTTTACCTTCAGTGTAATTCAAGAGTAGTCTACTGGTCCAAGATTTATTCTACAATATAATACATTCCTGTAATTCTACTTGAATCCTCTGTTACTGAAGAAAAACCTTGCATGTGTGAAGTTGTAAAAGAAAGAGTTGCATGATGGCACAATTTGTTTTTAAAAATACTCGCATCATTTTCATTGTTTCTCTTCAAAATAAACTATGTAATATTGCAATATAGAATTACAGAAATGCATTGGATTATAGAGTAGATAAATTTGCAGTCTTGCCGTTTCCTTTTCTCATGGTCAGTATATAACTTGGGAACATTATGTAGCTTTAAGTAAAGAAGTTAAATGGACAAAATAAACATGCGGAAAGGCAGGCCACCTTGAGCTAGTTACTAGCAGAAAAGTACCTTTGATAGAAGCCTGGAGAAACCCAACCTCTCAGCCTCTAGGCTGAGCTTTAGCCTATCCTTTTGATCTTATCTGTCCAGAATACACATCCTATTGTTTTCCCAACAGTGGGGACTTTGAACTCTAACTAGACTTCAGACACTCCAGTGGGTGGGTGCGCTGCATTGTTGGAAATGCTGTTCTTTGAGGCATAAAACTGAGGTCACGTTTACCTATTCAGATGGACATTAAAGATCCCATGGTACTATTCGAAAAAGGAATTTCTCCCAGTGTCCTGACCAACAATCCCCAAATAAAATTAGTCACTCACTTCATGGCTGTTTGTGGGACATTGCAGGGTGTACATTGGCTGTCATTACAATTTCTAATACAGTAAAATCATAACAAGGGCTTTGAGACACCTCGACAGCACGATAAGGCACTATATCAAATGCAAGGATTATTATCTTAGCATCAATGTAACTAATGGAGAGCCAGCCCTTTTCTCAAATGCTCAAATACTATTTGTTGAGTTAAATAATAGTAATACAAGGATTACTCTTATTATTTAAATCAACAAATAGTATTTGGAGCACTAGTTACTTTAAAGATTATACAAGGTGCAAAGATGCTGCTGACATTAGTAACTTATAAAACTAATGTTTGTTCTCTCCATTGCAGGAAGGACCGCAAGATGGCCCTTATCCAGTTAGCCTCTCTTGAAGAAGCAATCCATGCTCTTATTGATCTTCACAACCATGACCTTGGAGAAAATCACCATCTCAGAGTTTCCTTTTCTAAATCTACAATCTAATTTTCCTCTTCTGGTGTTTCTCTCCAGACTGGGACCACAATGTGGAAAACTAGCCTTTAGACAGAGACTCAAGTACCAATGACCAACTATGCCTGCAAGAGACATGTAGATTAATGATCTTTTAGGTTGAACACACAACAGTGACACAGATTTATCCAATTTGCTGACACACTTTTACTTTGCTATACATTTTCTTCAGTTTAAACTTAAGCTTAATATACTTTTCCTTTATTTTTTGGAGGGTGGTTTGTTGCAAGCAGTCAACAGCCATAATTCCGATCACTTACCAGTAAAGTCGGTTAAGTGATTAAGAGTTTTTTTTAAAAAAAGTTTACAGTCTTGAGAGAGAAAAATCAGGTCGAGATCTAAATTTGTCATACTTTTAAAAATATTTTGGTAATTTTTTTTGAAAAAGACTCTTAAACTTCATGGGTTTTCATACCACTAAAATATAATCGGAAAATTTATCAGTTTCCTATTTACTGTGTACTCATTTAATTCTTATCACGTGCCTTATTAAGTGCTTATAATCAATTAATAGATTAGTGGTTTTGTTTGAGGTATCCAGTACATGTATGGTGGGTTCTTTTTGGGAGTATTTCTTCTTGTCTCGTAGATTTTAGATGTATTTTCTTTTGTGTTTTTTTGCAAGTTCGATCAGTTATTTTTTTTATGGAAAATGTGCACAGATGGGAAAGAAAAAACACCAACTTCCTCTTTCTTCCTCAGGCAACCACAACCTTGCAAACATGCACAGTAGTTCCAGAGAATTACAGTATAATATTCTTGCTGTAGAATGGGACCGAAGATGAGAGCAATGGGTGTTGGTGTGTTTAGCCCCAGAGGTTGCTTATTTGCTTTGGTATCTGCACGATTCTTGGTGGTTTAAATTTTCAATCTGTGTGCTAAGGGTTTGTAAAATGTTACCTTAAAATATTTCATTTATTTTGCTGATGATCTGTAGTGTGAAGTTATCCGTGTTAATTTTACAAAGGTTTCATTGATGTGATCGGCAGTTATTTTGAGGGAGTAGAACCTTTTGTTTTTTTGAATGTTTCAGCGCTGGGTTTTATGTCTCTGATATTTTAAAATGTTTGTTTTGTTTAGAGACCACGGCTAAACATTCAACATTTTATGCTTGCCTTTTGTTAAGGACTAAATATTTGTAACTGCCAGACTAGGTTTTTTTTAAAAAAAGTCCTTAACTCTTCCATCCATTCTGAAAGAGTAGTTCACAGCTGCACAGACTTAGCAAAGCTTTCATTAAACCATGGTTAGAACTGTACTGATTTCCTAAATACAAGACTGTTTCATACTTTCCAGAAGGAATTATAAGAGGTATCAACTCCTGAAAAAAGTAGAAACTAGTGAATGTTAAGGTGAAAATATCAGCTTTTATTTCAGGGTTTCAGAGAAAACCAAAACCGGACCAAAGTTTATGTGCCTTTAGTCGTCTTAATGGGTCTTTTTTCCCCCTCTTCCTTCTAGTTTTCATATTTTCTCTTGTTATATCTATCTAGAATAGAAAATTATTACAAACATAATTTTGAGTATGTAATCCCATAGAGAAGGAAAGAGCGTGAGAAAGAATATTTTATTTTGGTTGTTTTGTAGTGACGTGGTTTGTTAGTTTACACCCAGCTCTAAAAGAGAGAATATCAGATGCTCACTAATTTACACAAAACGGATCTGCCAATCTCACTTACTGGACATTGAACGCAATCTCAATTTGTTTTTCAAATGAATGGTCCCTTAAAAGTAATTGCAGGAATCGCAGTTGTATCCTCACTATTTGAGCCTGAATCCTGCACAAACTTAAGTGCAAATCCGTTTTATCTTTGTAAAGTCCAACATGTTTGTGCAACGCTCACCAAGGAGTGCAGTACTGGAACCAGTTTTCTAAGGAGTGGAAGCAGAGAGCTACAGCTGTTCTGCTTTGCCCCTATATTATTGAGTGGGGAAAGGCAGATCTATACTTATTCACAATACTGCTTATAGACTTACAACTGTGAAATTTCCAGAGAGCCCTGGTCTATTCACAAGCAGCACTGGTGGTGGGAAATTAGTTCTCAAGTGATGTACCCTGACCAAAACAATATAGCATTCCTAACAGTAAAATCTACATGAGTCTTATACAACCTTTGCATTGCAGCTGGAATACATTTGGCTGTGCAATTTAGACTCGCATTGTTACAGCTACCAACCACCTTAGTTGAGCTGCCTTTCATCATAAATTGAGTCCCTCAGTAGTGCTGTGAGGTTGGCAGGTACGTACTGCTTTTCCCCTCTGTCAATCATGTACTTGGTCTGTTCTTAAAATTCCTGCTTTTTTGAGTTAGTAAGGATGTTCAGCTGACAAAATGAAAGTGCTGTAAATATTTGTAACAACTTTTTTTATCTGATGAGGTTTTTTGGGAACAAGAAAAAAGTACAAACTGGTTTTTATATGAAAACTGATTGTCTTGTATATTTTGATAAGCCACAGTACCGGGTTTCATTTGTAAAGCAGTTTGTGTCAATGTGGGAAAAAACAAATGGATTCCATTTCTGTTCAGATGATTTGTTTTTAATGCAAACAGAAGATGAAATATTAAAAAGGATATTTTCTAATTGGCTATTGCATGTTTCTGTATACTATGTTCCATTTCTTTCATTGTGTGTACTTGCTTGTATGGCCTTGATACTATTGCTTAATCTTTCCTAACAACTCTAATTGTAGCATGCCTTCAATAAATGCCATGACATCTCTCTTGATCTTCCTGCCTCTTTGTCTAGCACTTTTACTTTTTCTCTGTCCTTTCTTTATTCTGGATCTATTAACTTGTCTCCATTTATTTTAATCACTCCCTCACAACTTTCAGTCCCGTCTGCTGGAATAACATTTTGCTTTTTTTAAAAAAAGTATAAATATTTCACAGCTATAGTGTCTGTGTCTGTTGCATTGTGTACTATTGCATCTGCTTCTGAACTGTCGTATTAAGAGATATGCAAGAGTCCAGTCCTCACTCTGTGGGAATCTGTCAGGCTGTGCTTCACTGTGATAAAAATGGATGAGATTTGGGAAAAGTAGTGTATGGGGAGAAGATACAAGGTGTTTGGAGACACGGATCCACATCAACAACAACTTGCATTTCTAAGCACCCTTTATGTGTGGCAGGGTCTCACATAAAATGGAGTTGCATAAAACATTGTACCTTCTCTCACTTTACACATTTTTTAAAAAAATTCTCACCCTGTTTTTTTCTAATTTTCTATTATCCTGAAACTAAATATACTGATTTAGTTGAGCTAAGGGGCCAGACAAAGTGTTTCACTCCAAGCCAATTTCATACAAACGCATAGAAATTGAATGGCTGGAGACTGTTCGACTGGGCAGAAACATAACCAAGCCGATCATCTTAACAAGATATTTTCAACCAGAACGTACAAAATAGCAATCTGAGGTGGGATTGTGACTGGCTGAGATTAGCTAATTAACATAGACTGGGAGGGGTTCTATTCCCTTGGGAGCTTTATTCTACGGATCAGTGAGTTTGCTAACTGAACCATTTGGTGAGCATCTTATTTTAACGTATTCAACAACACCAACTTGCATTTATATAGTGCCATTCACATGGGGCAGCAACTCGAAGCGCTCAACAGTGGCAGAGCCTGATGTCGAGCTGGAGAGAGGGAGGAGATGATCGTAAGCACGGTTGAAGAGAAAGATCTTCAGTTGTAATCTAAAAGAGCGGAAGGAGGGGGATATTTCTTCTCAGGATCCCTATATCACACATTGGCTGCCAGCCTTCCAAAGCTCACGAGTGCCGTAAATTGCTTCTAAGAGTTTCATTAAACATTTTGTGGATGTTTTCCCACCTTGGTTCATGTTTGTCCATGACATCCTGGTTAAGAATATGGCATGAGTTTTTTTTAAATAACTCTTAAAATGCTGTTTAAAGGATGCAGAAAGTAAAGCAAGTGCAGATAGAGCCAACTCATGTTACAACGGAGTTTTAATACCTCCCTTGTAATGTGAGTTGGCTCTTTCTGCACTTGCTTGGCACCTAACTTGAGAACTAGAAATGGAAACTGATACAATGCTTCACATTCACAAGACAACCTCCAATCCAAATGAAGCTTGTTCCAGCAGCCAGATAGAAAAAAACTTAGTTGTGTAACTCAATATGAATGCAAAGTTTTAGGCTTCTGTCACTGCAACTTGCATTTACAAAACACTTCAGGCTTGTGTATGCCATGCAATAAGCCTGCTAGCAGCCAGTCAGGATTATTTCTTGTAGAGGAATATATGCCCGTGCTGAGGCTGTGTAAGGAACTGAAGTAAATGTGAACACATTACATTAATTCTATTGCTCTGGTACATATTGTAAACCATTAACAAAAAAAGTGCTGAAATTTGTATATCACTCCTTTTTTCTTCCTTTGTTGTGTTGCATTGTTCATTTCAGAGAGGAGGGTTGATGCACATTTTAAAAAATATATTTGAATTGGGCTTGATGGTGACAACATCCTGAAGTGGAATTTATAGGGTTTTTTTGCACTCTGGGAAGATCTGAGCATTTTTCTATAGGGAGGAAAAATTTGAGTAAATCACCATAGGTTGCTTTTACACCTACTTGCATCACCCAAATTATCGTTTTCCAGGATCATCCTGAATGTCAAGAACAACTCTAGACTTCTCCTCTTCACCACCAACCATCTCTGCCCACTTTCCAATGCCCCGCCCATCCCCTCCCAGCTCCATGCTTTCATCACTTTCATCACTTGACTATCATAACTCTGCCAGACTTCCCAGCTTGTCCCTTTCCCACCATTAAGAACTCTACAGTGAGCTCTGCAGTGTCCTCTTGCTCTAGACTCCACAAGCCTATCATCCCCATCCTCGCCAAGCACCACTGGCTTTCCATTGCCCAGCAGCTTGAGTTCAAGATCCTCGTCCTAACCTTTAAATCCCCCAAAGCCTTGCCCCACCCTAGCTCTACGACCTCCTCAAAACCTACTAACCCAGTAACTCCCTTGGCAGAGCCAGCCTGCTTCACATCCTGTGCTGGTCACCCCACCATTGACAGTCGGGCTTTCAGCTTATCTGCCCCATTTTCTGGAACTGCATCCCACAGTCCCTTCGGCTCACCCTTGCCTCTTTCAAGGTCCTAAGACCTTCCTCTCTTTCGTCATCTTACACCCCTCCTGAATCCAACCCCAGCTTGGGTGCAGCTGTCCAGCACCTTTGGATGTCCTCCTGATGTGAAAGGCACTGTATAATGCAATTTTTTGGTCTGGTTCTGGAATAGAGCTGATTGGCAGAAGTCGAGTAGCCAGTCACTCACCTGCCTTCCTCTGCCAGGGAACAGTGTGACCTAAGAAGAAAGCAGAGAATGACATTGAAAACTATCCAAGCTTAGCTTTCTTGGCTTTATAAGGTATTGAGGAACTGGAAAAAAATGACCATTGAAACAGCTCTAATATTTGGGGTGAAGGTGGGAACAAAACAATTATCTTCCTCCTTTCCCTCCTCCCCCCACCCCCCCCTCCCCGCACCACACACACACAAATATTTTTGAATGGTCATGTTTCATTCTCTTGGTTTCCTTTCACTGCTTCTCCCTTCAACCCCCCCCCACCCCGATTAATAGCATCACTTATAAAGGGGGTTAAATTGCTATTTTCACTGGGTATTAGCAATCTGAGACTGATCATGGCTCAGTGGCTTAATATATCAGATAATACAGATGAAAGGCAGGAAGAACAGGGAGGGCCCAGAATCACTTCCTGCTCTGTACTTGAGTTAGCTTATCTTGGGGAGGGTGATGATAGAGATACAGTACTACAATTAGATTCTGTGTCTGGATTAAAGAGGAAACAAAACACAACCAAAGTCCCGAAACTAATACCTAAAAATTCCACCACGTCGTAACCTATAAAGGCCATTTTGTCTTACAAGGAATTAAATAAAATGGCATAGAAACTAGTCCATGCCGGTGTTTATACTCTGCATGAGCCTCACCTTCCTATTCCTCTTTATTCCTCTGTTCCCTTCTCCCTTGATACCTCTTAAACATGTTGATGCTTTTTGCTTATCTACAGTTTCCAGAAGCATGTTCCACATTTATACTCCTCTAAGTAAAGAAGTTCCACCTAAACTCACTTCGAGGTCTGCTACTGGCTATTGGAGACTTTTGAATTCCTTATTCAGGACACATCTCAAAACTTATCTCTCTGACTGTAACCCCCCCTCATCCCCGCCCCCCGCCGGCTCCCACCCCCAGCTTGAGTGCCCATCCAGCATTGTCAAGTGCTTTGAGACGTCTTCCCGAGAAGGCCTATTTGAGTACTTTTTAGCTATTGTGGAAAAACAGCTTTCGAATTCAAACTGAACTTGGTAAGAATTTTGCACAATCTTACACTTCAGGACAATGTGGTCTTTGTGGTTAAGGCTATGTGGATTTTCAGGCCTCTGATAATTACCTACTGACTCCCTACCAAAAATTACACATAAATTACATCAAGTGAGTATGTGGGCTGCAAGTCAAGTGGCCGGCCACCTGTTTAGTGTGCTAACGTGTGGAAGAATAGCCAGGTGAGGTACAGAAGGACTGCCAACACCTCTGCAAAGTTGCACCAGGATATCACCACCTTCAGAAATTGACGGTGCAAAAAAGGCTAACAACCGGGTTCCCACTTGCTGCTAGGTAAACAAAAGTAAGGAAACTTGAGGTTTCGGCACAAACTCTGTTTGATCTTTTTCCATTTGCTGAAAACAGGCACTCCATTTGCATTGAGCTGGGCAGGCGGAAACTATTGCCATTTAGTTTGGATGTTTAAATGATTCTGAGGTGTTTGTGGGAGCTGCCACCACATCTCGGACAAAGTATTGTGTCGCGTTCCAGTGAAGCAGCCGACACTAGTAAACGTTGTGGCACAAAGAAAGCTGTATAGCTTGAGGCTTCCAGGGACGAGCATTTCAGTTAAACTAGTCGTTCTTGGTTTCTATAATGTCAGCAGTATTTTAGCTCCACCGTCAGGCTGCCTTTCCCACTCCACAACAATACTGTACCACTTTGTCTGGGCCAACAGGCTAATACAGCAAAGTGGTGTTATGCATTCTAATAACCATAAATATATCATTAAGATATATAGAGTAGATGCACTGCAATAAGCAGCACAAACGTAAGAACCACAAATGCTACTCTTATCCTGAACGGCACTATGTCAGTAATTGATTCATACACCAGGTTTGGAATATCTTAAAAGCTTTGGGATCCAATCTGATTTTACCATAAGTGAAGTGTATATTAACTGTTTAAAGATCATCTGTGAAGGTAATCTCATAACCAAAGAGAGCGACAAACTTACTGGGGAGTTATGTAGTTAATTCTCATCATTAAAATCAAAGCCTGTTTCATACAGCAACAACATTACATTTGTATAGTGCCTTTCACGTCAGGAGGATGTCCCAAGGTGCTGGACAGTCAGTATTTCGGACCAGAGCTGTGTTTCGGGATCAGGGGGGGAAGGAGGGTGATCAAAAGCACGGTCGAAGAGAAGGGTCTTGAGACGACTCTTGAAGAAGGCAAGGGAGGGGTGTTGGTGGTGGGGCTGCGGGATGTAGTTCCAGAGGGTTGAGGCAGAGTGGCTGAAGGCTCGCCCGCCAAAGGTGGGGCGGGCGAGGTGGGGGACATGAAGCAGGCTGGAGCCCACTGAACGGAGGGAGCGAGCAGGATGGTAGGGGGTTAGGAGGTCGGAGAGGTAGGGGGGAGCAATTCCGCGGAGGGCTTTGAAGGTGAGGACCAGGATCTTGAACTGTATCCTCTGTGTGATGGGAAGCCAGGAGAATAGGGCAAGGATGGGGGTGATAGGGTCACGGAGCCTGGTGCGTGGGAGGACACGGGCTGTAGATTATATGTTTATGTTAGGTGTCACCCGCCAAAAAAAAATCCTCTGTGTAACTTTGTTTTAAGATGTCAAATAAAACATTAAACGAAGGTCCCATCTGTCTGTTCTTCACCTGGATGTTAAAGATCCCATAGCACTTTTCAAAAAGAGAAGGGTCTTTTTTTTTTCTCCTGGTGTCCTGGCTGACAGTGCTCTGTATATTGTAATAATAATAAGCCTTGCATTTGATAAAGTGCCTTATCACGCTGTTGAGACCTCTCAAAGTGCTTCACAAAATATACCGTAAAGTGTATATTTTGTGGGTGAAACGCGGCAGCCAATTGTGCACAGAGCAATGAGTGTCCCATAAACAGTCGTGGATTGAGCAACCAAATTTTTGGGGGGCGTTTATTACACCCGGGAAACCGATCCACCAATCAACTAACAGCTGAGTTCCTAATTACTACTAGTAAACAGAGCAATGTGGAGTAAGGAAACTTGCCTAAGGTTTTCCCCCGCTCGGGAATTGAATCCAGGTCCTCTCGCTTGTGAGGCGAGTGCTCTAACCAATACACTATAGCACTCCACATTCGATAATCACCTAATGCCTGTTCATGTGAACTTGCTGATGCAAATGGGAATTGTGGTCACCTCCAAAAACAGCTGGCAAATTTGATAACTAATTGTGAAGTGTTTTGACATGTTTCGATGTAATTAAGCCGCTATAAAATTATTGTCTTTCTATACTCTGCCACCGAAAAGAAACCTTAGAAATCCCAGTGTCACTCAATCAGCTGATGATGTGTGTACTCCACGGATTGTGAGCAATCCTTCCTTTGCAGATGTTGTGGTTACTGGGAAGGGAAAAGGTTTCTCAGAATCCTGTGGCTTTGGAGCTCCCTCCACCTCCACCCACCACCCGCCCCCCACCCCCGTTTACACTGACTATTATTCTCATTTCAGGTTCAGCCACTGTCACCTTGCAAGTCTTAGAAGACCTGATAAGGCGCTATATCATATGCAACAATTATTATTATATAATTATTATTATGTCTCTAAAGAGAAGCAGAAAGAAAGTGTTGATTCTTTAAAAAAAGATAGATTTCTTCAGTTATTAGTATCTTTGGATACAGTGTATAGTTTGGGACATGACATGTGCATGCGACTGCCAGGATGGTGGAAGGCAAACTTAAGAACATAAGAATTGCTTGACGAAAGCAATTAGCTGGAGGTAGATTAGAAGATCAGCCATGATTGAATGGCGGGGCAGGCTCGAAGGGCTGAATGGCCTACTCCTGCTCCTACAAGTTATGTTGTTACGTTATGTTAATTGCTTGGTTTTCTTTCGTCAAGCAATTCTTATGTTCTTAAGTCCCATAGCCCATAGTTGAAGCCCCATAGCATAGGGGTAAGCGCACATTCCTCGCAAGCAAGAAGACCCAGGTTCGATTTCTGGGTAGGGCAAAACCTTAGGCAAGTTTTCTTACTCCACATGCCTCCGTTTACCTAACAGTAAGTAGGAACCCAGTTGTTAGTTGATTGGTGGATTGCTTTCTGGGGCTAATAATCCCTTAAAAAAACATTTGGTCACTCAGTCCACAATTGTTTGTGTGACACTGCTGTGTGCAATTGGCTGCCAAGTTTCTCTCCACAACATACACAATGAACTTACTTTACAATGTATTTTGTGAAGCTCTTTTGAGACATCTTAACCACATGGAGTTTAATCAAATGCAAGGATTATTATTATCATTATTATTATAATAAGCCTTGAACCATCAGGCTGCCAGTGCACTGAGCTCTTTCCATCTGTGATGCATATTCAGGTATTCTCATTAATAAATTCCATGGAGTCCTGTAGCTCAGTGGTTAGAGCACTCGCTTTGCAAGTGAGAGACCTGAGTTCAATTCCAGGCAGGGCGAAACCTTGGGCAAGTTTCCTTACTCCACACAGAGCCTAATAATAATCCCACCAAAAACAATAATAAATTGGTCACTTTCAATCCACGACTGTTTGTGGGACATTGCTGTGCGCAATTGGCTGCCGCGGTCGCCCACAAATATACAGTCAATTCACTTTACAGTGTGTTCTGTGAAGCGCTTTGGGACGTCCTCCCGACGTGAAAAGCGCTATATCAAATGCAAGTATTATTATTATTATTAAATAATTAAATTATAACAACTAATAATCACTGCATTTGATATAGTTCCTCTCATATTGGGAGGACACCTCAAAGCACTTCACAGGATACACTGTAAAGCACAGTGACTGTATTTTGTAGGCGAAATGCAAATACCGCAGATTGGACCCCATTATGGGTATCAGCAAATAAATTTACCCATTAACCGTTCAACCGTTAAATATTAATAATATGTTAGGACCACCAGGCCACACATTTTTCATAGATTCATAGAATGTTACGGCACAGAAGGAGGCCATTCGGCCCATCGAGTCTGTGCCGGCTCTTTGACAGAGCAAGTCACTTTCACTAACCCCAATCACCAGCTTTCTCCCCATAACCCTGCAAACCCATCTTCCCCAGATACCTATCCAGTTCTTTCTTAAAAGCTGTTATCGAATCGGACTTCACTGCCCTTTCAGGCAGATCATTCCAAATTCGAACAACACATGCCTGATTCCTACTGCTTTGTCATGTCCATCAGTGTGCACTCTCTAGTTATTCTCCAAACTTACATGCCTCGGGTAAAGGCTTGAAACCCAAAAAGGTGATTCTGAAATTCCCTTTTGAGTGGTTAATTATACAATTAAGGGAATTTGAAAATGTTTGAACACGATTAGCTTTTGGACTATCAATCCATCCCACATTTTAGATTTAATTGTATCCAATTACTGTCCAACAACAACTTGCATGTATATAGCATCCTTCATGTCGTGCAGTGTCTCAGAGTACTTGACAATGGTGGAAAGTAACACTGAGCCAGAGAGAATTTTTTTTGCAGGACTATGGGGAGAGAGCGGGGGAATGGGATTGATTTGGATAGCTCTTTTCAAAGAACTGGCACAGACACAATGGGCTGAATGGCCTCCTTCTGTGCTGTATAATTCTATTATTCTATGATTCTATGAAAGAGGAGGTAACCGTAGGCATGGTCAAAGAGGGAGGTCTTCCGGTGATCTGAAGACAGTAAAGAGAGGCAAGGCAGAGGGATTGAGGAAGGAAGCTCCAGAGTTTTGGGTATAGTGACTGAAAGCACAGCCGCTGATGGTGGAGCGGAGGGGACGAGGGATGTGCAGAAGGCTGGAGCCAGCTGAGCAAAGGTTTGAGAGGTAGGGAGGTGCTAGGGCATTAAGTAAGTTGTCACTGAGCGTGTGGATCTTGTATACCATCCAATTGACGTTCACATAGCATCTTTCACATTGGTAGAACATTTCAAAATGCTGACTGGGCATTCTCCTGATGTGAAAGGTGCTATATCAAATTCAAGGTTTATTGTTATTATTATAGATTGTTATTGAGCAATTACCTTAATTAGTAACCAAACACAGAAACACAAAATCTAAAATGTAATTAAGTTTAAAAACTGGACAACGTAAAAAGTAATGGGGCTGTGAAAGAGTCAATGGCTTTTTCAATTCCAGTTCAATTCCAGGCAGGGCGAAACCTTGGGCAAGTTTCCTTACTCCACACGCCTAATAATAATCCCTCCAAAACCAAAAACGATAAATAATTGGTCATTTTCAATCTACGACTGTTTGTGGGAGTCTCTTTCAGTTCAAGAGTTTGAATGTCTGACTGTAGCATTTGATAGGCTAATCTCATTCACAGCATACGCCCAGAGTTTAGGGTGGGGACCTAACATAAATGAGACGGTGGCAGGAATCTCCCCTGTTATCAGCCTTCAGATTACCAAACCAGTACTGGAGCCAGGAAACAGGAAATGGGACCTGCCAATGTAGTGGTTTCACTCAGTTGAACTCCATGTGCATTTCATATCCGCAGTCTGACGGAATCCCAAGTCCTAAGTTGCACAAAGATAACTACCTCTACAGGCAGCTGGGCAATCAATTCTGACTGATAAATGGCTTTTTGTGACCGATGGGCTGGAAGATACTGTCAAAGCAATATATATGTCAAAGCAAAACTATAAACATATTTTAAAACGAAAAGCAATATTCCTATTGGTAACGATTTACAGACACAGTCATTTTTAAAAACATTTTTGTTTACAGAAACAGTAATTCCACAGGATGCATTTCAAATTTACTTCAATCTGTCCCCTTAATACATAACATTTAGTCTTGGAAAGTTCATGCTTCTTGTCAGTTCATGGGATGAGACATTAAAAACTCATGTATGACCTGCCTACCTGCCTGCCTGCTGTTGAAGTGCACGATAAAGACCCCCGACACCATTTGAACAGGAAAGGGAGTCTCTCCTGATGTCCTAGTCGAGCAACCATTCTGATAAAATTGTTCATTTACTTCATGGCTGTTTGTGGTACCTAGCTGTGCCAAAAATAGTTGCTGCTTTCTCCAACAAAAAGAATCACTGTAGGTCCTTTCAACTGTTTCACCATTAGAAGATGCTGGAAAAAGTTAATTCAAGTATTTTTCAATGCTGGTTCAACAGACATATGCCAAACACACAGAGAAGCTTCAATCTTAATTTTAGTGTAAGCAAAGGGCAGGACTCTGGCCTCTGTGATTGGCGGCCTTCCTTTGGGTAGATCCAGAATATTAATTTGGGGCTTTTTAGTCAAACCCATCAATACTCTTTCTCCTCTGTCGCCCATTGAAAGATCAATAATTCCAAATGGAGATGTCTCATTTATGTTCTCTGGTCAAGCTCTTTATCAGCGCCTTGGGACGTCCTCCCGACGTGAAAGGCACTGTACAAATGTAAGCTTGTTGTTGTTTACTCTTGTGTTATCAGTCCGTTTGTCGTTTTTCTGAACGTCTTTATCATGTGTGTAATTTTACCAAACTTGGCATCTAGGGGTGACATTTTGGAGAACATATGTTATTCATTCCGATTGGGTTGCTCTCCATCATCATCCCTGACAGAACAATAATGAAACCTCAGAACACCCTTTGCCCTAAAACAAAAATGCTCCACAAGTGAATGCCAGCATGTATCTCCACAGGAGGCCACAGTCCTTGATCACCACACTATACATGTGGCTTTATCTATGGGAGCAGTTCTAATCCTTGCATGTGATATAGTGCCTCATCATGTCATCAAGATGGTTCAAAGCGCTTCTCAGGATATACTATAAAGTGGATTGACTGTGTTTTGTGGGTGAAACATGGCAGCCAGCAATGTCCCACAAACAGTCGTGGAGTGAGTGACCAATTTTGTTTGGGGGACTGTTGGCCAGGACACCAGGAAAGAGAAACTCTCTTCTCTTTTCAAATACTGCCAAGGGATCTTTAATGTCCACCTGAACAGGCAGAAGGGTCCTCAGTTTATGAGATGTTTATGAAATCGAGGTCCCAAATGCTCTCCCTACATCACAGAGTACCTGATCTCAGCAACTGCAGGGGTTTCTATCTGTAGTATGCTGGAACAAGCCTCTCTGCTCCATCTAAAATAGCTTGACGTCTTCTGGGTTTCACTCCTCATTGCCTTTATTTCATTGCCAATGTTTAAGAAATTCTCCTTTGTCAGTTTCCTTATTGATGTTCCTCCTGGCAGATAAGGCTTTGATATTGCGTAAGATGTACATGTTTACGGAAGCCCCATTCGGGAACTTCTTCTTTAAGAACTTGGTATCCAAATTGCACACATGACGTTTCCTATCAGGAACTGGAAAATAGTGCCTGAGACATGACATTACGATGCAGGGAGGGTTGGAGGAAGGAAGAAATGAACAACGAATGACCTGTTTTGCAAGGTGATACTTGATAAAAGGTTGGAAATGATCTGAGGAGCTTCTGAAATCTTTTGAACAAAACTTTATTTTAATTTGTTGAAACAGATCACTGTGGCGTTCGTGAAGGATAGGTTATAGAAATCACAGTCAGAGGAGGCCATTCGGCCCATCGAGTTTAAGATGGTGCTAGCTTCTCAACTGGAGCTCCCTGCTCTAACATTCAATAACCTGCTTGCTCCTCACACCCTTTTATGTTATATTATTCTTCTTCAAAAATTTATTCGATTCCATTTCTTCTGAATCAGAAGGTTGAATTCATAATAATAATCCTTGATTTGATATAGTGCTTTATCACGTTGTTGAGACGTCTCAAAGCGCTTCACACAATATACTGTAAAGTGAATTGACTGTATTCTGTGGGCAAAAACGCAGCAGCCAATTGCGCACAGCAGTGTCCCACAAACAGTTGTGGATTGAGTGGTATACCCGGAAAACAAACTGCCAATTGACTAGTTCTTACTTACTGCTAGGTAAACAGAGGCGTATGGAGAAACTTACCTATGGTTTCACCTGGACCAAAATTGAACCCGGGTCCTCTCACTTGCAAGGCAAGTGCACTAACCAACAACAAAATTACATTTGTATAGCGCCTTTCACGTCGGGAGGACGTTCCAAGGTGCTGAACAATCAGTGTTTCGGGGCCGAGCTGGGGGTCAGGATCAGGGAGGATGGAGGGCAGGGAGGGAAGGAGGATGACTGAAGGCACGGTTGAAGAGGAGGGTCTTGAGATGGGTCTTGAAGGAAGCAAAGGAGGGGGTGATGCGGACTATGCTAAGAGACTCCACTACATAGTCTAAGGTGACACTCCAGTGCAGTGTTGGGGTACTGCACTGTTGGAGGTGTCATCCTTCTGATGAGATATTAAACTGAGGTCCTGTCTACCTGTACAGGTGGACGTTAAAGACATTAAAGCACTATTGGAAAAGGGAAGGGAGTTTCTCCCAGTGTCCTGGCTGATAATTCCCCAGATCAAATTTTTCATTCACTTCATGGCTGTTTGTGGGACATTGCTGTGTGCAAAAATTTGACTGTTGGATTCGCCTACAAATGCAGTCACTACACTTTACAGTATATCCTGTGAAGCACTTTGGGGCGTTTCGATGAGTTGATCAGGTGCTGAATCAGTTGCAACAATATTAAATGCAATTGCCAGGATTATTATGATAATTACAGTAGGAAAAAATATATGATTCTCAGCTTTACGTTTGCACACAACTAACATTTTACAATAAATGATATGCAAAGAAAATGTCTAATGCGTAAACAAAATCCAAGAATCTGGAAGAGATGTGAAAGGATCTAAAACTGTAACAGTAGAATTGCCTCTCAAGCCCCATTGTATATTGTACTGTGAAGCTCACTGCTTTGGCTGCTAACATCAAAGCTCCTCTCAGCTGGTCTTCTACTGTACTGTATTTCCTCTCCCTCCCTCCTAAGTAAAAATACTACAGGAAATTGTGAATCACACAATTACAGTCAAGCCTAATATGGTAAAAACATTATGGATATTAATTCTTCCCCTCCTTAAATAGAAACATCCGCCTTATTGTAATATATAAGACAGGTAGCCAAATAAAAATGAGAGTGTTTGCAAACTGCAGTGGGACTCATTGTGTGCTGTCTGAGTAGATCACAAAACAGCAGCCTATTTATTTTCAGCTCCAAATTGATAACAAAGCTACAAATAACTTTTTTTTATTTTCACTACTTTTCCAAGTTTCCCCACTGGTTTAAACACACACACACACACACTTATCATAGATCTCCAGATGCAGAGCAGCCAGCAGACCGACAGCCAGGCAGGCAGGCACTCTCTGTACCAGTGAATATAAGGAGGAGCAAAGCAACCACAGAGGCTCAGTGTCAGTGTCAGAGTCAGCAATGAGGGCAGAGGTGACCAGGGGCAGGAGCCCCACTCTCCACACACTACACCGCAGTGTCCTGCTGATCGCCTGCAGCCTTCTGCATTTACAACGTGAGTCCAATCAATTTTGACTGTGAAAATAACTCTGTTTACTTAATATTACATTTATATGTCATTCTTCATCCTGCAGTTGATGTGTGTCCTAAACTTCCGTATGAGAGCCACAGGAGTGTCTGTATTTAGATAGTTTTGAAAAATGTTATAACTAAAAATAATGTGTTATTTTTAAAGGGAATCTAATGAACGTAACAACAAAAACAACAACTTGCACTTGTATAGCACCCTTCATGCAGGCGTTTAACAGTGGTGGAGCCTGACTCTGAGCTGGGGTTGGGGGGGCAGGTAGCCGTAAGCACGGTTGAAGAGGAAGGTTTTCAGGCGGAACTTGAAAGGGGGGAGAAGGGGCAAGCCGGAGGGATTGAGGGAGCGTGTTCCAGAGTTTTGGGACATAGTGGCTGAAAGCAGAATTCAGTTGCGACCTCCGATGATAGGGCAGAGGATACGAGGGACGAGGAGGAGGCCGGTGCCAGTCGAGTGGAGGCGCTGGGTGGTGGATTGGGGAATGTGGAGGTCGGAGAGGTAGGGAGGTGTCAGAGAATGAAGGGATTTGAACACGAGGAGTGTGAGAATCTCGAAGTCGATCTGTTCGGTGATGGGGAGCCAGTGGAGCCTGGCCAGACCTGGTGAGATGTGGTACGGAGTTTGGTCCAGGTCAGTATGTGGGCGGCAGAGTTCTGAGTGAGCTGGAGCTTTTGAATAGTGGAGCTGGGGAGACCAGCGAGAAGTGCATTTGAGTAAACCAGGCGGGAGGTGAGCAACACATGCTCGAGGGTTTCGGCTGCATTTGATAAATACTGCATTATTATTATTATATTATTATAAAGATTTGTACTTGTTTTGGGATTCTCTTAGAATTCTGCTTACCAATTGCAAAATAATTCCTTGAGCACATTGTGCTGTAAAACACGTGTCAATACAGTCATTTGCAGCTGATATCTTGTAGTGTAGCTGGTGGTCAAACAATTTAGTGAAGGAATATTGCGTCCTCCTGTTCATGATCATATCCTGCAACTGACAACTAACCTAGTGCAGTCCACTTTGACTTAAGTATGTATAACCCAGTATACTGTATAGGATTATTATTATTATTATGTTATTACAGTTTAAATCACTCTGCAGAGATAGTTTCTAAATGGCTTTCAGTGATGGGTCAACCAGACCAATAACACTGCCACGTTACATATGAATGGATGTTACTTTTCTTAATATACTTTCTTAATATATTCCAAAAACGGCTACTTTTTGCAGATTATTATTTATTATTGTGATGATGATGATCCAGAATATAGCACCCAAATTCAAGTCCAGACCAGAATAATGGAAGAAAGCTTCCTTTGTGGGTTGGCTTTAAAACTCCTATGGGATTGAGTCTGGGGCAATCTCAATCCACACACCAGTGAATGTGGGTTTATAGCACTGAAATACTCTTAATTTAACACTACAGTACTGTGAATGAAACTGAATTGGCCCCATACTCAAGGAGGCAAGTGACAAATCACATGAGTACAGAAGAAGGTGTGGATCCCTTACTGTCCAGCACCTTGGGATGTTCTCCTGACGTGAAAGGCGTTATATAAATGTAATTTGTTGTTGTTGCTCTCCTGAGGATGGGGTAGAACAGAGCGATAGCAAGGATGGGAATCGAGTGAGAGCTTTGTTTTGTGTCTAACCATGCAGGACCTGGACTGGGAATGGGTGGACTATATGGGAGAAAGTTCATTTCCCAGGATTGACATCGCTCACTTTGAAGGATATATAAAACTCACCGAAGATTTTTATTTGCTCCTGGGAATTTGGGCATTGAATATTTTACTGAATTTCCTCACTTCAAAGTGTATCACAGGATGTACTGTAAAGTATAGTGACTTTATCTGTATGCAAATGTGGCAGCCATGAAATGAATGACCAATTTTATGTGGGGAATTATTGGCCAGGACACTGAGAGAAATACTTTTTGAATCGTGCCATGAGATTTTTAACTAGCACTTTAACAGTCAGGCCTCGGTTTAACATTGCATCCGAAGGACGGCCCCCCAGTTGTTAGCACTCTTGCCTCTGAGGCAGAAGGTTGTGGATTCATCACGTTGGGATTTGAACTCACATAGTCTTAGCTGACATTCCAATACAGTGATGGGGAGTGATACATTATTGGTGGCCCAATCCTTTGAGTGAGATGTTAAACCAATGTCTGCTTGTTCAGGTGGACATTAAAAATCCCATGGCAATATTCAAAAAAAGAGAATGGAATTTCTCCCAGTGACTTGGCCAAACCCCCAAGAGAGAAAAAAAATGATCGTTCACTCCATGGCTATTTGTGGGATATTGCTTTACGTAAATTGGCTGCCTTGTTTGCCCACAAAATACCCAGTCACTGCACTTTACAGTAAGTCCCGTGAAGTTCTTTGAGACGACCTCCTGACGTGTAAGGTGCTATATCAAATGCAAGGATTATTCATATTATTACTAATATTATTATTTTAACAATCCAACTTTGAATCTACAGCGAGTGCACTGTTACTATTGCTTTTATATCCTTCTTCAATCTCAATGTAAAATGTTTCTATGTTAATTCCCAGACTTGTATATTGTCATGACAGAGCATGAAACAGCTTAATGACCACTGCCGCCAGCAGCGTTAGTGCTCTTTGAACAGGGGAAATGCAAAGTCAAACAGAAATGACTCTCGTGAGAACTCTGTTGTAGCATTTTTCCAACTGGACTTTCACACAAGCCATTCTTACCATCTCCTTCCCTGCCACCCAATGCTTTGGGATACACAAATGTTCTTTTCCTTTTTATTTTTCGTATTGAGGCTTCTGACCAAAGCAGGATCAATGCCCGGACTCCAAATGCATCTCTGAGCAAAATGGCGAAGCTATAGAATTATACAAAGGGAGGTTTTGCAGCTGTATTTGCTGTGCACTCCTCTTTATTCACTGCTTTTTTGAGTCTAAGTCTAGCCCTAACTCCTCTGAAGGGAAATGACCAGATCTTTGAGACAATACAATGGACAGTATACTGTTGACCCAGATGGTCAAAGAAATAATCATTTCAGAACATTTTTCAGTGTTTAAAAGCAGTTCGGAATGTTCCATTTTTAGTGGTATTGTAAAATTGCTGTGACACGTTTGCTCCTAGTAACATACTCAGGCAAAGTATACAATATTAATAATAATAGTAATCCTTGCATTTGATACAATGCCTTATCATGTCTTCGAGACATCTCAAAGGCGCTTCACAGAATATAATGTAAAGTGGATTCACTGTATATTTTGTGGGCAAATCGCTACAATTATACAATGATCTTTGACTGGTGGTGGACATTCCTTTTGACTAGTTAGCCCACACTCTCTGTTTACACATGATGCATAATGACTTGAATGAGGTACTAACTCAGTGTGCCATTGGCTTCAGATGAGACCACGTAAGGAGGGTGGTGAACAAGCAATGTGAAGCCCATTTCACTGTTAAGTGCCTATGGCTTTCTTTCAGGCATAGCTGTAGCAACGGACTCAATCAGAGATGTGTGTGCCACGTGTCACAGAAACGCTACATGCCACGACAGAGGTCACTACAAAACCTGTATCTGCAACTACGGATTCAGTGGCAATGGAAGGAATTTCTGTTCCGGTGAGATATTTGTCAAGAATTTGCATTTGTTATTTCTGTGGTGTGACTGTGAAGGAATAGCTGAGGCTAAAGCTACAGGAAACAGGCTGGTTCTGTTAACTGTTCAATCCAATATTACCTTGCCAATAAAACCTGCCAATAACAATATAAAAATGTTAGTCCCAAAATTAGACAACCAGAGTCGAATTAATATTTTTTGGAGTTGGGGAGGAGGAGGGAAGAGTGAAGGCAATTTGAATTTACATTTATTATTCTACTTATTCGTATTATTTTGTTTTTGTTTTCATAAGAGATTTAAATGTTCAGCTCCTTCTTCCCTTATTTGAATTTTCTTAACAAATATTGTACCAAGAAGATCTGCTCCCAGGTCACTGCCAATGGTGCTGTGTAAGTCATGTGCCAGAATACACGTGAGCAGCTAGCTCACTGATCCCAGCCCAGTTCCAGCCCAGCCTATCCTGAATGGCATGTATAAAGCCAATCCTTCAGTGTGGGAATTATGGATGCAAATCCTCCTTGTCTATCTTGTTACAATGGGCCTGTGGGTGCTAAGCCATCACATAACCTACGCACTGTAATCTCTCTTCCAATAATCTTACATATTTCTGCCTTTAGACCCCTTAAAAACAAACACACTGAGAAATTCCCATTGATGCCCAGTGCCTGATAGATTTGCCCATTATGAAAACACACAGTCACTGGACTTTCCTGCAAAGAGGAGAGGGGGTCAGTATTGTAGGAAATTGAATTGATATCCAAGTCCCATTCCTCTGTAACGCAACACTCTGGAGCTCCAATGCACAATGTGTTTGCTCCGTGACAAGGGAGGACATTGCATTTTTAGCCGTGCTGTCCTATGGATGATGTGGTCATTTGCTCCAAGATACATTTTTTATTGTGTTCATCCAAATGTGCACCATAAACACCAAGGAACATTTGGCCTGTAAAATAACTGAACTTTCAATATACAGCCAGCTGCCCTGCCCAGCCAGAAGTCCCAATGCTCAGTGGAACCAATGTTGGCTTCATGTAGGTAGGTGATCACTTAGTTTACGACTAATGTGATTTAAGGGATCAAATGTTGAACATTAACTGCGTTTGATTCATTCTTACAATATCACTTGGACCACCTTCAAAGAGCTTCTGGTCTTGGAATTCTTGGAATCCACTCAGAGGTATAATGAACTTTCTATACATCTGTCAGCAAGGAGCTAGACATGCAGCCGAGTGTATAGACAGCCTATGATTGAGATCGGTCCTTGTTATCTGGATGTTTGAAGCATATTTACAATATATTCTGTGTAACGCTTTGAGACGTCTCAATGTGCTATATCAAATGCAAGGATTATTATTATGCTGTGAAAATTGTTCATTAATGTGTTTGTGTGTGTTTTGTGTGTTCAATTCACAGATAAAAACGAATGCCAGATTAAAGCCGGTCGCTTGGTCTGTGGATACCATGCGGCTTGTTACAATACACATGGCAGCTTTTATTGTACATGTAGTACAGGTTATAGACCATCCAATAATATGTCGTCCTTCACTCCCAATGACGGAAGTCACTGCATAAGTATGTATACTGATCTCTGATTACTTTCATTGTATGAAGTTTTGCTTCTCTTTGCTTTGTAGAAGATAGTGTCAAGTCCAGTAGTGAGCAGTGCAGTTACCAGAGGAAAATTTGGGTAACCAAGTTATGTGTGTCAGCCTCTCAGTCAAAAGGTAATGGATTCAATCCCTATGGCGGGTTTTTGAACCCATAGAGTCCAGGCTGTAATGAAGTGCTGGGGGTGTGTTCCATTGTCAGAGGTGCCATCCTTCTGATGAGATGTTAAACTGAGAGATCCCATGGCACTATTCAAAAAGAGAAAGGAGTTACTCCTGATGTCCTGAACAACAATCCCCCAAAGTAAAATTGGTCACTCACTTCAGGGCTGTTTGTGGGACATTGCTGCGTGCAAATTGGCTGCCGTGTTTGCCTACAAATAAACAGTCATTACTTCACAATAAAATCCTGTAAAGCACTTTGAGATGTTTTGATAACACGATAAGGCAACATATCAAATAGAAGGATTATTATTAGCATTTCACTATTTTATCAATTTTGTCAAAAGTGGAAATCTTAGCTGGTTGGGTGAAATATGAACTTGAAATTTGCCTTGAAATCTGAGACAAAAAAATACTAATGTTCATGTGCATTAAGTGAGATATACCAGCCCATCACCTGAAAGAGAATGGCCCAAACAGATGCGTGAAATTCATTTGCACAATAATAGTATTGTTTCCAGTCTGGGACCCATTCCCCACAGAGGGCAGGCAAGCTCACATGAGAGATGTGCTTCTCAGACTTATTATGATCACTATTATTATTATTAATAGCCAGGCTATACTTTATTTTGTTAACAAATGTACATTGAACCTATACCCTTTTGTGCTGCTGCCTGGCAGCCCTGAAAGTATTTTCTAGGTTTACTTTCTTAATCCACTAACAATGGGGATCATCCTAATCCAGGAGAAAATCATTAATGGACAACCTTTAACATTTGAATTGAGGAAAATGAAACCAAGTCGATCCCTGAAGTCCAGAGTTAGCAGTAGCCATTAGAGTGAGTTCTCCCTGCCTGGTGGGTGATTTATTTGCAGTTACAGGGAAAATTCAGCATCCATCTCCTCCCTTTTATTTAGTTGCTGTGAGCACCAGTGAATACTTAGATTAATTAGATTATAATTTGGGGAGGACAAGTTTGCAGGGCTATGGGGTGAGCGCGGGGGAGTGGGATTGATTTGGATAGCTCTTTTCAAAGAGCCGACACAGACACGATGGGCCGATTGGCCTCCTTATGTGCTGTATGATTCTATGAATTCAACAACAACAAATTACATTTTCATTGCGTCTTTCACATTGGGAGGATGTCCCAAGGTTCTGGACAATGACGGATTTGGAACCCGAGCTGGGGTTTGGGATCAGGAGGCGTGGAAGGCAAGGAGGGTCTGGGTAGGAGGGTGACCGAAGGCGTGGTTGCAGAGGAGGTTCTTGAAATTGGCCTTGAAGGAGACAAGGGAGGAAGCAAGGCGAAGGGAATGGAGTTCCAAAGGGTGGGGGCAGAGAAGCTGCAGGCCCGACTGCCGATAGTGGTGAATAAAACTTATGTGTGTATATTTTGAGGAGGGGCGAGGTGGGAATTCGGGTCTTTTTGGGACAGCAATTATTTTATCTTTGGAGCAGATTGTGTTATATTCTTCCGCCTGGTTATTAAAGTGCCTATTGATTAGTTGTCAGATTGGTTTGTACTCTGATCTCCATTGATGGTTTGCGCAGATACGCTGGCTGTGCAATCAGCCTATTTCCTTTGTGGACCTTTCTCTTTTTCCTTCGCTCACATGTGTCCGTTCTGATACGCTTAAGTAAGGCAAAACAGGATATTCTTTTGAGCAATGATATTAGGAAATCACTCTTGTGACTCAGTAAAGTGTGCCTTATGTGAAGTATCCTGTTTCCACAATTCACTTTGACCCTGAGGAAAAACTTTTTTGATGTATAAAATTCTGTAATGTGTAAATATAAGTTTATGCATAGCTGGGAGCAATTTCCGAGTCAGTGACACATCAAGGAGTTCAGATGACGTCCTGTACAATGAGAAATTTGGAGGATGTTGCTCGAGTCCACAGCTGTGTTACCACTTAGACGTTTGCATGTATGTGCTTCCTCTATTTATACACAAATAGTTCACCTGCTAAAGTCAGCCATGAAGTCAACTAATAACTTCCTTGTGACCATTTATGGAGCCATGGGACTTTTTCACACTGCTATGATATGGGACTTCATTTCACTGGATCTTATTGGAGAAAGATTTTGCCCACAAAATATAGTCAATCCACTTTACAGTATATTCTGTGAAGGACTTTGAGACTTCTCAAAGATGTGATAAGGCTCTATATCAAATGCAAGAATTATTATTATTGTATATTAACATACGCAGCCTCTTAGCTGTATGCCCTCCTGATCACCGTTTTAACTAGAATGTCTTTCACGTGATGGATAGATTAATAAAAGCCTGAAGCTGGTAGTGTGTCTGGGGATGTCTCTGTGTGTCAGTATTGGGTAAAGGTTCACCTGCAACTGTTGTTATCTCTCATTTTCAATTTTGGTAAAGGCCACACAACTTGTTGGATTATTTTCTCTTCCGTGGACAAAAAGTTGGGTCAAAACTTATAAATTATGCAACTTTAGCCTATTTTGATTATTGTTATTATTAAAGAACAGCATAGCCCGTTTTTATAAAAAAATTAAAAATTGTCTGTGTCTCCTCAGCTGTTGACTGTGGCTTACCACCGAATATACAGAACACAGGTTGGCACCTGCCGGATAACACAACCTACGGCAGTACAGCTGTGTACAGATGTGAGATTGGCTACGGGGCTGTCAGTGGGAACGACACATCGGTCTGCTCTGCCCGGGGACAGTGGGAAGGAGCGAGTCTCCAGTGTAAAGGTCTGTGTCTCAGGATGTTTCTAAACCAGCTTTTAACAAAACAATGTGTGATGTTCTGATTTTCTGTTGCTCATCTCAATCCTGGACAACTCTTAATGTTAATGTTTGTGTGTCAGTGGTGTGAGGTAAAGCTAATCTCATTATTTTTGGGAGGGGCAGACTCNTTTTTGATAAGGGAGACTGAATAGCTCTTTGGATGGCTCAGTCAGTAATAATAGGAAATTAGGAACAAGAGAAGGCTATTTCCATTCATTGAACCCACTATGCACAGTCTAATTCATGGCTCACATACAAACATCTTATCCCATCTCCTGCTTTCCCACCATATCCATTAATATGTTTACTCTCCAGGTGTTTCTCCATCACTCTCTAAAATCTCTAAACTCAATTTTACATCTCTGACTTTTTGGCACAGTGCACAAAAATCAACCTGTCAGGCCAATTTTACTTTCAAATCTAAGAATTTGAATGAATTGTGGAAAACTCTGAATTTCAGTCTTAATTTGGAGGTGACATTTTTTCTGTAAAAGAAACCGGCTTCCAAATATAGACCGAATTGAATAATTTTCCATAATTCTAAGCAAGATCACTCTTGTGGGTGTAACAAAATACTTCGCTATGTCTGTAGTGAAATTGCATTCACAACCTGGAACCTAATTATATTTTTTTAATATATAATATTGTTCTGCTGCCTTGCGGTCTCTGAAAGTGTTGTTCTTTCAGCCATTACACCACAAAGCTCTGGAACTCTCTCCCCCAATGCCCCCACCTTGCCCCCTCTTTTAGATCATGACTGAAGACCTTCCTCTTTGACCGTACTAGTGCCAGACGGTTAAATGCTCCAAGGCCCTGCCCCATGTGAAGAGCGCTATATATATATAAGTGCAAGCTGTTGTTCTTCTGTATTTACTATTGTAATTCCATTTAGAAACTTTAATGGTGTTGTGTCTCCTCAGCTGTTGACTGTGGATCCCCACCAGGTGTTCCAAATACGGAGTGGTACCCGCAACATGACACGGTTTATGGGAGTAAAGCTGTGTACAGATGTAAAGATGGCTATGTGCTCTTCAAAGGAGAAGTCACATCAATCTGCTCTGCCCGGGGGCAGTGGGAAGGAGCGAACCTTCAGTGTACAGGTCTGTGTCACTAAAGCCAACTCGAACTGGATATAGGCGACTAAAACACAACAATTTCCAATAGGTTTCTTTAATAACAACTGTGGGACAAATGGGAGTACCGGAACTTTGCTCCCACCACCTTCTACCTCCGGAGCGCAGTTCCAGCGGTTCAGCAGGGTGCTTCTGATTACTGGAAGGAGTTGACATTTGTAACTCGAGACTCATTGCAGGCCATTCCTGTAACAAAGCGTTTGATCTCAATGTGTAATGTGTCCCAACAATGACTTTGCATTCTGAATTTCTGTTACTTGTATCAACTTTCTGTTTGAGTGCCAGTAATAAGACGTAAGTTTAAACTCAGCAATTGTATGTTCGGTGTGTACATGACTCTATTATATCTGTGTTACATGTTGGTACCATCTACACAACAGCAACAAAATTACATTGGTAGGTTCGTAGGGAGTCAGTAGATCAGAGAGGTAGGGGGGGGCAAGGCCATGGATGGCCTTAAAGATGAGGACGAGGATCTTGAATTCGATCCTCTGGGGGATGGGGAGCCAGTGGAGTCGGGTGAGGGTGGGAGTGATGGGGTCACGGAGCCTGGTGCGCGAGAGTACATGAGCTGCAGAGTTTTGGATGATCTGCCGCTTGTGAAGGGAAGAGTTGGGAAGGCCGATGAGGAGGGAGTTTCCGTAATCAAGCCTTGATGTGATGAATGCGTGGGTGAGGCTTTCGGCAGCCTGAGGGGTGAGGCAGTGCGGAGTCTGGCAGTGTTGCGGAGGTGGTGGTAGGCAGTGCCGGTCATGACGCGGATGTGGGGAAGAAAGGACAGTTCAGGGTCAAACAAGATATCCAGATTCCTGACTGGCTTAGTGAGGTTGAGTGTGCAGCCGTGGAGGCTGATGCTGCCAGCGCCCGAGGTGTGGAGGCACTGGCGCGATCCAATCAGGAGGGCCTCGGTCTTGCTAACGTTGGAGAAAGTTGTCCCTCGTCCAGGACTTGACGTCGGACAGGCAGTCGGTGGGAGGAGAGGTGGTGGAGGAGGATTGAATAGTCCACAGTATCAAAGGCAGCAGAGAGGTCGAGGAGGACAAGGAGGCAGAGGGAGCCCTGGTCACACATGAGCAGGATGTCATTTGTGACCTTGCTCGTGTACTCTGTGGGCAACATAGAAACCCAATTGGAGGGGCTCGTGGAGGGAGTGGGAGGAGAGGAAAGAGCGAAGCTGGAAGGCGACGGCTTTCTCAAGGACCTTAGACAGAAAAGGGAGGTGGGAGATAGGCCGGTAGCTGGATAGCAGTGATGGGTCAAGGGAAGGTTTCTTCAAGGTGGAGGTGGTAATGGCTGCTTTGAGGGGGGAAGGAACAGTGCCAGATGACAGGGAGAGATTGATGATGTCGGCGAGTAGTGGGGCAAGGAGGTGTAGCTGGGATTTAAGGAGAGGGGTGGGGATGGGGTCCAGGGAACAGGTGGTGAGCTTCATGGAGGATACGATAGTGGTGAAAGAGGAGGGAGTGACAAGTTCAAAGGTATGGAAGGAGGGATGGGTTGTGGTCGAAGTGTGAGGGGGGCAGGTAGGAGGGGTTGGAAATTGGAAGGGCAGTGGCAGCTGAGCGGATTCATAGAGCAGGCTGGAGCTGCTGAACAGAGGCATGGACAGGTTGACAGGGGGTCAGCAGATCAGAGATGCAGGAGGGGGCAAGGCCATGGAGGGCCTTGAAAGTGAGGACGAGTATTTTGAATTCTATCCTCTGAGGGATGGGGAGCCAGTGGAGCCAGCTCAAGGTACCATTTAGGTTATTCAGTACCATCTAGGTTATTCAAGAGGAACCAGCTGAGGAAAATCTGTCAGGTGGTAACAGCATGGAGCTGAGGGAGGGGCGTTAGATGATATGGGACAGTCATTGTATTGCACAGTATATAATATTTTGCTCTGATACACAGTGAAGACTAATCTGAGGCATAAAATTTGCATGGTCTTAGTGATGCGTTCACTCACAATAATAATAATAATAATCCTTGCATTTGATATACAAGGTACACAGTCACTCCACTTTATGGTATATTTTGTGAAATGCTTTGAAATTTAGGGGCAAATAATCTAAACTTTGTCTTTGTGATACTTTGAATCAAGGTGATGTGTTTTTGCATGTGTCAGACACCCGGCTGACCAAACAAAATGACATTCCAGAACAAATCTACTACTTTTATTGAAGTAGTAGTATCTTGTGAGGATCCTATTATAACACACGTATTGTGAACCACAGTTTAGAAACCCACAGAATGTTAATGTAAACCATTGTCTATATGTCTCCTCAGAAGTTGACTGTGGCTCACCACCGGCTATCCCAAACACAAAGCGGTACCATACCGGTAACACAACCTACGGCAGTACAGCTGTGTACAGGTGTGAGATTGGCTACATGGCTGTCAGTGGGAACGACACCTCAGTCTGCTCTGCCCGGGGACAGTGGGAAGGAGCAAGTCTACAGTGTACAGGTCTGTGTCTCAGGATGTCTCTAACCTGCTTTAAACAAGGCAATATGTGATGTTCTCTGGTGGCGACTTTTTCTTTCTGATTTTCTTTCTCATGTGCCAGATCCCTATATATCTCTTATATTAATATCTCAGTCTATCTGTGGGTCATTGCCATTGGCTTGAGGGAAATCCTGTGCTGAGACTTGCACACTGTACAGATCTCATTGAATTATTACATGTGAAATGGGGTGTAGGTGGGATGCATAAAATTCTCAGTTTGTTTTGGATAGTCTGAAGCAAGGTGATGGGGTTTCAAAAATGTCAGATACCCGGCTGATTAAAAAAAATGACATTATTGAACAGATCTACTCTTTATATTGAAGGATTAGCGTCTGAATCTGTTATATTGTAAGGATCCTATTATAACACATGTAATGTGAACCACAGTTTAGAAACCCACAGAATGTTAATGTAAAACAATGTCTATGTGTCTCCTCAGAAGTTGACTGTGGCTCACCACCGGCTATCCCAAACACAAAGCGGTACCATACCGGTAACACAACCTACGGCAGTACAGCTGTGTACAAGTGTGAGATTGGCTACATGGCTGTCAGTGGGAACGACACCTCAGTCTGCTCTGCCCGGGGACAGTGGAAAGGAGCGAGTCTCCAGTGTACAGGTCTGTGCACCAGAATATTTCTTACATATGCTTTAAACTGGACAATGTGTGATGTTCCCCAGCAGTCAAACCATTACACATCTCTTGCTACGAGTATATTTTGCCAAATTCTGCCAAATCAGTAGAATGGAGATCATCCAGGTAGGGTCAATTGGTACAATCCTCAGTCATCTCTATATTGCTAATGAAATGGTGTCTGAAATTCAGTCCCGTTCTGGAGTATATGGACAGGCATGGAATACATTGAAAAGGTTCACATCCAAGGATCCTTACCTGTACTTGTACGTGTTATTTGGAGTTGACGTACAAATCAGCCATGATCTAATTGAAGGCGGAACAGGTTTGAGGGGCTGAATGGCCTATTCCTTTTCCTATGTTCCTGTGTTAAAAAACATACAGCACTTTGGGTGGTTATCCCTTGCCAGCCTGAAGGTTGAAGGTGTGTTAATCTACATACTCAGCCGAGATGTAAAAATCACTCGTATAACTGGTTCTGGTTCTGTATTTGGAACCAGTTATGGCAGCATAAATATTAGATTTTGTGACAAATTAGGGAGTCTTCTTACCTTGCAGAGCCACTCACTGTCCTTTTAGACTTTACATAAGAGAAGCACAGCAACATCATGTTGAGCAGTAAGTTCAGCTTCCCTGTCACTGAAGTACGCAAGCAAGTCTAAATGAAGCTTGATTTCCTGTGTACAGGAACTGGGATCTGATGGAAATACTGATAAGGTCCCAGAGGAACTCACTGGTAAGCCTGCGACCCACCCGAACAATCGGCACAGCCCCCAATCTATTGGCACACGTCTTGCTCTTGTGCATGCTAGTGTCAGCTTGGCTTAGTGATAGCACTTTCGCCTTTTAGTCGTGACTTGAACTCACATAAGCTGACAGCCCAATGCAGTGCTGGGTGTGTTGAATTGTCAGAGGTGCTGTCGTTCAGGTGAGACGTTAAACTGAGGTCCCGTCTACCTGTTCAGGTGGATGTTAAAGGTCCCATGACACTATTCGAAAAGAGAAGGGAGTTTCCTCTGGTGTCCTGGCCAACAAGCCCCCAAATAAAATTGATCATTCACTCCTAACCCTAACCTTTGTGGGATATTGCTGTGTGCAATTGTGTTGCTGTGTTTTCCAACAAATACAGTCAAGTGGAGTCCTGTAGTTCAGTGGTTAGAGCACTTGGCTTGCAAGCGAGACACCTGGGTTCAATTCCAGGCAGGACGAAACCTTGCGCCAGTTTCCTTACTCCACACGCTTAATAATAATCCCTCCAAAAACAAGACAATAGTAAATTGGTCATTTGCAATCCACGACTATTTGTGGGACACTGCTGTGTGCAATTGGCTGCCGCGTTTCGCACACAAATATACAGTCAATTCACTTTACAGTTTATTCTGTAAAGCGCTTTGAGACGTCGAGAAGACGTGAAAAGCACTATATCAAATGCAAGGATTATTATTATTATTTCATTTCACAGTAAAATCGTGTGGAGCGCTTTGAGAATATATCCGATGTGATAAGGCACTATACCAAATGTAATTTTGTTATTGTTGTTGTCCGACATGATAAGGCGCTATACTAAATACAAACGTTATTATTATTATTATCCTTTGCCCTCGTGCTAATCGTTCTCTCGGTCAGAAAGTCCTGCAATGTGCAGAAGGTTATGACAATTACTAAATGTAACCTAAACCCGCCCTGTTGTGTCATTTCTTGGAACTAGATTTCAGCACACGGTTTCTGCTGTAAAAGTGGCACTTACATGAAGCACTTCAGTATTTAAACATCTCAAACGTTTCACAATAAATGCTGTCACGTGCACTGACATTTTTGTAGACGGATAGGGGAGCAGCAAGTCGAGACTATCATCTCAGGTCCTGACATGGGGCTTGAACCTTCTGACCCAGAGACAAGAGTTCTGGTGACTGAGCAATCAAATTGTACCCCACCAACATGTGTACACATATTCCCAGCCTCTACCTACTGTAGTGTTGCATTCAGTATCAGAGACAGCTCCCCAATCCACATTTAGCTGCACATTTCGACAAGTTCCCCTATTTGAGCGGCTTCAATCGGCACCTAGTCCATGTTAGCTTTTCTGTAGACAATTGCCCATTAACAGAAACTCTCTTTCACCCAAGACTGTAAGCTTTTTCCTAATTATTATCCTCCAACACTGTCTGCAGTGTATAGCTCCAATGTACAGCTCCATATCAACGTGTCCACCCTCTCTGCTCAGCAGGCCTGCTCCATGTCCCTCACCCTGCCTGCCCCACTATTGGCTCGGGCCCTCAGCCTCTCTGCTCTGACCCTTTGGAACCCCATCCCACAGTCCCTTCGCCTCCCTTGCCTCCTTCAAGGCACGTCTCAAGACCCTCCTCTTCGACCGTGCCTTCGGGCACCCACTTACCTGTACCCTCCCTGCCCTCCACTCCCTGATCCCAACCCCCTGCTCGGGTCCAAATCCTTGACTGTCAAACGCCTTTGGACGTCCTTCCGACGTGAAAGGCGCTATACAAATGTAATTTGTTGTTTGTTGTTGTTTGACAACCGAGAGATTTCAGCCTCTCGGTGGTAGGTATTTTCCTACGAAACACAGTCACTACACCTTGCAGTACATCCTGTGAGACGTCCGCCTGACATGAAAGGTGCTATAACAAATGCATGGATTATTATAGTTGCATGTGAGCTGTCTGTTGAAGAGCTGGTGAGTTGAATGCAGTATTAAAATGCTTGCAATAGTGTTCCAGGTACAAGGCTTGCACAGGCTTGCACGCCCACCCAGCCACATTGTTCCAGTGTTGTGAAGGACAGACATGGCTATGCTGTTTGGAACTTGACTGTGGCCTTCTGCTGCTGTAGATAACATACCACATCTCCACCCAGAGCCCAATCCTATTGTGAATGGCTCCAGTGATTTGTTAGTGGCTCTTGTTACAAATGATCATTTAATGATCAAGCGGTGTTATCAGAGCACAGTTAACGGGAGTTACAGACACATTCACTGAACTTGGAAATCACAGAAATTCCATTACATCGGAAAAAACATCTCATTGTGTAACGTGTCAGGGATGAGCGATACATCTTGTTTATAAGTTTAGGAGAAACACCAAAAATAGACTAAACCAATATCTTTGTGTCTCCTCAGCTGTTGACTGTGGCTCACCACCGGCTGTCCCAAAAACAGGGTGGTACCTGCTCGGTAACACAACCTACGGCAATACAGCTGTGTACCGGTGTGAGATTGGCTCCGTGGCTGTCAGTGGGAACGACACCTCAATCTGCTCTGCCCGGGGACAGTGGGAAGGAGCGAGTCTCCAGTGTACAGGTCTGTGTCCCAGGATGCCTCTAAACCTGCTTTAAACAGGACAATGAGGGTTGATGTGCAGGGCTCTATCAGCGGCACCAGAATTATCATGATATACTTTAAATGAGATTTCCTATGATAAACGTGCTACAATAACAACAACAACTTGGATTTATAAAGCGCCCTCCACGCCGGACGGCGTCTCAGAGCGCTTCACAGTAACGGATCCCAGGGCCGGGCCAGGGGAGGAAAGTGACCAAAGGCGACAACAACACAAAAGCACAATTACATTTGTATAGCGCCTTTCAGGTCAGGAGGACGACGTCCCAAGGCGCTGGACAATCAGTGTTTCGGACCCGAGCTGGGGGTCAGGATCGGGGAGGGTGGAGGGTAGGTGGGGGAAGGAGGATGATCAAAGGCAAGTTAAAGAGGAGTACACGAAGATGAATAGAAAATATTCACAACACCCGGTGACAGTGCATGATAACTCTACCCCTGCCCTCCCCACCATAGCAAGAGGAGTGAAGGGTTGGTTATACGCTGTCTTAGAAGGAGTGAGCTTGTTGGATAAATGGCCTTTTCTGGTTGTTAGTTTTTTTATGCTTTACTGAAGTGAATTGGTTGTTAAGTGGTACAAGTACATGTTATTTCTTGTAGAAACATTAGATGGCGCCCACTACTACTGCACTAGTAATGCACTGTGAATTGCTGGGCCCCATGTGATCAGAGGTCTCTGTAAATTGCTGATATTTATTGTAGTTGTGTATAATTGTTAAAGTTGTTTGCGCAGAGCTTCACGTTATAGGCTGTTCAAACACCAGCATCGTTTTCTTTCTTGATATCATACGACTCAGGAAGGATTGGCTCAATGCAATGGCTGGTCTGATAACCAGAAGGATACCTACCGACAGCTGATAACAAGTTCCATATTGGGCAGTTTGGGAACTTTGAATAAATGCTCAGCAGATCAATAGAGATGAGCAATGTTAAATGTCACTGATACTCAATCCCCTTGTTTTTGGGCTGCAATTTTCTTGTCATAGTCCCTCATATTTGTCCCAGTGTAAGTGTTTGGATGGGAATTTGGTGTGGATTCCGGCCCTACGGATAGACAGAGGTCCAGGTGGCTATGGTTATTCCAGAACAAAACTACTATTATTGAAGGAGTAGTATCTTGTGAGGATCTTATTATAACACACGTAATGTGAACCACAGTTTAGAAACCCACAGAATGTTAATGTAAACCAATGTCTATGTGTCTCCTCAGAAGTTGACTGTGGTTCACCACCGGCTATCCCAAACACAACGCGGTACCATACCGGTAACACAACCTACGGCAGTACAGCTGTGTACAAGTGTGAGATTGGCTACATGGCTGTCAGTGGGAACGACACATCGGTCTGCTCTGCCCGGGGACAGTGGGAAGGAATGAGTCTGCAGTGTACAGGTCTGTGTCCCTGATTATTTCTAAAGCCCACAAATAGGAGAATGTGTTATGTTCCTCAATGGCGACTTTTTATTTCTGATTTTCTTTCACATGTGCCAAATAACAATAATAAACAATAAGCCTTTCACATCGAGAGGACGTCTCAAAGGACTTCACAGGATACAATGTTATGTGTTATGACTGTGTGTTTTGTTTGAAGGTGAATCTCTGCATAACCACTGTATTAGCGTTTCAGTCCAACTGTGTAGCATGGACCTGAGGGAAATCCTGTGATGAGACTCACATATTTCGCAGATACTTTTATAAGTGAAATTACAATCTTAAACAAATCTACTATTTACCTGTAGTGTATAAGCAAGTTGGAACATACTGAGGGTAAACAACAATAACTTGCACCTATATGGTGGTCTTCACTTAAAGAGAGTCTCAAAGCTTCTGACAAACATTTGGGTCTACATTTCATGCAATTCTCTGACTCTGTCAATAATTTGGAAGTAATATGATTTGGACAGAAAAGAGATATTTTGTTAAAATACATAACAAATTCTATAGGTCTTGTTTGAGACATAAACATTTGCAGTTTATTAGAGTGAAGCTCTTAACTGTTGCTCAATGATGGATGAAGTTCAGAGCAGCTCAGTTATTTTCCTATTCAAATTCCATCTTTTCTAAGACTTTTTAACACCAATACTCAGGTGTGACTTCAGCTACTCTTTGACGAACGATTATGGCGGGTACATATTGAGAACCTGTTGCTTAAAGTTATTTTCATTTCATTTATTGCTGCTTTCAGACAAAATAGCCTGTCCCTTGCTATGTCTGTGAAGCTTGAAGCAGCTTCTCTTATCAGAGACTTCTTTCAATTTACCACCGAGGACACTCTTCACACCCACTGAGATGTGGCCTTGAGATTCCTTTGCAACTTATGGAAAAACAAGCTACTCAGAAACAACTTACTACTGATAATAGTGTTTCACTGCATAAGTTTTAATACGTATGATATATACAGAATGCCAGTTATCAAATATAATAATCCTTGTATTTGATATAGAGCATTATTGAAATGTCTCAAAGTACTTCACAAGATTTATTGTAAAATGTCATCACTGTATTTGTGGTTGAACATGACAGCAAATTTGTGGACAGCAATGTCCCACAAACAGCCATGAAGTGAGCGGAAGGTGCGAGAGAAGATACTCCCTCCACCCCACCATCGGAGTTCGCACTTTCAGCCACTACGCCCTCAAACTCTGGAACTCTCTCCCTCAATCCCTCCGCCTTGCCCCCTCTCTCTCTTTTGTCAAGTCCCGCCTGAAAACCTTCCTCTTTGACCATGCTTACAGCCACCTCTACCCACTCCCCCTGGTTTGAAGTCAGGCTCCGCCACTGAGACACTACCCTGGTTGGAGGGAGCTATATATAAGTGCAAGTTGTTGTTGTTATCTGGGTATTTGATGGTAGGTTTAATGGCAGTGGGATATACACAAAACCAACCTCAGAGGTTAACTGTGGCTCACCACCGGCTGTCCCAAACATAGGGTGGTACTTATTGGGTAACACAAGATACGGAGGTACAGCTGTGTACATATGTGAGATTGGCTACGTGGCTGTCAGTGGGAACGACACCTCAGTCTGCTCTGCCCGGGGACAGTGGGAAGGAGCGAGCCTGCAGTGTACAGGTCTATGTCTCAGGATGTACAGGATGGCATCTTTAAGAGTAAAAATAATTATTTTCTCCTGGAAAACTTGGTGTCATGTTCTTGAGACGTGTTCTATGGGACTATGTGAAGTCCCGCAGTGTAGAGGTTAGAGTATTCGCAAGCGAGAGGACCATGGTTTGATTCCCGGATGGGGCGAAATCTTAGAAAAGTTTCCTTACTCCACACGCCTCTGTTTACCTAGCAGTAAGTAGGAACCCGGTTGTTAGTCGATTGGTGGAGTGCTTTCCGTCGGTATTAATCATTTAAAAAAATTTGGTCTCTCAGTCCACGACTGTTTGTGAGACACTGCTGTGCACACTTGGCTGTCACATTTCACCCACAAAATACACAATCCACATTACAATATATTCTGCGAAGGGCTTTGAGACATCTCAACTACGTGATAAGGCGCTCTATCAAATGCAAGGGTTATTATTATTATTAAAATAGAAAGATGGCATTTTAATGGGAAGATCCCTATTATACCACACAGGGTGTGGAGCCATAATTTCTATTTTTAAGTTTATCTTTCGAAAGAAAAATAAAGTAAATCAATGTCTTTGTGTCCCTCAGAAGTTGACTGTGGCTCACCAGCGGCTATCTCAAACACAGTGTGGAATCTGCTCAGTAACACAACCTACGGCAGTACAGCTGTGTACAGGTGTGAGATTGGCTATGTGGATACCAATGGGAACGACACCTCAGTCTGCTCTGCCCGGGGACAGTGGGAAGGAGCAAGTCTACAGTGTACAGGTCTGTGTCTCAGGATGTCTCTAACCTGCTTTAAACAGGGCAATATGTGATGTTCTCTGGTGGCGACTTTTTCTTTCTGATTTTCTTTCTCATGTGCCAGATCCCTATATATCTCTTATATTAATATCTCAGTCTATCTGTGGGTCATTGCCATTGGCTTGAGGGAAATCCTGTGCTGAGACTTGCACACTGTACAGATCTCATTGAATTATTACATGTGTAGGTGGGATGCATAAAATTCTCAGTTTGTTTTGGATAGTCTGAAGCAAGGTGATGGGGTTTCAAAAATGTCAGATACCCGGCTGATTTAAAAAAATGACATTATTGAACAGATCTACTCTTTATATTGAAGGATTAGCGTCTGAATCTGTTATATTGTAAGGATCCTATTATAACACATGTAATGTGAACCACAGTTTAGAAACCCACAGAATGTTAATGTAAAACAATGTCTATGTGTCTCCTCAGAAGTTGACTGTGGCTCACCACCGGCTATCCCAAACACAAAGCGGTACCATACCGGTAACACAACCTACGGCAGTACAGCTGTGTACAAGTGTGAGATTGGCTACATGGCTGTCAGTGGGAACGACACCTCAGTCTGCTCTGCCCGGGGACAGTGGAAAGGAGCGAGTCTCCAGTGTACAGGTCTGTGCACCAGAATATTTCTTACATATGCTTTAAACTGGACAATGTGTGATGTTCCCCAGCAGTCAAACCATTACACATCTCTTGCTACGAGTATATTTTGCCAAATTCTGCCAAATCAGTAGAATGGAGATCATCCAGGTAGGGTCAATTGGTACAATCCTCAGTCATCTCTATATTGCTAATGAAATGGTGTCTGAAATTCAGTCCCGTTCTGGAGTATATGGACAGGCATGGAATACATTGAAAAGGTTCACATCCAAGGATCCTTACCTGTACTTGTACGTGTTATTTGGAGTTGACGTACAGATCAGTCATGATCTAATTGAAGGCGGAACAGGTTTGAGGGGCTGAATGGCCTATTCCTTTTCCTGTGTTCCTGTGTTAAAAAACATACAGCACTTTGTGTGGTTATTCCTTGCCAGCCTGAAGGTTGAAGGTGTGTTAATCTACATACTCAGCCGAGATGTAAAAATCACTCGTATAACTGGTTCTGGTTCTGTATTTGGAACCAGTTATGGCAGCATAAATATTAGATTTTGTGACAAATTAGGGAGTCTTCTTACCTTGCAGAGCCACTCACTGTCCTTTTAGACTTTACAAAAGAGAAGCACAGCAACATCATGTTGAGCAGTAAGTTCAGCTTCCCTGTCACTGAAGTACGCAAGCAAGTCTAAATGAAGCTTGATTTCCTGTGTACAGGAACTGGGATCTGATGGAAATACTGATAAGGTCCCAGAGGAACTCACTGGTAAGCCTGCGACCCACCCGAACAATCGGCACAGCCCCCAAGCTATTGGCACACGTCTTGCTCTTGTGCATGCTAGTGTCAGCTTGGCTCAGTGATAGCACTTTCGCCTTTTAGTCGTGACTTGAACTCACATAAGCTGACAGCCCAATGCAGTGCTGGGTGTGTTGAATTGTCAGAGGTGCTGTCGTTCAGGTGAGACGTTAAACTGAGGTCCCGTCTGCCTGTTCAGGTGGATGTTAAAGGTCCCATGACACTATTCGAAAAGAGAAGGGAGTTTCCTCTGGTGTCCTGGCCAACAAGCCCCCAAATAAAATTGATCATTCACTCCTAACCCTAACCTTTGTGGGATATTGCTGTGTGCAATTGTGTTGCTGTGTTTTCCAACAAATACAGTCAAGTGGAGTCCTGTAGCTCAGTGGTTAGAGCACTTGGCTTGCAAGCGAGACATCTGGGTTCAATTCCAGGCAGGACGGAACCATGGGCCAGTTTTCTTACTCCACACGCCTAATAATAATCCCTCCAAAAACAAAACAATAGTAAATTGGTCATTTGCAATCCACGACTGTTTGTGGGACACTGCTGTGTGCAATTGGCTGCCACGTTTCGCCCACGAATATACAGTCAATTCACTTTACAGTTTATTCTGTAAAGCGCTTTGAGACGTCGAGAAGACGTGAAAAGCGCCATATCAAATGCGAGGATTATTATTATTATTTCATTTCACAGTAAAATCGTATGGAGCGCTTTGAGAATATGTCCGATGTGATAAGGCACAAATGTAATGCACCAAATGTAATTTTGATGTTGTTGTTGTCTGACATGATAAGGCACTATACCAAATGTAATTTTGTTATTGCTGTTGTCCGACATGATAAGGCGCTATACCAAATGCAAACGTTATTATTATTATTATGCTTTGCCCTCGTGCTAATCGTTCTCTCGGTCATGTTAGCTTTTCTGTAGACAATTGCCCATTAACAGAAACTCTCTTTCACCCAAGACTGTAAGCTTTTTCCTAATTATTATCCTCCAACACTGTCTGCAGTGTATAGCTCCAGTGTACAGCTCCATATCAACGTGTCCACCCTCTCCGCTCAGCAGGCCTGCTCCATGTCCCTCACCCTGCCTGCCCCACTATTGGCTCGGTCCCTCAGGCTCTCTGCCCCCACCCTTTGGAACCTCATCCCACAGTCCCTTCGCCTCCCTTGCCTCCTTCAAGGCACGTCTCAAGACCCTCCTCTTCGACCGTGCCTTCGGGCACCCACTTACCTGTACCCTCCCTGCCCTCCACTCCCTGATCCCAACCCCCTGCTCGGGTCCAAATCCTTGACTGTCAAACGCCTTTGGACGTCCTTCCGACGTGAAAGGCGCTATACAAATGTAATTTGTTATTTGTTGTTTGACAACCGAGAGATTTCAGCCTCTCGGTGATAGGTATTTTCCTACGAAACACAGTCACTACACCTTGCAGTACATCCTGTGAGACGTCCGCCTGACATGAAAGGTGCTATAACAAATGCATGGATTATTATAGTTGCATGTGAGCTGTCTGTTGAAGAGCTGGTGAGTTGAATGCAGTATTAAAATGCTTGCAATAGTGTTCCAGGTACAAGGCTTGCACAGGCTTGCACGCCCACCCAGCCACATTGTTCCAGTGTTGTGAAGGACAGACATGGCTATGCTGTTTGGAACTTGACTGTGGCCTTCTGCTGCTGTAGATAACATACCACATCTCCACCCAGAGCCCAATCCTATTGTGAATGGCTCCAGTGATTTGTTAGTGGCTCTTGTTACAAATGATCATTTAATGATCAAGCGGTGTTATCAGAGCACAGTTAACGGGAGTTACAGACACATTCACTGAACTTGGAAATCACAGAAATTCCATTACATCGGAAAAAACATCTCATTGTGTAACATGTCAGGGATGAGAGATACATCTTGTTTATAAGTTTAGGAGAAACACCAAAAAATAGACTAAACCAATATCTTTGTGTCTCCTCAGCTGTTGACTGTGGCTCACCACCGGCTGTCCCAAAAACAGGGTGGTACCTGCTCGGTAACACAACCTACGGCAATACAGCTGTGTACCGGTGTGAGATTGGCTACGTGGCTGTCAGTGGGAACGACACCTCAATCTGCTCTGCCCGGGGACAGTGGGAAGGAGCGAGTCTCCAGTGTACAGGTCTGTGTCCCAGGATGTCTCTAAACCTGCTTTAAACAGGACAATGAGGGTTGATGTGCAGGGCTCTATCAGCGGCACCAGAATTATCATGATATACTTTAAATGAGATTTCCTATGATAAACGTGCTACAATAACAACAACAACTTGGATTTATAAAGCGCCCTCCACGCCGGACGGCGTCTCAGAGCGCTTCACAGTTGCAGATCCCAGGGCCGGGCCAGGGGGAGGGGGAGGAAAGTGACCAAAGGCGACAACAACACAAAAGCACAATTACATTTGTATAGCGCCTTTCAGGTCAGGAGGACGACGTCCCAAGGCGCTGGACAATCAGTGTTTCGGACCCGAGCTGAGGGTCAGGATCGGGGAGGGTGGAGGGTAGGTGGGGGAAGGAGGATGATCAAAGGCAAGTTAAAGAGGAGTACACGAAGATGAATAGAAAATATTCACAACACCCGGTGACAGTGCATGATAACTCTACCCCTGCCCTCCCCACCATAGCAAGAGGAGTGAAGGGTTGGTTATACGCTGTCTTAGAAGGAGTGAGCTTGTTGGATAAATGGCCTTTTCTGGTTGTTAGTTTTTTTATGCTTTACTGAAGTGAATTGGTTGTTAAGTGGTACAAGTACATGTTATTTCTTGTAGAAACACGAGATGGCGCCCACTACTACTGCACTAGTAATGCACTGTGAATTGCTGGGCCCCATGTGATCAGAGGTCTCTGTAAATTGCTGATATTTATTGTAGTTGTGTATAATTGTTAAAGTTGTTTGCGCAGAGCTTCACGTTATAGGCTGTTCAACCACCAGCATCGTTTTCTTTCTTGATATCATACGATTCAGGAAGGATTGGCTCAATGCAATGGCTGGTCTGATAACCAGAAGGATACCTACCGACAGCTGATAACAAGTTCCATATTGGGCAGTTTGGGAACTTTGAATAAATGCTCAGCAGATCAATAGAGATGAGCAATGTTAAATGTCACTGATACTCAATCCCCTTGTTTTTGGGCTGCAATTTTTTTGTCATAGTCCCTCATATTTGTCCCAGTGTAAGTGTTTGGATGAGAATTTGGTGTGGATTCCGGCCCTACGGATAGACAGAGGTCCAGGTGGCTATGGTTGTGCGCTAGTCACTGTGACCATGTCCTTCACTGTAAGCAATCAGCAGTTTGGTGCATGTGGAGGCTGAATTTAGTCCTTGGATTTTATTTTCTAATCCTCACCCTTGCCGTTCTTCTTGACCTTGAGCCGAGGTTCAAACCCAATTGGTAATTCCATCTCTGGATCATTGCCCACTTTCTTCTTTGCTTACCCCTCCCCCCCATTGAGCCCCTGTCTACACTTACCTAACCTCCTTGCTGCTGAAACCTTTACATACTTCGCTCCACCAGCTCGGGTGTGAATCCCTGACTGTCCAGAGCCTCGGGATATCCCCCTTGATGTGAAATGCACTGTACTCATGTAATTTGTTGTTGTTATCTCAATGATAGAGTATGCAATTCTCTCCTCTCCAGCATTGCCATCTCCACTCTCCAGAAGATTAAACTGAGTCAGAACACTGCAGCTGTCCTGGCAAAACATCACACATTCATTACTCCAAGCATTACCAAGCTCCACATTTCCCGACAAGATGCACAGTCACTTCAATGGAAAAGCAGTTCTCTTTGAATCTCTTGAGATGTTTTGGCTTCATAAGGCAGCTTGCCAAATAAACTTGGCAAATTGTAAAGATTGTTTTCATTGTATTATTATCGAGGGCAGTTTCTATTTTGTGCAATTGGCGCAGTGTTATAGGGTGAGCTCGGTATTGTTGGTTTCTGCTGCATGAAGTTGGACCTATTTCTGCGGAAAACTGTGGAAACACTACTTCAGCGAACGAGTAGTAAACTTATAGAGCAGGCTCCCTTGAGAGACAGTGGAAGCGTTTTTTGTTTCAAGAACAAATTAGATAGATTTCTGCTAGAAAATAATATCTTGGGATACAGTATATAGTTTGGGACATGATATGTCAAGCGACTGCCAGGATGCTGGAAGGCAAACTTGGTTTTCTTTCGCCTAGAAAATTCTCATGTTATAATAATAATAATAATCCTTGCATTTGATGCAGTGCTATAGCACGTCTCCGAGACGTCTCAAAGCGCTTCACAGAATATAATGTAAAGTGAATTGACTGAATATTTTGTGGGCGAAATGCAGCAGCCAATTGCGCACAGAAGTGTCGCACAAACAGTCGTAGATTGAGTGATCAAATTAATTTTAAATTTATTTTTGTAGGAATTATTACTCCTGGAAAAGCGATACAGCGATCGACTAACAAGCAGATTCCTACTTACTGCTAGATAAACAGAGGCATGTGTAGTAAGGAAACTTGTCCAACGTTTCACCCTGTTCTTATGTTCTTGCGTTCTTAAGTGCCACAAGACACTCATGGAATCTAGGCAACTTTTGTTATTCTACACACCTCTGTTTATTTAGCAGTAAATAGTAACCTGGTTACTGGTCAATCAGTGGATTGTTTTCCATGGATAATAATCCCTTAAAAAAAACTCATAATTTGGTCACTCAATCCACGACTCTTTGTGGGACACTGTTGTGCGCAATTGGCTGCTGTGTTGCGCCCACAAATATACAGTCAATTCACCTTACAGTATATTCTGTGAAGTGCTTTGAGACATCTCAAAGACGTGAACAGGCACTATATCAAATGCAAGAATTCTTATTATTATGTTAATTGGCCATTGGGGTCACACAGGATATAACTATGTATTTAGGTATCCACCAAGCAAGAACTTGTGTTTGTATAGTGCTTTATCACCTCAAAGGTTTCAAAGCACATTACAGGCAATTATTGTCAAGTGTGATGAATCTGTGCGAACATAGTAGTCATTCTGCATGTCAGTCTCACAAACAGTGTTGAAATAAATGACACATTTATCTAGAGAGCTGGGAAAACTCAGCAGGTCAGGCAGCATCTATGGAGAAAGGAAAATGAGTCAACATTTCGGGTCCACGACCCTTCGTCATAACCCTTCACCACGACCGTTCTGATGAAGGGTCATGGACCCGAAACGTTCACTCACTTTCCTTTCTCCTTAGATGCTGCCTGACCTGCTGAGTTTTCCCAGCTCTCTCTGTTTTTGTTTCGGATTTCCAGCATCTGCAGTATTTTGTGTTTTTTTTGATGCATTTATCTAGCCAGGATTGTTGGCCAGGACACCGGGACAAACTCCCTTCGAACCAAGTTTTTGAGTGTTGGAGTATTTAGAGTGTTTGATCTAATTCCATATTGTGTTTTTGTGTAGAACTTGATTGCGGCCCGCCACCGGGAGTGCAGAATGCCAACGTGATCCGTAACCAAACCACAAGTCTCGGGAGCCAAGTCTACTATGAGTGCATGGAAGGATTTTACAGTGCAGGAGGAAGGAACATTTCTGTATGCACAGTGAAGGGGCAGTGGGAAAACATCACATTGATTTGCAAAGGTTTCTAATTTAGTTTCTAATGCACAATCTTTAATATTGTTTGATTATTTTTAATGCAAAATGTTAACTTTTTTAGAATGTGTTTGTGACATGTTTAGCTTTAGGTACCTGTTCACATTGAGCTACAATCGCTGATCTAATCACTGATGTAATTACTTATCTAACTGACGTAATCCGTTAGATAGACTCTCGAGTTGGTGAAAGAGATTGTGTTTTTAGTCATCCGGTGTGTCTGAAAGATGTGGAAATTCATCACCATGCTTTTGAATCTTGAAATCAAATTAGATAGTTTCACATATGTATGGTTTAAAACAGTTAAGAAATAGATCTAGATTAATTTGGGAACTGCCATTGTGTGACATTAACAGTGAATGGCAAGTGTCATTGCAGATGTCAAGGCAGCTTCATGCAATTGCTGTAGATCACTTTGATACTGAAGGTATTCACAGCTGTACCATAAATACTGAACACATGTTATGTGACAATCCGAAGTTGATCAGAAGAAGATAACAGTCAGTAAATATTACCAAAGGATTCAGATACAGTAGAATGCCAGTTATATGCACACCAATTATTCACTTGTCCATTTATCCACATTGGGCTCTGTTGTTGAAGAGGATTCAGGGATGTGAGATTAGATTCCTGCAAAAAGCTTCTGTTGTATGTACGTGTGAAGGTTTGCACAAGGTTGCTAGGGGTGCAATCTACTGTGCATCATTGGCTGCGGCGTTTCACACATAAAATACATGGTTAATCCATTTTACAATATATCCTGTGAAGCGCTTTGAGAAGTCTGAACGATGTGATAAGACGCTATATCAAATGCAAGGATTATTATTATTATTAATCATTTCCCCAATTCCTTTCTTAACTCCAGTTATAGACTGTGGGCCTCCAGCTCAGGTGCCAAATGCATGGCTGCCATTGGTGAGAAACACGACCCATACGAGTGAAATCCGGTATCACTGTAAACCTGGGTATCGAAACGAGGGGGGAAACAGCATATCAGTCTGCTCAGTCACAGGACGGTGGGAAGGAGCTGCTCTGATTTGTAAAGGTAAGTTGTATTTTTGTCTGTATGAAACAGACTTAGACTGATGTTCCCGGGAATATTGTGCCAAGACTTCTGCACCAATTGTATTATTGAATAACACAATTATGTGTTAAGTTTATCAGCCTGCTAATTTCCTTTCCCTCGCCTCATCTGTCCCACTATCGCTTTCAACAATTTTGGCCCTGCTCCCTGGATTGCCATCCCTCCACCTTGCCCCTCCCTCCATGTCTTCAAATCCACCCCAACACCTATTTATTTCCCTCGGTGCACCCCCTCCCCCAACTCTCCTAGAGCTCGGTCTACCAACCCACACTGTGCGATATCCTCCCGATGTGAAAGGTGTTGTATAAGTGTAAATTGTTATATTTAGCCCATTTATTTTCACATAGCGGCAAAGATGAAGTACTTTCCAGTCCGGTAGTAGTTGATTGTTACTGGCTTCGTCCTCAACTAATGCTCACGAGGTATTAGTGCATAAAAGATTGCACGGAATTTGGTATTAAATCACGCTGAAAAGATAATGAATGAAAAAGCAATAGTGAGTTGGGGCTCTAAATCTCTCATGTTCTTAGGTTTAAGGCCATTGTCCAAAAAGAATAATAATAATCCTTGCATTTGATATAGTGCCTTTCGAGACATCTCAAAGTGCTTCACAGAATATACTGTAAAGTGAATTGACTGTATATTTTGTGGGCGAAAAATATATGATGGTGCAAACATTTGGAAACCATTTTGATTTCCATTTTAATTTGAAAGACTTATTTTGTGCAGTTCTTTCTGGGTCCTGTGGTAAACCAGCTGCCGAATTAAGACTGAATTTAAGACTCGCACACTGACAGGTCTTTGTGGGAGCTGAATGCAGGAAAGCACAGTGTGATATAATAACAATCCTTGCACTTGATATAGACTCTCATCACATTGTCGAGATGTCTCAAACCGCTTCACAGGATATACTGTAAAGTGGTGTGACTGGGTGTATCTAATGGGCTACAGTCAGTTTGCGACCAGCAATATCACTGCAATGTGACAGCATAGCATTGACTATGTTATATAAAAACATGCTATGGCTGTTTGCAGTTCAACTTGTATTAATAAAACTATTCATAAGTGAAGGGCAAACATATTTGTGATGTTTCTTTTAAAGAGATTAACTGTGGGAACCCACCAACAATCCCGAATGCAGTACTGATCTGGAACCACAGCAGCAAGCTAGGGAGTGCTGTACAGTATACATGTCAGGATGGATTTGTCAGTGTGTCAGGGAAGAACGTGTCTGTCTGCACTGAAGGAGGGAGGTGGAAAGAAGTGACTCTGCTATGTAAAGGTAACCACATTCTTAAACTAAATACATCCAGAACTGGGGATTAGGAACTGGGTGAAACATTAACTTACCCCTGGCTTCACAGTTCCAGCAGGAGAGTGTTTGTTCTCCTCTGGTGGTCTTGCCTTGAGCCACTATGCACATAATCTCTGAATCTCAATCTCTGTCTCAATCCCTCCATCTCACCTCTTCCACCTATCTTTAAATCCCACCTGAAGACTTTACCTCTTCAACCATGCCTATGGTCACCTCCTCCCTCTCCCTTGCTCGGCTACTGTACAGCGTGTTCACAAAGTTCTGTTACCCCCGTTACAAAATAGTGATCTAAGGCAATGGAGGAGCTGAAACAAGTTGTCAGAGATGCATTTCACCTTGTGACTCCATCATGTTACTGAAGATGTGCTACTGAACAAAGTGAAGGATCATTATCTGCCATGAAAATGATGGCTCTCACACACACTGATCCTCTGGAAGCCTGAATACAGTTAAACACTTGTACTGAATACAATTAAGTATTTCTAAATACAATTATCATCATTCTTCCACGTTTCAGTTGTGGTCAGTGCACTGACTTTAACTGATAATGCAATTGATATCCAAGAAAAACATGGGGGTAACAGGACTTTGTGAACAGCCTAGTACAGTGCTCCAAGACTCTAGCCGGTGTGAAGGACACTATATAAATGCAAGTTATTATTGTTGCGATTGACATTGATGCTATGTTGAGCGATTGAGTTACTGTATATCAGTCTCCAGCAATGTATTATTCGGATTGTTGTTACCAGCAATGTCTGTTTTTACCAATTTACACTGTTTCCTTTTTTTAAAAATTTTGTTTCCAGTTAAGAAAACAAATCTTAATGTTATTCTGTTTAACAACTCCTGCTTGAAGTGGAAGAGGGACCGAATGCAATCAATATCCAAGGACACATACCTGGTGAGGGCAAGCAAGCTGATTTTGTATACTGTATAATCATTTTGTACAAGACACCTTGCAAGTGGGTAACAAAAAGATCTATAGTTTTAGCAATGGTAGAGGGATGGTCCTCAATGTTAGAGGAATGGAGTGTGTACTATTAATTACTGTTAGATCAACAACAACAACAAAATTACATTTATAGAGTGCCTTTCACGTCGCGAGGACATCTGAAGGCGCTGGACGGTCAGGGGTCAGAACCCGAGCACGGGGAGGGGTAGGGTAGAGGTGAGGGAAGGCAGAGAGGTGGGAGGGCGACTGAAGGCACGATCAAAGAGGATTGTGAAGGAGGAATTTCTCCAATGTACGAGAATACATGTGAAGGGGTTTGACCTTAGGACCTTAGGGCTGGGGCTGTGAGTAACTGTGAAACCAAAAGTAGGCTGAGACAGAAAAACAAACACACATTTGCAGTGCAAATTCAGAATGGAAAATAATGAGTCAGAATTATCTGCATGGCTTTAAAGTTGTGATGTGTAGACAGCTGGAGGATTAACCTTTTGTGGGGCTGACACAAAACGATTGTGGGCGCCATTTTCATGTGCTGTATTTATAAGTAGTGGGTTCAGTAATGGCTGACTCCCCAAAAAGGCTTGGGAATTGTGGAGTAAAATAGGAGTACGATTTGATGGGGGTACGGCGGTCAATCACGGGACATTCGGGAGATTTTCCCAATTTTCCGGATAGTCAGTCCACCACTGAATAGGAGATTGGGCCTGGCACAACAGCACCATTGCTACCATTGTGAGTGTGAGAATTATTCTCGTGAAGTTTATACCATAGTGTAGCGGTAAGAGCGCTCACCTCGGAAGCGAGAGGACCCGGGTTCAATTCGATTCCCGGCTGGGCAGGGCGAAATGTTGGGCAAGTTTCCAGACTTCTCATACACACGCATCTCTGTTTACCTAACAGTAAGGAACCTGTTTGTTAGTTGATTGGCGGATCGCTTTCCTGGAGTAATAATCCCTTCAAAATAATAAATAATAATTTGATCACTCAATCCACCACTGTTTGTGGAATGCTGCTGTGTGCAATCAACTGCCGCGTTTCACCCACAAAATACACTGTCACTACACTTTACCGTGTATCCTGTGAAGTGCTTTCAGACGTCTCAACGAGGTGATAAGGCGCTATATCAAATGCAAGGATTATTTATTATTATATTATTGTTAATATGTAACTATCCATAGATACTTAAATGATACTCACTGCTGATGATAATTGACTGCCGCATTTCGCCCATAAAAATATATTGTCGATTCACTTTACACTATATTCTGTGATGCGCTTTGAGACATCTCAAAGACGTGGTATGGTGATATATCAAATGCAAGAATTATTATTATTATTATGAAATCCAAATGCAAGGATTGCTTATAAAATGTATGCAGCCTGTAATTTCTGTTAAGTTCAGGAAAACTGAATGCAATGTTTGCTTTCCAGAGTATTTGCCACAAGATATTTTCTCTTCCAGTTTCAGGTCTGGGGGAAAAGAATCTACCAAAGAGATTTCTTTACTGCAGAATTGTTTAACTACACCACTGCAGATATCTCCCCAGCGGTTTGTTTAGACCTACAGCCGGGGACTAATTATACAGTGAACATTACAGCTTTTACAGAGCAGCTTTCTGCCTCTGTACAAATATCAACCAAAATATCTGGTGAGTAAAGAGATCTAATCCCCTCTCTGCCTCCCACTCCCACACAGTCACGTGCGTTGTTCCTCTGGGTTCTATGCTCCATCCTCTATCGTCATCCATAGGCACAGGGTCCACTTCCACCAAACTCTTATCTCTCTGACTCTAACCTCGACTCCCAGAACAACTGCAGTTCTGACTGATTGCCTTTCAGACATTAAGTCCTGGATGAGCTCTAACTTTCTACTACTGTGCACAATTGGCTGCCCAGTTTTGCCTACATAATATACAGTCAATTCACTGTACAATATATTCTGTGAAGCGCTTTGAGATGTCTCAATGACGTAATAAGGCACTATATCAAATGCAAGGATTATTATTACATTATATCTGCAAACGTGAAGGACCAAGTATTGAAATAAATAATAATAATTGCAATAAATAAGCAAAGTTATGAAGAGGGAAGAGAACAGGAAATCAAGAATCCAGAGGAAGGACAGTTTCCATCATTGCTCAGTATTTTCTGTATTTAATTGAAATTGGTAAGATGGTAGTGAGGATGTTACAGTCAGCCTCCTGGATTAGGAAATGTGAATAAACAGTTGGGATTCTTCCTGCTGATGGCTTTTTGGTGACTGAACGTAAATGTGTGGCACTGGGCGAGGACAGGTCAGGATCTGATGCCTCTTCCCCCCCCTCCCCCCACCACCTTTCATGATTGTAGACCTCACACATGAAGAGGGTCCCGGTGTATGACGCCATGTCACGCCACCATAATCTGTCACAAGAGGTTTCTCCTTCTCTAATCTACACTTAGACTTTGTCTTGTGGACTGCCTTGTCGATAACAGGCAAGCACTTTGACCTTAACGGGGAGGCTGGTCCGAGCTGGAGAAGCAATGGGAAAGCTTGCCAGACAGAGATATCAATGGCAAGCTATGTGGTTTTAGCTGGTTACTCTCCAGCAGTGCCCCAACACAGACTCTGGGGTCCCCATTCTTTGGCTCTTGGAAGCCTGCACCTCATACTTTCCAGAATTAGGTAAACAGGATGGGAGAGAGTGCACATTCCATTCCAACAATCTGTCTCTGGGATTTCCATGTGTAGGTGGGATACATGGAATTCTCAATTTGCTTTGGATATTCTTAAGCATGGTGATGGGTTTCTGCATCTGTCAGACACCCAGTTGATTCCTCAACCCCCCCCAAAAATAATTGTCCTAGTTTCTGTGACATTTTTAAATAAAACTTCTTGTACTTCAGCTCCTCCAGTGCCTGATGTGGAGATCGTAGTTGTGGAACGTCTATTACCACCCCTCATCCTCCGTAGAGTAGAAGAGAAGAATGGGCCCATCAGGTAAACATGGTAGATTAGTAAATGGACCTCTGCACAAGTCAAGAAGATATGGAATTAGCACATTAGTCGCTCCAGGTCAAAGAGCTTGTGTGCAGTCTTGGTGTGTTGTTTGACCTTTAAGCCTTTCATTTTGACCAAGTCCACTTTCCTCCAGCACCACCATATCCCCCTCTTCTACAATGTCCCCGGATTTGCCCGAATGCAGGCGAACCTTTTACTTCACTGAAGGGGTTCATTCTGCACATCGTGCCCGTGCGGTCTTTTTGAAAGAGCTTTCCATTCAGTTCCACTCTCCTTTCCTATTTCTTCTGCTTTTTAAAGCTGGATTTGCCTTATTTTTTTTAGAAATTTGTGTAAATGTGGAGGATCACAGGATCAATTTTCGGATCAATCATAAATTATTGCAGTGGTTCACAGCGTCGCCGGCCGGCTGGGTTGATATTAAACTCACGTTCGATCCATTTATTTTCTTTCCCTCTCTAGTCTTTACCAAGTGCTTGTTTTGCCATTGCACTTCCAGCACACATTCACCTGCAACTCCCTGAACATCAGCGGCTTCTTTGGCCCCAACAGAGACAGCGAGGGATACGTGACAGCCGAGTTTGTGGCAATGGATGTTGAGGATGGGATGGAATTCTCTGTGGGAGATCGGCTCTATTATCGAGCGTACTATAACGCTCCTTTAGAAGCAGGAAAGAACTATTCTTTTTTGCTGAAAGTCATTAGCGAATGGGGCTACGTAAGTTGATCTTCGTATTTTATGTTAAAAAAATCCAGAAGGGGGAGAAATGCGATTTGTGATGTGATAAATATATAATTATCGTCCACAAAATACACTCAAGCCACTTTACAATATATTCTATGAAGCGCTTTAAGACTTCTCAATGATAAAATATGGCACTATATAAAATGCAAGGATTATTATTAATTTTTATTATTGTCAGAAAGTCCATCCCTGTCAATGGACCAGGTGGTGTGGTCATAATAGTTAGGCCCAAAGTCTAGTGATGATGGCGATTTCAGTACAGGTTTACAGCATTCTTTGTTAATTGAACTTTTAAGGTTGATAACTAGTGATACTTATCACATGTTGCATTTTGTCCTTTCTAATTGTTTGTCATTCAGTTGTAAAATGAGCTGTTATATAGCCGGTAACTATGCAACGATGCTGTTACTGTAAGTTGCAAGAATATCTTCCATCTCTAGGGTAACATTGGAAAGACGACAAGATAGACTATTCCCCATGTAAAATCAGTCACTCACTTCATGGCTGTTGGTGAGACATTGCTGTGCACAAATTGGCTACCACAGTCAAAATCCAGTCACTACACTTTACAGTATATCCTGTGAAGTGCTTTGAGATGTCCTCCTGATTAAAAGTCGCTACACCAAACGCAAGGATTATTATTACTATTTGTTTTCAAAGCAACCTTGTCTGAGAAATAAAGAGAGTGATTTAAAAAGATTTTCAGTGAAAGAGTTTCCACCTCATTCAGTTAAGCACAAAAAATGATAAAAAACAATAAAAAACTGTGGAAAAGAAAGACGTGGCATTTAATCAGCAGTTAGTGGATGAGAGAGCATGCTTCCTCTGCACAATAAAATGGGGAAGGAGGGGGCAAGGCAGAGGGATTGGGGGAGAGAGTTCCAAAGCTTCAGGGCATAGCGGCTGAAAGCGTGGCTGCCGATGGTGGAGCGGAGGGGATGAGGGACATGCAGGAGGCCAGAACCAGCTGAGCGGAGGCAGCGGGTAGTGGAGAGGGGAGAAACTAGGTCAGAATCGTAGGGAGGTGCCAAAGAGTAAAGGGATTTGTAGACGAGTGAGAGGATCTTGAAATTGATCTGTTCTGTGATAGGGAGCCTGGGGAGCTTGGCGAGGACTCGTGTGATGGTGGTACGGAGTTTAGTATGGGTGGCGAGTTCTGAATTAGTTGTCATACAGAGCTCAGCACAAATTGGCAATCTTGGCCAGAGAAATCATAGGATACCGATGTGGGAACAGTTTACAGTGGTGCACTGGTTTGGGGCGGAGGGTGCATTCTCATGCGGGGAGGGATAGGGAGATGACAACATATTGGTGGGAGGAAAGATTTTAGCTTTAACCAGCATTAAATTTGTGCTAAGTCAGACCTGGGGAAATGCAGGGTACAAAAACGGGGACAAAAATGATCTACATGATGTTCCTCACCTTGAGACACCCAGATATGTTCACTCAAACAAAATCTGCGCTTTAAAAAAACAGTATCTAAAAAGAATAATGGGAAAGAAAAAATTGGTTTAAATCTGTCAGTCCAACACTAATCCACTAGGTGGAAGCTAACACTGGCAGCATGTCTCCTATTCTCTGAGAGAAAGAGGATTGTGGAAATGCACAAGAAAACATAGAAGAAGCACTTATCCATCTACTTAATTAGAAATAATATTAAGGAATATACACTGCAGCCTGGTTATAATGCTATATTTGGGACCCATAAAATCCCAACTGTGTTATAGCAAGGTAATAGTGGTGGGTAGGATCTGCCTCTAACACTGTAATTGATATCTTAGAGTAATAGTGAGAAGCAGAAGAGGAATTGAGAAGTAGACAGACTGGGTGAGAGATCAAGGGAGCGAGCAAAAAGTCAGTGCGTGTGTGTTTCTATATGTGGGGTGGGGGAGGACATGGAACTGCTAGAGGTAGAGAGGGACACTGCAGAGAGAAGCATATTCACCAATCAACTAGGCAGATTGTTTAATAAGAGAATAGTACAGTACCCTCAGATAATCTTTTCACCCATTCAAGTATACATAAGAAACAATCAAACTGTGATTATACCACAGCAGGTTCTGTCTCACAAGTTTTTTTTCCCCTAAAATATATTCGGTGTTTGGTGACTTTGTGATAATTACTCTGAGGAATAAGAGTGCAGTGAAAGTGCCCTACTCGCTCTGAGCACTTTGTGCAGCTCCTCATCCTCCTGGATCAGGCACCACACTGGCTGATGCACAGCAAATAGAATACCCTTATAATAACATTTGCATGTGACTTGGTGCTTGTCGAAATGTCTCAAATGCATCAGAGCGGATTGTTGTCGTAGGCAGCCAACCTCAAAACCTCTTGGTCTCTCTCTAACAACGTAACTTACATTTCTCCCACTGGCTTTTCTGGCGGCCTGAGCAAGACAGCGATTTAGTGCCAATTTGTTTCAGATTCATAGAATCATAGAATCATAGAATTGTACAGCACAAAAAGAGGCCATTTGGCCCATCGAGTTTGTGCCGGCTCTTTGAATAGAGCAATTAATGTCAATCACACTCCCCAGCCCTTTCCCCATAACCCTGCAAACCCGTCCTCCTCAAATACCCGTTCACCGTGTTTTTAAAAGTAGTTATCGAATCGGCCTCGACCACCCTTTCAGGCAATGCATTCCAGATTCGAACAACTCGCTAATTGTGGGATGTTTTGTGGTGCAGATCCTTTAATGAACGGGGACTGGGCTGAGGCTGCTCGGATTTATTTGACGTAGAACCCATTGGAGAATGGAGCCATGGAAATGTTTGCTCCTTTAGTCATTTCTCTGGGGAAACAAAATCAATGTAACTGATCCACTGCTCCCCTCAGAAATGCTTTAAATTCACTACTTCCTCTATACATTAGCACGTCCAATGATGTACACATCCTGTTATCCCCATGTGTTTTTTTACAGTGCACTGACAGTATGGAAGAATGATGATAATTATATTTAGAAATACTTAATTGTATTCAGTACAAGTGTTGAACTGTATTTAGGCATCCAGAGGATCAGTGTGTAGGAGCGCCATCATTTTAATGACAGATAATGATCCAAGTTCAGTGCCACATCTTCAGTAACAAGGATGGAGTGACGAGGAAGTTACTGGTGTCAGACATTGTTACGCTTGACTCAACTGCAACAGAAAATAAAAATTAATTGTATCTAGATATAGTGTTCCGCAATAATCATGCGCAGGGTCTGAAGGACCAGCAACTTGCTTGCGCTGCTCAGTCCCTGGCTTTTCACACTGTGAAATAACTTCGCCCTCCAACAGTAACTTTTATTGTGTTGACAGAAGCACTAGTTACATTTCTCAGTGTAGATTTCAATTGATGGTGTTTTTTCCCTGACTGAGGCTGCTCTCCTTATGAGCCGTCTACAGTATATTTGGAACCAGTTCAATGTTGGTTTTTGCAATATTTATATTTGAAGGCGACAACGGTTGTGAAACGAGGTGTTTTTCCCACTTCTATGGCTCGTGATACCTGTCTCTGAGGAGCCATTGCTCCCTTTTTTCCACCCCACCCACCACCTTACCCCATCTTACCCGCCCGCCTTAGCCCCCACCTTATCCCCACTCCTTACCCCCCACCTTACCCCCCTACCTTACTCCCGCTCCTTACCCCCCGCCTTACTCCCTTGCCTTAACCCCCCACTTTACACTCCCCACCTTACTTACACCCCCCCACCCTATTCCCCTGCATTACCGCACCCCCAGGCCTTACGCTCGGCCTTAACCCCTGCCTTACACTGCATCTTTAGCCACTATCACCCACCATCTAACCCCCTATCTTCCCCCCCTGCCTTATTCCTCCACCTTAACCCCAGCCTTACCCTGCACACACACACACACAAGTGGACGCACTGGAGACATCACTGTAATTATGTCTGGAGGAAGTCAGGAGGACCTTAAGCATTAAAGAAATAGCTCAGTGCTGTGATGAGAGGATAGTAGGACGGATATTCTGATGGGTATTCCTTCATCCAAACTTCCCTTGCCATCTTGTGAGAAAGGGTTTTGTGCTGGTTTTCGGGCCTCCAGAACGTCAATTTAAAGTGTGGAAAAAGTACAGTTCTTGCCCTGGCAGAGTTTTGCAGCTGAGCCGGTTTGTTGGGTATGACTTATTTCCACGAATTGTGTAAGTCGAGACATGTGTTGCCATCAAGGTACAATTACGTTTTGATGTTTTGTTGTTAGGTGAGGAAACAGTCATGTGTGGTGTTGGCACAGTTAAAAGGTAAGAGGAACTCATCTGTCTCCTACTTTTCCCCAAAATATGCAGTCAATCCACTTTACAGTATATCCTGTGAATTGCTTTGAGACATCTCAATGATTGAGCATTATTATAATAATAATTTTGGAAAATTTGGAAACAGTTTTTCCCACAGTTCTAAAAAGGCTTCCAAATTAATATTCAATCCATGAATTTTCCATAATTCTTCACCTTCTTAAATATTAAGATAAAATGGTCTTACCGGCTAAGACTAGGTGGATTTTAAGGCTTCAGTAGTTCTACCTGTTACAGACTGAGGTAGGAAAATTACAGCTATTGGAAGCTACAAGTGGAACTTCCAGCCCCTGGATTGTGTCACTGCACAGGAATGATCACGCTGCTCAGGGGAGAGGTCAATCCTGGGAGTTTCATGGCCTGTAGGTATGATTGCAAAACGAGTTACTCACCTGTGCCACTTGCATCACATAGACACTTCCATACCTAACAGGTTTGGTTTCCTTGCTTTGCACTCCTCTGTTTACCTAGCAGTAAGTAGGAAACTAACTGGTAACAACTAAATAAATAGGAAACTAACTGGTGAGTTTATTGGTGGATCGTTTTCCAGGGATAATAACTTCCCCAACTGAACATCAGTAAGACCGAGGCCCTCCTAATTAGCTCATATCAGCACCTCAGGCACTGGCAGCATCAGCATCTATGGCTGCACACTCCACCTCACCAAGCCAGGCAGCAACCTGGGCATCTTGTTCAACCTTCAACTGTCCTTTCTCCCCCATATCTGTGCCATGACCTGCTCTGCCTTCCCCCACCTCTGCAACATTGCCCGACTCCGCCACTGCCTCACCCCTCAGGCCACCGTAACCCTCACACATACCTTCGTCACCTCAAGGCTCGACTCCGGAAACTCCCTCCTTGTCGGCCATCCCAGGGCTTCCCTCCACAAGCTGCAGGTCATCCAGAACTCTGCAGCTCGTGTCCTCTCCTGTACCAGAGTCCATGACCCCATCACTCCCACCCTCGCCCGGCTCCACTGGCTCCCCATCCCCCAGAGGATAGAATTCAAAATCCTCATCTTCACTTTCAAGGCCCTCCACGGCCTTTCCCCCTCCTACATCTCTGACCCGCTGACTCCCTATCAACCTGCCCGCTCCCTCTGCTCAGCGGGCTCCAGCCTACTCCATGTCTCCCGCCCAACCTGCCCTACCATCGGCGGTCGGGCTTTCAGCCTCTCTGCCCCCACCTTCTAGAACTCCATCCCACAATCCCTTCGCTTTGCTCCCTCTCTTGCCTCCTTCAAGGCACGACTCAAGACCCTCCTTTTCGACCGTGCCTTCAGTCGCCCTCTGACCTCCCTCATGGCTACCCTGCCCCCTCCACGCTCGGGTCCTGATCCCCGACTGTTCAGCTCCTTGGGACTGAAAAGCGCTTTACAAATGTAATTTTGTTGTTCTTGTATATCAAATGCAAGGATTATTATTATTACACCAGACGCTTATGGTGCTGTCTCCGCTACAACAACTTTCACTTGTATAACACCTTTCACATAGGTTAACCTCTCAAAGATTTCACAGAGTTGTTTAGGGAGCACGTGAGGAGTGTTTAAAGGGTATTGAACAGTGGCACAGTTGAAATGGATATGTTTTTAAGAGTTTTGCAGGCACGGAGCCAGGAGTGGACTGCACACTCCCACATCAGCAGCACTGCTGTCAGCTATCACTGACAGGAAAGTCATAAATAATATCTTAAATAAACTTTTTACTAAATTTGAATGATGTTGGCCTTAGACACTTCTGTGATAAGCAGAGCTTGGTAACTGTTTTGCAGTGTGAGATTTGCTTTCAAGAATCTTCCACCTCTTGTTCTTCTTGTGATCTTAAAAAACAGATGTTGACTTGTATTGAGGTGACTTTGCAGGTTTTCAGAATGTGTCCTTTACACTGCACACTATATTATCATTGCAAATATTATAGTGAGGTAGCTGCAGCTCATTCCCTGGACTTGGTTAGCTTTGATTTTGTAACCAATTAGGAGAAAGGTCTTCACCCGACTCTTTATTTCTGTAGGTTTATCACACGGTGTGCAGAACAGGACTTTTTTAGGTGTGGCGTCTGTGGGAGTTATTGGATTTCTCTTGTTCTTCTGCTATTCTCTGGCATGGTATGTAACAAAGCTTTCGCCATCCCTTGTGATTTCAGCATTGTCTGCCTCTCTGCCTCTGCAATGAGCTGGCTCCGGCCTTGCTTCCGTTGTGACATTCACTTCCTGGTGCCCATTGCAATGTAATGTTTGCTGACACAGGAGGCTGGAGGGATTGCAGCACGATTCAGGAAACAGCTCGTGTTTCCTGACCCTAAGGCCAGGATCTCTTAAAGGAAAAACAACATGTGCACATTTATTCATTTATTTCTTATCTTTGTCAACTATTGTGCCGCAGTGTGTGGTGTCAGATCTACTGGGAGGATAGGGAGGTGTAGCTTCCCCCCCGGAACACAAGCCCTCGCCCTCAATATTCCCAGTCCTAGTTTATACAAGTCTAGTCAAAAGCAATTTTTTAAAAAAATTTAATTTAAATATATACAAAAGGCCTACAGACTCCTTTGGCTGAAAGTCACAATGAGTCTCCTGACACCTTTTAGAACATGAGCTATATGACTATATGGCCGATCAATTTATGACTCACTCCAATTAGCTGCCTCCCCCCCACTCCACTCCACCCCACCCCCGGGAACATTAATCCATTGATGGAGCCTTTCACTAACTTTGATACTTGTGCTTTGGTCAATGAAATTCTAAATGATGTCCTCCTGTTGACAAGACTGTGTGTCTCCTATGGCATGGATTAATACGCTTCAGTCAGCAACTATTTCTCCTGTGTTTCTGGTCTGAACTTATCTGTTTACACAGAAGGAAAGGAATTTGTGGATGTGACAGCCCCTCCCCAGACTCCCCCATCCACCACGACCAGCGTTGGGCCCACCTCCTGGTGGCTGATTTAGGGATGGCACAGGCAATTCAGGGATTGGGACCAGTCAGAAAGCCAGTGAGGAAATAACTTTGGTTTTAATTCTTTCCTGTTAGGAGCTTCAAGTCAAGGTAACAAGAGAAGATGTCATCAGGGAGGTATGCATTCACACTGACTCAGTGTATTTCCTTTGCCATCTTGTGTCACATCAAGCCAAACGCGATGACTCACATGCTTTATTGAGGACCCTGATTTGATGTTGAAGCACTTGGCAGGTTGCTCTGTCTAGTTCCCTGCTGTTACAGGCGACTACTGGGCTGTTTGACCATTTGATGGCTGCTCCCCTAGCAGCAGGGGCACAGGAGGATAGAGGCAGGGAATTGGGGAAGAGGGAGAGAGGGACGGGGAAAGGGGACAAGTGGAGGGGGTTAGGAGGATAGAGGGAGGGGGACAGGTCTGCTCTGCTCTGGGAGCACCATGAATGGTGGGCCTGATCAGGACGTTAGCTACCTCCTCAACAACTCATAGGCTTATAGCAAAGGGCAATTCCAGGACAGACACAAGGAGGTATTTCCTTATCTAGAGGTTAATTAAAAACTGGAACAACAGGTTGCAGGAAGGATGGTTAAGGCCAGGGAGCTGTATGCATTTAAAAACCCAGGTTGATGCTAAGATGGAGTGGGTGTTCTGAAAGAATGAGATCAAATGACGAAGGGTCATCCAAACACCTTTTGTGATCTAAAGCTGTATATTCCTAATGTTGGCAGCAATGTGTAACATTTTGTATGAGCAGAGGTTTGCATATGTTTCTGTGAGTTTTAAGTGCCCTGTAAACGTATTGTGTTTGTTCACACTTGCAAGTCTGAATCTTTTGTCTTTTTATTTTCAAACAGAGACAGGAAGAGTGCTATTCCTAGACTGGCCATTTGAGCAAACTTCGCAGATGCAGGAACAACATCAAATAATAAGGGAATATCCCTTGGCTTTTAAAACGCAGGCCCGTATTACAACTCTTTCCTGTTGGCTGGATCATTTTATTTAAATATCTAAACTCACCGGACACTTGCCCAGTGCAGTGGGTTGGGGTTAAACTCCAAGTGTAAAGAATCTTGGATTTCTTTTTGAGAAGAAAACTTGGCCCTGGCTTGCTGCTTTTGGAATGAGAACACGAGCAGCTTCAGGTGATGATTAAGGGGACAATGAGTTTGGCAGCAACAGGCAGTGTTACTGGCTTCTCACTGTCAGAAAAAAAATACTCCATGAGATTTTTTTTCAACAGAAAGCATTCAGCCAGTACTGCTAAAAGTGCTTTTGGATGTCCATTCGACGTGAAAGACGCTATATAAATGTAAACTTGTCATGTATTGTATTGTACTGTATTGTTACAGTGTTATCCCCTGTGCATTGCGCAATGACACACAATGTCTCAGAATTCAAGCTCAGCTGGTTTCTCCATGGTACTTTATGTCTCTTCACTGAAAACAATCTTGTTCAATCATTTTATGCAAGCAGCCTAATTGCTGAGCAACCAGCCCTCCTCCCCCATTGCCAAAGGTACGAATGAAGTGGGTCATGTAATGTTTTTGTGGTGGCCACATAAGCTGTTGACTGTAAACCAGCAACCATCACACGCAAAGGTAGTAGCAGGTTAGCGATATTCTTCCTGTTTGAATGAGTCTCACTGCCACCCTTACTGTTGGTTGGTGTATCAGAGCAGTGAGCTGGGGTATATTAATATGTGCTGTCACAGTTGTAATGTCCAGGTAATTAGCTGTATTGGGAGCTGTGAGAATGCTCGTCAGAAAAATTGTCCGCATTGCAAATATTACCTCACGGTGTAAAACTTGTGGAGTCCTGTAGCATAATTGTTAGAGCACACACCTTGCAAGCGAGAGGACCTGCGTTCGATTCCTAGGCAGGGCAAAACGTTAGGCAAGTTTCCTTACTCCACACACCTCGGTTTACCTAGCAATAAATAGGAACCTAGTTGTTAATCGATTGGTGGAGTGCTTTTCCGGGGTTAATAATCCCTTCAATTTTTAAAAAAAAATAATTTGGTCACTCGATCCATGACTGTTTATGCATAATTGGCTGCCACATTTTGCCCATAAAAATACAATCAGTTATTTTTACAATATATTCTGTGAAGCACTTTGAGACGTCTCGAAGACGTGGTAGGCTCTATATCAAATGCAAGGATTATTATTATTATTATAAGCACATCTCCTGCAGGGCACTTTTCTCCCAAGTCCTCGGTTTGCGTTGGAGAGGAATTCTCGTGAGTGGCTATTTGTTGTTGGGGTTCCGTTTTTACTGATCCCCTGTGAAACATGTTGTAAATTTGTGCCTGGGTGCTGAGGAGGAAGGGCAATCTCAGACAAGTCTGACAACTCAAAATTTTAATTAAAAACCACAATCAAGCTTCCTGCATCTTTGGATACCACCAACAACAGAGCTCACTGCTGACTGTCCCTTGTCTGTTATTCACAGATCAGTACTGATCACATAATTTAGCACATGGGTTTCCGCATATGTCGGACATCCGGCTGACGAAAACAAAAATTGCCTTAGCTTGCATGTAGCACACTCCATTTCAGGGTTGAAATGTTACTTTTTTATAACATTTAATGACTACTATTTAATGTAAATTGTAAAATAATTCTCTCTATTTTGGAACATGGGCTGTAATTATTGATATTAAGATGTAAGCTTGCTTATTTATTGTCACAAGAGACCTGCCTTTTGTTTATGTTAATAAATGTGTGGACACTGTGAAGCAATGGAAGTTATTAAACTACCTGGGGCTCTAGTGTTTTCATCTGCTGGAATTTGGGTAGCTCGCGACAGCTTCTGTTTACTAAATACTGAAACATGAGAAAATATGGCAATTCACCCGCACTATCTTGCTTTGCCGGTTGCATGACCTCTGCACATGCTGCTTTTCACCATTTTACCAACAAACACCAAAAAAGGTTCACGTGCATACACTGTGCAAATACGAGTGTTGATATCATATCACCAACGTCGGTGTCTAGCACTCATTTTTTATTTACTAATCAAAAATGTAATTTTGCCACATCTGGATTCCCAATTTGTCACATGTGGCTACTGGTTAAAGTATTGGACAATCCTGTTCTAGACCATGTGTGGAAGCAACAACGACACTGGTAATTGTTTATTTGGAAGTAAAATTGATGTGCGGTTTCAGCTTGTTGACCTCCAGCAATATCCCCACTGCACCCTCTGAGATCATCATGTTTTAGGTCTTCACTATCTGCATCTAGATATTCTCCAGAACTAGGTAAACAGGATGCATCCCTCCAGGGAGAAAGTTTGTCATTCCATTCCAGATACGGAAATTTCCATGCTTGGGTGGCGTGTATATGTGGAACTCTCAGTTGGTTTGAATACTCTTAAGCACGGTGATGGGTTTGACTAAGCAAACAAAAGCGGGGAACATTGCAGTTTTGAAAGTAGTACAAAGCCCTAGAAGCTAACTCTGAAATGTGTTGGTTGATATCTATCGTCCCTCATTCTTTATCCCTCCCTACCGAGATCATGTTTTGCATAGCTTCATGTTTTTCTGAAGTTCATAAGTAATATGAAATCAACATACATGCAAATTCCTGACACAGGCAAATTGTTGTCAAGTTCCAACAATGAAATAAGTTGCACCCGTTCAGTCCCGTGCTCTGGGTTAGGGATCAGAAAATTTAACCAGGGCTCCTCCCCCTCAGGTCTAACATTTCTTTGTGATCTTAGCCTGATGATTGCAGGATTAAAATGTAAGATTGGACATAGTTTTGGGCGATCCTTAAATTCTCTGGTTTGATCTAAAAACGGGCAAGAAGTAAACAAGATGGAAGGAATAAGGCGGAGAGTTTCAGAGTCTTGTCTTAAGTAGTGGTTAAAAGTACGGCTGCTGATGATAAAGCGGAGGAGACGAGGGATGTGCAGGAGGTTGGAGTTAATTGAGAGAAAGAGGCGGTAGAGGACAGGGGTGTAAGCAGGTTGGAGGTGCCAGGGCATGAAGTATGATTAATTTGTTTATTGGGAATTGTGTAGAGCTTACAAGCCCACACAAATAAGAGAGAGGTGGTCAATTTGCCTCTTCTGAAGTTTTTGGGGCGTGTTAAGCTGAGGTGTTGAGGCTTGATGTGAGTCCCTGACATACCGCAGTGGAATGTACAATGTGATGCTCAGTAATTAGTGTGCCACAGACATCCAATGCTCAGAGGCTCACAACTACTTACTGAATGTTTAAACTTATTGCAAAGAATCAAGAAGATTCCTAAACAGTACAATAGCCCAGCGAGGCACACACAGTGTATCGGAGCTTTGATGTGATTATTAGTAGTAACATTACAGAGTGTGTCCTTTTTCAATTCCCACTGTTGACAGTGAGTCAGTTAGATAGATGACAGTTAAATGAATACAGCGTCCTGGCCTCAATTATCTTTGCTGGCTAAAGAAATACTTCCTGGTGTCTGTCCTGAAATTTGTGTCTCGCCTTACAAATGAGAGGAATCGGGTTTGATTCCTGGATGGAGCGAAACCTTAAGCAAGTTTCGTTACTTCACATGTCTCTGTTCCCTAACAGTAAGTAGGAAACCAGTTGTCAGTCGATTGTTGGATCACTTTCTGGGGTTAATTCACTCCTCAAAAAAAATTGGTGACTCAATCCATGACTGTTTGTGGGACACTACTGTGCGCAATTAGCTACCGTGTTCTCGTGTTTACGTTTTACCCACAAAATATACAGTCAATTCACTTTACAATATATTCTGTGAAGTGCTTTGAGACATCTGAATGACATGATAAGGTGTTATATCAAATGCAAGGATTATTATTGTTAAAATAAAAAGCACACGAATGGTGACTGTAATAATAATAATAATCTTTGCATTTAATGCAGCACCTTATCATGTCTTCGAGACATCTCAATGCACTGCATAGGAAATACTGTTAACTGAATTGATTGTATTTTGTGGATAAAACGTAAACACAAGAATAGAGGGCAAAGCAGGACCCCAATTCATAGACCCCACAGATAGTAGACCCCAATCTATAGACCTAAAGATAGAGGATGAAGCAGGAAGAGATAAGAGAGTAGATCCAGTTACATAGATCAAATAACTGGAAGGGCATTGAGTGGTCATGAAACAGAATAAAGCACAGGAAGGACGATAATAACAATGACAATACCAATTACATGGCAGCTAATCTGTGACAGCATCATACAACCATGAGCAACCCATTGATTTGAATCTCTGGAATGAGTTTGGATGTTGATAATAAACCCAAGTTAAACAGGAAGAAAAACACGCTTTTCTTTAAGAAGAATTGCACAGGGCAGACAGGAAATTATTGTCTTGATCACAAAAGGGGTTGATGATCTGGAAAAAAAACATACGGAAATTAGGTAAACGCAGGTGGTAATCTGCAATAAATTCAAAATATGAGTGTGAAAGGAGGGGAGACAGAGGGAGAGTGGGAGGGGGAATAATAATAAAAATCCTTGCATTTGATATAGCGCTTTTCACATCTTCTAGACATCTCAAAGCACTTCACAAAATATACTGTAAAGTGAATTGACTGTATATTTGTGGGCGAAACGTGGCAGCCAATTGCGCACAGCAGTGCCCCACAAACAGTCATGGATTGAGTGACCAAACTTCATTGGTTTTTTTTCGAGGGATTATTATCCCCGGAAAAGTGATCTGACAATTAACTAACAACCGGGTTCCTACTTACTGCTAGGTAAGCAGAGGCGTGTGGAATAAGAAAACTTACCCAACATTTCACCCTGCGGGGAATCAAACCCAGGTCTCTCACTTGCAAGGCTAGTGTTATAACCACTGAGCTACAGGACTCCACGAATAGATCTGATTTGACTATTAAATAATACTACAGACTCCTCCACTTCTTGTCAATGATTTCACAGGGTGCAGAGAAGAGCATGAAGTGGAGTTAGCCAAGCGGGAGCAACAGATATTGGGTAGCTGATTGCTTGTTGGAAGGGAAAGATTAGGTCTGGGATAGAGCTAAATGGGGCTGGTGAGTAAACTTGGAATATGGGATGGAGAGAAAGTGGGACAAGAGTCGAATCCCATTTAATTCCGCATTACACCATTACTTTTTAAGACAGTTATTAAATAATTCTAGAGGGACTCTAACTGTAGACTACGTACTGAAAGAACAATACTGAAATTCCAGGTACTATTTTATCTTGCTTCACACAACAGTTTAGTGTCTCATCCAAAAGATGAATCCATATTATCACTAATAGTTGTAATATTTTCTCAGAAATGAGTCACTCACTCTACAAGGGTTGTTTAACACAATAGAATTATGGATTGAATGGTGAGCAAGCTTTACTTAGGTTTAGGATATTCCCTTTTGTATCTTCTGTTGTGCTACAATAGTTTTTTTCAAGCATTCTATTGTTATGTGAAATTATAACAATAAAAAAATATGTGTTTTCTTTGTGTAACACTGTTTTTGAAACATAGTTAACAATATAGCAAGCATGCGCATGAGAACAGTACACTTTACGATCACGAGAGAGGAGAAGCCCTGAGGCACAATTGACCTGATCATTCCAGAATTCCAACAATCTGGGGTTTTCCTGATCTGTATCATTCAGTGCTACATGACATTGTGCATTCACCCACTGAGCTACGAGAGAAACCTTCTCATTGTTCTCAATTATTGCCGCAACATACCCACTTACTCAGGAATAAACTCAAAACTGGATTGCAATGTTAGGATGTGGGTGAAGTCACCACAAACAGGCACTCGTGGCTGGGTGCCTTTGTTGGATGAGTCAGCCTGGCTTAGTTGGTAGCTCTCTCACCTCTGGGTCATAGGATTTATTATTGTTAATAATAATAATGATCCTTGGATTACCACCTTATCACTCATCGAGATGTCCTGCAGCACTACACAGACTATATTGTGAAGTGCATTTTTAAGCAAATGCAAGGACATTTGCTCACAGCAATGTCCCACAAACAGCAATGAAGTGAATGACCACATTTTATCTGGGTAATTAATGTGCAGAACACTAGGAAAAACTCCCTGTTCTTTTCAAATGGGATTTTTACCACCCACCTGAACAGATAGGATCTTAATGTAACATCTCATCTGAAGGATAACATGCCCAGCAATGCATTACACTGCCAACACTGCTCTGAGTGTCAGCCTAAGCTGACATGAGCTCAAAGTCCCATGTAGGGCTTGAACCCACAACCTTCTAACTTTGTTATGGGGCTTTGAGCTCCCAATTGAGGCTGATATTCCAGGGCAATGTTGAGAGTGTGTGTGTATCTGGGGGGCCGGGATCCTGCATTTTCCAATGAGCTATTAAATTGAGGTCCTCCAGAGAATTTGGTCATTCACTTCCTGGCTGTATGTGGGACATTGCTGTACATACACTGACTGCTGTGTACACCTATAAACAAGTAGTCTCTGCACATAATAGTAATTACTGCAAAGTGCTTTGAGGTGTTTTCATGTTATAGGTCTACATGGAAAGGGAAAATCCAAGGGAGAGTCAGCCACCCAGCTGCTCTTGTGTCTCCTCCTATTGTCTTTTACTGGCTTCAGGGTGGCATTGGTACTGTTTTCAGGGTGGGTTAGGGTTAAGTGGGGAGGAGTGGTGGGGACGAAATGACTTCTCAAAACAAACTGTTGATGGGTAACTTTCAGACAGGGTCACTTAGCAGCAGCAACCAATGCTCCAACTTCAACCAGTCAAGAAAGTACAACCGGATCTAATTGTTTTGCACAATCCGACAAATTACATTTGCCTCCACAAGCTACAGATTGGACAACAACAAATTACATTTGTATAGTACCTTTCATGATGGGAGAGAGAGAATGGATGGGTCTATATAAAGTTAGCAGGTCAAAGAGGTAGGGAGGAACAAGGCCACATGGAGGACTTTGAAGCCAAGGAGGATTTTGAACTCTATCCTCTGGGGGATGGGAAGTCAGTGGAGTCAGGCGAAGGTGGGGTGATAGGGTCACGGAGCCTGGTGCAGGAGAGGACACGAGCTGCAGAGTTCTGAATGAATGATCTGCAGCTTATGGAGGGAAGAGTTGGGAAGGCCAAAAAGCATTCATCACATCCTGGATGTGTTGAATGCGTGAATGATGGTCTTGGTGGCTTGAGGGGAGAGGCAGTAGCAGAGCCGGGCGATGTTGCAGAGACGGGGGAAGACAGAATTGGTCATGGCATGGATGTGGGGTAGAAAGGATAGTTGAGGGTTGAACAAGACGCCAAGGTTCCGGACTGGCTCAGTGAGGTGGAGTGTGCAACCATGGATGGTGATGCTGCCAGTGCCTGAGGTGTGGAAGTGCTAATGGGAAAAAGCAGGAGAGCCTCGGCCTTGTTGATGTTCAACTGGAGAAAGTTAGCTCTTATCCAGGACTTGATGTAATGACAGACATTCTGTCAGGACAGCAGTGGTCCTGGAGACAAGGGTGGTGGCAGAGAGGTAGAGTTGGGTTCCATCTGCTTTGTGGATGATGTCACCGAGAGGGAGCATATAACCCAAGATAACACTGCAGCTGTAATGTACATCTCTTTGTTCATAAGACTAAAGGACTCTGTTCTCAATCAACTATTTGGCTCCTCATACGGTTGCAGTGAGTGATGGTAGGTAATTAATGTTTGTGCAAAATGTTCTGGAAGAAGGGCAGTGTTTCTGCTCAGGTGCTATCTAGCCTGAAGATCCTGGGGCCATGGGCTTTGTGTAGAAAGACTCCTATAATTTGGAGATCAGACGTGCCTCCTACCAGAAAGAATTCAAGGAATTTGTGAGTATGTGCACCTCTGCACATCAACCTCAAGCCCCAAGCTGATGATAATAGAAAGATTGGATGGTGGTGTTTCATTGAATTCTATGGACTTATGACAGGCAAAAAGGTATTGGTGATTATCTCCCTTCCAGGTCCAAATAGAGGTGTTACAATATGTGTCAACCAATGACCACAAGTCTGAAATTCCACCCAGTCACAGCCTTAATTATGAAGCCAGTTAAAAAGAACGAGATTCTAAATTATGTCTGATTTTAAGATTTTGCCACAATTCTGCATGATCTTTAAATTTAAGTCCATGGTCTTACATGCTGAGACTAGGTGGAATTTTTGGCCTCTAGATTTTTGTTCACCCTGTAGAGATGTAGTATTTTTCACTGAACAATGGACTACTATAGCCCTGATCTACAGAAACCTTTTTGAATACATCCCCCCCCCCGCACATAAGGTTGCTGCAACATGTTCTGCAAACACTGAACCTGGTCTTCTGGAATCCCACTGAAAGGATTACAAGGAAGTCTTATTTACACACAGACCCATTTTATGCTGTTGGTAATGTGACGCTACATCAATTCCACCTTTACAGTCAACTAGCTACAACTTACCTGCTTTCAGCCCACGACTGTCAAATGCAAAAATCTCTGGGTTTCAATATGTTTTTAATTTTAATTTTTAATTATGAGCAGGTTTCTCTCGTAGCTCAGTGGGTGAATGCACAATGTCATGTAACACTGAACGATACAGATCAGGAAAACCCCAGATTGTTGGAATTCTGGAAAGATCAGGTCAATTGAGGCTTCACCTCTCTAGTGATCTTGTAAAGTGTACTGTTCTCATTTGCATGCTGTTGAACTGGTAAATACATTTTCAAAAGACATTTGTTTTGATCATCCAGGTGTCTGGGATACCCAGCACCATGCTTAAGAGAATCCAAATTAGACCGATTTCCATACATCTCACCTCCACTTGGAAATTCGCATGTTTGCGGAACAGAATGCGCACACTCTCCCTGGAGGGACGCATCCTGCTTACCTAATTCCGGAGAGGATTAGGTGCAGGGTGGAAAGAGCCAAAGTTTGGGGTCCCCAGAGTGTATGGGTTGGGGTACTGCTTAAACCACATAGCTTGGTGCTGTCTGGCAAGCTTTCCCACTGATCACCTGTTAGGGCATTGGCTTGCATGGCTGACAGAAGCTGAGTGGGAAGAATCCCTGCTTGCAATGATTGGTCTACCCTTCCAAGTCCAGCTGATGTGCCAGGCTGGCTGTGCGGCCATCAGCAATGTCCACCACAGAGGGTAGATTCGATTCTGACATTCCATGGTCAAACATGTCACCTTATCATGCTGTCAAATATATTGGCTATTTATGGGCAACAATTTTTTTTGCATGCAACAAACTCCCACAAACAGCCATCAAAACACTGATCAATTTATCTGGTGGATTGTTGGCCAGGACACCAGGATAAACTTCTCTTTCATAGAGAAGGGAGTTTCTCCTGGTGTCCTGGCCAATAATCCCCAAAATAAAGTTGGTCACTCTCTTTGCGACTGTTTGTGAGACATTGCTGTGTGCAAATTGGCTACCATAAACACAGACAGGTCTAACCCTATACTGCAAATTCTATTGTTTATATAACTTACAATAAACTCCTGACAACTCATCACTCCAGGGGGAAAGGGTTGAGTGATGAGTTATCTGGAGTGGCAAGTTATGTATATTTATAAATACATAAATAAATGCAGCCAAGATATTGACAGCATGATGACTTAAGTGATAGTGACAAGTTAGGCCAGGGTCGAGTTATCAGGTATTTGCACCAACAACAACAACAAGATTACATTTGTATACTGCACATACCTCAGATGCAAAGCAAACATGGAATTGGTGTAAATATGCTGATATGTTGTAACATGTATTGAAATACTTGCAATAAACCAGTTAATTATTTTAAATGCGATATAAAGCAGTCAGTGTGAAGCTCTTGAAACCATGTTCTGATAAAGTGTTAATAAACGATTCCGACAACTTGAATTTATATAGCGCCCTTCACACGGGACAACATCTCAAAGCGATTATAAGCATTGGTTGCGGAAGGTTTTTACAATGGGGATGGAGGGGGAGATCGGGGAGGTGGGTGGGATAAACGGTAGAAATCTTACTTCGATGACTCGCAGTGCCAGACAACCAAAGACGGAGGAGTGATCGCCCGGCTCAACATCCTCGCATCATTAATGAGCCAACAGCTGCCGCCATTGCCATTGGCCTGGATAAGAAGGGCAGAGAGGGAGAAACATCCTCGCCTTCAACCTTGGTGGTGGCACCTTTAACGAATCCGTCCTCACATTCGACGATAAGGCCAGAAGATTTTTACATGGGGCGGTGGGTTGTGTGTATGTGTAAACAGACCCCTCAATGTCTTCAATGAAGGGGCACTCACCCCCTGTCCCTGCCCGCTCCTGGTTCCACCAACACTGCTTATAAGGATTTACACTAAACCTCACATAGGTCATATCAGTTGGGACCATACATTGAATATGAATTATGCAACGTGTGAGTTATGTGAAACAAATAAATAAAAGGAAATTTAATGGGGCTAAGGCACCATATACGACTTAGGTGATTATACAATTTATGCAAATCAGACTTATGTGAGTTTTACTGCAATAACAATTTTTACCTTTTCTGATTTTTGTTGGTTAATGTCAACCCTTAATTTTTATTTTGTTTTTCACTGATTTGCGTCCATTTTTTTGAAGACAAAAAATGAGTAATGGAACATGAAGCAAATCAGCAAGTATCTACACGTTTACTGATGTTTGCCAATTTCCATCAGCTTCAGGCAAGCCTGGATACGACTTTGATCAGGAATGAAATCAGCAGCTTTTTCCTGACGATTTCAATTTCACTGACTAGTGTTAGTCTGTAAATTAATACTCCACTAGACAGTAAATCCTGCAAAGCACTTTGAGATGTCCTCTCGACATGAAAGGAGGTTTACCCTCCAACTTGCAGCTCCCCTTCTTCCCCACCTTCAGGTCGCGCCTGAAGACCTTCCTCTTCGACCGTGCCTTCTCTACGGTCACCTTCTCTGGGCTCCATGTTATGCTGCTGTGAAGCGCTTTGAGATGTTTCGAAGATGTGATAAGCGCTATAGCAAATGCAAGGATTATTATTATTATTATATTATTATTAGTGTTCTCCACTACGGTCAAGCACTCTGGGATGCAACCCTGAATGAGGGGCACTATATAAATACAAGTTGTTGTTGTTATATCAAATGCAAGGAATTTTTAAAAAATTATTTTTATAAATTAAAGTAACTTGGGATGTGCACAGCAGTGCAGCTGGCCTCTATGTCACAGTAAATCAAACCAGTGTGTTCCACGTTCTCTTACTCAGTGTGAACCAGGCTGAGAATCTGGCAGTGGGAAGCTAATATAAGATGAAGCTCTTGAAGGGATTTGAAGGTCATGCTGAGAATCTGGCAGAGGCCAGAACTGCTGGGGTACTGGGAGCAAAGTGAAGCCTGGCGAGGATGTGGGGAGGGTAAGGGCGTGTGGAGCTAAGGATGGGAAAGATTACAGATTTGATGAATTTGGGGTGAGTTGAAACTTGTGGAGGGTGGAGCTGAGCAGCTCAGTGAGGAGAGAGAGCGTTGAGAAAATCTAATAATAATAATCCTTACATTTGACATTTCCCGCCAGGAGAACGTCTCAAACCACTTCACAGGATTTACTCTATCCTCAAGGAAGGGGCCAGAGGCAGCTGTTCCCATTGTTCACTCTGCCTTTACAGCAATTCTCATTTGTTTGACGGGAGGATTGGCTGCTCCCTGGTTCCGATAACAATAACAGGTGTTCCCTGTGCACCAAGTCTCTGAGCGCTCTAATTAAATACAGCAAAGTAATAGAGTTTGCATTAATTTATGATGAGGAGGCAACTCTCGCTTCTATTCTTTACAACATAAACATTATCTCTGTATAGCAGCTGTACCAACCCATCGGTAAAACAAACCCGGAGGCAACATTACTAATATATTTCAGACAATAGGTGCGTATAGCATGTTATTAGCACCTAATACCACTGTTTGCATCTCTGAGCCCTGGCAACAGTGGTAATAGCAACAGGTGCAGAACACAGTAGGTTGGGTGGGTGGTACCCAGAAACGTACACTCACAGCAGAGAGAGTATCATAACACCCATGGGTTCATTTGATCTTATCAACTACACCCCACCATCTTCCCAATGAAGTGTCTCATACATTCCCATTACAGTATCTCATCGATTTTTAAACGAGTGCAATGTCCAAAGCATGCACTCACGGTAACCCATTCCAGCTGTTGATGACTCTTTGTGATAAGAAATCTTTCCTAATGTCTATTCTATCCATACTTTTCACATCTCTGAACTTGTGATATGCTTCAAAAGTATTATTCTGGGTTTACTTTCTCTATCCCCTTCAATATTTTATGTTTCTCTATAAAGGCTCCCCTGAGATGTCTTTTTTCAAGGCTCAAGAGTCATAGCTTAAAAAAAATCCTCAAATTTGATATAGCGCTTTTCACTTTGGGAGAACGTCTCAAAGCACTTCACAGGTCATACAGTAAAGTGTAGTGACTGTGTATTTCTGACTCAGGAGCGCTAGTGAGGTTGCACTTTGGTACACTTTGCTGCAACCTGACGAGGATCATTCTGTATACTTTAAGCAAGACTTGTTATTTATTTTTTTATATACAGTAAGCTCTTGAACAAAGAGTAACTAGTTATCTGGTTTCAACCCAGGCTTTCTTCCATTTGAAAGAAAAACCTGTGTTCATTAAACTAAAGCCTGACTCTATTAAGGGATCTGGGGAATTACTGGAAAATGGGATTAATAATGGNAAAAAAGGACACATGGTAAAAACAGTTAGCCCAGACTCGATGGGCAAAATAATAATGATCATAATAATAATAATCCTTACATTTGATATAGCACCTTATCACACTGCAACACATCTCAAAGCACTTCAGAGAATATACTGTAAAGTGGATTTGACTGCGTATTTTGTGGGCGGAATACAATATCCTTTTACTGTGTAAAAAGCTTCTATATATCTATAAACATAAATTATTTTTCTGAATTGATTTCTAAACGACTAGATGAGTATTAATAGGTTTTTAGTACACACAATCTTCCCACAATATTGCAATAGAATTCCAGATTCTCTACATTTTGCTCCTATTATGTTCTCTTCACCACTTGCTGGTCTGGAACATTGATTGTTCAGCGCCTTGGGACGTCCTTCCAATGTAAAGGGCGCTATACAAATGTAAATTTTGTTGTTGCTGCCCTCTGCGGTCTGCACAAAACCCTCTGACCTGTATTAGGTTTTTCCACCAGTTCACTGTTCTTTCTGTATTAATACATTTCACCTCACTTTGACCAGTATGTTGACCATGGAGTCTTGTAGCATATTAGTTAGAGCAATTGTATCGCAAGTGAGAGGACACAGGTTCGATTCCCAGGTAGGGCGAAACCTTAGGCAAGTTTCCTTACTCCACACACCTCTGTTTACCTAGCAGTAAATAAGAACCTGATTGTTAGTCGATTGGCCGATCCTTCAAAAAAAATAATTTGGTCACTCAATCCACAACTGTTTGTGGGGCACTGCTGTGTGCAATTGACTGTCGTGTTTTGACCAGAAAATATACAGTCAATTCACTTTACGGTATATACTGTGAAGCGCTTTGAGATGTTTCCATGATGTGACAAAGTGCTATATCAAATGTGAGGATTATTATTATTACGTTCACTAGTAACACTTTCTTTGCCCCCGCACAGTCTCGTACGGGGTTCCTCAGGGCTTTGTCCTTGGTCCCCTCCTCTTAATATATCTATATGCTCCCTCTTGGTGCCATCATCCGCAGACATGGGGTCAACTTCCAGAAGTATGCGGATTACACCCAACTCTGCCTTTCTGCTTCCACCTTTGACTCCAGGACCGCTGCTGTTCTGACAGAATGAGAGCTAACTTTCTCCAGCTGAACATCAACAAGACCGAGGCTCCCCTGATTGGCTCCTGTCAGCGCCTCCACACCTTAGGCACTGAGAGCATCACCATCCATGGTTGCACACTCCACCTTACTAAGCCAGTCCGGTACCTTGTTTGTCCCTCAACTATCATTTCTGCTCCACATCCGTGCCATGACCCGCTCTGCCTTCCCCACCTCTGCAACATCGCTCGGCTCCACCACTATCTCACATCACAGGCCATCGAAGCCCTCATTCACGCATTCATAACATCAAGGCTTGACTATGCAAACTCCTTGCTTATCGGCCTCACCAACTCCTCCCTCCATAGGCTGCAGATCATCCAGAACTCTGCAGCCCGTGTCCTCTCCCGCACCAGGCTCCGTGACCCTATCACCCGCATCCTCGCCCGATTCCACTGGCTTCCCATCACACAGAGGATACAGTTCAAGATTCCGGTCCTCATCTTCAAAGCCCTCCATGATCTTGCTGCCCCTAACACTGCAACCTCCTAACTCCCTACCAACCTAACCACTCCCTCCGCTCATTGGGCTCCAGCCTGCTTCACATTCTCCGCCTCACCCGCACCACCATTGTCGGGCATGCCTTCTGCCACTCTTCCCCCACCCTCTGGAACTCCATCCCGCAGTCGCTCTGCTCCCCCCACTCCCTTGCCTCCTTCAAGACTCATCTCAAGACCCTCCTCTTCGACCCTGCCTTCGATCACTCTCCTTCCCCTCCACCCTCCACCCTCCTCGATCCTGACCCGCAGCTCAGGTCTGAAACATTGACTGTCCAGTGCCTTGGGCCGACCTCCCCACATGAAAGGCGCCAAACAAATGTAATTTTGTTGTTACTGTTGTTGTTCTTTGTTAATTCCCAAGCTTTAGACGGCAGTGTCTTTCTGACCAGTGCAGCAATGAGACCATCTGAAATTTGTACATCATAAGTGCTAGTCCTAAATCCGATTGCATCTGCTCTGAATACAAACAGCTCTTTGTGCTGGTCCCCACGGATAAAGATTAGAATGTTTTATGCAAGTGTGTAGTTGGGAATCGATGCAACACTGCCTCTCATAAACACCACCTGAAGCACAGTTTGCTAGCATTGTAAAAAACTTCCTAAAATCCTGACAAACTGGATGATCTCTGTAAAATTGTAACCTCTACCAGAATATTTATTAACTTACTCGTGGAAAGAGGGCATCCATTTGGATTCCATTTCCAAATCAAACATGTGTTTCTGGTTTCTTAGATCAGCTCAGTCACGCAAAGGAATTATCGACTAAATAGGTCAAACCTGCAAACGATGGGAAAACCTCCAAGCTTGCTCCCAAATTGTAATACTTGTTCATGTTTCAGGAAGTTTTGTTTACTGCTCAAGCAGTCAATCCTGCTTCCCGGAATTGGGAAAGCAGATGGAATTTCCTCCCCCTCTCTCATTTACCTCAGGGCTTTTAAGATTTTAAAGGGACTGGATAATGTAGCAATGATAAGTTGCCTTATCTTGTCCAGAACAGTAGAACCAGAGGACATGGCCTGCGATCGAAGAGGGGTAAATTCAAACAATTCTGTGGAAACACTACCATATTTCAATGAGCGAGTAGAAAATGTATTGAATAAACTCCCTGGAGACACGGTAGAAGCAGAAATTGTCGATTCTTTCAAAAGCAAATTAGATAGATTTCTTTTAGGAAATAATATCTTGGGTTACGGCAGGGGTGAGCAAAGTACGGACCGCGGGCCATATCCAGCCCGCCAAATGATTCTATCCGCCCCATCATTCTGTCCAGCAATAGAAAAAATTATAGTTTGTTCAGTCCCAGAAAGTGGACACAGTTACGAAAGTGGTCAACTACATTCGAGCAAGATGTTTAAACCACAGACAATTTGTAACTCTGCTCGAGGAATTGGAATCCGAACACACGGATGTTCTGTATCACATGAATGTTCGATGGCTTAGTTTAGGAAAGGTCTTGAAAAGAGTGTGGGAACTGAGAGCAGAGACTGATTTATTTTTGGGAATGAAACAAAAAGAATCGGATTTCTCACAGCTGAATGATGCGAATTGGCTCTCTGATTTCGCATTTGCCGTAGATATCATGGGCCACATGAATGAACTGAATTCAAAACTGCAACGGAAGGAGGCCTTTGTGCACGATTTGTATTGCAGTGTCAAGTCATTTATAACAAAATTATTTATTTTATCGCGTCAGATAGGAAATAGGTTGTTCACCCACTTTCCAACTTTGCAGTAGATTACTGTTTGCGATTAAAGCCTTAAAAAATATATTTTGTCACTACTTGACTTACGTGCCAAATTTTCTCGCTGATTTCAATTTGATCGAAAATGACCTGTCTTTGGTCTCTTCACCTTTCTCATTTGATGTTGACAAAGCCCCATTTGACCTTGAACTCAAGCTTAAATTGACCTGCAATGTGATCCATTGCTTGCAGAGCAATTCAAATCAGCGCCGCTTTCCAGTTTTTATGCCTCTCTTAATGAATATACCTTTCCACAAATAAAGGCTCATGCCCAGATAATGCTTTTGATGTTTGGATCTACATACATGTACGAGGAGACATTTTCTGTGATGAAATTCAATAAATCAAAACATAGATCTGTGATGACTGATGACCACCTTGCAGCAGTACTCCGCATTGCAACATCGGAGACGATGCCTGACTTCAATTGTCTGGTTAACCCACATCAGCATTTTCATTCTTCCCATTGAATGTGCTTCTCACATTCTCATCAATATGTGAATAAATGAATCAATATCGAATAAATGTCTGCTCAATGAGTTGTTTTTATTTAACCTAATTTTAATGAATGTCAATTATATAGACTTTATTTTATGCATGTACAAGGGTAAGACTTGATTTTGAGCTATTATTAAGCATTTGCATCTATATCAAGTGTGTGGCCCACGAAGCTTACCAAAACTTGTGAAGTGGCCCACCAGCCAAAATAATTGCCCACCCCTGGGTTACAGTATATAGTTTGGGACATGACATGTGCATGTGACTGCCAGGATGGTGGAACGAGAACTGGATGGACCTTGGGCTTCTGACATCTAGCATTTCCTATGTTCTTATGTTCTTAAGGCCCCAAACATCCACATATGCCCACAAAATATAGTCAATTCACGTTACAGTATATTCTGTCAAGCCCTTTGAGACGTCTCGAAATTGTGTTAAGGCACTATATCAAATGCAAGGATTATGATTATTATTATGAACCAAACCCACACTGATTGTGTGAAGTTGAAGCAAAGCTTCTATAAATAAGCAATGGAAATGAATACGGTCAGGATATTGCAAAAAATAAGTCATTTAACTCATCGTGCCTGTGCCTGTGCAGTGCTCGCTCCACAGTGTAGCTAACTATCCTTATCCCATTTCCCTGTTTTTTTTCTGTGACTCTTTTACAGTCAAAAATATGTCATTTCTAACAATTTCTGCTGATCAATTTGAACTGTTTTAAGTCCTGCCAACAATCTGCATTCCTGAATTCTCTGCCCGGAGACTACTGGCTTTTATTATTACGCTTGTGTAAACTGTGGGCAAAATGTCAAAGATTAGGGTAAGAAGCTTCTCTTCCCGCTCTAGTGCAATGACTTTGCATTTATTACTGGCATTTTACCCTTTATAAACCACTGTCAGACCTGCTGCACTTTCGTAGCGCAAGGCAAATCACTGAGCAGCCAAGCCTCTGGGAGAAGAAATGGCTAATTAGTGGAGTCCTGTAGCCTATAATATAATAATAATAATAATAATAATAATAATAATAATAATAATAATAATCCTTGCATTTCATATAGCGCTTTTCACATCTTCTAGACGTCCCAAAGCGCTTCACAGAATATTCTGTAAAGTGAATTGACTGTATATTTGTGGGCGAACGCGGCAGCCAATTGCGCACAACAGTGTCCCACAAACAGTCGTGGATTGAAAATGGCCAATTTATTATTGTTTTGTTAGTGTCCCACAAACAGTCGTGGATTGAAAATGGCCAATTTATTATTGTTTTGTTTTTTGGAGGGATTATTATTAGGCTCTGTGTGGAGTAAGGAAACTTGCCCAAGGTTTCGCCCTCTGCCTGGAATTGAACTCAGGTCTCTTACTTGCAAAACGAGTGCTCTAACCATTGAGCTACAGAACTCCGCTACAGCTACAGCCTACTGGTTAGAGCACTCACCTCGCAAGGGAGAAAACCCGGGTTTAATTCCCGAGCGGGGCGAAACCTTAGGCAAGTTTCTTTACTCCACACTCTTCTGTTTACCTAGTATTTAGTAGGAACCCGGTTGTTAGCTGATTGGCAGATCACTTTCTGGGAGTAATAATCCCTTCAAAAAAATGAACAAATAAATAAATTGGTCACTCAATTATTCAATGATATCAGAACCTTTTAGACATAAGTTGAACGATACAAGAAATAAAACTGCAAGGGAGAGGTTAATTCCCTGTAACTCAGTGGTTAGAACACTCGCCTTGCAAGCGAGGGACCTGGGTTTGATTCCCGGCAGGGTGATAAGTTGAGTAACTTTCCTTATTCCACACGCCTCTGTTTACCTAGCAGTAAGTAGAAACCCAGTTGTTAGTCGATTGGTGGATCGCTTTTCTGGGGTAATAATTCCTTAAAAAAATAATAAATTGGTCACTTCAATCCACGAATATTTGTGGGACACTGCTGTGTGCAATTTGGCTGCCGCATTTCATCCACAAAATATACAGTCAATTCACTTTGCAGTATATTCTTTGAAGCACTTTGAGACGTCTTGAAGATGTGATAAGGCGTTGTAAGGATCATTATTATATTATAAACAACTGCAAGAGTTTTTTGGTCAGCCACATGCTAAAGCTCATCACCCTGCTTAAGAGTATCCAAAGCAAACTGAGAATTCCATGCACCGCTCCAGCATGCTGAAATTCTTGTGGCTGGAGTGGAAGGCGTACTCTCTCCCTGGAGGGATGCATCCTCCTTACCTAACTCCAGAGAGCATTAAGCACAGCTTGGTAAGAGCCAAGGCTTGGGGACCCCAGAGTGTGCACTGGGATATTGTTGAAGTCTAACCAGCTAAAACCAAGTATCTTGCCATTGAAAGCACTGTCTGGAAGGCTTCCTACTGCTTATCCAGCTAGGACCTCCCTACACAATAGGGCTTTGGCTTTCATGATTAACAGGAGTTGAGTGGGAAGAATCCCTGCCCCAGTGACTGGTTTGCCCCTCCATGTCGAACCAGGTTCAAGAACCAGACTAACAAGACCGTCAGAAAAGGTTGACTTGACTCCGACATTCCATAGGAGCCAGCTCAGCTTCAATGAAATTCTGCAAACCTCGCCCTCCCCCAAGGAGGAAAGTCACAAGTTCATCATTAGACATCTGTGGGGAATAAACAAGCCTACATCTTTAACATATATCACACTTACTGCATGGATTCCTAATCTGAGCGTGAAACAGACTGGAAGAAACTTGATGATCAAACCTTCTAGGCAAAGCATTTTGCAACACAGTATATTTCATCTTACTCAAAAACACCAAGTTTATGGTTACACTGTACAAACCTAATAAAATTGTCACAATTCAGAGGGGGTTTCAGTCATCTCTCCTACACTCAAACAACTGATATATTTGTAATATAATGCTACCAACAGTTTCCAACAGTGGAATTCTTACAAAGTGGTCATTATTCCTGTATGAGGGAAGATAGTATTACAAGCGCAAAGCAATAAAGTGTGGAAATCACCCGACTCACTATCAACAGTCGACAGCTTATTCAGCCATTAGTTGCATCACAGCCAAACCTGTCCTTCCCCAACTCCCATGCAAGTTGCATCTTCGAGTGGAAATCTCTGGATAGCTTTTTAGAGCATGTACCATGATGGATATTACAGCTTCCCAAGTGAGGGCTGCAGGGTCTAATTATAGCATCTGACCTGCTGGCCTGAATGAGATCACTAGCTGGCACACACTGGGGAAAAGCAAACGTGTTAAACTTTAAACACTTGCATTCACGGAGGCACCAATATGACAACAGGATCAGGAGGCAACGAAAGCCACAAGTTGATTGAGGACTTTGTTCCTTTTGATGGGACCATTAACTCTCTTCACATTCTACAAGATAAATATTAACAACTGACACTGAGAAGCAATCACGAGATACCCTGTAACTAACAAGCTCGATCGACTCAGTTACGGAAGCACTCAAGTACTTACAGGTATTCCTTTGCCTGATTTGATTGACAACTGAATATGTAACACATTGATCCATGTGCAATGTAAGTATAGTCGCAAGGGAAGCCGGTGACACTAATCTCCATAGGGGATCTTCAACCTTCCTCTGGATGGACCAGCATGATAATGGTACATATTGGGTACATGCTTTAGTGCCAATCCAGGGGTTATGGTTTCCCATTTGAAAGTGATGTTGAGGGGCTGGCGTACACTTGGCTTTGTGTTGCGCAGCCTTACTAAACGTTTGAGCACGCTTCTAAACTTAAAATGAATTGGTGTCTTTTATATCCAAAAGAATTATAGTGTTTGGCCTGGCCAGGCCATAAAGTGGCATAGTAATGTGAAATAAACTTGTTAACATTGTAAAGTAAGTGCAGCTAACACTCTATCATATTCTTAGAAATATTTACCCTAATCTCACAGCAATGAAGAAGCTATGGGATGTCTCTTTTATAACTCCTCCTCCATGCCTAGGCATAGCTCTGTGTTGTTGTGTGTGTGAGAGCACAATCTCTCTGGGGAGTAGAGAATAGGATGAGATCAAATTGCTCTGTATTTGATGCAATTATAAACAAATGATTAAACAGCTGATCCATTCTGCTGGTTAAAATGAGTTTGGCTCACTTTGTTGGTCTTTCCACTGTAAAAACAATTTTACTCTAAAAACCATTCCCCTGTCAGTCTGTGCAAAATGTACCTGGTGATAAAATGCACTCCTTTTGGGGGGAAAGGTCTGCATAAGAGAATCCATGAACCTTAAAGTTAATCAAGATAAACTCCCTGTTTTCCATATCCCCTCCCGATCCAGGCTCCGTGAGCTAGTCATCCCCATCCTCGTCTCACCCTCCTTCACCACCCCCCCACTTCACCCTCCCCCATCGGAATTGGGGAGGGTGGAGGGCAGGGAGTGGGGGGGGGGAAGGAAGGTGATCGAAGGCATGGTCGAAGAGGAGGGTCTTGAAATGGGTCTTGAAAGAGCAAGCGGGTAGAGGGACTACAGGACAGAGTTCCAGAGGGTGGAGGCTGAGTGGCTGAAGGCCCAACTGCCAACTGTGGTGTGGGAGGAAGGGATGTAAAGCAGGCTGGAGCTCGCTGAACGGAGGGAGTGGGCAAGTTGGTACGGGGTTAGGAGGACACAGTGTTATGGGGGAGCAAGGCCACAGAGGGCTTTGAAGGTGAGGACCAGATCTTGAACTTTATCCTCTGTGTGATGGGAAGCCAGTGGAGTCAGGCAAAGATGGGGGTGATAGGGTCACGGAGCCTGGTGCAGGAGAGGACATGGGCTGCAGAGATCTGGAGGGAGGAGTTGGGGATGCTGACAAGCAAGTCAAGCATAGATGTTATGAATGCGTGTATGAGGATTTCAGTGGCCTGCGATTTGTGACAGAGGCGAAGCCAGGCAATGATGCGGAGGTGGGGAAGGCAGAGCGGGTCATGGCGCAGATGTGGGGTAGAAAGAATACTTGAGGGTCAAACAAGACCCCAAGGTTGCGGACTGGCTCAGTAAGGTGGAATGTGCAACCATGGATGGTGATGCTGTCAGTGCCTGAGGTGCGGAGGCGTTGACGGGAGCCAATCAGGAGAGCCTCGGCCTTGTTGACGTTCAACTGAAGAAAGTTGGCTCTCATCCAGGACTTGATGTCTGACAGACATTCTGTCAGGACAGTAGTGGTCGTGTAGTCAAGGCTGGAGGCAGAAAGATAGTGTCATCCACATACATGTGGAAAAAAATGTATTTGTTCCATCCACGACTGTTTTGTGGAACACTGCTGTGCGCAATTGGCTGCTGCGTTTCACTCATAAAATATAGAATCAATTCACATTACAGTGTATTCTGTGAAGTGCTTTAAGACATCTCGAAGATGATGTTTTATTATAAAAAGCAAAAAGAAAAAAAAGTTAAAGCCACTATGATATTTAAAATCTTAAATCAAAAGCCACAGGAAACATGTGTTCAGTACTTGATTTTTTAATAACAATTAAAACATGAACGTCATACACTATAATAGTCATACCATTTCATGAAGCAAATAATTCATACAAAAAACTATCAACAATACAGCTACATTCAAATCCATTTTTATTCAGTAAAAAGTTAATGTACAATTGACATCTTGAATATATAGTCTCCTGAAGCAAAAATTTTCACGGTTTAAGCGCTTAATGGTAGTATCTGGAACACAACACAAAAGTGGACAATTAAATAAAGCAAACTACTGTTGTCTGCTTATGTACATGGCAAAGGTCAGCATCACTTAACAGAAGTCTCAGATTCAGACCAAACATTGAAACATTTTACAATATTCGAGTCATCACATGTATATTCCTTGAACATATAACAGGCATTAAGGCTCATGTTTAACACCCCAAAATGCCCAATAAGCTCACATGGGCCCATTTCTCTAGGTTTCATTTTGAACAACTATAGATACATCAGTGGAGTTTTGAAAAAGAATGTCATGTAAGGTTTCTGAATAATTCCTGCAGTTTGGCCCAAAAAATAAAGACATTTCTCCTTGACTTTGTATTTCTTATAGACACGATACACAGAAATGACTCTAAGATTACAGAACCAAGGGCTCATGCTTTAGTGACGCTTCATTTTTCATTGCACCAATTTCAGTTGTGCCAATTTTACACATCGCTTTGTAACTGTATAGAAGAAATTCAACCTCAAATGACTCTTTTCTTTACATTTTTACTCCATTGCTGAAATTTCATGGAAGGACAAGCATCATACAAGGCTGCAAGTAGAGTTCTCATTTCAGCAACAAAATTTCATAAATACTGCAAAACAAAACTGAATCGTAAAAAAATATTCCGTACAAATAATATATTGTTAGTTGGTGAACAGTAAAGCTCAAATGACAACACAATATAAAAAACTGGCGGATCACACCTGGACAGCTAATGCAAACCTAGGACTTCCTCGGGTTTTTCACCCAATTCATGCCAATGGATTGGTGGGACGGGATGGGATCAAACCCAAAACTGTACTGTTTGAGCTTGGCAAACCCTTCAAACCAATGTTCATGCTATCATAAGGGTAATGTTTATGATTAAGTTGGGGGGGGGGTGCGGGGGTGGGGGGGGGGGAGGAGGTAGGAAAGAAAGAGGTAGCTCACAGTAATGAAATGAAAATAAAGCACTGTAGTTGTCTTGAACTCTCACATTTCAATGCAAGTACTCTGAATAGCTGACATGAGAGTACTTGAGAGGAAAAACAATGCATTTAAATAAGGCGCATCAACGGCAATATATAAGCTAGTTAGTCTGGCCACAAGTTGAATCAGACTGCCTCATCTTAAAGAGCATCGTTCACCACAAATGCAGATTTCATTTTTTTTAATTCAATTATTGCTATTATATTATGGATTTGACTGTCCTGCAGTGATTTAATAGACAATGAAAAAAAATGTTTGTTTTAAAAAAGAAAAGCTCATCAATGTTTTTCCAGTAATGAAACCAATTGAAAAATCCTATTTGATGAAACCTGCTTTGTGGCTCTAAGCCACTGCTCGATGGGCACACAAATAAAAGGTCTCTAAATTTCAGAACACAAAATTCTCTTTCAGTCCATCCCTATTCACCCGAGCATCCAAACTGCATTTCCAACCCTTTAACATATCCAGTTTACCACTGCAGTTGGTCATATATTGCGAACACGAGCTCAGTAAATCAGCACTTTGAAAGACAAACAGCACAATACAGTACGTAGCCGAGGGAAGGCTGAAACTTAACTGCGTGCATTAGCAGCTCCCTGCCAAAATATCACATTTCCACACAAATACCAAACTAATCTTATTCTTAATAAGCCTTTAGGACAGTAATATAGCAAAAAGCCATCAGTAGATTCAGTTTGATAGTTTTTTTAAGCATAGGATTTATAGTCAATAATTACAGGATCATACATTTCCTCCACCTATTAAACATTATTGAAATCTGCTAAAGGATACTTGTACATTTACAAGTTCATGCACTTTGTGTCCTTATTCTGAACACAATACATCCATTTTTTTAAATGCATGAATTTGCCATGCATAAGTGGAGAAATATTACACAACCAGGGATATTTTAATATTGCGCGTATGTTTTTATATAAAAATACTACTTTGCTGTGTAAAGGGAACCAAGCAAAATCTGACTTAAAGCAGTTGTGCATACAGTGATTAACATTGGTCAAAGTTGTTCCCAAAGATTGCAAATCAGAAAGCCATCAAACTAAAATCCACTTTGGTTTTGTTCCTATATTAGGGCAAAAAACCTCATTTCATTCCCTCTATTTATTTTTTTAGGATTATATGTGTTGAGGAATAATCAGTCACTACCACAAATTCTGCTTTTATTATTGAAAGACCAGTTATCCTGGTGGATTGCCAAACACAATAGCCAAACTTTTTGTTGAAAGCAGCATATTTCTTGCATCTGATCTTAAAAAAAATGAGTTGCAAGGTTAAAATATATTTTTTTAAAAAACTAAGTTCATTATCCCCACCCCTTCCAAATGGGGAAGAAAATGAAGGTTTTTTTTTGGCCATACCGACAAGACGCATTACTCATTTTTTTCATTCAGTTGCTATTACCATGCAAATAAATTAACTCAGAATACTAGGGCACACAAGTAAAAACGCTTGAAGGTAGAACTATTTAAAAGTCTTTATACAAACATCATACATAATACTTTTCTTCATTTTTACAGGAAAGACTAAGGTGTTCATACGTCAATGATTTCCTCCGCTGTGCCACCACAGCGTAACCTGTAGCGTCCTGTCCGCCACCTTATAGTGGGATCACACAGGGCAGATAAGAATATGTATATTGTCATAGATTCTCGGATAAACCATGCAACAGCATAATCAAGTTTAGAAAAACACAGAGGTCCACCCTGGTGGGAAAGAAAGAGAAAAAAAAGCTATTAATGTGTGGTCATTAGGTTATCAATTAGAATTTTGGTAATTATAGGACTACAAATGTGACTGTCTGGAAAGTAGACAAATGCTAAGAGGTTTGTTATTGAATAAACTGTAGTCAATAATAAAACAAAGCTACCTCAAATGTCTTGAAAATGTTCGAATTGCTCTTATTGACACCATTAATAAACTCCACAAGTGCAAGCTACAGTGCTATGAGCCATAAATTTCTTGTAATAATTCAAAACGTGCTCATATTGCCAGCGATGTGATCAGCTAAGTGAAAACTCAAATTAATTTTAGGAAGTAACAAAAATTTACAGCACTGGATAATAATTCACCCATAATTTTTTTGGTTCAATTGAATTCTTTTGAACAGCACTAGAATAATGGAAAAGTGCCATCCCAATCACTGACATTTTGTAGTTATTCAAAGATTCACTGGGAAAGAAACCCCAATGAACTGGCATTCTCTTTGGTTTACGAGTAGGGCCAATAGAAATTGCGCAAAAAGTTGCCAAAATTTGTGGGATAGTTTGATCCCCTTTTCAGAAATTTGTGGGGAGTTGTTTGGTGTTATTGAAAGGTACATTTTATTGCCAAGCTACATATTTTCACTTTATTGGTAAAATCTAAAGGGGGAGGGGGAGAATGCCCAAAGGGCCTAATGGTCCATTTCCACCGCACACTACATTTGAAGGACTGGAGATCCACCAACACATGGATTTTTATAGGTTGTTTGTAGCAGAGGGTTGTTTGTAGCAGGCTCCTCAGAAAAATTGCAGATGTACTCTTCTATTGGCCCAGGTTAGGAATACGATTTTACTGTCTATGACTCTTTTGGCTAGCTGACATGTGGAAACCCATCATTGTGCTTTTACAGCATTGAAATCACTTGCACATGGAAATTGCAGTATAATACAAGTCATTTGGGTATTAGTATATTTTTAGGAACTTAATTTAATCAAACCCATCGACTGCTGCTAAACTAGTCATTTGACTACATTCAGAGGCTATTCCAGAACAAGATTTTATCCTGAACTACATAAGGGGCAAGAAAAGCAGCATCTATCTAAGTAATAACTATAGCAAAAAAGGGAAAAGGACTCCGTAACTGGATCCCAAGGGGAAGTTTGGTGGTGGGACTTGGCAGAGGTTGGGCACATATGCATCAGAGATGCCTTTGATCTATTTGAAAGCTGTTTTGTGGCTTTCCTCCCTATCCTGTTGCAGGGGCCTCTGTTCTATTGTAGGGCCGGCTGTGGTCTCTTACTCTATCCTAGACACATTTATGCACCCTGAGTCTGGTCTTGTGCGTTTTTGAACACCCATTTCACAATAGATTAATTAATAATTAATAGAAATGTGAGAGCAAGGATCCAGTGAAGATACAGGTTAAATGCTATAAATGGGGAAATGCGTGAAATAAACTGGCTTTAAATAAAAACATAAAAACCCTGAAACTAATGTCCTACATCAATGAGCTGCTGCCTTTGCATACAAATACATAGTCATTAGACATTACAGTAAACCCTGTGAAGCACTGTTGAGAAATCATTCTGACGTAAAAGGTTTTGTACCAGATAAAAAAATTATTACATCGATAATGCTCAATCATTGAAATTGATTACCAATCACTAATTTATCACTACCAGTTACCCAAACACTGTAAATTATGCGTACCTGAATTCCTCGGAGTTGAATGTAATCCGATATAAACCAAGCTAAGCAGTGGCACATAAAAAACACCATAATGTCCCATTTGAAGATATGGTGAACAGCCCATCCTATTATCAAACTTGCGACAAAACACTCAGAGATCGGTTCACATACGATGGTAGCAGGCAGCATATTGATCCGCAATTTTGACCACCTATTGGACAAGAAACTATACAATAAGCTTCCGGCGCACAAACATGTATATTTCTGCTCAATTGTAGTAATCACCCCCACCTAAAGATTGTGTCCCAGGTGCTGCTAGTGCAGCTGTGTATCAACCAATAAGGCTTTTCCTTTGTAGGGTTGGATAGATTTTCCTGCTGATCCTCCTTCTTCCTCCTATCTGGCAGAAGAGATTGAGCACTGTGTGACATTTCATCCAGCAAAAGCTGGTTAACCTCAGAGGGTAGCTAAATTTAAATGTCTTGGAGCTACACTGGATCACTGGATGTGGAATGGTCAGGAGGGGAGGATCCAATTGGTAGGAAAGTGTTAAGTTACCCCATGCCCTAGGACAATTACACTTAACATAGATTTTAGTAAGCAAAATGGAAGTTGGGGGCAGAATATAAAGAAAGTCTTGGATATTGTTGAGGGGTAAGGAGCAAGTAACATTTTGTTTCCTTTTTGGCCACCAGTTTCACAGGCTTGTGAAGAGGGGCATTGGTAGGTCTGTGCTGTCACTGGCCACGGCACCTTCCCACATCTCATTAGTGCACAAGGTCAATGGGCAGTGGAGAGACAGCAGATAGTATTACAATTAGAACATCTGAACTATTAAACTCTGGGTGGTTGTCTTAGAAGCTTGTGAAACCAGTTAAGCTCTTGGTGTCAAATATTTTACTCATTATTTGTAAAGTTCATGCCTTTTGATTCTCAACAGGATTTCGCTGGGATGTCTTGCCAATTTGAATGAATATATTTTGCTATGTCGTCTTAAGACTGAGGGCATTTGTGATGGATGAAGTCTCCCTTCCAGAAAAATGAATATTGCATTTGAACAGATGTTAGCATCTAGGTATCGGGTATGCTACTATAAGTTCAATACCAATCGGTGCAAAGTGTGTTTGGGTCCAATTCCTTCAAGCACTCTCAAAAATACAAGACCAGCAACCTCAAGAATAAAGGCACCCGTGAGATTAATGCTACATCCAATATATGTCAGACTGTGGAAACTGTTCTGGATCAGTTCGTTGTTTTGAGCCCCTGTAATTTTAAAAGCAGCTATCAAATAAATGACTCCTCTCTTGCCAAATTTCAGAATGATGTTTCTAAGAGAAAAACTTGTATGGGCAGCACTAATAAGACGTTGGTGGGCAAAAAATGTTAGAGTTTGATTGCAATTAAATTATAGAATAGACTGGACTATCAAGTTATAAATACTTTACCTGATCATTCGTGACTGGAACAGAGAAATGGAATAGCTCCCCGAATTCTGCATCGCCACTTGACTTGCCATGGCAAATTTCCATCCTCTAAAAATAAAGTGAAATTAAGTATGAGATCATACCCCCTCAAAATCAGTTTGACACACCCTGATCTGTGAACCCTTAACACAACACAAGTGGTTTCTGCACTCATGTTATGTTCGTCGACACTACAACTCTGAAAAAACTTCTGATATATTCATTAGCTGCACACTTAAGTCCTCTGTCAACCTCTTCCCAGTCACATGGTGGAACCATGATACCAGAATCTATGACAGAAGCTCAAAGTCTCTACCCTCATTCAAATCATGTTACACTGAGTAGATTCTGGGAACATTCCCAAGATTTTAAATCCCCAGATTTAAATACGTTCAAGAAAGAGAACAAAACAAATACAAAATTAGAGCAAATGCAACTGGAATAAGGCACATCATAACCTTTGCTCACATTATAGTAATTTTAGCAACCTTATTACAGCAACTGAAAACATGATTAACCATATAATAACTACTTTGCTGACTACAAAATACCCAAAATGGGCAAAACTGGATCGGAAAACCAGATAGACGTGCCAGAGAGCAATGGTACTCCCACTACCTTATGTTGAGGTGATCTCAGTCATTGAATGGTTGGAGTCAACCTGCTCATATCCACATGAGTGAAATAAATTAGATCATTGCATATGGGACAAGGTTAAGCATAAGGGATGCAATGACACCACCCACTCAGTACCTAAATGATGGAGGGTATAAAACGACAGACTGCTGTGAACTCGCTTTTCACCAACAGTGCATACTAACAAAGATTTGACTTTCTCAGACGAAGAAACTGTTTGGCCATTCTTCATCTCACTGAACTTTGTGTTAAACAAGCTTTCCAAACTAACCGGTCTGCTATAGCCTTGGACATGAAGTAATCTTCTGCAATATACTGAGCGAACGCAATAAGCCCTCCAGCCTGGTCCAGTACATCCTTTCTCATTAGACAAGACATTCCAGTTACACATTTGAATCCAGTTACATTGGCCGAGATGTATGTTCTTGGATGTGATGTGCCAAAATACACCTGCAATGTAATGAAATTTAATAAGTTTAGAAATTGGTCCAGTTACAAATTCAAAAGCCTTCTGTGTAAACATTCATGTCTAACCATGTTCCATTATAAATTCAAAGGCTTTCTGTGTAAATATTTTTATATAACCAAGTCTGTAGTTACAAGAGAACAGTAATATTTACACATTTCACCTAATGGTAAAAATAGATATAAACAATTATTATGCCTCTGAGAAGATATCTAGTCAGGTAGAGGCCACAAATGATGTCAACAGTCAGTGAGGCTGGGATTCTTCTTACCCGTCTCCTGACAGGCCTGCAAGCCAAGCAGCAGGAAATGGACTAGTTCTATGAGACGGAAGGTTGTACGGATCTAACTGATCAAACTCTGCCAGTTTCCCCAATGCATACTGTTGATTCTAGACAAACCACACTAAACTCTCAAAGATTATTTAAGCAGGTTGCATGGGGAGAGGCACACTTCATACCAGATAAATGGAAATCACATATGTGGAACTCTTATTAGCTTGGTTTGGAAACAAGCACCGTGATGGGTTTCTGGGAATGTCAGATACCAATAAAGAAAATCTGAATCAACTGCAGTGAGTGCTGGCAATGCAGTCAGCACTTATGCTGCCAATGAGGACCTGATTTTATTTTGTCTCAAGGTGCTGACTCACCAAATTCTTTGGTACCTTGTAAGAGCAGTTGATCTTCACAGGTCAGCCTAAAAAATAGTGCTGGCTAACTATTCATCTGTGGGAATACCCACACTAGGACCATCTGGTCTCACTTGATATACACACAAATGCACTTCCCAGCAGTGGTCACCAGATGTAGTAACAGGTGCAGGTTTCCAGGCTGAATTTAAGCTTTACTGTCTCCCATCTGACAGTAGTTAACAGCAATGTTCAAACTTAGGGTTTTCAGGATTTCTATGACTCAGTCTCACATTAGGTTGAGACGTCAGGGAAAGCTCGCACTTTCAGTCTATAGCCCTGTAGAGAATAGATACTTGCCCAATGCCAAGACAAGAAATAACATGGTTGCTAAGCAACATTGAGGAATGATAAGGATACTGACTGATCCCAGCCCACAAACAAATACAAACAGCTGCTGAGAGTGAGACATACAAACAGATTACGCGCTGGAGCCTCAGATCAACAGGTGAACAGATAAAGCAGATCTCAACAGGATAAAGTGCAGCTATTCAAAGATTCTTAGTCTTTAAGTAAAAGCACAGTATGAATGTGGGTCTCTTTTGAGAAGTCAATTACACAAAACATTTTTAGTACATTAAAATGTTGTGTATTCAAGAATTTTCCTTTCCAGGGACAAACAAAACTTATGTATAGAATTGACAAACTTAAAAATGTTTTGTGCTAATTTAATGTCCAACTTCATAAAAAGGTCAGTTATCCAATTGCTCTGACTTCCATTTTTGTTTAATGTTTTCTTTTATACTAAGTTTTCAGAAAAAAAACATAAATTACATCCACTTTAAAAATTGTGAAACCAAACTTTAATCTTGTTTTTGGTTACAAAATGCAAAAAAAATTATAAAGCTTTTTGCAATGCCTGAAATGTTATGGGTGAGTTTTGTCAGAATTTGATATTCCAGATTTATCTGTGTAGAATGTTTCAGATGGTTTACTACAAATCATATGGTTTGCAATCACCGCACTGGAATGAAGGTGAATATTAGGAATACTTCCTTCATCCTGGTGAAACATTCCTCTTTATACCACACAGTAGTTTCAGGAAAAGAAAACAAAAAGTCACTGCGAAGAAAACAATAACTGTGGCCCATTTCTGTCCAGCTGCTCTTCCATTTTCACTGGTTACACCTGATATTGCGTGGTTCCTGAACCACAAGTGAAACCACAAAGGAGGATGAGAGAAAGAGAAAGGTTGAGGGAAAAATCCATGAAGCCAGGACAAAAAGGCAGGATGATGCTGCCATGTTAATTCAGCACCGTAAATGAAGTGTGGAGCCCAGAATGTGAGCCCACTGGGACAATGTTGAAAGACTACTACCTCACCTCATCATTACAGTAGTTTAAAAGTGTCATTCTCTCAAGGACTTCTAATACATTATTAGTGAAACAAATTTGGCGATTCCAATAATCAGATAGCATCCCTGAACTGGTAAAATAAAACACATTCTTCATATAGAATACTTCTTCAACCTTACCTGTTCTAATGTGGCAGCAAATCCCTGTCTGTCAGCAACATATGGTAATCCATGCACCAGGCCCACTTTCTCAGTCATCATGTTGGCCATGTCAGTCAGCGTGTCTGGATTCACTAAACATTAATTCATAGTGATATTTAAAATTTCATCACATAAACAGGCCTTTAATGCGTTTCATTCTAAACATTCTTCATTTTGGCGGCTACTTTTCCTTCTGTTCTCTCCCACAGCTGCCCACCTCACTGAGAAGTGACATCAAAGTGTTGTCTTACTGAAATAAATCGCTAATTTTTTCCTCATCAATGATATCAGTTGTCTTCTAATAATGCCCATGCAGAGCTCTGTGTTGAGATGGTTCAACACAGACTTGGTTGCATTCATTAATTGCATGCTAGTACTTTACTGTCCTGTACATCTACTCTGCCCAATATTTTCCAGGGACCATTACTAATAATATGAATCCAATAATGTAAGATAGATCACAGACTTTGTGGCTCACCTCGAATCCCACTGTCACAGATCCATACAAATTCGTATTTTGCAATTTCATATCCCGGCATCAAATTATTGATCTTCGGATTAATTCCAACCTTCTTCCCACCTGGAGGTTTCAACATTTCTCTTGGTTAATATCACTCTCGTAAACATCAAGTACTTTTAAAAAACACTTTGTTGCACAGTATCTTTTGTTAGTCCCCTTTACAGACATTGCATTGGCTACAGGATCGGAAAGTATCATATGGCAAGAGAAGTTTTGGAAGACAGTTCTAAAGGACAGCAGTATGATTGCAGAAGAGCTTGAACAGAGATTGATGGGGATGGAATCAAAGCAGTACCTGCGTGAAAAAGGGCAACTAGAATGTTGAGGAATCGTCCATCAAGAAAACCTGTAGAAAGGCCTAATGACTTTTATTTTAAAAAAAAGGAACTTTTTTGTTAATAATAATCCTTGCATTTGATATAGCGCCTTATCACGTCTTCGAGACGTCTCAAAGCACTTCATAGAATATACTGTAAAGTGAGTTGACTACACTTGTGGGTGAAACACAGCAGCCAATTGCACACAGCAGTGTCCCACAAACAGTCGTGGATTGAAGTGTCCAACTTATTATGTTTTTTGAAGGAATTATTACCCTCGGAAAAGCGATCCACCAATTGACTAACAACTGGATTTCAACTTGCTGCTAGGTATACAGAGGCGTGTGGAGTAAGGAAGTTTGCTCAACGTATCGCCCTTCCGGGAATAGAACCCAGGTTTCTCGCTTGCAAGGCGAATGTTTTAACCCCTGAGTTACAGAGAATTAACTTCTAGTTAAGGGAGACTAATATCAACTGTCTTTCGCTCCCTTTGCCATGCATGGCAAGCTTGTTCTCAGCTGTTTGTTGATGTTGTTCTAGAGGTATGCAATCACTAAGAGGGGCTTGAAGGACAGGGACAATGACTTCAATGCTTTGGTGCAACAATTCCAGCTACAAGACAGCAAATAGGAACTCAGCATTTGAGAGAGGAAGGGAGACAAATCCAGACCACAACACACAACACTCATTCTCCAATGTGCTGTGTCAATTCAATATTTCAAAATTCTTCTTTAACTTGAGACCATTACATTTCACTCAACTCTGAATAACTCCTTAGAGCAGAAATAGGTAGTCATTTTAGGTCCTCATACAACACTGAAGGATTGATAATACACTCAAGATGATTCAATTACCCTTTCCTGTCGAAGTACTCCCTTGCAGTTTTATTTCTTGTATCGCTCAACTTGTGTCTAAAAGATTCTGATAATACTGAATAATTAATTGCTTCAATTGTGCACAAATGAACATAGGGTGGAAAGGGGTAAAATAATGTAGAATAACTTGCATTTATATAGCACCCTTCACATAGGATAAGGTCTTGGAGCACTGTACAGTGGTCTGGTTGGACAGCGAGCAAGGGAGAAGGGGAGGTGACCATTGACACAATTGAGGTAGGTTTTCCAATGGGATTTGAAGTTAAAGAGGGGGCGAGGTGGATGGATTGCGGCTGGGAGTTTCAGATATTTAGGACCTAGGGGTAGCATTAAGTCAGTTCTGGTGAAATGCCGATCACAACAAAACATTTAAAAATAAAATTGTCTAAATATCTGGTTGGGTACAGCATTCTGTTATAGATGAAAGTGAGGAAATTACTGCATGGAATGGTTTCTCTATTGCTATGGAGGCAGTGGGGGAGCTGGAAGAGGGAGCATTGACTACAGGGAAGGTAAGGTTGAACAGTGAAGTTGAGTGATTATTCTGGAGCTTTGATTTGGTTGTACTTGCACATTCATGCGTACATTTTCCTCAGATTTATTAAGGGGCCAAGGTTAATGGTCTGTGGAAGATGAACTGAGTGGTGTTTTTTGTGTTCTTCATTCTAGGGTTAACATTAGCTCAACATGCTCTGCAGGCACAGTCCAGGTAGGGAACATCAAAAAAAAACTATAGATTGAAATGAAAATCGATATTTCAAAACTTTACAAGCCCACCATTATGCTTTGTTGTAATATTAGTGCCAATAATGAATTGACTCAATCTGTATATTTAAGACTACTAAACAAAGCCACAATTTTGATATGTAATTTGAGCCCTTTCTTTCAAAGGCACTAATCCCTGTGAAATCACATTTTGTTTGATCGATGCATACTTGGGTTGATCTAAAAAGGTGACACAGCCATGGCAAAGAACATTGTCCAAAAGAGATTTTAAACAGAGTGCTGAAGAAACTGACTCAGGCGAATAGCCCAAATTTGTGAGGGAACTAAATTACAATAGATCTGCTATTAACCTAGAATATTTCATCAATGTTGTCAATTTGGGCTCTACATAATAATTCTAACTAAAAAAAACTTTAAAATCAGTTTACAGGAAAAGGATACCAGCAATCACCATTTAATCTCTTAGAATATTTTACAAAAAGATTGTAGTAAAATGAAATCAATAGCTACTTAGACAGGAACAAAGCACAATTAACATTCATTACATTTCAATACCAAAGTTGAAACATTGCAGCAATGTGATAATGTTTCTTTATCGTGTAGTTGCACTGTGGACTCCAATCACTTTCGTCCTAAAACGATCAACTTCGAAGTCATCATGTTACCACTGCCATTACTTCCTGCATGCGCAGCAAATGGGAAGTGAACGTTGTCAGTTACTTGGTGATCTGGAAGCCGAACATCTTTTCTTTTAATGTGGGAACCAGCTGGTTCACCAAATGTGTGGGTGAATAAACACCAGCACGGGCTAGCTGGGCCAAACGGCTCATTCCTATCTTGTTTCATTCTAATTAGTTATAATGTGAGATGGGATTTTATGGATCCCAATCACCATGTTATAAACAAGGATCCAATGAATGGAGGCTTAATTTGCAGTCTAAATTAAGAGATTTCTTAAATATTGAATAGGAATTGCACTGATTTCTTGATAACAGGATACATCCCTCCTGAAACCAGGAGTGGAGTCCTGTAGCTCAGTGGTTAGAGCACTCGCTTTGCAAGCAAGAGACCCGAGTTCAATTCCAGGCAGAGCGAAACCTTGGGCAAGTTTCCTTACTCCACAGAGAGCCTAATAATAAACCCTCCAATAACCAAAAACAATAATAAATTGGTCATTTTCAATCTACGACTGTTTGTGGGACATTGCTGTGCGCAATTGGCTGCCACGTTCGCCCACAAATATACAGTCAATTCACTTTACAGTGTGTTCTGTGAAGCGCTTTGGGACGTCCTCCCAACGTGAAAAGCGCTATATCAAATGCAAGGATTATTATTATTATTATCACTTAACAAACCACCAACAATACATATCAACAAATGTTTCTTTCCTCTTTCCCCCACCCGGTCACTTGCAGGGTACCCCAAGGCTCTATCCTTGCCCCCCTTCTTTTCCTGAACTACATGCACCCTCTCGGTGATGTCATCCACAGACATGGGGTCAACTTCCCCATGTATGCGGATGACACCCAAATCTACTTCTCCCCCTCCAGCTGCGACTCCCAGTCCACTGATGTCCTGTCAGCTTGTTTGCCAGACATCAAGGCCTGGATGAGCACAAATTTCCTGCAGCTGAATGTCGGCAAAAGTGAAGCCATGCTCTTTGGATCCTGTCAACGTCTTCTCTTCTGCGGGTTTAAACACCTAAACCTCCCTGGCTCGCTCTCAGACTCACTGAACTCATGTGCAGCTTAGGCCTCAGGTTCGATCCCCAGCTTTCATTTCTACCCCACATCCGTTCCCTGACCAGGACCACTTCTTTCTACCTCCATCACATTGACCACCTCCATCCATACCTTACAACCAAAGCAGCCGAAACCCTCGTCCACGCCTTAGTCACGTCCCGGCTGGGCTATTTCAATGCCCTCCTTGCTGGTCTCCCCAGCTCCAACGTACACAAAATTCAACTAATTCAAAACTCCGCTGCCAGGATACTCACCTGCACAAAACTCTGTACCCCTGTCCGATCAGTCCCTGCCAGGTTCCCCACTGGCTCCCAATCACCAAACGGATCGATTTTAAGATCCTCTCACTCGTTTTCAAATCCCTACAAGCCCGCACATCTATCTACGTATCTGATTTGCTTACCCCCCACTTCCCCATCGGCTGGCTCCGGCCTCCTGTTTGTCCCTTGTCCTCTCAGTTCTACCAATAGAGGCCGTGCCTTTTGCCACTACACCCCGAAACTGTGAAACTTTCTCTCTCAATGCCTCCGCCTTGCCCCCTCCCCACTTTCAAATCATGTATAAAGATCTTCCTTTTTGATTGTGCCTCCCCCCTCCCTCTGGCTTGAGGTCAGACTTCACCACTGTTAAGTGGATGCAACCTCATGTGAAGGGCTCTAAATAAATGCAAGTTGTTGTTGTATCAAAGCCAAAGACCTTAAACTTAACCTTCTGGTTCCCAGATTTTGATTAGCGGGATCAGATTTATTAGTATTTGGATGAATCCCCAACCAGGCTTCCGGACATCGCCAATGAGAACATGGGGAACATTGAGTAGAGACGTGTGTCCTGCCTCCAGAGCCTCTACACAATTCATATTTGATGCTTAAGGAATCTTAATTTATAGATCAAATAATACCTCAATGGATTTGACAATATTTCCTTCCAAATTAACCATTTGACTTTTAACTTCCTAATTTGAAAATGATTACAAATATCTACACAAAAGTGAACCACAAATCTATTTGTTTGAAAAAAACAAGTTTGAAGAGTGCTGCTAGTGATAAATCATGTAAAATGTTTACTAAAGTTAGGAAAGAGCAACTTCCAGCCAATTTAACTATGAGAAAAAGATTATAATCTTGAAATCTGCTTACCAACAAACAATTTGGCATCCACATTTGGATATTTGCCCAGAAGTTTTTTACAGACATCGATTGCAGGATCATCGTGGTCTTGAACACAAAGGAGGATTTCATACTGGTGATGGTGGGGAAGGAAAGAAAAGGTCAGAATCATGCGATGGGTTACAGGAAAAGCATGGTGCCGATCTAAAACTACTAGGTTCACTAAGGTTAAACTTTTCAATGTTGTTGTTCAAAAAAAAAACCACCTCAGATGTAGAATAGTGGTTTTCCATCTTCCTTGTCTTCCATTATCTTCTATTTCTCACACAGGAACACCCATCCTCATCTCAGCTACCCAAAATATTCAGATTGAGGGAGAACAAAATCCCTAAAGGACAAGTTACCCACAAAAAACAACCTTAACTTAGATGCAACATTAGCAGAAACCTGGATGTATATGCTTGGTTGTCCATCAGAGAAAAATAGATTTCTTCAGTTCTACTATATAGAAAAGTTAGAAACAAAAAAATTACACTAAAGGGATAACAATGTGGTGTTCACTATCTTGTTTTCTCTGCTTATGTCACATTTAACCGAGAAATGTTTGAACACTGTTTGCCTTGGTATGCAAAAATAAAAATTCCACCTTGGTCTGGATTTACTCCATTTATCTAGCAATTCTTTAGCAAACTCTTAAAGTCCACCTTAATTTTTACACTGTTTTTCTTCTACTTTTTTTAAGAACTATGAAAATTAACTACAGATAAGACTGACTTCAGCGATATTCCAAATTATGGATGCTCTCAAATGCTGCACAGAGTAGATTTGGACACAGAAAGGTCTCCCCAAAGGCGAGCACATCAATTAGCTCATAATGTACCAACCATCAGTAGGTGAGCACACGGAGCTAGGCATTTACAAACAAATCAAGTGGGAAGGCAACTTGACAGTTAATGAGTTGCCAGATTTTATAAATAGGGGCACAGAATACAAAATCAAAGAGGTAATTTGAAACCTCTAAGAGTAATTGGTCAGGGGGCAGTTCGAGTATTTTGTCCAGTTTCAGGTGGCCCACTTTAGATGTCAAGGTCACAGGGAAAATACAGGGAAGATTAAGTAGCATGATACCAGGGATGGAAGGATTTACTTGTTAGAGACTAAAGAAACACAGGACAGTCAACATCTGCACCAATAGGCACTGCTGGTACAAACTGAACCAGAGTTTAGTCTAAGGATCCCAAAGATTTATACATCGGGTGGGAGAAGTTAACTACTTCAATGAAATTATATTTTAAACCTCTGCATGCTCACTGCAATTTCTTTGTACTCAAAAGTGGTAGCACACAAAAATGCAATACTAGCGTCTTTTCTGGTTTCCTTTTTCCTGGGACTGGAGCTCAAGCAGCAACACATGAAACTAAAAGTCAACTATTTAAAAATATCCCCATTTGCTGTACTGCAAAATAAACCTGCTGCGCAATGACATGGTGGGCTGCGTGGCTACATTTTCCCCCATTTTGCTGAGGTTACAATCTCTGCTACACTCGCGGTGGAGATCAGCCGTTTCCGTAGAGGGAGGGGTGGAAAAGCAGCAGTCATTTTCTAGCCAGCTCAGAGCAGTATGGTCACCCACCCACTTTTCTGATATCAGTTAAATGAAGAGGAGGTTAAATGTCAACTTCCTCACACTTGTGTTCAAATCCCTTCGTTCTCTGGCACCTCCCAACCTCTCTGACCTCCTCACTCCCCAATCTACTCGACTGGCACTGGCCTCCTGCTCGTTGATTGCACCCTCCGCCCCACCATCGGAGGTCGCGCTTTCAGCCACTACGCCCTTAAACTCTGGGACACTCCCTCAATCCCTCCGCCTTGCCCCCTCTCTCCTCTTTTTCCAAGTCCTGCCTGAACTGGGCTCTGCCACTATTAAGTGCTCTGAGACGCTACCCTGCATGAAGAGCGCTATATAACTGCAAGTTGTTGTTGATGAGAGACAAGGATAAAGATTACCCTTTATATCAAAATAAGTTTTAAAGATTGTGTGCAGGAAACATTCCATGAAATTGAACCTTATAAATATTCCAATACAGTCAGGTTTTTTTTCAGTGGAATCAATCTGTGGAAACCACACATAGTATTATATTTTCTATTTCCGTCAAATCATTCTGTGGCGACGTTCCTTTCCTAAATGTATATGTTTGAGTTTTTTAAATTCAGAAATACATACGAGGTAAAAATAAATCATAGCAAATGCAAATTAGGCAATCGTTATTTAATTAATGTCAGTCTATATTGATGTGCACAAAACTTGATATGGACAATAATAATCCTTCCATTTAATATAACACCTTATGTCATCCAAACATCTTAAAAGCAATTCAGTAAATTATCTATAAATACGTCAATAAAGTGCCTTATTTACAGCAAATTGACTATAAAGTTTGCTTTTGTAGGCAAACATGGCAGCCAATTTGTGCACAGCAATATTCCACAATAGCCATGAAGTGAATGACCAATTTTATCTGAGGGATTGTTTGCTATGACACCAGGAGAAACTTCCTTCTTTTTGAATAAGTGTCATGGAATCTTAAATATCTATCTGAACAGGCAAATGGTACTTCAGTTTAACGTTTCATCCAAAGGACAGCACCTAAAACAATGAAGTGCATCCCCAACTGGACTATCAAGAAGGGATGGGAGCTCAAAGTTCCAATATTGGGTTTGAACACACAACTCAGGCATATGGTTTGCATGATCATTTTTCTCAAAGCAATCAGATAAGAAATCCAGTCAACTCAGAGAACCAAGATAAGGCAAGATTAAAGCAAGCACTGCTCCATAGTATGTAAATATTTGCCTAATTAAATTCTGCTCTTTCATCTCTGGAATTCTGTAAATTCACCTCACATTGAATTGCTCCTCGTCTGCCAATACTGCTTGAAATGTGCTTGGGCAATCTCAGTTGAGCAACTATTCAAAATTGCACTGGCTGACAATCTCAACTGAAGAGACGCCATAGCTGACGTGGGAGCCCTTGCTCTTAACAACCTACAACTAATACTCTTCAGAATCAGGTAAGCCAAAAGCACCTGCTAGAGAGAGGGTGTACATTCCATTCCAGACACAGGGAGATTTCCAGGTTTAGATGGCATGCATATTTGAAACTCTCACTCTGGTTGTGATACTCTTAAGCACAGAGCTGAGTTTCCACAGGAGTCAAATACATGACTAATCAGAAAAAATGTATGGATCACCATCAAGCATCACCAGAATGAATGATTCTAAGGGGAGCCACTGGATTCAATTCACAAACCATGATGAAGCAATAAAGTGGATCAGAGTAATGACCGCTTCAATGGTACCAAGCATCAAGAAACTTATCATCCTGTCTATCAACCCATCTTGTGCTCTCATTGCACCATCCTACCGACAGGATGGTCCAATGGGAGCACGAGGTGGACTGATCCAAATGGGAGCACATACTTACTGTAATCATTAAAAGTTGTGACAACTATAAAAAGTAGTGCTGTATGTCAAAAGTTGAGGTTTCCACAACAAAATTGTGGCCCATAATTTTCTTACCCATGACACTGCACAAAAATATAAGCCAATAATCCCCAATATGAACTCCTAGCATACCTTTTCATGGTGATTGTTGGGGAGGGGAAAAATAATTCCACGAATAGCTTGTACATACCTTAGGGTAATCAAGTTCAAAGAAGGTTTCCAAATTGTTTATGAGGTTTGGATCCACTCCTTTCAGCGGTTTAAGCAGGGAAACACCAGGTAGCTTACTGTAAGGCTGTTTGTCTGTCGTCTTCTTGTTTAGATGAAGGCGTCTAATAGGAAGAAATAAACATCACCAGTTACATTTTTCAGCAGGACTTTAAAAATGAACAGGTACTTACTATGCCAGCATTTTAACATGCCAAGTTTCATTCTGATGTAAACATAGATTTGTAAACACAGTGCTTTAGTTTTTATACAACAGTTTTACAGCACAGTCATCTGAACTATCAAAGGCATTCCCATGAAGCTTCTGTGAAAGTTGGATTTTAATTCACTTGCATCTTGATTTTTTTCGAAAGAATTATAGAGACAAACTCAAGAGCTTTCACACCATTATGAAGCAATACATTTTGTCAAATTCAATAGATCATAAATCAGCAGAGAAGGAAGGGGATGTAAAAATAAATACAATGCCATTAGACAGAGTAAACATACATTAAAAGACAATCTTTAGGTGGGGGGGGGGGGGGGGAACCTCTAGTGCAGTACTGCACAAGATGCCATTTTAAGGTTTAAATCCGCCACTCAAACCACCTGCATCTCCTACCGCCCCTGGAAAAAAATCTCCCCACAATTCCTCTCTGCTTCCCTGGAGTCATCTGAACTCCTCCCCTCTAGCCTACACCCCACACTAATTTATCCTCCTCGCTCACTCTCCTCCACAACTCCCTCTCCACCACTCTTGATGCCCTTGCTCCACTCACCTCCCGAACTGCCTCCTACTCACTAACCTCACCCTAGTACACCAGCCACATCCGCTCCTTAAAGGGTCAGGTGCGGGCCGCCGAACACACCTGGCTCAAATCTGATCTAGCGGGCCACCGGACCACATCAAAATGTACCGCTCAGCCCTCGCCTCCACCAAATCGTCCAACTCCAAGATAATCTTGGAGGCGAAGGACAACCCCAGGCTCCTATTCTCCATCACCAACCGGCTCCTCTGTCCACCCTCCTACGCCTCGCCCATTCTCTACTCAAACTCTGACTATGAGGAGATGCTGGATTTTCTCGAGTCCAAAATCCATTCAGCTGTCTCCGCCTTCTCAACCACCACTCTCTCCCCATCTTCCCACCACACTACAACCCCTACCCATCCCTCCACATCTTCAAACTTGTCTACCCCTCCTCTCCCATCACCACCATACCTAGCATGAAACACACCACCCTTCTCCTTACCTCCCAGCTGCACCTTCTCGCCCCTCTGCTCTCCAACACCATCAACCTCTCCCTATCATCCGGCACCATCCCCATGCTTCTAAAAACAGCTATGATCATCCCCATCCAGAAAAAGCCTTCCCTGGACCCATCCCTGTTTTCTAACTACCGGCCCATTGCCAATCTCCCTTTTCTTTCCAAGGTTCTTGAAGAGTCATTGCTTCCCTGCTTCGTTCCTTCCTCACTTACCACTCCCTTCATGAGCGCCTCCAATCAGATTTTGGTTCTGTGAGCACGGTCAAGACTGCTTTTGTCAAGGTGACAAACGACATCCTGCCCATTGGTCAAAACACAAAATACTGCAGATGCTGGAATCTGAAACAAAAACAGAGAGAGAGCTGAGAAAACTCAGCAGGTTAGGCAGCACCTATGAAGAAAGGAAAGTGAGTCAACATTTTGGGTCCACAACCCTTCGTCAGAACTAGGTCGTGGACCCAAAACGTTGACTCACTTTCCTTTCTCCAAAGATGCTGTCTGACCTGCTGAGTTTTCCCAGCTCTCTCTGTTTTTGTGCCTGCCCATTGGTGACCAGGACTCACTCTGTCTCCTCGTCCTCTCTGCTGCCTTCGATACCATGGACCACTCCATTCTCCTCCACTACCTCTCCTCTCACTTCAACCTTCAAGGTTCTGTCCTTGAATGGTTCAGGCCTTATCTCTCACATCATCTCCAATTTGTCTCCGCCAACGGTTTCTCTTGCAGCCCCCGCTAGGTCTCGTACGGTGTTCCTGAGGGCTCTGCCCTCGATCCCCTCCTCTTCAACCTCTACATGCTAAACCTTGGCGACATCATCCACAGAAATGGGGTCAACTTCCACATGTACTTGGATGACACTCAACTCTATCTCTCTGCCTTCCACCCTCAATTTCAGGACAACTGATGTCCTGAGAAACTGTCTGTCTGACATCAAGTCCTGGATGAGAGGCAACTTTCTATTGCTGAATGTCAGCAAGACCGCGGCTCTCCTGATTGACTCGCGCCAGCACCTTCGCACCTCAGGCACCGGCAGTATCAGCATCCACGGTTGCACATTCCACCTCACCAAGCAGCCAGGAACCTGGGCATTTTGTTCGACCCTCAACTGTCCTTTCTCCCCTAAATCCGTGCCATGACTGTGCTCTGCCTTCCCCCACCTCCGCAACATTGTCCAACTCCACCACTGCCTCACCCTCAAGTTGTCGAAACCCTCATACACACAATCATCACCTCAAGGCTCGACTGGAAATTCCCTCCTTGTTGGCTTCCCCAACTCTTTCCTCCACAAGCTGCAGGTCATCCAGATCTTTGCAGCCTGTGTCCTCTTCCGCAGGCTCCACAACCCTATCACCCCCATCCTCGCCCAGCTCCATTGTCTCCCCATGACTGAGAGATATAAAGCCCTCTGTGGCCTTGCTCCTCCCTATCTCTGTGATCTCCCCCTATCAACCTGTCTGCCCCCTACGCTCAGCGGGTTCCAGCCTGCTTCACGTCCCCCACCATTGGCGGACGGGCCTTCAGCCTCTCTGCCCCCACCCTCTGGAACTCCATCCCACAGTCCCCCCACCTCACCCCTTTCCTTGCCTCTTTCAAGACCCATCTCAAGACCCTCCTCTTTCAGCGCGCCTTTGGTCACCCTCCCCCCAATCCTCCTGATTCCAACCACCAGCTTGGGCGCAGATCCCTGACAATCCAGAATCTTGGGATGTCCTCCTGATATGAAAGGTGCTATACAAATATAATTTGTTATTGTTGTTGTTGCCTTGCCTTCCTGCCCATCTTCAGATCACATCTGAAGACCTTCCTATTTGACTGTGCCAACATTCATCTCCCCTTTCTCCCCAGCTCGGTATCAAGCTCGTCCATTGTCAAGCGTTCCTGGACGCTACCACATGAAGGGCGCTGTATAAATGCAAGTTCCTGTTGTTGACTTTGCCCTTGACAAGTTACTGAATACATTAGGTTGATTCAGTTCAGAATTAAAGGCTTTCAGTTTATGCAGTATATTTGTAAACAAAACCTAGCTTAATGATTTACAGTTGACTTAAAATGTTCAGTCTTTAACAGTAGCCTATTTGTTCCTGTAGTAAAACATGGACTGCAATTAAAATGTCCAGCATTACCCAAAAGGGTAGTGGAAGCCGATTCAATAACAACTTTTAAGAGAGAAGTAGATCGGTAATTGGGGAGGACAGGATTGCAGGGCTATGGAAAGAAAGCGGCCAGTGGGATTAAGTTGGATTGCTCTTTTAGGAGCCGGCGCAGACGCAATGGGCCGAATGGCCTCTTTCTGTGCTGTATGATTCTATGATCTTCCTCCTAGATATTGGGCTGCCAGATAGTGGGCTATCTGCGCGACCAGGAGAGTGGCTGTTCACACTGCTAAATAGGGAGCCATGTGGTTGATTGACAGAANGAGAGAGAGAGAGAGATGAGGAGATAGAAAGAGAGGAGAGTGAGAGGATGGGGAAAGAGAGAGAGATTACGATATGGGAGAAGAGAGAGTATGATTGACAGGGAGAGAGAAAGAGAGAGGAAAGAGAAAGAAAGAGGAGAGAGAGGGTAATTGAGAGAGAGAGAGAGAAGAGAAAGAATGTTTGAGAGAGGGAAAGAATAATTGGGAGGGAAGAGAAAGAGATTAACAGAGGAGGAGAGAGTAATTGACAGAGAGTGAGCATGAAGGAGAGGGGGAGAGAAGAGTAAGTGAGAGAGAGAGAGCAAAGACAGCAGGCGGGGGGGCGAGGAGGGAGGGAATGAGGAAAGCGTTTCGTGGTTCACTGTCAGGACAGATGATCGGAGCCTTCCTCGGCCACTGTGCGGAGGATCGAGGACAAACACTGAGTGACGTATCATGTGGTTTCCTCATAGCAAGCTGAGAAATGTTTGAAGCTGCCCACCCTCTGCTCCCTGGACTCCCATATCCCTCTCCTCACTGACTCCAAATCTACCACCATCTTCTACCGCCCGTAGAAGAAGATCTCCCCGCAGTCCTTCTCTGCTGCCCTGGAGTCCTCTGAACTCCTCCCGCTCTGGCCCACCTCTTGCACCAACCCACTTGCTGCGCTTACTTTTCTCCACAGCACCCTCTCCACCACACTCGACGCCCTTTCCCCCCTCACCTCCCGAACTGCCTCCTATTCCCAATCGTCACCCTGGTTCACCAGCCACCTCCGCTCGCTTAAGGGCCAGGTGTAGGCTGCCCAACGCACTTGGTTTAAATCCGGCCTAACGGTCCAACCGCCACAACTGGCTGGACCTCATCAAAACCTACCGCTCCACTCTCGCCTCAGCCAAATCATCCTTCTACTCCAGGTTAATCCTGGAGGCGAAGGGCAACCCCAGGCTTCTCCACCACCAACTGGCTCCTCCGCGCTCCCCGCCACACCTCGCAGATTCTTTCCTCTGACTTTCACTACGAGAAAATGCTGGACTTCCCCAAACCAAAATTGAGGGAATTTGCTCAACTGCCACCGCCCTCCCAACTTCCAACCCCTCCCTACTCCCACTCCACACTCCGACAATTACCCATCCCTCCTTCCACACCTTTGAACCTGTCAACTCCTCCTCCGTCTTCACTACCATATTCTCCATGAAGCTCACCACCTGCTCCCTGGATCCCATCCCCACACCTATCCTTAAATCTCAGCTCCATCTCCTTGTCCCACTACTCGCCGACATCATCAACCTCTCCCTGTCATCTGGTACTGTTCTTTTCCCCCTCAAAACAGCCACTATCACCCCCACCTTGAAGAAACCTTTCCTCGACCCATCACAGCTATCCAGCTACCGGCCCATCTCAAACCTCCCTTTCCTATCCAAGGTCCTTGAGAGAGCTGTTGCCTCCCAACTTCGCTCTTTCCTCTCCTCCCACTCCCTCCATGAACCCCTCCAATCAGGTTTCTGTGCTGCCCACAACACGGAAACTGCTTTGGTCAAGGTCACAAAGGACATCCTGACCATGTATGACCAGGGCCCCCTCTGTCTCCTTGTCTCTCCACTACTTTGACCCCATGGACCACTCAATCCTCCTCCATCGCCTCTCCTCACACCTCAACCTTCAAGGTTCTGTCCTTGACTGGTTCAGGTCCTACCTTTCACACCGTCTCCACTTCGTCGCAGCAAACGGCTTCTCAACCAGCCCCCGCACTGTCTCGTGCGGTGTTCCTCAGGGCTCTGTCCTCGGTCCCCTCCTCTTCACCCTCTACATGCTCCCCCTTGGTGACATCATCCACAGATATGGGGTAAATTTCCACATGTATGTGGATGACACCCAACTCTATCTCTCTGCCTCCACCCTCAACTCTGGGGACTACTGGCGTCCTGACTGACTGCCTGTCCGATATCAAGCCCTGGACGAGGGACAACTTTCTCCAACTCAACGTCCACAAGATCGAGGCCTTCCTAATTGGCTCATGCCAGCACCTACACACGTCAGGCACTGGCAATAGCCTCCATGGCTGCACACTCAACCTCACTAAGCCAGTCAGGAACCTGTTTGACCCTGAACTGTCCTTTCTCCCCCACATCTGCGCCATGACCGGCACTGCCCACCACCACCCCCGCAACATTGCCAGACTCCGCCACTGCCTCACCCCTCAGGCTGCCGAAACCCTCACCCACATATTCATCACATCATGGCTCGATTATGGAAACTCCCTCCTCATCGGCTTACCAACCTGCCCGCTCCCTCCATTCAGCGGGCTCCGGCCTGCTCCATGTCTCCCCCCCGACCATCAATGGCCGGGCTTTCAGCCTCTTTACCCCCACACTCTGGAACTCCATCACTTCGCCTCACTTCCTCCCTTGCCTCCTTCAAGGCCAGTCTCAAGACCCTTCTCTTCGATCGTGCCTTTGGTTGCTCTCCCACCTCTCTGCCTTCCCTCACCCCTACAGAGAGTGAAGGGATTTGAACACAAGTTTGAGGATCATGAAGTCGATCCGTTTAGTGATGGGAAACCTGACCAGAACTGGTGGGTATGGATGATATGAGTTCTGACGAAGGGTCGTGGACCTGAAACGTTGACTCACTTTCCTTTCTCCATAAATGCTGCCTGACCTGCTGAATGTTCCCGGCGACTTCTGTTTTTGTAATAAAATGGATGACTAGTCTCAAAGTAATTTTTTAAAAAATATCCCACTTGCAAGATTGTCTTTTGAAGATAGCGGTGTCCTTAGGATATCCTGGAAGATGCAATTCAATACTTTCAAATATTGTGCATTGTTTAAGTCTCATAGATTTGTAGTTACAACAGGGCTCTCCAGAGAAAAAATTAAGTAGTGTGAGGTAGATGTGACAGCTCTCAAATCCATTTGTTTACAACAATAACTTGCATTTATGTTCCTCACCTAGTTTTGCAATTGTAGGAAGCTCCCCACAGTGACCGCAGTCACAAGATTTCAACAACTTAGAAAGTCTGACTTTATAAAGAACAGCAATGGTGAGACCATGATGGAAGATGGATGAGCTGTCAAGTGCCACCAGATCCCTTTACACCACAAATCCCAGGTGACCGCCTAGATTCCTTTACCAAAGGAGAATGGAGGTGCAGCAAAGGCTTTCAGTTGGTTTGAAAACTTTTCTATACAATAGTGGTTTAGTTTTCAAATTTTGAAATGTTATCACGTTTACACCAGAACTCTAATTATTTACAATCGCCAGCAGATAAATAACCTGAGGGGCAATGCTGTTAAAATTTAAACTGCATTTCTTGCATGCTGCAGCCAAACCTGACATCATTCATATTACGATCCATTTGTAAAAGGGTTAATGAAGGCATTGGTTCCAATAGCATATATGTGTCTATATAAATAAAATATACACCCATACATATATATAAAAAGGTAATTCTTATCAAGCTATGCAGGCATAAGTAATTCTAAAAGTTTAACATTTAATAAATAGGTTAAATACACGGACACATCAGTTGCACTCGACACTGTTACACAGTAAACGAAAAACAGCTTTGTAATAAGTCACGTGGTTCTTCAAAATAGTGATTGGAAGATTCGAGGTAAAACATTCAGTCATTTCTTGACTTCAAATCATCTACCTTTTACTAAACTACAGAATTTGCAAACATGATTAAAACAAATTTCACAAATACTGCAGTATCCACAAGTAAAGAGTTACTTATATCTCCCACAAAATACATAGTTACTACACCTTACAGTAAATCCTGTGAAGTGCTTTGTGACAATCTCCTGATGTGAAAGGCACTATACCAAATGTAAAGATTATAATAATGAATCACCACATTATTGGGTTTCATTACTTACATCTAATATTGTCTTGTGATCCTGGTATAAATGGCTTAAAGATGCAATGTTCATTTTCTTTGTGCAACAAGATGCACAAATCAACGAGAGAAAGCAAGGTTGTCATTTACAATTAAAATTGAGGCGTAAATCAGTAACCTTTCTAAATCAATTGTTTTGTAGTCAGTGTAAGGACCAAGAAGCAAGAATAAAATAAAAAAAAGAATGATTATTAAAACCATCAGTGTGTAAAAAAAAACTGGAATGGGGGAAGATTTTGAAAATGAGATCCGATCACTGAATATCCACTACTCAACTTCCACATTGCGAGTGCATTGCAGGGCTTCGACTATGCAGAGCATAATAGCCACAATCATTACCTTCACAAGCTGCAATGAAACATTTCCTCCCAGGGGAGATGTTGCAGCTTTGCAGACTCATACCTTGCTCTCAGTACAAGATCAAATCATTTGAATTTTACAATTATTTTAAGTATTTTACTGTTGAATGATTTAGATTATGTAAACCTTCTGCTGAAAATGGTACACTGCTAAAACAAAAACAAGCATCTACAAAAAGGAAGATTAAGGGATTTTTGCTGTTCCTTTTACTACTGTAAACTTGACATGAAGTAACTTTTCTTTTCTCAACAGACTTTGACTAACTCCAGAAATGACTCAAAATTGTTGACCTTACAGTTCTACTAAGAACGTTATTAGCATTTTTCTTCTCTCCTCTGGTAACTGCAGCACTCCCCACTCCCCTCCCGCCACCCTTCCCCTTTTATTATGCTGACCTGGATTAAAATAGGAATGATTCATAAAAATAGAAGAGTGGAGAGAAAAATTACAATAAATATTCACAAGATACCGGTTCAAACAAAGTAGTTCTATCAACATATTTTATCCTTCCACATTACCCACGCTACCGTCTTCCCATTATGGCATCAAGCGGTTTCTTAAAAGTCCAATATTATAATCTCAACCACCCACCATGATCACTTACTCCAGTAGTTAATCTATACTAATAAACACAAAATGTCTTTGTGTCTGTCTCTGTGCCTGTCTATGTATGTGTCCGCTAAGAACGCAATAACTTATTGATGTAGAGACATGATTTATACCTCATCGGAAAGGTCTGGTATGGGCGAGTTATGGGCATCTTTAGGGGGGAATCTCCTTTTGTTGATGATCTATGACCTAAACAGCTCATCAGACATGTATTGCAGTTTTGCTTAAGGTGTACACACAGTGGTTATATCATGTTAAATGGTTTGTGAATAGCATCACTGAAATCTACATTCCATATTGGATCCCTTGGTTGCAAGCGTAGCTGCAATGGGTACAGCTAGTTATCTTATAAAGAAATAAAGAACTTATTTGCGTCTGTCCTGAAATTGCCCTTCAAAACCCTGAACCTATGCTCTCTTGTCTTACTGACTTGGTATACCTGAAACTAATATTGTATATTGTTCCAAATTTACTCTTTCAACCCATTTAGGATCTTAAATACCTTGATAACATGCCCTCCGAGATGTCTCTTTTCAAGCCTGAAGAGCTTTTGCTTATTTAGCTGTTTTAGTGTATTTAGCTGAACAGGCTCAAGATTAGAACTGTACCCAGTACTGCAAGAGTACATGTAAAAAATTTGTTCTATGTGTAACATTAATTTGTGCTCAGAATTATACGAAGAGGGTTCAGGATTAATTTAATACAAATTCTTGAATATGTCTTTACAGCTTTGTCAATTAAATCTAATTTTTTCTCATCATCTTCTAAATCTCATTAAACATCCACACAGCCCAGTTTCCTCTTTTTGTGCCAAACATTTAATTACTCAACTGTATAAAGCCCTAGTTTGTTAATCATTGTTCCTTCAAATTTTATTCTGTTCATTCCATGCACCAAAAACATTGGTCACAATTGGCTGACCCGTTTTGCATACAAAATACACAGTCACTTCACAGCATATTCTGTGAAGCGCTTTGAGACATCTCAACGTGATAAGGCACTATATCAAATGTAAGGATTATTAGCATTATATGAATATATATTTATTTTGTGGAAACCATTCTGACTGCTCCCTCCACTTGGCCTGTTCCATGTCCTCCGCCCTCCCCACACCACTAAAGGCATACGGCCTTCAGCTTTTCTGCCCCCATCTCTAGAACCCCATCCCCGAATCCCTCCACATCACCCCCTCCCTCGTCTTCTTCAATGCTTGTCTCAAGACTTTCCTTTCGGCCACACTCCCACCCCCCTACCCTCAAATCTCTCGATTCCAACCTCCAGGTCGGGTGCAAAGCCTTAAACTGTCCATCTTGGAATGTCCTTCCAACGTGAAAGGCGTTACATGAATGTAATTTGTTATTGTATTACAGACAAAATAATAAGGCCATTGAAACTACATATTTACAACAATTTCACTTGTAGTGCAGCCAGACAATTCTTCCTTGGAATTATTTCACCTCTGTCACATTTTGTGACATTGCCAGATTACTAAGATTATGTATGTTTCTCATACCTAATTTTTAAATTCAGACGATACAAACACATATTGCTTTAGACCACTAAGAAAAGCCTTATTAGAAAATGGTTGTGGCACAGAGACCTAGGTCTCTCAATTACTGGACAGGATATATCATTAATTATAACATCAGTATTTTGGAACTCCAAATGATGAATACACATCTGGAATTAAACTGGGAACAGTTTAATACCAATATTCCAAGTTAATGAAATAGAATATTTCTTTATTTCAATGTGAAACGTGTTGTAATACATTGGAATAGAAAAGGGTGGAATTTCACAATAACTTGCAGGTATATAGCATCCTTCACACAGGAGTGTCTCAGAGCACAACCACGTGCAATCATCAGAATAGCTAAAACAGAGAGGAAAATGTATTGAGTGAAACCCCACCCAATTAAAATGCACTGTTCAATAGACAGCAAATAGAAACCCAGCTTGATTCACTTAAATGGGGCAACCTAAATGGATTCTATAAATCCTCACTGATTTGTGGAAACCACTAGCAGGGTACAATTTGCTCTTCTGAGGTTCAAGACACACGTCTGTTGCAATATTTGCATGATGTTTTAGTCTGAGTTCACTTTATCACCTTGCACACAAAAAGTCGCTGCAACTCAGTCGTGGAGGTAACTGAATTTACCATTGGCTTGTTTATCATGCATCTGTAGGGAGATGAAGAGTGGATCTCAGGGAGAGGAAATAGACTCCCTGTAGAGCAATCAAACAACAGCACCAACTGTCTGGAAAGGTGCACAGCCCAGATGATGCCAACCAAACAGGGAAGCAATGCTTATAATGGGTATTTTGTTACTTTGTTGCAGGATCTGAAAACTGTTTGTATACTAATTAATACTAATTTCATAATTACTTTGCAACACCCGATGCAGACCCTTAACAGATTCTCTTTTATAATTTCAAATTGAAAGACATGTACAAATGTTTCTCCTGTAGCTAGCTGAAACTACAATCCTCCTTATAATGGATGCTATTTATGAGACGCTGTGAGAAAGGTTTAGAATGTAAACGTATAGTTTGCATCTTATTTTGACTGCTGCTTGTGTAATGGGCATTTTACTTCTCTGCCAACCAGATCAAAGGATTGCTGAAATAACCATGTTGTAAATGGAAGATAAATAGCTTAAAAAAGATTAGTTTCAAAACTGGCCTTTGAAATACAATTATTTTACAGAGCAACAAAAGTGCAGTGTTTGAGAACATTGCATAAACATTGTTACTGTTTCCTATCCCTGGTTAAATATTGCCAGTTCATGTTCTGAACATGCTTGTAAAATATCGGATAGGTTTCATACAAACTACAGTATTTGCATTTCATTTCAGAAGCTTTATTTTACTTGTCACATTTTCGCTTTCAGTTGGCTATTTTGTGGAGTTGAGCTCTTTGCTAAGTAGACTAATGGATGATTAAGCGTCAGCTGTGTTCACATGACTGAACTATGGCTATGCAAAACCACAAATGGTTAGTGAAGTCACTGTTGAAATAAACTGAAACACACTGAAAGCTTACTTTCAAACTTAACATTTAAACCATTTCCAGATACAAGTCCTTAGCTCAGTGGTTAGAGCACTCGCTTTGCAAGCGAGAGACCTGAGTTCAATTCCAGGCAGAGGGCGAAACCTTGGGCAAGTTTCCTTACTCCACACAGAGCCTAATAATAATCCCTCCAAAAAACAAAAAAAAACAATAATAAATTGGTCATTTTCAATCTACGACTGTTTGTGGGGCATTGCTGTGTGCAATTGGCTGCCGCGTTCGCCCACAAATATACAGTCAATTCACTTTACAGTGTGTTCTGTGAAGCGCTTTGGGACGTCCTCCCGATGTGAAAAGCGCTATATCAAATGCAAGGATTATTATTATTGTTGTGCGCAATTGGCTGCCGCGTTCGCCCACAAATATACAGTGAATTCACTTTACAGTGTGTTCTGTGAAGCGCTTTGGGATGTCCTCCCAATGTGAAAAGCGCTATATCAAATGCAAGGATTATTATTATTACAAGGTTATTGTGCATGAACACAGTAGTGTAATATTCTCATTCTAAAACTGTACAGGGTTAAAAAAAACTAGATTTGTCTAAAGCAGCAACATTATACCCAAATCCACATAGGGAACAAGCAATAATCCTATGTGATTATTACTGTGATTATGTGATTACATTTGTTCAGATCGATGAACGACCACCTTTCAATATCATTGTAACACTGAACCTTATTCATGCCCTTCCCAATCAATTTCGGATCCCGTTATTGACATCAAAAGGGCAAATAATTTGTTCCCGTTTTTTCAAAGCTTTCTGAAGCTTCCTTCCTAAAAAAAGCAGAAACTGGCAAACCCTTTTTTGTTCATTTGAGTAGAGAGAGAGAGAGAACTGTGGACATTTCAATATGCCACATGCATATGCATACAATTTACATTTATGTAATTATATACCACTCATCACTGTTGCAAAAAGTGATTCAATGGAGTTTAGTCATTGAACTGCACGCCTGTACAAAAATAAAAGGTGACCTGTCCTCCCCCCATAACTTGGTGCGTCTTTAATGAAACTAAAAGTTAGATTGGAAATTTAGATTTTTTTCTTAAAAAAGACAAGCCTGCTACAAACTACTGCAAACACTGTACTGTTGTGGGGCTGTATACCGGAGTGACCAGACACCCCGATTTCCAGGGACAGTCCCCAGATTAGGTATTGTGTTCCTGGGGAAGGGGAGAGGAGGGGGTGAGAGAGGAGGGGGGAACAGAGAGGGGGGGAGAGGAGGGAGGAGGGGGGAGAGGGTCGGAGAGAGAGAGAGGAGGGGAGAGGGGAGGGGGAGAGAGGGGGGAGGGGGGAGGGGGAGAGAGGGGGGAGGGGAGAGAGAGGGGGAGGGGAGAGAGAGGGGGGAGGAGAGAGAGAGGGGAGGGGAGGGGGAGAGAGGGGGGGAGGGGAGAGGGGAGGGGGAGAGAGAGAGGGGGGAGGGGAGAGGGGAGGGGAGAGGGGAGGGGGAGAGAGAGAGGGGGGAGGGGGGAGGGGGAGGGGGAGGGGGAGGGGAGAGGGGAGGGGGAGATAGAGGGGGGGAGGGGAGAGGGGAGGGGGAGAGAGAGGGGCGGAGAGGGGAGGGGGGAGGGCGAGAGAGAGAGAGAGGGGGAGGGGAGAGGGGAGGGCGAGAGAGAGAGGGGGGAGGGGAAAGGGGAGGGGGAGAGAGAGAGGGGGAGAGAGAGGGGGGGAGGGGAGAGAGAGAGAGGGGAGAGGGGAGGGGGAGAGAGAGAGGGGGGAGAGGGGAGGGGGAGAGAGAGAGGGGGGAGAGGGGAGGGGGAGAGAGAGAGGGGGGAGAGGGGAGGGGGGGAGAGAGAGGGAGAGGGGGAGGGGAGGGGGAGAGAGAGAGGGGGGAGAGGGAGGGGGAGAGAGAGAGGGGGGAGAGGGAGAGGGAGAGGGGGGAGAGGGAGAGGGGGAGGGGAGGGGGAGAGAGAGGGGGGAGAGGGGAGGGGGAGAGAGAGAGGGGGGAGAGGGAGAGGGGGGAGAGGGAGGGGGGAGGGGAGGGGGAGAGAGAGAGGGGGGAGGGGAGGCGGGGAAGAGTGGGGAGAGAGGAGGAATGAGGGGGGGGAGGAGGGGGGAGAGAGGGAGAGAGGAGGGGTCGGAGAAAGAGGGAGAGAGGAGAGTGGGGGGAGAGTGGGGGGAGAGAGTGGAGGGAGAGAGGAGAGTGGGGGGAGAGTGGGAGGGAGAGAGGAGAATATACACAAGGCCTCGAGTCACCAAATAAACACAAACAACCAACACAAACCCACCACAGAAACCCTCAGCAGCTGAACCCCCCCACACCCCGACACCCCACACCCCGACACCCCCCCACAGCACCTCACACAGCAACAACACCCACAACAACCAATGGTTAATCAATCAGTCAATCAACACAAAACATTAACTGATCAATCAATGTTAATGGCGGCGCGGGGCCTGCGGGAGGCCGGGCCGGGCAGGGCCGGGCAGGGCCGGGCGCTGCTTACCCGTACACGATGGAGGTGAAGTGCATGAGCCAGAGGATGGTGAAGAGGACGAGGCCGAGGATGGAGAGACCCTGCAGAGCCAGCTCCAGCAGCGCCATCCCGCCCTCCCGCCCGCCCGCCCTCCCTCACGGGATCCCGCGGCTCCTTCCTCTCCGCTCGGCCGCCGCTCCTCCTCCTCCTCCTCCTGTGGCCCCGCACCCAACTGTAGCTCTCGGCACCGCGAGCCCGAGCCCCGCAGCCCCGCAGCCCCGGCCCTGCCCTGCCCCGCCCGAGCCTCCCCGCTCTGTCTGTGTGTGTGTCACTCTGTGCCTCTCACCCTCGGGATTATGTCTGTCTGTCTGTCTGTCGCTGTATGTCTATGTGTTTCTCTATGTATCCCTGTCTGTGTGTCCCTGTCTGTGTGTCCCTGTCTGTGTGTGTCCCTATGTATCCCTGTCTGTGTATCCCTGTCTGTGTATCCCTGTCTGTGTGTCCCTATGTATCCCTGTCTGTGTGTATCCCTGTCTGTGTGTATCCCTGTCTGTGTGTATCCCTGTCTGTGTGTCCCTATGTATCCCTGTCTGTGTGTGTCCCTGTCTGTAAGTGTCCCTATGTATCCCTGTCTGTGTGTCCCTATGTATCCCTGTCTGTGTATCCCTGTCTGTGTGTCTCTCTGTGTCCCTGTCTGTATGTATCCCTATCTCTTTCTATGTCTCTCTGTATCCCTGCCTATGTATCCCTATCTCTTTGTATCCCTGTCTTCCTGGATCCCCGTCTCTATGTCTATGAGATGCAAGGATAATAATAATAATAATGTCTCTCTGTATACCCGTCTATGTTTGTCTCTGTATCCCTGTCTCTATGTATACCAAATACAAGGATAATAATAATGTCTCTGTGTATCCCTGTCTCTGTATATCTATGTATGTCTCTCTCGCTGATCTCTCTCTCCCTCTCTATCAGTGACTATCTATTTCGTTGCCTCTCTCTCTCTCTCTCCATCAGTGACTATTTCGTTGCATGTGACCAGTTCATTTCCCTGTGCGCCTATTTTCCAATAGTTTGTCTGAATGACTCTCTGGATATTGTCTCTCTCTCTCTCTCTGGTCACTCGCTGTGTCTCACACTGTATCTGTTATGGTGTCTCGGACGCTCTCCTCGGTGCAGCCTCGTACCCCCCTGTGCACTCCCTGGTTACTACTGAGTGTCCAAACGCAGCTGCGGCTCCTGTGGGGCTGTTGCTGACTCCGCCCGTTCACTCACTCATGAGGGGCTCTCTCGGCAGATCAGGAAACGGGGAGTTCAGCAGCAATTGGGTGCTTTTCGCTGCGAATAACAAACGAATCGACCTCTCAAGGGAGAGGATGCGATCGGTTTCTTCCCGGATCCCCGGCCATCAGGTTTTTTTTTCTCTCTCTTTCTCTCTCTCTCTTTTGCTCATCGGTGACGATGCACATTTAAGGGGAATCGAGCAGTCTCTGCAGCAGCAGCAGCAGCAGCAAAAAAAGAAGTATCAATGGACTGACTTCGCAGGGAGAGGAAACGTGTTGTGTGCACCTGCTCCGAATTTAGCAAAGCAGTCAGTCGAGTCAAACGGGATCAGCAAAGTGATCAGCTTCTGATCAAACAAACTTCCAGCCAAGCCAGCAGCACAGCAAAGGTCATCTGGTTTTCTGCATCAGCAGTTCACTGGGCTTCAGGGCACTGCTGTAAGTACATTTAATGAGCTTCCCAGGCGAGCAGCGAGGGGATCAGACCCTGAGAAAACACATCTCCTGGCAAGCAAAAATATCCACTCATCAGCAATATCATTCAAATTGCTTCCCACGTTATTCGCGCAGGAGAGAAGGGGAGAAACACCATATCTGTGAACAGAAATGGAAACCTTATACTGACTCATTTGTACTACAATACCAGCATTATGACATAATTTGATTGGGCAATAATGATGGCGTGGAGGTATGTGTTTGGCAATGAAACATGTGAAAGCACACGCCATAAGTCATCTGAAATCAGAACAGAAAGGCTGGAAAAAAAGGCATAATTTAGTATCTGAAAGACAGGTTAACATTTTGGAATGTGACACTCAGTCAGAACTGCAGAGTGGACTGGAGAAGTACATTTAATAACAATAATCCTTGTATTTGATACAGAGCCTTATCATGTCTGAGACATTTCAAAGCACATCACAGAATATACTGTAAAGTGAATTGACTGTATATTTTGTGGCATCCAATTGCACACAGGAGTGTCCCACAAACAGTCATGGATTGAGTGAACAATTTATCATTAATAGTTTTGTGAAGAAATTATTACCCCCGGAAAAGCAACATTTGTGGGGGGAGGCAAGGTAAAAGGTTAGGTACAATTTTAAAAAAAGCACACTGTTAAATGTTCCACCAAGAGACATCTAGTGAGTCATCAACTATTTGTGAAATGCTGAAACGTTGTGTTGAAGGTTTGTACATGATCCAACGGTAACACATTCATGCCAAATTTTCATTTGCAAGTAAAGGTAAGTTCTGACACGATTCAACATTTTGTTCCAAATCAAGTTCTTCGCATTCAGATAGATTTCAAGAAGATACCATAGTTTGGTAGGGTTTGTCTTTTCAGCAACATATATGATTACATTTTCAAGTAGTGTTTTGTTTCTAATAATAATAAGAATAATAATCCTTGCAATTGATATAGCACCTTATCACATTGTTGACGTGTCTCATAGTGATTCACTGGCAAAACACAGCAGCCAATTGCGCACAGCAGTGTCCAACAAACAGTTGTGGATTGAGTGACCAAATTATTATTTTAAGGGATTATTATCCCAGGAAAATGATCTGCCATTCGATTAACTACTGCTAATAACTGCTAGGTAAACAGAGGCGTGTGGAGTAAGGAAACTTGCCTAAGATCTCGCTTGCCCAGGAATCAAACCCAGGTCCTCTCGCTTGCGAGACGAATGCTTTATCCAATATGCTACCGGACTCCACAAATATGAAGAAGATATGTATAGGATAGAGACCACACAATCATTAAAAAAAAGGTACTAGAAATCTACAGAGGAAGATTCATTGAGAATGAAGGCTAGGTTTTGAGTTAGAATTTTATTCGTTCATCAGAAATAGGTGTACTTATTTATTACAGACCATAGAATAGTGCTCGTAATTGTGTGATTTATTTCAATTTTAGTACAGCTATACTGGAAGAAATTTAAAGGAAAATGACAACAAATTACATTTGTATGGTGCTTACACATCAGGAGAACGTGGTTGTCTTTTTAGATTTCTTTCCATCAGTTCCCAGAAATGTGCCTGCCCTCTCCATATTGCAAAGAATACATTCAGTAATATTCTGCTACCTTTGTATTTAAGTTAGACCTTTCTTTAAAACATGGGAGCTTGCTTCCTACATCTCATTTGATCAACATCAAAACAACTATCTTTGTTTCTTGTTTATTTGCCTAAGTTCTTTACAGTTCTTTACTGTGGCATCCTACAATATTTAGTATTGGATCTACAAGGACCACTAAGTCTATTATTTCTATGAGTTAACAAAAGCAGTCACACTAAAATGGCCTAATGCTTAGATTGGATAATGCAGAGTACATGGAATCAGGTTCCCTATCAAGTAATCATCTGAGCTCCCTGGGTCTGCTTTAGGATGCAAACTGGATTTCAGTATGTCTATAAAATATTTTATATTCAACCAATTCTGATTGGCCTGGATGAGCGCAAACTTCTTGCAGTTAAACATCAACAAGATGGAAGCCGTACATTTTGGCTCCTATCGAAGACTTCTGTCCTGAGGTTCAGACCTCCTCAACCTACTCGATTTGTCCTTAAAATTCTCTGAACCCATGTGCAGGTTCGATCCCTAGTTATCCTTCCTCCCCCACATCCGATCCCTGGCCAAGACCACTTTCCTCCACCTCAGCCACATTGCCCGACTCCGACAATACCTCGCCCCAAAAGCTGCCAAATGCTTGTCCATGCCTTTGTCACCTCAGCGAGGCGAAGGGACCATGGGATGGAGTTCCAAAGTGTGGGGGCAGAGAGGCTGAAAGCCCGGCCACCGATGATAGGGAGGGTCGGGCGGGAGACATGGAGCAGACCAGAGCCCGCTGAACAGAAGGAGCGGGCAGGTTGGTAGGGGGCAAGTTGTTGTTGTTGATCATATTTTTCCTGTGGGAAAATGTATCCTCCACCAAATTCCATAATGCCAGGGTGGCCCATGGATTTACAGATATTCTTTTTACACTTTCCTTAACATATTCAAGTGTCTTTGGGCTGCATATTATATGTTAACTTTACTCAATGGTAGAATTCATGCCTCTATAATCCCCAAAAAGGGCAAATTACATCAAGGTTTGAGCTCATAGTTCAAGTATATAAAGTACTGAGCGAGTTCTGCATTGTTCCTCTGGCTCCGGTCTGCTCCACATCCCCAGCCCCAACCGCCCTACTATCGGTGGCCGGGCCTTCAGCCTCTCAGCCCCGAGGCTCTGGAACTCTATCCCCCAGTGCCTTCGCCGCCTCCTCCCTTTCCTCCTTCAAGGCCGGTCTCAAGACCTTTCTCTTTGACCGTGCCTTCAGCTCCCCTCTCGACGTGAAAGGCGCTCAATAAATGGAATCTTGTTGTTGTTGTTGGAGATATCCTTTAAATGGGGCATTAAACCAGGAATCTGTCTGCCTGTTCTGGTGGATTTTTAAGATTCCATGACAGTATTTGTAAAAAAGTTTTCCTTGTCAATAATCATCTAGATTGCATGTCATTAATCCTTTTTGTATGTGTCGAACTAGGTGATCCTCCAGTTAATAAAGTAGCACTGATGGATGGCCTTGTAGACAACTGTGAGTATGCAGGTGGTAAGAAAGACTAACTGGACAGATCAGCACTATTGGTCTCTGGAGCTTTAATCACTGTAATGATACCTACTGTTACTTATGCAATGGCAGAGAACTGCCACAAATATGGAAACACAGATACATTGGAATATACAGCAGCAAAAAAAACAGTGGGCCATCTGTCTGGTTCCAAAGTAAAAATAAATAAATATATTACGCTGCTAATTAATCATACCCCTCAATCAATTACTTGACTAAATAGCTATAATATACAATGATAACCCTTGCATTCGATAATTCCCTCTTGAATTTGCTGACACAATCTGCTTCCATCTCTTTCTTGAACAGGAGATGGATACACCCACATATTCACCACTTCTTATATAAAGTAATTAATTGGATAACTTTCTGTTCATCTTCCCTCTTCTATGCCTGACTTCATGCCAACCAGCTTTACATATACTTCTTCATGCATATAGTTGTTGGAAGCTACCTCTTCAATGTTTCCAACTGATCTGTTTAAATATAGACCAGTGGGCATCTGTGAGGTTTCAGAATCGCTGAATGATGGTCGTCTGTACCATTTTTCTGAGAGAGATGAAATTGACCATGACCATATCTTGGGAGTTTTGATCGAAGTGTATCCTTTGCAGCAGTGGGAGCATTCATGAGAGATGTTCCTACTCTATGACCTATATAACTGAGGTATGAAGTAGTCATTATTCAAGTAGCCTCCTCATTGGTTAAAACAATTTAGTTACTGATAATAAATTTGCATTTCTGGACTTTTGAAAGGTTGGGTGCTCATGTGATTTTGTAATTGAGACTACGGGAAGATTTTGTTTACTCTCTGAGGAATTTGGTCTTAAGGTGTCATATTGCATTTCAGTTGGTAGCGTTCTCATATCTGGGTCAGAATGTGACCGGTTCAAGCTCTGTGTTGGCACTCTAATTCATAGTCTAGGCTGTCACTCAGGTTCAGAAATAGGAATTGCTGATTTAATGGAGATGCTGTGTTTTGAAACAAGGTAAAATTAAGATGTGTCAACTTATAATCCAATACACTCAAAATGAATGCATCTCAGTATTTTATCAGACTCATGTTGACTGCATGCCTTTAGTTCTTATCAGCTTTCTTCCAACATTGTTTTGCTGCCTTTTAATCACTGTCAACTATTTTGTTCCATATAATATTTAAGATGAAATACTATTTTCAGTGTTATTGAGATCAATGCTTACACACTTAGCAAATGAGAAATGGATACTTCAGAGTAAACTTTGTGTGATTCCAACACACTGCAATCCTTTCACAAACCCTTTTCTCATTTCAGCTGTACAGTTAAAGGACACAGGAGCAAAAGCCCTGTGCTTCTCCGCAGAAAAAGTGTAGCAATCATCAGACACTTTCTAGTTACAAAGTTAAAATAATAATTCTCACATTTGGTATCGTGCCTGTCATGAGGACGTTTCATAGCGCTTCACAGGATTTACTGTGAATTGGAGTGGCTGTATATTTGTAGGTGAAAATGGCAGCCAAATTGCTCACTGAGGTGTCCCACAATCAGCCATGGAACAAATGATCAATTTTTATTTCGGGGATTATTGGCCAGGATACTAAAAGAAACGCTTGAACATACAAAGATAGAGTTGAGAGTGCCACCACTGAACCAGATTGAACCATCAAAGTTGCAGTGGGAGAGGATTGGGACAGTTCATATGTAATAATAACTTTTTCACGTCAAAAAACATCTCAAAACTCTTCACATGATTACTGTAAAACGCAGCTACTGGGCGAGCACTGCAGCCAATTTACATAGCAATATCCCACAAACAGCCATGAAATTAATAACACATTTTAGCCTTGTAGGACACTGGGAGAAATTCACTACTCTTTTGAAATGGTACCACAGGTCCTTTAGCACATTTATCTGAACAGACAAACAGGACCTTGGTTTAACTTCTCATCCAAAGGACCTCTGACACCAGCACTTCGCGCCCAACCATTGGCAGTTGGGCATTCAGCATCTCTGTCCCCACATTCTGGAGCTCTATCCCGCAATCCCTCCACCTCATTCCCTCTCTTGCTTCCTTTAAGTCCTGTCTAAAGATCTTCCTCTTCAACCATGCCTTCGGCCACCCTCCCTCCCCCAAACCTTGCCCTCAACCCCTCCTGATCCCCAACCCTCAGGTTGGTTCCAAAAAACCATGACTGTCTAGTGCCCTGGGACGTCTTTCCGACTTGAAGGGCCCTATACAAGTGTGATGTGATGTGTTGTTGCTACCAAATGAGCCAAGCTGATATCTTGATAATAGTGGATAAAACATTAACAGAAGGTAAAGGGATAGGATAACCTATAAAATAACTATATATAAAAAAAGTTCCAAAGTGAATCTACAAACCAAACATCTGTATATCAATCTGAGATGTTGATCTTAGTTATGCCTTGAGAGTTGGTGCTTACCCAAGGAACAGAAGGAAAAGTCAAAGGCTAAAAAAACAGCATTGAGAGCTTTTTTTCTGTATAGATAATTATTTGGGAAGGACAAGTTTACAGGGCTCTGGGGAGAGAATGAGGGAGTGGGATTGATTTGGATTGCTCTTTTCAAAGATCTGGCATAGACACAATGGGCCGAATCGCCTCCTTCTGTGCTGTATGATTTTATGATCTCTCTTGGTAGCTGGATCAAGACCATCGATGGTAAAAATCTATCATTTTTCCATGTTTAGCTATTTGGGCCAGAGAGAGAGAGAGGGGGGACCAATGTGGGAAAGAAAACACCAAAGCAAAAATATAAAGTTCAACATTAAAGAGATATAATAGTAGATACGCCTCTCTGTGGCTGGTACAATTTGACGTAGCAATTTAAGTATAAGGCACAAATCAGATTGGCAGTTTACAAGTTTAGTTAATTATTGAGATGGGTAATAGAAATAATTAACAGTACGTTGTTTTTAAATACTGAGCTTTTTAAGTGATCAGTAAGGAGCCAGAGTGGCTGCTAGAGATTAGCTGCTAGTTAGCAATTCGAAAGAACACATACCAGGGCAACTTGCAACATGATGTGTATATGTGCCGAGTAGCATGTGCCTCATTTTGGAAGGTTGTTATCTATTTTAGCTACAAATATAGGTCTGTCACAAACAATACAAATATACTTTTTTTTATTTCTGGTGTGATTACAACAACAACCACCTGCACTTATATAGCGCCCTCCATGCAGTCAAGTGGATGCACCGGGTGGTGAATTGGAGAGTGAGGAGGTCGGAGGGGTGGGGAGGCGCAGGGAGTGAATGGATTTGAACATGAGAGTGAGGATCTTGAAGTTGATCCGTTCAGTGATGAGGAGCCAGTGGAGCCTGGCCAGACCTGGTGAGATGTGGGTACGGAGTTTGGTCCGGGTCAGTATATGGGCGGCAGAGTTCTGAATGCGCTGGATCTTTTGAATAGTGCAGATGGGGAGACCAGCGAGGAGTGTGTTTGAGTAAACCAGGCGGGAGGTGACAAATGCATGCACAAGGGTTTCTGCTGCATTTAGGGTAAGGTACGGTTGGAGGTGGGCAATGTCACGGAGGTGGAAGAAGGTGGTCCTGGTCAGGGACTGGATGTGAGGGAGGAAGGACAGCTGGGGGTCGAACTGGATGCCTAGGTTGCGCACTGGTTCAATGAGTCTAAGGGAGAGCCCAGGGAGGTTGAGGAGTTTAGATCCGCAGAAGTGAAGACATTGACAGTAGCCAAGGAATATGGCTTCCGTCTTGTCCACATTCAGCTGCAGGAAGTTTGCACTCATCTAGGCCCTGATATCTACCAGACCAGCTGATAGAACATTGGCGGACCTGGAGTTGGTACTGAAGGAGGCAAAGTATGGGGGCAGGAGGAGAAACCATTGCTGAGATGAAATAGAGGCGGTTGGTTAGGTAGGATTCGAACCATGCGAGTGCGGACCTACTCTGGTGGATGAGGGAGGAGAGGCGGTGGAGGAGGATGGCGTGGTTGACTGTGTTGAATGTGATAGAGAGATCCAGGAGGATGAGGAGGCAGAGTGAGCCCTGGTCACAGAGGGCATTGTTTGTTACTTTGACAGGCACTGTCTCTGTGCTGTGGGCAGGGCGAAGACCAGACTGCAGGGGCTCAAGGAGGGAATGGAGGGAGAGGTGTGACCGAAGTTGACCTGCAACAATGCGTTCCAGAACTTTGGCAAGGAAGGGCAGGTTGGAAATGGGGCGGTAGTGTGAGAAATTAGAGGGATCGAGGAGGGGTGTGATAGATAGGGGTGTGGAGTGGATCAGATTTGTGAAGATAACATTGTTGCTGACAAAACCACTAAACATTATTTGTAGTGTCAAGTATTCCTTTATATTTAAATATTCAATTTATTGTTGAATTAAAGGCCTAGATAGCTCAACAATTTAATTTTCACTAATATCCGACATATTCAAGTCAGTTTGTAAAAAATAAAGATAAGTACTGGCTCTCTTTCAAAGTGCTGGATACAAAGCTTGCATGTAAAGTGTACATCAGTTGGGTATTGATACTTGCAACACCATGCTTAAGAGTCTCTGAACAAATTATAGTAATAATAATAATAATCCTTGCATGTGAAATAGCACTTTTTTACTTTGTGGTGACGTCTCAAAGCATTTCACAGAATATACTGTAAAGTGAATTGACTATATTTTGCTGACAACCTGCGGCAGCCATTTGCGCACAGCAATGTCCAACAAACAGTCGTGGATTGAGTGAGCAAATTATTAGTGTAGTATTTTTGAAGGAATTATTACCCCGGGAAAGCGATCCACTAATCAAATAACAAATGAGTTCCTGCTTACTGCTAGGTAAACAACAACAACAACAATAACTTGGATTTATATAGCGCCCTCCACACAGGACGGTGTCTCAGAGCGAAAAGAAAGGTCTTCAGCAGAGACCTGAAAATGGGAAGGGAGGGAACGAGACGAAAGGAATGAGGAAGGCAGTTCCAGAGCCTCGGGGCATAGTGGCTGAAGGCACGGCCACTGAGGGTGGAGCGGAGGACTCGGGGGACGAGGAGGAGGCCAGACCTGGAGGTACTGTGTTGAGGAGAGAGGAGGTCAGAGAGGTAGGGGGTGCAGAGGAATGCAGGGACTTGAATATGAGGGTGAGGATCTTGAAATCTATCCTCTCAGGGACAGGCAGCCAGTGCAGTCTGGCAAGGACTAGGTTGATCGGGGAGCAGAGTTCATGCGGTGAGAATTCGGGCGGCAAAGTTTTGAATGATTTGGATTTTATGGATGGTAGTGGATGGGAGACCGGCGAGGAGGGCGTTAGAGTAGTCCTGCTGAGAGGTCACAAAGGCATGGACCAGGATTTCAGCGGCTTTTGGAGAGAGGTATTGGCGGAGAAGGGCGATGCGTTGGAGGTGGAAGAAACAGAGGAGTGTGGAGTATAGAAACTTGCCTAAGGTTTCGCCTTGCCCGGGAATTGAGTCCAGGTCCTCTCACTTGCGAGGTGAAAGCTCTAACCAATACGCTACAGTTCCACTTTATGTATAATTTCCTTTTATCTGTCATGCGGTGTGCAGTCTCTCCTTGGAGCGATGTACCTTATTTATCTAATCCCAGAGAATTTAGATGCAGATTGGCAGGAGCCAAGTCTTGGAGACCCTAAAATTTACATTGGGATATTGATGGAGTTCAGCAAGTTGAAATCACAGAGACTACCATTGGAAACCATTGGAGAGTTTCCCTCTGCTTATTTAGTACCACCATAGTACCTGTTAGGGCTTTGTCTTTGAGAGCTACCAGGAGCCAAGTGAGAAGAATCCCAGCCTCCAATGACTTGTCTGCCCTTCCCAGTCCTGCCAGGGAGGCTGGTCTGCATCAACAGAGCCCCGTTGACTCAGGTATCAGCCCATTGAGACTACCACAGGATCGACTTGCCAAGAATGTCACTTGCAGAAAACTCATCCCCAAAACCCCCCCCACACAACCCCCCCCGAAAAAAAAAACTTCTGTTTTATGCCCTTGCTAGGTTTTGATGGTTAAGAGATGCTTAAGAGAATCCAACCAAACTGAGAATTCCATGCAAACCACTTACACATGGAAATCCCTGTGTATTGGAATGGAATGCACATTCTCGCCCTGGAGGGAAACATCCTCCTTGCTCAATTCTGGAGCGAATTAGATGGATAGCAGATCACTAGAAACTGCTTGTGATTCAATATAACTCTGAGACCCAAACAATATCCACTGAATATGACTACAACACTGTATAAAACGTTATGCTACTAAATTCCTAATCTCATCCTTCACCTTGTGATTTCTCTTGCTCTGTAGAAAAATGTATTTGTTTTGCCACGTTTGCCTACAAATACAGTCACTCCATTTCATAGTAATTCCTGTGCAGCACTTTGAGACGTCCTTCCGATGTGATGAGGCACTATATCAAATGCTACATCAAATTATTATAAATCTCTAAACAGATTGTTTCTAGTTCAATCAGGATCAAGTGGGGATTGCTGTAAATAAATAAATAATAAACCTTGCATTTGATATAGCACTTTTCATGTCTTCTAGATAATAATAATAATAATAATAATAATCTAGATGTCTCAAAGCGCTTCACAGAATATACTGTAAAGTGATTTGACTGTATATTTGTGAGCGAAACACGGCAGTCAAATGCGCACAGCAGATCCCACAAACAGTCATGGAGTGAATGACCAAATTATTATTTTTTCTTGAGAGATTATTATCAGGCATATGTTTAGAGTAAGGAAACTTGCCCAAGGTTTCACTCTACTGAGAATTGAACCCAGGTCACTCGCTTGCAAGGCGAGTGCTCTAACCACTGAGTTACAAGAGTGTATTGCTGTTCATATAGAAATATGAAATTCTACAAGTGATCTGTGAGTTCGAAAGCCCCCATCCGCTCAAATGCCTGCAGCATATCTCAGTCGTGCAGACTCCAACTTTGATTTACTACACACTGGGTTATTTTTATTTATTTTATTTATTTCTCATTCCTATATCTGGAGACACCAAAATATCAATAAATAATGACACGGAAACACTCCTATAATAATAATAATAATCCTTGCATTTGATATAGCGCTTTTCACGTCGGGAGGACGTCCCAAAGCGCTTCACAGAACACACTGTAAAGTGAATTGACTGTATATTTTGTGGGCGAAATGCGGCAGCAATTGCGCACAGCAGTGTCCCACAAACAGTCGTGGATTGAAGTGATCAACTTATTATTTTTTTTCTTGAGGGATTATTATCAGGCGTGTGGAGTAAAGAAACTTGCTCAAGGTTTCACCCTGCCAGGAATCAAACCCAAGTCTCTCGCTTGCGAGGCGAGTGCTCTAACCACTGAGATACGGGACTCCACGGTAGATGAAATTTCTATTTGGATAGGAGCATAGGCGCATGATATCATATAAAGGCCATTGCAGAGAACAACCATCCTGGGCCAATATTAATGGTTAAGGCAACAATGCAGCTTAGCGGTGTGAATAAGCACTGATACATTTTACTGTATTTGCCCTCTGTATACAGTGTTCACAAAGTTCTGTTGCTGTCACGTTTTTTTTCAAAAGTGAAGTGACCAACAACTGAAACATGTGGAAGAATGATGATAATTATATTTAGAAATACTTAATTGTATTCGGTACAAGTGTTTAACTGTATTTAGATGTCCAGAGGGTCAGTGTGTGTGAGCTCCATCATTTTCATGGCAGATAATGATCCAGGTTCAGTGCCACAACTTCAGTAACATGCATGGAGTGACGAGGATGTTACTGGTATCAGACATTGTTACACTCGACTCAACTGCAACAGAAAATAAAAATTCACTGTAAGAAAAAAAGACAGAGGGTGAACATCTTTGTTCCTTACTGTTAAAGACTTGTTTACAACTTCAAGTTTCATTATTTAATCAAATCGATTAGATTACTTTTAACAAAACTACTGCAGATGCTGAAAATTTGGTATAAACATAGAAGTCGCTGGGAACACACAGCAGGTCAGATTACTTTTAACATACTTGGAAAAATATATATATTTTTGAAGAGTATGTATACATCATATGTATCTCCAAAAGCAAGCTAACCACACACCTTTGAATTTTTTTTATGATGTCCTGTCTGTTATATTTCTTGATGGAATATGGCCAATAATGGAATTTGACCAAATGTGAGTGATAATTACTGACATGGGTTTTTTTGTTGAAGTACAGCTTGAAATCAGGCATGTAAAGTTAGGGGAAACGTTTTGCATTTCTGGTTAAGGGTAGGTATAAATATAGTAACTAAATTATTTACTGTATATTGCACAAAAACAAGTTTAAATATTTGAGTTATGCAAATATATTTGCTATCATACAGGTACTACATCTTTACTTTTCAGTTTCTCAAGTTTGAGAAAATGAAATTGTCACTGGTACGCAAAGCACATCCTCAGGAAGGAGCAGATGACTTCAAGTTTATAGTTTATGATAATTTGTCAATTAAGCTTATGCTTAGCTTTTGCTTTTGTTTAAAAAAGGAACTTCTCAGTAGCCACTTTCATGCAGAAAAAAGATTTCTCAATCGTTATAGGACTGGCAGGGTAAAACCTTGGGCAAGTTTCCTTACTCCACACACCTGATAATAATCCCTCAAGAAAAAAAATAATTTGGTCACTCAATCCACGACTGTTTGTGGGACACTGCTGTGCGCAATTGGCTTCTGCGTTTCACCCACAAAATATACAGGCAATTCACTTTACAGTATATTTTAGAAGTCATGAAAAGCCCTATGTCAAATGCAAGGATTATTATTATTATATTGTCTCTACCAGTTCAACTCCAGGTAGATTTGCTCTGATTCCTGCATTTTAAAAAAAACATTTTTTGGTTCAAATTATTTTACTCAATATAGCAAATTGTTTCAAGACTTAGGACTACCACCTATTGGCTATTTGTGGAATTAATTAAAGATATATAACTGTCACTCATTGAAGTACCTGAATTATGGGGAGAAGGTCTGTTGTACATTTTGTCAATTAGATACACAGTTAATGGGTTCTATTATTACCTCATTGTGACAGTATGATTAGGTTTTATTATTATGAATAGCAATCATTAATACCTCGTTGTGACAGTATTATTGCCTCCATTATTGAAAAGAAAATGTAATAATAATAATAATCCTTGCATTTAATATAGGGCCTTATCATGTATTCTAGACTTCTCAAAGCGCTTCACAGAATATACTGTGAACTGAATTGACTATATTTGTGGGTGAAACGTGGCAGCCAATTGCACACAGCAGTGTCCCACAAACAGTTGTGGATTGAGTGACCACATTTTTTTTCGAGGGATTATTAGCCCCAGAAATGTAATTCGCCAATTAACTAACAACCAGGTTTCTACTTACTGCTAGGTAAACAGAGGCATGTGGAGTGAGGAAATTTGTTCAAGATTTCGCCCTGCCGGGAATAGATCCCAGGTCTCTCGCTTGCAAGGCGAGTGCTCTAACCACTGGATTCCCACGTAGAGTTCTCCTCAATGTAGAGAAACAACACGCGATCAATAGGGTATTATTGCCTTTGCTCACAAAACATAATCACTGCACTTTTCAGTTTATTCTGTGAAGCACTTTGGGATGCCCTCCCAACAGGAAATGTGCTATACTAAATGTAAGAATTATTATTATTATCATTTTATTCTTACATATTTCTATTGGGCTTCCCATTATAAATATGTAATGAAAGGATTGCTATTTTTAGCAATCACAATTTGATTACCCCCAAGATGTGTTATGGGTAAATAGCACTCACATAGAAATTTGTTTTTAATGTTAATTATGATGTGATCCTTGACTACAGATTAATGTGCAATTGGCTTGATATTACCTGCTGATTTTTTAGATTGTGCAGAATAGATAATGTATCAGACATATCATGCCACTGATAGGCAATTGGGTATTTATGCAAATAGAAAATTGTGCTTAGATGAAGCATTGCCCTACATTATATAATGTAGATACATAAAATTTTGCATGAAATCAATCTTTCAGCCTTTGTGAGAAGAAACCCAAACCCTGAGCTAATTACACAGGTCCCGAAGGATGAAGCCCAAATAGCATCACCTCACAATTGCATTAAATTAAAATCTGTTCCTGTTCATCAAGCAAATAATCATAGAATCTTTGCATTTATAATAGTGCCTTTCACAATGGTTTCATAGGATATTCTGTAAAGTGTAACAACTGTGTACTTTGTAGGAGAATGTGGCAGTCAATTTACACACAGAAATGACCCACAAACAGCCAAGGAGTCAATGTTGGGGGTTGTTGGCCAGGAAAAACTCCTTCTCATTTTGAAAAGCATTCTACGATCTTTGACATTTGAAAAGACAAACAGGACCTCAATTTAACATCTTGTCTGAAGGACGGCACCTCGTACAATGCAGTAACCCCTCAGCACTGTATTAAAGTGTCAGCCTGACTTTGTGAGTTCAAAGTCTTGACATGGGCCTTGAATCCACAGTCTTCTGACTTAGGCGAGTGGGCTACCAACTGAGCCAGTCTGAGATCTAAATGCCACTTAATACAAAAGTGTTGAAAGGGTTTCTGCTCTATTTCTAACTACATAATTTATTAGTAATGAGGAGACTGGGTGTAAATTATTTGTATAACCAGTCTCCACCTTATTAGTCAATTTTCGAGGTTTTTAGGTTGGGTAACAATGTTCTACCCACTGTGCAGAACATTGATGACATCTGTGGAAAAATAACTTTTCATATTTGTAAACTGAGAGGCCCTCCAAATTTCAAAGTAAAGAATATTTTTTGTTAAGCAATGGCCTGAAATAGAATTCTTATTTCTTCCGTATTTCATCACTTTGATTATCAAATTCCCAAAGACAGACTACAATATTAAAAAAAATTTAATGAGAAACTATTTTTCAACAAAGAAACACATTACAGTCGAACACTTTTAAAGTAATATTATAAGAAGTAATGGTAAACAAAGTGTGTCTCTGACATTTAACTTTTCTTTTCACATGTTTTAATGTTTATCCTTCCATTGATTTGCTGCTGGAACTATTTATTTAAATTGTTACCTGAAGAATGACATGAACAATAATGCAATGACATGAATCCAATTGTTAGTCGATTAGCAGATCACTTTTTCGGGGGTAATAATTCCTTCCAAAAAATAATAATAATAAATTGGTCACTTCAATCCATGGCTGTTTGTGGGACACCTCGCTGCTCAATTGGCTGTTGCATTTCTCCCACAAAATGTACAGTCAATTCACTTTACAGTATATTCTCTGAAGCGCTTTGAGGTGTCTTGAAGACATAAGGCGCTATATCAAATGCAAGGATTATTATACATTGACCGAAATGTATTCGTTCTCAATTGCTAATATTGCTGAACCAGTGCTTCCCCTAATGGCCAAGTTGGCAAAGTCAACCATTAGCATTGAGTAATACACAAAGCTGTAGGTTGAATCGTTGTAGCTGTTCTTTTCTACAGGTGGCCTCAGCATCCTTGGCCTATGAGAGAGAACTGAGAGAAGCTTCTCCTGGTTACTAGCTACTGATGCTGGAGGACACTGGCTGAGGACATGATCAAATTCATCTTTAATGGCCCAATTCATTGTCAAGACTAACACAGAAAATCTGTACTGAAATGGATTCAGCATTTGCTAATGTACTAATTTACTTAGGATGCCAACATGCAGAAATTTCTACAAATATTTTGAGGGCACATTATTTGTGAAACATAACACCGCCTGATAATGTCTCCAAACTGTAATCATATCTATTTAAAATAAATATTTTAGGCAGTACACTCTGTATGTTACAAATCAAAATGGAGTGATCAGCTAGTGACTTAGAGATATCATACTTACTATATCTAATATAATATATAATTATATTGTACTAGCTATAATACTAAAGAAAGTAGTTGAAGATTTCGCAACATTGACAACTACAGTGAAGCAGACATACACTTACTTTCATACAAAAACAATTCTATTAAATGATGTTTCCACTACTCATTTTAATGTTTATTCTAAATCCTTTCCATTTCTATCTTTGGTACAGGTTTATGTCAGTGCATTCAATGGACTTATTCAACTTCACTCATTTTTTTATCTGGTCTTATTTTGTTTGCTTTTCATTTGTTGAAGTTCCACGATACACTTTCATAGGTATCTGCTGTTTCCTGTCAGAGATATTGTTGTTCCCCAAATACTTAATACTTTATTCTCTCTGTATTAGAGTTCCTGCAAAACATTTGTTGGTTCCAGAAAGGCAACTAATCAGTTCCTAAAAAGGTCTTTTAGAGCTGGCCAAACTGACTTGGCCTGTGATACTCCCTCCTTTGAGGAAGTGCTGTGTCTCTGTTCACTCAATGTATGAACAGAGACATTCACTCTATAATAATAATAATAATAATCCTTGCATTTGATATAGCGCTTTTCACGTCGGGAGGACGTCCCAAAGCGCTTCACAGAGTACACTGTAAAGTGAATTGACTGTATATTTGTGGGCAAATGTTCACTCTATTTGGAGAATTTGGATAAACAAAACCCCATGTAGCCGAGGTAATGGGGAGGTGGGGCAGAGATTTGGTCTGGCAAGCTGGAATTTCCAGCTAAATGCAATTAGCTCTTTTCACATGTTTCAATGTGTGTGTATGTGGGGTGGGGGGGAGTTTAAACCCTTCAAAGTTTCAAAGGAAAGTTTAAGTGCAGGAAACCTCCTTCATTTAAATCTGCTGTATCCTCGTGCCTCAAATTCACCTATTTTCCTTGGGTTCAAAGCTTTGACTGTATGGCACCCTTGGGATGTGCTCTTTATGTGAAAGGTGCAACAAAGATGTAATTTGTTGTTATTGTAATTCCATAACCAGTTTCCTACTGTATAATAATCTTAAGTAATTAGATTCGGGGAGCGGATGAATTCCGACCCCGGTGTGGTTGAATCCTTTTCAACACCATGATCCTCAGGGACATTTTCCCACTCCCTCATTGCACAATATGGGTGTAGGGAGGAAAGTAAAGATTTGGTAGCCAACAATTAGGTGTAAACTGAGAGCTGAATCACAGCAATGCTGTGAAGGTTTACTCCTCTAATGCCTGGTAACTGCCCTTTTCCCAAAATATGGCCATTGCTCCCACCCTGGGGCGTTTTACAGGTTTCAGTTAAATATTCTTTAAAATTACGCACCCGCCCAAAGCTGTTTATTCACAGTGCGGTTACCCCCGTACTGGTTTCCTACTGTGCACTGACCCAACAGCTGAAACGTGCGGACGAATGATGATAATTGTATTCAGAAATGCTTAATGGTATTCAGTCCAAGCGTTGAACTGTATTTAGATTGTGCAGAGGATCGGTGTGTGTGTGTGTGTGTGTGTGTGTGTGAGTGAGAGCGCCACCGTTTTCATGGCAGGTTAACCATCCGTCTCCGGGAACAAGGACGGAGTGACGGGGAAGTTGGGAGCAGACATTGCTGCACTCGAGTCATTTGCAATAGGAAATAAAGATTAATTGTAAGAAACCCCCCCCCCCACACGATCGTCCAGGTGACTCTGTGGCTGCCGTGCACCACACAAACCCCAGCCCACGCTGGTCAGGTTGGCTCCAGGGCTCTCTGGGCTCTCTGGGCGGCCCGGCATCAAAACAGGTTTGTAGCCCAAAGGAGTCAAATAAGTCGCCCAAACGTAGCGCAAGGTCACGTGCCGCCTCCCACGCGCCTCCCACGCGCCTCCCTCTCTCGAGACCCAACCGCCGCCAACTTCAAACCGAACCGGAAACCTCGCGCGAGCGGCCACGTGCTGAGTGCACGGGGGGGGGGGGGAGAGGGGACACGGCGTCACCATGGTGACGAGGCGGTGAATGGGAGGCGGTGATTGGCTGGCGGCGGCGGCGTCAGCGTCGGTGTGACGCGCGGAGAGGAGGGGCGGGGTGTGTGTGGGGGGGGGTGTTACCCTGGAGTTGGGTGCAGTGCCCCCTCAACCCACCGCGGCTTCAAAGCCACTTGACAGGATTTTTACCTCATCTCTCCATTGAATCTGATTTAAATGATGATTTGGTAAAAAAAAAAGCTCAATGTTCCAGATAGTGAAGCTCAGAGGGAAGGCATTAATTGCTGAGGAAGTGGTAGCCATTATTTTTCTGGCCATGTAAGATTTTAGTGAGGAAGATGATAACGCAGCATCGATGACCTTTTTTTTGTAAATTATCCAATGCCTTAAATTTGCGTGCGTTTCAAATGATTAGATACGGTAGTTTCCCGCAGCTCCGTGGGCTGCACTTTGCAGAGTGAAAACCTTTTTTTGCTGTACTGTTAATTTTGCAAACCTCTTATTTTGTTCACTGTCGTTTCCCCTTTTTTTTTTTAAAAAAAAGCCACGTTCAAAAATTGCGTCTTTCAGTTTAAAATATTTGGTTCCCAAAAAAAGAATTGAGTCTCCGACGACCTTTGTTTTCTAGAACAACGCAAATCATGTTCATTTGTATATGTACCCTATGGAACTACCTCCCTCGAGCTTGACCTTGGCCCCTCTGCTCGTCTTTATATTGCGCCTAAAGACTTTCCTCTTTGACGGTGGCTAAAATCACCTCCTTTCTCCCCGGCTCGCGTCAAACTCTGCCGTCGTTCAGTACTCTTGAGGTGCTACCCCGCGTGAACCGGGCTACCTACCTGCCCGTACCCTCCGTTCCTCCGGCTCCGGTCTGCTCCACGTCCCCCGCCCCAATCGCCCTACCATCGGTGGTCGGGCCTTCAGCCTCTCAGCCCCGAGGCTCTGGAACTCTATCCCCCAGTGCCTTCACCGCCTCCTCCCTTTCCTCCTTCAAGGCCGGTCTCAAGACCTTTCTCTTTGACCGAGCCTTCAGCTCCCCTCTCGACTCTCTACCCCCTCCTCGCTCCCTCCCTTCCCTCCCCTCACCCTGACCATTTCCCCCCTGCTCGGGTCATGACCCAACTGTGCAGCGCCTTGGGACGTCCTCCTGACGTGAAAGGCGCTTTATAAATGGAATCTTGTTGTTGTTGTTGTATATGAGTACAAATTGTTGCATGTGATGTTAATGGCTGTTTACCCGTAGTAGAATCCCATTATAACTCCTCGTTATTAGGCGGATTCGATAACAGGGGTTAGAGTGAGATCTCCTTTTACCTATGTATGCTGCAGCTGGCCAGCTCATGCGTTCACAAATATTTCCCCACTGTGAGATTGTAATGTTACTATCAAAGTTTTATTAAGAAATTTGGATTGCATACTGGAAATTGCAATTGATCGGATTTAGCACTTTCTCTCCTTGTTGCAGGAAGTACATATGGTGAGGATATCTATAGTGTCGTTTTCAGTGACACATCAGAATGTTTGCAGCTGTTAAATATTGTGCCATGGACTATCTTCATGAGGTAAAGAATAACAATATTTGTGTTTCGAGTGCAGAAGAGCAAGTGTTTGCCGTGTTAAAAAATGTTAAAACAATTTAAATCAAATATATCCATATCTGTGCTAGGTACCCCCAATTTCGCTTAAATAATAACAGTTGCATTTAACAATTCTTTACCATGTTGTCGAAACATCTTAAAGCGCTTCACAGGATTTTCTGTGGAGTATAGTAATTGTGTATTTTATAGGCAAAAATGCCAACCAATTTACATGGCAATGTCCCATAAATAGCTATGAAGTAAAGAGTGTCATGGCTGAACAGATAAGATGGGAACTCTGTATTCTTTCTCATCCAATTGATGCACCTTCGCCAATGCCATCTCCCCCCTCCCGTGTCAGCCTAGATTCTGAGCTATGTTGGGATTTATTTGGACTTCGTCCCAATGTGAGGCTTAAATCCACATTCTTCTGACTCCGAGGTGAGAATGCTATCAACTGAGTCTTGGAAGTTTACTTTTTGACATCTATCTGAAATGCTTTCATACCTACATTGATCATATTTATCTTCAACATGACTGACCTATTGAATTGATAATTAGGCCTCTCAACATGTGTGTAATGGGAAACAAACAGACCTTTCTTGAGCATACATTTCAGAGTGAAATAATAGATTGATATAGCTAGGAGGCTTTTCAGGAGGAGCTCTGCCTCCCATTTTACAGAATGTCAAAGAATGCAAAAAATTAGTTGGCCTTTGCTCAGGACTTTTTTCCCCTTTTTGAAACTGGTGCATTTGTATTTGAAGTTTGAGCTTCATACAAAAAAGGAGGAACACCACATTTAGAGAAGGTAAACTATCATTTATTTCCTATTTTTCTCTTTTAATCCTACTTGGCACAATGTGGCTAAGATCCATCAAGTATGAAAGAGTGAAATATTGAAGAAAAAACATGGTGGGTCTAAAGCTATGTGTCATTTAGTTTACATAGATAAAGATTAAAGTTGTTGTTGCTTAGTTAGGTTAATTTAATTACAACAATGTTTTAATTTTAAAGGCTAGTAAGATGTTTGCATTTTTAAATGACTTGGAGGGAGATATTGGGGGCAGGGATTCTTCCCACTCAGCTCCTATTAACCCTGCAAGCCAAAGCCCTAATGGGGAGGGTGATCCTAGCTGGACAAACAGCAGGAAAGTTTGCCAGACAGTGATATCAATGGCAAGCTATGTGGTTTTAGCTGGTTAGACACCAGCAGTGCCTCACTTTGGGGGTCTCCAAGCTTGTCAGTTGCCAACCTGTGCCTGTAACTAATGCTCTCTGGAATTAGGTAAGCAGGATGTAACCCTGTAGGGAGAGAATGGAATTGCATTCCAGTGCACAGGAGTTTTCCTGTGTAGGTTTGAGTACTCAATATGATTGAATTCTGCATTAAGTTAGAGAGGGATATAGTTAAATCCGAGGCAAGTATTCTGAATTTAAATAAGGCTAATTTTGTAAGTATGAGGAAAGATTTAGGTAAAATAGACTGGAGAATAAGATTAAGAGGTAAAAATGTAGACCAACAGTGGCAAATATTTAAGAATGTAGTGCATAATTCTCAGCGGTCGCATAGTCCCTTGCGGAATAAGCGTACCACAGGGAAAGCAATTCATCCGTGGCTAACTAGAGCAGTTAGGGAAAGCATCAAATTAAAAGAAAAAGCTTATAAAACTGCCAAGAAAAGCAGCAAATCTGAAGATTGGGAGAGTTTTAGAAACCAGCAAAAAAAACCTAAAATCTCATTAAGAGCGAGAAAAAGGAGTATGAGGATAAGCTAGCTAGGAACATTAAGTCAGATTGTAAAAGTTTTTATAAATACATTAAGAGGAATAGGTTAGTGAGGGTAAATGTAGATCCACTTCAGTCAGAGATGGGAGAAGTTGTAATGGGGGATAAGGACATGGCAGAGTCCCTAAATGGGTACTTTGCATCTGTCTTCACCCGTGAAGACACAACACGTCTGCCAACAATAGAGATGCACCAAGGGGATAAGGACAGGGAGCAACTTAGGGAAATTTTCATTAGTAGAGAATTGGTGCTAGGGAAACTGTTAGCACTAAAAAGTGACAAATCCCCTGGTCCGGATGGCTTGCATCCCAGGGTTTTAAACGAGGTAGCTTGTGAGATAGTGTCTGATCTTCCAAAATTCCTTGGATTCTGGAACAGTCCCCATGGATTGGAAGATCGCAAATGTCACACCACTATTTAAAAAAGGTGGAAAGGAAAAGATGGGGAACTGTAGGCCAGTTAGTCTCACATCAGTGATAGGAAAATTTTAGAATCGTTGATTAAGGATGTAATAGTGCGGTATTTAGGAGAGCACAATATAATTAGGCCAAGTCAACATGGCTTTACAAAAGGGAAGTCATGTTTGACAAATCTCATAGAATTTTTTGAGGATATTTTGAGTAAACTAGATAAGGGTGAATCAGTGGATGTGGTCTATTTGGACTTCCAGAAGGCATTCGATAAGGTGCCGCATAAAAGGTTAGTCCAAAAGATAAGGGCCCATGGAATTGGGAGGAGCATATTAACGTGGATTCGGGAATGGTTAACGGGTAGGAAACAAAGAGTAGGGATAAACGGGTCCTTTTCAGATTGGCGGGATGTGACTAGTGGAGTGCCACAAGGATCAGTCCTTGGGCCTCAGCTATTTACCATCTACATCAACGATCTATATGAGGACATCAAAGTTAATATATCTAAGTTCGCGGATGACACAAAACGAGAAGGAAGTGTCAACACAGAGGATGATATTAAAAAATGCTGCGGGACATAGATAGGTTAGGTGATTGGGCAGGTAGGTGGTAGATGAAGTATAATGTAGGGAAGTGCGAAGTCATCCACCTCGGTAGCAAAAATAGTAGAGTAGGTTATTTTTTAGAAGTCTGCAGGTGCAGCAGCAATTAGGAAGGCGAACGGTATGTTAGCATTCATTATGAAAGGATTAGAGTATAAGAGTAGGGAAGTCTTGCTGCAACTGTATAGGGCCCTGGTGAGACCACACCTGGAATATTGTGTCCAATTTTGGTCTCCTTATTTAAGGAAGGATGTACTTGCCTCGGAGGGACTGCAGCGTAGATTTACTAGGTTAGTACCAGGGATGAAGGGGATGAGTTACGAGGATAGGCTGACCAATTTGGGCCTATATTCTCTAGAATACAGAAGAATTAGTGGGGATCTTATAGAAACCTATAAGATCATCAAAGGGCATGATAGAATAGATAGTGGGAGATTGTTTCCCCTGGTTGCTGAAACTAAAACCAGGAGTCACAACCTTAAAATCAGACGCCAGCCCTTTCGCACTGAGTTGAGGAAGTACCTCTTCACTTAAAGGGTGGTGAATGTATGGAACTCACTACCCCAAAGGGCTGTTGATGCTCAGTCCTTGAACATATTCAAGACTGAGATAGATAGACTTCTTATTGCAAAAGGTATTAAGGGATATGGGGATAAGACAGGTTTATGTTATTAGCTGCATTAGATTAGAATATCAGCCATGATTGAATTGCTGGGCAGGCTCGAAGGGCCGAATGGCCTACTCCTGCTCCTATATGTTATGTTAATGTGTGTTGGGGTACTGCAGAAGTCTAAACAGTTAAAAATGCATAGCTTGCCATTAATATCGCTGTCTCCAAGCTTTTCCACTCCTTGTCCAGCTAGGACCACCCTATCCGATAAGGCTTTGGCTTGTAGGGTTAACGGGAACTGAGTGGGAAGAATCTCTGCCCCCATTGACTGGTCTGCCCTTCCAAGTGCTACTGCTGAGCAAGTCTGGCTGTGTTGTTGTGAGCAGTGCCCAGGATTACTGCGGACCCGCCTGCTCAGGTCCCGGACAATGGCTCGATTCTGACAGTCCACTGCCAAACAAAAGGAAAACCTCTTAAGCATGGTGGTTTGTTTCCGCAAGTATCAGACACCCGGTTGACCAAAATAAATAAATAAATAAATAAATAAGATGTAATATTTGTTTTAACTGGTGTAGGTGTTGACCAGGCAAAAGCTTACAGTAAATTGGCTACTACTTCCAGCACCCCACCATCTAGACTATGTAGACAACTACTGCTACAAAGGTAGACTCGACAATGATACTTACAGAAGGCCGTGGACCCGAGGTACCTGTTATTTTTACTTTTGGTTTGTTAAATCTTTTGTTAGTTCGTGCCAGTCTAAAATGCATTTCTTATTAAGGAATCCAAGTTGTAAATTACTTCTTCTGGTAATCAGAAACTTACCGAAAGTACACTCTGAAAATACGTTTTGACCTCATCGATCTGCATGGATGCTCACTCCATGTTATGAGCCAGTGTAGAACCTCAGTGTCATATTTGACCACAACCATCTTTCAAACCCTACATCCAGGTTCTCACTCACTTGGCTTTTCCTCACCTGCAACATCACCTATTTACAGAGGAGTCCTGTAGCACAGTGGTTAGAGCACTTGCCTCGCAAGCAAGAGACCTGGGATCAATTCCCAGCAGGCAAAAACTTTGAGTAAGGCAAGTTCCCTTACTCCACACGCCTGATAATAATCCCTCAAGAAAAAACAATACTAAATTGATCACTTCAATTCACGACTGTGGGACACTGCTGTGTGCAAATGGTTGCACCCTCCATGCAGCAGGTCCCACCTGATCCGTTCCGCCATTGGTGTGGGAGCTTTCGGACATTCTGCCCCCATGCTGTTTTGCACACAAATATACAGTCAATTCACTTTACAGTATATTATGTGAAGCACTTTGAGAAGTCGAGAAGACATAAAAAGCACTATATCAAATGCAAGGATTATATTATTTATTATTATTTACACCACTACCTTTCTTCCCGGGCTGCTGAGACCCTCATTTATACTTTCATCATCTCAAGTCTTGTCTATTTGACAATTAATACTCTGCTCACCAGAATTCTTAGCTTTTCTCTCGACAAGCTGCGGACCATACAGAACTCTGCAGCCCATATCCTGTCGAGCACCAGGCTCCAAAAGTTTATCACTCACATACTCCCTCGGATCCACTGGCTCCGTATCTCTCAGCAAATTTAGTTCAAGATCCTTGTCATTACATTCAAATGCCTCCATGGCCTCTCCCCTACCTACCAACCTCATGCAACCCTATCATCTGGTTGCTCCATCCACTCAGTAGGTCCCACCTGATCCATTCCGCCATTGGTGTGGGAGTTTTCAGACGTTCTGCCCCCATCTTTGAAACTCCACACACAGACAGGTGGAGAGAGAATGGGAGGAACAGCGCAGGGCTGGCACTTGGTGTGTGTGTGAGTGTGTGTGTGTGTGTGTAAGGAGAGAGGCACTGGCATTGTATAATTTCTATTGTGACAGTATAAGTTACGATAAAAGGTTTTGTTTAGTAACTTTCATTGTATTTTGCGTGATGACTACATTGTAATTACATCCACAATAAGTGTTGTCCCAGTGACGTGGTTCTCTGCTGCAGCTTATTTCATGAATAGTTGTACTACAAAGTCAAACATTTGAATGTTGTCGTAAATTTTTTTTAAATGAAGTTATTTGGTGCTTTATTAATTTTTAAAGCTTTTTCTTTAGAAGAAGAGAATGCTAACATGCTGAATTACACTTGGTAGGGACAGTGATTTCTTCCTGCAAACTACTGATGGATGGTTGTGTATTGACTGAATGGAAGAAACATGTCTACATAGATGATTTTCTTGAGAGGTACTATCCAAGCGTTTGCTTTTTAAATAATTTTCTAATGTTGACTTTTAATGCACTGCATGTTACAATTTTTTACTACCCTTTATGCCCGTCCATGATATTTCATTTCTCAAGGTCTGTCCTCATTGTTAAAATTATATAGTCTTCATGTAACCTTTAGTGCGCCCCATGGTTTGGTAATTCTCCATACAAGGAATTGTGAAGGTTACTTTGAGTCCTATCACTCCATTGAGCATTGTGCTGGTATAGTAACTCAGCAGGGAGCGTTTATCATTTTCAAAAGAGAGAGAGGGTCTGTTAGATCAAAGCATGCCTGTGGCAATTAAGGAATCTGTTTATACTAGTACTCTGATAGGAAAATATTAAGTGTAACTTGGAGCTCATTGGCTGAACTGCATATCAAAGACATTATCTGGAGAGTGGATAAGGCAAGAGATTAATTAATGCACTGACGTGTAAGCTTTTTATATTCATCAGACTATTCTGTCTGTTCCTGTAAGTTATCCTTTAGAAAATGAAAAAAACATCATTTTTGAGGAGAGAATTCCTGATTGTATTACACTAGACAGTATTCAACAAAAATCTTAATTCAATTTGTTAACGTTATGGTATTTTGAATGTATGCTAACAGAAGTGGAAAGAAACCAGTTATTTTTAGAACCTGTTGAAGTTTTTCTGTTAAATGGTGTATCAGAATTTCTCTAAAGAGGACATCATAGTAATCTGTGGTCTTCTGCGGTCACATAGGATGCAAGATTATATTTTACTTGTTTAATTGTTCTCATAGTCTTTTGTGTCATATTGTTGCTCCTGTGGTATATACACAGAGCAGCAACAACAACAAAAATGAACAGTGTATAGAAAATGTCCGATCTTGTCTTAGAAAAAGAGGCAGCACTTTCTATAAAAGGAGATAGTTCAAAACTATTATTAAAAAAATTATTTATCAGGCAAGCATCTTGTTTTAACATCTCATTTGAAGAACAGCACCTCCCATAATGCAGGACACTGCCAGCACGATTGTCTGTAGGACTTGAACCCACAACTTTCTGACTCATAGACACTGGATATTGTTACCATCCAGTTATTTGTTATGTTTTAAAATCAAATAAAACTTGCAACTAAAAATAACACCCAATGTTATAGCTGATAAAGATAGGCAAATGGGATGAATAGATTAATAAATACCTAAAAATAACATTCTAGTTAAATTAGACAACATTCGTGTATAGCTGTAATCAAGTTTATCTTCTGGGGAGCCTGAAATGTTGAAACGATAATACTTGTATGAATCTTTTGATGGGACAGAACAGTAAATCTGTATGCATGTCAATATCTTGGGGCTTTTTTCATCTTGGCTTATTCATATATGTGATGATTGCTTAGTTGCACGATCCTTTTTTGTTAATCTGCAAAAAATTTCATTCATCTAAAAGATAGTAGGTCAATAATTATATAATAAAAATGGAGGATCTTTCAAAGCGCTTCACAAGATTTACTGGGCAAAAGATCACAGGAAAATTTGCAATAAAAAAATTAAAGTTGATGCTGATTTTATAATGCTGGTTGGCTTGTGCCTCCAACTGGCCAGTGATGAAATAGCAAGTTGATTTTTGTAATTTTGGGGGACAGCCGGGTGTCTGACTCATGCAGAAACCCATCACCGTTAAGAGTACCCAAACCAAACTGAGATTTTTATGCATCCCACCTACACAAGGAAATCCCAGAGATAGATTGTTAGAATGGAATGTACACTCTCTTCCTGAAGGGATGAATCCTGTTTACCTAATTCCAGAAAGAATTAGGCGCAGGTTGGCAAGAGGATCCCAGAGTGCGTTGGGGTACTGCTGGAGTTTAACCAGCTAAAGCTCCATAGATTGCCATTGATATTGCTGTCTGGCAAGCTTTCCCGCCAGAGGGGAAATCTATACAAAAGAGAAGTGATTTCTTAAAAAAAACTATGTAAACCATGTTCTCATTGGTTTCTTGTCTTCTTGCAATGTTTGTGTTTTTTTAGGGTATGTGTTTCTTTGGTGGATCCCCCAATTGGTGTTGACAGTTTGGAGATTGTGCCAAGTTCAAATCCTAACTCTCAGATTGACATAGATGATGTGAGTTCGTTTTTAAGGAGCAATGTTTTGCATAACATAAACGATGAGCAGGAGACCTTTGAGAAGGATGCTAAACCTGCAGACGTGAATTCACAAACAGGTACTGTGCTGATATTGGTCAGCGAAGAGGAATTGAATTATATCAAACCAATCAATGAGATATGAATACACTGTAGCTTCTGTAATGTCTATCTAACTTTATGGGACTTTGTTGTGTGTAATTCCTGTGAGCGATTTGAGATGTCTTCCCGATGTGAAAGGCGCTATATCAGAAAACAAGGATTTATAGTGAAGCTCTGATAACAATGCTACATAGCTCAATATCCTGACTATTTCCCATAAGAAGTGTTAATTATGATTCTCTGATAACTAGTTCCGGGCACCACACTTTAGGAAGGATGTCAAGGCATTGGAGAGGATGCAAAGGAGATTTACCAGGATGGTACCAGGAATGAGGGACTTCAGTTACCAGGAGAGGCTAGAGAAGATAAGATTATTCCCCTTGGAGCAGAGAAGGTTAAGAGGAGACTTAATAGAAGTTTTCAAAATTATGAAGAGATTTGATAGGGTGAACAAGGAGAAAATATTTCCACTGGCGGGTGGGTCAGTAACCAGAGGACACCGATTTAAAATAGTTGCTAAAAGAAACGGAGGGGAGGTGAGGAAAAATTTATTCACACAGCAAGTTGTTCGGATCTGGAATGCATTACCTAAAAGGATGGTGGAAGCCAATTCGATAACAGCTTTTAAGGGAGAAGTAGATAATTATTTGGGGAGGACAAGTTTGCGGAGTTATGGGGAGAGCGCGGGGAAGTGGGATTGAATTGGATAACTCTTTTCAAAGAGCCAACACAGACACAATGGGCCGAATGTATAATAATCTGATTCTATGATTCTAGTCACTCTGGATATCTCAGAACATCTCAGGATTTCTCATTTTTAATATAGTGTTTCATGTAAAATACCTTTGATAAATCATCGATGGACAAAGCAAACCCTCAGTTGCAACAAAGTATAAAGTGCCAGGACTACACTTATTGATTGGATGGTGGGTAGGTTTTGGACCATGGCATTTTCTTATCCAAAATGCATGGGCTCACTCCATTGCCACTTCAATGCACCTGCAGAAAGATGAAATGGCACCCGGTATCAGAGGAGCACAAATGTCTGACTTCCAGGTTATTAGGCGGTCGACAACATCATTTCTTGCGCATTGTGCATGTGGCTGCGACCTGGTGACCCGGAAGTCGGTTATTTTGATATTCTTTGTGCCGGCAATGTTTCCTGTTTGCGCATGGATGCGCAGCTAATGCAGAAGCATTGACCAGCCCATTATAGTGCTGATTGGGATTTTGTGTACCCCAACTAACATTGTTATAATGGGGGTCAACAGTAATTAATGGAATATGATTGGGAAAAGAATATTTGTCAAGGAAGCCAAATCTAATAGAATGGAATTGTGGATTGTTGAGTCAAGTTATTAATAATAATAACAAAAAAATCCTTATCTTTGGTAAAATACCATTTACTTTGGGAGGACGTCTCAAAACACTTCACACCTGTATACTGTAAAGTGGAGGGACTGTGAAAGCTGGTCTTGTCCAAGAGACGTACATTGCCTTCTCACGAAAGCGTGTGGATTGTGAGTGGAGAGGGCAAACAATAAGGTTGGTTCAGGGAGCTAAACTGTAGGTATAAATGATTATAACTTTTACAAACTTCAATGTCATCATATATAAGATTGATCCAAGAATATGTAGATGATTAAAAAGGTTGAATGGAAAGTAGCACATATTGATGTTTTTCCTTGGGTGCATAAAATGCTTGTGTTTGTTAAAGTGGATTTCCTATTTTTTTTCAAGATTTGTTTATGCAGAATGAAGTGGTATTTGTTGATTATCTGCCAGAGTTTTGCAAACAGTTACCAAGGTTGCACAACCTTTGTGGCAGATTGAAAATGCATGCTTTACAAGATCCTTTTGTAAATGCCGAAGGAGAGCTTTTGACTGAGGGGTTACTTTTCAGGTAAATAGAAAATAAAAATTGCTATGCTGTTTCTAATGTCTCCCCAAAAGCACATGCTGCTGCTCCTTCCTTTTCTTTCCCCAGCTCCCATTATCTATTTTAGAAGCTGAGAGCAATTTTTGAAAAAGTAATTTTTATTGGCTCAAAACTAAGTTTAAAATCTTGAGATTTCTTAGGAACACATTTATTAAGAAGGCCCTGTCAATCAGCAGAACTTCAAAACAAAGTTAGGAGTGGGGCCTGAATGCACCACAAATGTAAATCAATGATCAGGGCCTCCAACGAATGATGGCACCCACTGAAGTGGTGATGCCTTATCACTAGTCCAATGTACCTCCTTGTTAATAGTAAGGATTTTTAATTCAAATGACTACTGTATATCTTGTTTATAAAGAACCAAAAAACATTAAGCTAAAGTTTGCAGTATTACGACTGTTCTTCAATTGTAGGCTTTTGTTACTGAACCATGATATATGAACAGTAAACATATATTTATCTAAACATTTCTAAAGTATCTTGGTCTTATATAATTTTGTAGGTGATCTTAGCACTTAACTTACCAAATGTGGCTTTTGACTATTTGACGCATCTTTTAGGGATTGCTTGGTCTATCAGTCAGAGAAGGATATTGCTGCTGCAGAAAATACTGCAATAGATTTGGCTGAGGAAGATTTTAGTGCATTTTCACAGTTGGATGAAGAGGTACGTATATACCAGATCAGGATTTTGCTTTTGGTGGGCAATAAGGAAGGGGAAAATACTTTGGAAGCAAGGGGGGGAGCAAGGAGAAGGACCGGTGGGATGGAGTTCCAGAGGGTGGGGGCAGAGAGGCTGGAGGAGTGACCGCCGATGGTGGGGCGGACCAGGCGGGGGACGTGCAGCAGGCCTTCTGAGAGGAGGTAGTGGACAGTTCGATATGGCATTATCAGGTCACAGATGTAGGGAGGAGCAAGGTCTCAGAGGACTTTGAAAGCGAGGACGAGGATTTTTAACTCTATCTTCTGGGGGATGTAGAGCCGGGCGAGAGTGGGGGTGATAGGATCACAGAGCCTTGTGTGGGAGATGACACGAGCTGCAGAGCTCTGAATGATCTGCAGCTTGTGGAGGAAGAGTTGGGAAGGCTGACAAGCAGGAAGTTGGTGTGGTCGAGCCTAGATATAACTAATGCATGGATATGGGTTTTGGCGGCTTGAGGGAGAGGCAGTGGTGGAACTGGGCGGAGGTGGGGGAAGGCAGTGCGGGTCATGGCGCAAATGTGGGGTAGAAAGGATAGTTGAGGGTCAAACAAGACCCCAAGGTTGCAGACTGGCTCAGTGAGGTGGAGTGTGCAACCGTGGATGGTGATGCTGTCAGTGTATGAGGTGAGGAGGCGCTGACGGGAGCCAATCAGGAGAGCCTCGGTCTTGTTGAAGTTCAACTGGAAAAAGTTGGCTCTCATCCAGGACTTGATGTCTGACAGACATTCTGTCAGGACAGCAGTGGGCCTAGAGTTCGGGGGGGAGGAAGAGAGATAGAGTTGGGTGTCATCCGCATACATGTGGAAGTTGACCCCATGTCTGCGGGTGATGTCACCAAGAGGGAGTAAGTTCAGGTTGAAGAGGAGGGGACCAAGGACAGAGCCCCTTGCCACACGAGACGATGCGGGGGCTTAAGGAGAAGCCGTACTTGGAGACAAAGTGTAGATGGTGTCAGAGATAGGATATGAACCATTCGAAGACAGAACCATGAAGGTTGAGGTGAAAGGAGAGAGGATAGAGTGGTCAACAGCATAAAAGGCAGCAGAGAGTTCAGAGGACGACGAGATAGAGGGAACCTTGGACACAATGTGATTTGTCACTTTGACCAAAACTGTTTGTGTACTGTGGGTCTTGGAAAGGAAAGGGAGGTAAAGCCATAATAATTATGTTTCTCTAGTGTATAAAAGGGAGCAAAGAATCTCTGGTCCTTCCTTAAAATATCAGGAGAATGGTAAAAAGACACTGAAAATATATTTTGTGTGTGTGTATATATGCACAAGAGAGAGCTGATTCTTTGCACTAATTTACATTGTGTACAATTGTAGAGTCCTGTAGCTCAGTGGTCAGAACACTCGCCTCGCAAGCGAGAGACCTGGGTTCGATTCCCGGCAGGGTGAAACCTTGGGCAAGTTTCCTTACTCCACACACCTGATAATAATCCCTCAAGAAAAAAAATAATAAATTGGTCATTTCAATCTATGACTGTTTGTGGGACATTGCTGTGTGCAATTGGCTGCCACATTTTGCCCACAAATATACAATCAACTCACTTTACAGTCTATTCTGCGAAGCGCTTTGAGACGTCTAGAAGATGTGATAAGGAGCTATATCAAATGCAAGGATTATTATTATATCACCTGGGTCAATAGAAAAGTACAGACGCACTTTTCGCCAGAATTTGTCAAACGCTTTCCTCCACTACAAACCTGCTATAACTATAGTTTCAAGCCCATGGGCCTCCTGGCCGTTTACCTGACGTCACTCTGGGAGAGCGGCTCCGGACGTCATGCACGGTGTAGCGCAAGGAGCAAATGGGCTTCACTCAGAGGACCCGCTGTTGTGATTGTCTGTGTGTTTGTGTGAGAGAGTATGTGAGTGTGTAGGATTGTGTATGTGAGAGTGTGAGTGTGTAGGATTGTGTGTGAGCATGTGAAGGTGTGTGAGTATGTAGGATTGTCTGTTTGTGTGAGAGTGTGTGAGTATGTAGGATTGCCTGTGTGTACGTCTCTCTATAAGCATTTGTGAGTGTGTGTATTTGTCTTTCCCGCGCTGTTTGTGAGTGTCTGTGAGTATGTCTGTGTCTCCCTCTCCTCTGTGTGTTTGTGGCTGTGACTGTGTTTCTCTCTATGTGTTTATGAGTGTCTCTATGTGAGTGTGCATCTTTCTCTGAGAATGTGTGTCTCTCTGTGAGTGTGTGTGTCTTTCTCTGTGTTTCTGAGTGTGTGTGTGTCTCTTGTCTGTGAGTGTGTGCGTCTCTCTCTGCGTCTGTGAGTGCGTGTGTCTGTCTATGAGTGTGTGCGTCTTTCTCTGTCTGTGAGTGTGCGTCTCTCTCTGTCTGTGAGTGTGCACCTCTCTCTGTGTCTGTGAGTGTGTGATTCTGTCTGTGAGTGTATGCGTCTCTCTCTGCATCTGTGAGTGTGTGTGTCTCTCTCTGTGTCTGTGAGTGTGCGTCTCTCTTCGTCTGTGAGTGTGTACATCTTTCTCTGCGTCTGTGAGTGTGTGCGTCTCTCTTCTGTGTCTGTGAGTGTGTCTCTCTGTGTCTGTGTATGATAGGGTTAGGGTTAGGGAGTCCTGCAGCTCAGTGGTTAGAGCACTCGCTTTGCAAGCGAGAGACCTGAGTTCAATTCCCAGGCAGAGGGCGAAACCTTGGGCAAGTTTCCTTACTCCACACAGAGCCTAATAATAATCCCTCCAAAACCCAAAACAATAATAAATTGGTCATTTTCAATCTACGACTGTTTGTGGGACATTGCTGTGCGCAATTGGCTGCTGCGTTCGCCCACAAATATACAGTCAATTCACTTTACAGTGTGTTCTGTGAAGCGCTTTGGGACGTCCTCCCGACATGAAAAGCGCTATATCAAATGCAAGGATTATTATTATTATGATAGGTTTGATAGACATAGATATCATAGCTTCTATGCTTTAGATAACTTTTTTATTTCTGCTTGCTGTATTAATGCAATTTAAGTTTAAAGCATGAGATCGGAACATTTTAAAAAGGTATTTTGTTGCAATGAAACATTACATATTTGTGTACAATAAATTGTCTTTTAAGTTTTAGGTGTTTAATTCTGAATTATGACGAGTGATATTTCATAGCAGTGGATAGCATGGGGATAAATAATGGGGATTGTGAATGATTAGCAGGTGGTGTGCATGGACTTGGGGAGTCTAAATAATAAAAATGGGACAAGCATCAATAAATAAAAAATAGTAATAAGATATCTTTTCTTTGACAGTCCTGGATGCTGCCTGTTGAACTGGATATTTGCAACACAATGGAGTTTAAATGGATCACACATGGATCCCCACATGGTTCAGAACTTAAAGAACTTTTACATCTGATGGCAGAAGATGTGTCAGGAATTCAATCACCAGAAGTGATTATAAATAATGGTGAGATATTTGGAGATGAGGGTGAATAATCACTGGATGCCCTCCAACCACATTTACCCACAAAGTTGAGCTACCAAAACTGGACTCAATATTACACATGATGTCTCCAGCAGCACTGTCTGCTATGCTCCTAAATGTATGGGATTGTGTAATATCCCCTATATATACAAAAATATTCACTTGCATTTATATGATGTCCTTCCCATGAGGTATCATTTTGGAGTGCTTAGAGGCACTTTTGATGCAAATATCATGTAATCTGTTATTATCTGACCTAGGTAGGCATGTCCATTTTACGCAATTGATAAAAAACAACAAAATTTCATTTATAGAGCGCCTCTCACGTCGGGAGGATGTCTCAAAGTGCTGAACAGTCAGGTGTCGGGGCCTGAGCATGGCAGAGGGGTGGTGTAGGGGTAAGGGAAGCCAGAGAGGTGGGAGGGCGACCAAAGGCACGATTGGAGAGATTTGAAAACAGATTTAAAAATAACTACCCTGCTCTGAATGTGTTCATACAAAACTCTGCCGCCCGCGTTCTCACCTGCACGAAACTCCACTCCCCGATCACCCCAGCCTTGCCAGACTGCACTGGCTGCCTGTCCCAGAGAGGATCGATTTCAAGATCCTCACCCTTGTATTCAAGTCCCTGCATTCCTTCGCACCCCCCTACCTCTCTGACCTCCTCTCTCCTCAAAACAGTACCCATTGCCTTCGTTCCTCTGGGTCTGGCCTCCTCCTCGACCCCCGAGACCTCTGCTCCACCCTCGGCGGCCGTGCCTTCAGCCACTATGCCCCGAGGCTCTGGAACTGCCTTCTTCACTCCTTTCGTCTCACTCCCTCCCTTCCCATTTTCAGGTCTCTGCTGAAGTCCTTTTCGACCGCGCCTTTGGTCACCTTCCCACCCCCTCCCCCTGGCTTGGTCCTAGGATCCGTTACTATAAAGGGCTCTGAGACGCCGTCCGGCGTGGAGGGCGCTATATAAATTCAAGTTGTTGTTGTTCTTGGTCTGACCATTTGGCAGAAACCCATTTCTCAGGAAGGAAGCAAGACCTGACAGAATATGACTGAACCATTCATGCCCTCCAAACATCAGTTCATGATAACGATCAGGGAACACCCATAACATTTTTTCTTACTGACTGAAGAAAATGTATGGCATGGGAATGCAACCATGTGATTCATTGTTGTGGTGGCTGTAAACATTAGTAAGTCAATCAGTCACACCAGTTGGTGTAAGATTTATTACCTGCAACTTTAAACCAAACAGTAAAAGAATGCTCCTGAGGTTAGCACGTTATAAAAATCTACCCTGAATTACACAGTTCCACAATTTAGCAATTAGAGAAATAGACTGACTTATGTAAGACTGACCAAATGTTCTTTCTTAAAGATTTCAAAACTAAGCTTATGATGGATCTGGAAATCTCTGAATTTTGTGACAGTACAAATTATTCATTGAAAGATAATGAAGCAGTTATTAAAGCCACACAGGATATTATTGATCCAGGTAGGTAATATTTTATTCAGTGCCTGCCTTATGTTATCCTGTTGTAGTAATCCTCATATTTGATATAGTGCCTTATCAAGTTGTTGAAACATCTCAAGGTGCTTTAGTTTACAGGACTTTCCTGTGAAGTATGTTAAATATAGTGACTACAGTACTTGTAAGTGAACGTAACAGCCAATTTGCGCACAGGAATTTTCCACAAACAGCCACAACTAAATGTATCTGTGGGATTGTTGGCGAGGACAGGAGAAGAAACTCCCTCCTCTTTTTGAGTAGTGCTATGGGAACTTTAACATCTACCTAAACAGACGAGCAGGGCCTTGGTTCAACCAATGGATGGCTCCTCCAACAATGCAGCACTCACCCACTATTGCATGGAGTGTCAGCCTAGATTTGAGGTCAAAATCCTGATCTGGTGCTTGAGCCCTTCTGACAACCTTCTGAATCAGAGGTGCGAATGCTACCACTGAGCCAGGCTGATAAAAATACGATTGACTGTTTTAATTAACAACAGCAACAACTTGCATTTATATAGCGTCCTCCATGCTGGGCGGCATCTCAGAGCGCTTACCAATGGCCGAGGCCGAGCCTGGGGAAGGGGGAAGGTGATGGTAGAATCAGTCAAAAAGGAAGGTCTTCAGAAACGACCTGAAGATGGGGAAGGAGGGGACGAGGCGAAGGGGTTGAGGGAGGGAGTTCCAAAGTTTTGGGGCGTAATGGCTGAAGGCACAGCCGCTGATGGTGGAGCAGAGGATTCGGGGAATGCAGAGCAAGCCGGACGCAGTAAAGCGGAGCCAGCGGGTACTGCTGTGGGGAGAGAGGAGGTTAGAGAGATAGGGGAGTGCCAAAGAATGGAGGGATTTAAACACTAGACTGAGGATCTTGAAGTTGATCGGTTCTGTGACAGGGAGACAGTGGAGATTGGCAAGGACTGGAGTAATCGGGGTACGAAGTTTGGTGCGGTTGAGAATGCCGGATGGCGGTGAGGAGGGCGTTAGAGTAATCCAGCCGAGAGGTGACAAAGGCATGGACAAGGGTTTCAGCAGCTTTTGGGGTGAGGTAATATCGGAGGTGGTCAATGTGGCGGAGGTGGAAGAAAGTTGTGCTGGTCAGGGACCGGATGTGGGGGAGGAAGGATAACTGGGGAAATGGGTGAATTAAAATCGGTGAATTCCAATATTGTCATGAATTGTGTTTTCAGTTTGCTGTAAAACGATTAGCAACTTGGAAGTAGAAACTCCATTGACTCCTCCATGTTCAACCGATCATATGGAAGTGACTTTCTCAACCAAAGCACTACAAGAGGAGGAACTCTCTCCAGTAAAAATTGAGTAGGCATAATGTATTTATTGAAGGATAATTTCTGTGCATATTTTGAACAAACCTGATTCATGTTTTTCTATGATTTAAAGACTTTCTTGTAGAAGCTTTTATAACTCCTTTGCAGAAATGACAGTTGATGTCACCAGCTTCCCATTCACTATGTTTTCAGGAAATCGGTGATGTTGGTTTCTTTGTATTACAGCTTAAATCATTTGTCATTCATTTAGCTTACATATACAAAGATGATATTCCCAATATCCCATGAGGCAATACTTTCTTTTCGACAGTCCTAACCTGATAACCTTGTTCCTCCTAACTATATAAGTATAGCTCTGTTTTGAGCTTCATTTTAGTTATTTTTACCTTCCTTTGGAAATATTGTACAATTCGGTTCCCAATTTATTTTCTACATTATTTTAAATTTTTGAAGGATGCATATTTCGTTCGATATTACAGAGACAAATTTTTGAAGGATGCGCATTTCGTTCGATATTACAGAAACAAAATATCCTGTTGTTTTTTGCTTTTTTAGTAGCTTTTTATCCAGCACAGAAAACTATTTACTGGAGGTTCAAATCAGGCAATCGGAAAATGTCCTCAGATCTTTTGAAGCTCTGATGTTGGGAGGTAAAGTTCCTAAAATTATATTGCTAGTAAATAAAAGGGGAAAAAATCACTTAAACACTAAATCGGATATACACACTGTATTTGTCAAGATTACAAACTGTCAAAACAGAATGTTTAATCAAAAATAATCGTTACCCACGTCAGAATTACAAATTACTATTTTATTTTTGAAAGAAAATAAATACATCCAACCACTGGCCTCCTTTTGTTTCTTTATCTAATCATTTAAATGTGTTTCCCGTAAGCAACAATCTTGAACCTTGAAAAACATACGTTTTCCACATGTTTATGGAGTAATTAACCTTTTTAAAATTCAGAGCAATTACTTAACTTAACATTTTCCATTATGTAAAGCATAAATATGTCACATTTGCCTTCATCCATGAAAATAATAAGGAAAGGAAGGGTATGAATTTGAGTAAGAATACTTACAGTATAACAAGAACACAAAGAGAAAAAAAACTTTTGTGAAAACAATCGAAGGAAACAATAAGGTTCAATGGAAACAAAGATTTCAACAGTGGATAATGGACAGAAACAAATTCCAAATAAACCAGTCTTTGAATCATTTCAACATTAGCCTTTAAAAGAAAACACGCAGCAACCAAGTAAATAAATAACCTTGTTTCACTCAAAACCATTAAGCCGAATCTATTCAAGAGATTATTTTCATTCAGAAATCTTAAGTCAAAAGTCAAGGCACATTACCAAGGTTGAGATTAGTAAGAGGAAATTTAAAAGATGCCTTATTTTTACAGAATATTATTTAGTTTATTCCAATACTCCAAAAGCAGGAACAAGTACACCAATGCAATAAGGTGATTTAAAAATAATTTGGTCACTCAATCCATGACTGTTTGTCAGACACTGATGTGCGCAATTGGCTGCCGCGTTTTGCCCACAACATATACAGTCAAATTACAGTATATTCTGTGAAGCGATTTCTGGCATCTTGAAAATATGATAAGGTGTTATATTACATTTAAGTATTATTATTAAAGTACATGTGTTGAGCTATGCAGAAATGAATGAAAAGGTGATGAAAAAGTGAACCTTTGCTATAATATATTGCTGCTTACAAATTTGCAGAAGGAGTCATAAATTCAGTTCTATGGTTAAATCCTTGATAGCGTTATGTTGCTTATGTTTGCAGTAATAGTAACAATTTAGAGGAGCAAGTTAAATTTCACCAGTTTAAATTTGAAAAAGTCTGACCTATAAAATATTTTGCAATTGATTTGTTTGTGATTCTTAAAATGTATTGTATTTTACTTTTTATAGAGCCTCAAATAAAGCAACCTCCTTTTCACCACACACCAGTCTGTGTGACCTTTGAACTGCTAAATGCCCAGCCAGAGGAGGTGACAAAGTCTTCAGTAAAAGCATTGTGGGAGGAATATATAAAATCAAATAGAGTGCAAGAGGACAAAATCGAGGAGCTGCATGCAGATCAGTGCGAAATAAGAGATTTACAAATTGTGAAGATGGAAGAATTTTCATTGGTTACCATGGATCAATTTGAGAGTAAGTGCACCATGCTTAAAAAATATAGGTACTTGTATGATACTGTGTGTCTCATTCTTGAATTAACCATTTTTTTCTCAATCTTAATACTTAATTTGTCTGAATCTTCCCCCAATGCATTAAATATTCTTTTGTAGGTAGGTGCTTAAATTATAGAATAGATTATAAATGCCTCAAATGTGCCTGACCCACAGAGGGTTGGCTCGATTCCGACATTCTGTTGCCAAGCATGTCACATTAATAATAATAATAATAATCCTTGCATTTGAGATAGTGCTTTTCACGTATTCTAGACGTCTCAAAGCACTTCACAGAATATACTGTAAAGTGAATTGACTGCATTTTTGTGGGCAAAACGCGGCAGTCAATTCGCACAGCAGTGTCCCACAAACAGTCGTGGATTGAAATGACCAACTTATTATTGTTTTTTTTGAGGGATTATTATCAGGTGTGTGGAGTAAGGAAACTTGCCCAAGGTTTCTCCCTGCCGGGAATCGAACCCAGGTCTCTTGCTTGTGAGGCGAGTGCTCTAACCACTGAGCTACAGGACTCCATGTTAGAGCCAGCTCAACTCTTGAGGAGATGTGGTTACCTTCCCCCCCATGAGAGCATAGTCATCAATTACTGTGGTGATAAAAAGTTATTTCCTTCTTGTTTTCCAGAATGTTCTGATAACTCTGCTTTAGTTGCTGAGAGTAACACCACTGCCATTCAAGCATACCATGAAAATGAAGCAATGCATTCCTGTGAACAGCAGGACAGTGGTGTTAAAATGTTACCCTTACAGTCAGAGAACATGTTGGCTGTTCCCTATAACTTATGGTTTCATGATACTGTGAAACCATCTCCGATAATATCTTGTCAGGATGACTGTGATCCTCTCAACAGCTTCATAATGCTAAGGTCAAAGCAGATTCCAACTCTCTGTCAGACAAAAGGTGATACTGAAAATCAGATAGACAACTGTGAGTACATAATTCTTTCTCCCATTTCAGTTGAGGAAATTTTGAGTTAATCAATTAAGAATGGATAGTATTATGTTAACTTATATTACTGGGTAACTAGGAATGATAACAGTTATCATTCCTCATTTAATATTAACAGTACTTTGAGTATAATTGTTGGTTATTATTTTCCACAATTAATTAACCACAGCATTACTATACACTGACTAAAATATCAATTGTTTTAGCAATAGAATGCACAACTTCATCACTGTCTCACTGGTTAAAATAAGCTTTGAATCTGTTGATTTTAATCAGTTGCTATACTTTTCTACAATACGCATTTTACATTAAAAACCTGTGAAGTAAGGAGAATCCCCAAAGTCAATCCTTGAGAATTTCATGTATTGAGATACATGAATTTAATTTTTTTGTGCTTTTCACAAAAGAATGTTTTTGACCTATTTATTGAAAAATTGTTTATTTTCTGTTTAACGTTTTGAATTGCCTTTGTTTTATATTTTAGTTTCAAAAGCAGATGAAAATGCTTGCAACATTGCAGTGAGCAGTGAATTGGTAACAGCTTCACCAAAGAAACCTGATCAGTTGGATTTAAGTAGTAACTTGATAGAAGTTCAAGCATCAGGTATTCAGATCAAAAGCTCTGGTTGCTGCCATGTTAAATTCTCTTAGGAAGGAACATTTTCAAGCTCTGAAAACTGACTTTTAGTGTGCTATTTCCAAACACATTTTAATGACATGCCTGATATGGATAAAATGCATGTAGGAATACCACAATTTTGACATTGTTATTCATTTTATGTTTGGAATGTTATTTTTAGTCTGATCCTTGCTCCTTGCATTATATCGGATCAAAACAACAAATAGAACAGTATATAAGAGAGTGGACCAATGTACCTTTGGCATTTTTGTTGTAGATTCAGAGCTGAGTTTGCCCTATTAACTTCATGTCAGCAAGAATTTTAATTTAACTTGTTTGTTGGCATCAGGTGTAGAGCTGCAATGGTAAATTCGGAAGCAGCTTATTCAAATGCTAGTTTATCAAACTAGCTGAACTTCTTATTATCCCTGTATATAATGATTTAAATATTCATCACTCAATGGAAGTGATGTTTGTCTGAGCTGTGAGCAGGAAGATGGTGACAATGCTGTCATTGCTGAGCTGATACTGAGCTATTTTGCTCACTAGGAAGCTCGCAGGGAGTTCCTGGTACCTGCCATCCTCCTACTGAGGGTTCAATTCTGCACTTGTTGGATATGAAATGACCAACTAGTAACTGTCCTCCACTGGATTGTTGGAGTCTCTTATAATTTTGGCCTGGTCTCTGTAGATAGCTCTCCCTGGACACACAGCTCACTCGTTCGATACTCTTTCAGATACATTGCTCATTTTACTTCACTCCTGAAATGTGCATAGTGAGTATACTCTGATTTTTCTGCAGCTTTTAAAATGGTTGCCAAATGACTGGTTAATTTGATTAGGCAAAACTTCTAGTTAGGTCTGCTATCTAGTACAAGGCCTGTGATTGATCTATTAATTAACATAAACAAAGGAATATGCACTGCAGATGATAACATTTAACTGCTTGAGATTAAACAAAGCTTTTTGAAAGACATCTGGTTAAGTCTACTTTCCTTGGAATGTGTGTTTGCCATTGATTATGTTCAATGAATGAATGAAAACATTGGAACTTCTTATATAGCCATATGGTTTAGACTAGAGTATCTTGCAGTCTTTGGAAACACAGAACACGGTGTCCAAGAGAATGTTTCATCTGAAAGACCTTGTTTATGAACTGAGACAACATAAAAACAGCCAAGAACTGATAGGCTTGTATAACTTAGTACATACTTCACAGCTTGTTATGAGGTACAGTAGGAGCACAAATTGTACATCTGATAATGTTTTTGAACAGGTTTTGTTCACACATCATAACACTACCCTCAATACAATGCAATTTTAGCATTGGAGTTCTGTAGCTTAGTGGTTGGAGCACTCGCCTCACAAGTGAGAGGACCTGGGTTCAATTCCTGAGAAGAGTGAAACGTTGGGCAAGTTTCGCTTACTACATGTGCTGCCATTCACCTAGCAGTAAGTAGGAACCCGGTTGTTAGTCGATTGGCGGATTGCTTTTCCAGGGGTAATAATCCCTTCAAAAAATAAACAATATAATAATAATTTGGTCACTCATTCTACTACTGTTTGTATGCCAATGTTGTGTGCAAATAGCAGCCATGTTTCGCCTGTAAAATATAGTCAATTCACTTTACAGTATATTCTGTGAAGCGCTTTGAGACACCTCAAAGACGTGATAAGGTGCTATATCAAAAACAAGGATTACTATATTTTCTTTTGACTTCAAAGAAGTCAAACAAGAGAGTTGTAATTAAAAAAAAGTTGCTGTTGTACTTTAAATAGAAATTAGTGGTATTAAATAGAAAAAAGATATGAAACTAAATAATTTTGTAATGGTGTTCCTCTTAAAATTATCCCTAATGGTGAGACTATTAAAGGACGATGCTGCACTGCAAGTGTCAACTAGACCATATTTCTGGAAGGGCTTCAGGTTTCCGAGACTTTTTATATACTGTCATTTGCAGACCCTAAGTAAAGAATGATTGAACGTTTGTTGTGCCAAGATTTTAAACAGTGACAGTGGCAGTGACTTGTTTGAAATTGCCAAACATAATATTACTATCGGTGAGGAAACTTTGCAGTAATCATATTTAGAGCATATGGAGAGCAGAAGCTTGGTACCTTTCCTTATGGAAGGAGGGAAAATTGGGTGTTACTCCAACTTGCTCTTGGAGTACAGGACTCCACTTGTGTGGAGTCCTGTAGCTCAGTGGTTAGAGCAGTCGCCACGCAAGCAAGAGACCTGGATTTGATTCCCGGCAGGGTGAAACCCTGGGCAAGTTTTCTTACTCCACATGCCTGATAATAATCCCTCAAGAAAAAAACAATAATAAATTGGTCATTTCAATCCACAATTGTTTGCGGGACACTGCTGTGCGCAATTGGCTGCCGCATTTCGCCCACAAATATGCACTTTACAGTATATTCTGTGAAGCATTTTGAGACGTCTAGAAGACGTGAAAAGCGCTATATCAAATGCAAGGATTATTATTGTTGTAGGCTGCATCTACCAACTCAGGAAAAATATTGATAGATGTCTTCAAGCGGGTCAGCCTCTTCTCCTTTGGGAAATGTTGTGTAATAGGGAAGACATAAAGAGGGTAAAACAAGCTCAAAAACAAGCATTAGGATAAAACAGAGCACTGTCACTACTTCAGTCTAAAAATGTTTCAAACTCAGATCCAGTGGATGAAAAGTGTTCAGTACCATTCAATGTTTCTCGGTATAATCAGATGAAATTCACAAATGAGGTCTATTTTTATAATGAAACACTAAAAATATGTTTTTTTCTTTCCTTCTTACAGCCAGCCAGTGCCAAGCATATTATCTGTTGGAGGCTACTGCAATCCCTGTGCTCAAAAATTTAAAGAGTTGTGTTGCTCCCATGGTGGTAGCAAGGACCTTTACTGAACTCAGTTTTGACCACAGTAGGTTTTTCATGAAACAGCAGGAAAAGGTAGTCAGTGACAGCGTTGAACAAGGTTAGTCTCAAAATGTTTTCCATACTAGTTGAAGTTTGCCTGGGCAAGTCATACATTTTAAACACAAATAAAATGTAGAACAGGCACTAAGACAATGAATGGAAAAGAAATATGATTTTTGATTTAGTTGACCAAAAAAAAGCATCCTGACTTAACCTAAATGTTTATTTTCATATATTGTTGTTCTCTGTATGGCATAAAATAGCTTTAAAGTAAACACCTGCTCTATCTTTGGATCGAACTGAAAAAAATCTACTTTGTGACAAACTATTATAATAATTCACAATCAGTGCCTCACCCTATCTCTGTAACCTCATAATTCCCTCTGGTCAGCGGGCACTGGCCTGCTTCACATTTCCCTCCCCGCCGTTGTCAGTGGGCTTCCATCAGAATCCCTTTGACGTGCTCCTTCTCTCAACTCCGAGGTCCACCTCAAGACCTTCCTCTTTGACTTTCAGTCATCTTCATCCCCCGCCACCCTCCCCCTTGGTCCCAACCCCATAGCCCCCACCCCCAGTTTCAGTCCAAACCTTAGGATGCCTTGAAATATCCTCATGATATGAAAGGAGCTATACAAATTTTCATTTGTATTTTATCCTCAACTATTTATGAGAAAATACCCTGTTGGTGGCTTTATCTGACATTTTCACATGTATATTTCCATAAAATGATGCAGTTTGGTAGTCAGGAACAAGAGCCCTGACAGATTGTCCCTTCTGTAACTCAAGGGCATGGAAGCAAATTCAAACACTGAGTACTACTCCAATTGAAATGAGTTAATAGCACAGACTGGGGATCAAATGTGGGATATTACTGATCCGTATGATTCGAACTGAGAGTGGGGGCTGAGGGAGTGGGAGGTGAAGGAGTGAGAACAAGGAGTGGTGGGGGAAAACATGGACGAAAACATAGTCAAAGGGAAAGGTCTTGAGGTGGACCTGAAGAAGGGGCAAGTCAAAGGGGCCTTGGATGGAAGACCAACTGTTAATGGTGAGATGGGGAACGTGAAGCAGGCCAGTATGTGTGGTTTTGAGGAGGTCACGTGAGTTATTACAGCACAGACTGGGGATCAAATGTGGCATCTTCCTGATCCGTGTGGCTGAGCATTGGATAAATACACTGAGCCATTGACACAGCCTTAATATAAGTTATTCTGATGTGTAAACACCACTTATATATTTTCTGTTCTAGGGAGGAGTGATCAAAAAGAAGTTCAATTGTATAAACATGCAGCACTTCTGCATCTTTTGGTGACAGTCCGTGATCTTCTAATGATGTGTGACCTGGACACAGCTATAGGTATAGACAAGAGGATAGGAGCCAGTGGGTTCACATAACTGACTCGAGTTAAACTGGAATTAAGACACAAGACTAAATACTGATAGAATTATGTTTCCTTTTTTAGAGCTTGTTTTTAAAAAAAGTTTTCATTTTTATTAAACAGATATAAGTTTAGGCCTGGTTAAATCTGTGCACCTTTTTGCATCCCACAATCATCTCTTCGTGTACCTCATCATGTAAGTTCTGGCTATTGTTTTGGCTCTTTTTAGAACTTCCACCATCAGTTAAGATGATGCAACTGCCTTTGATATGGTACTGCAATCTCACTGGTTTTCAATCATGTCTTTGCCTGTTACATTTAAAAGAACAATAGAAAATATATTAACTTGTCAATATTTCTGTTTCCGCAAATATATTTTGTAATAAATATACAGACATTTAGAAAATAGAATTTTATAATAATAATAATAATCCTTACATTTGATATAGCGCTTTTCACGTTGGGAGGACGTCCCAAAGTGCTTCACAGAATACACTGTAAAGTGAATTGACTGTATATTTGTGGGTGAACGCGGCAGCCAATTGCGCACAGCAATGTCCCACAAACAGTCGTAGATTGAAAATGACCAATTTATTATTTTTTTTGGTTTTGGAGGGATTATTATTAGGCTCTGTGTGGAGTAAGGAAACTTGCCCAAGGTTTCGCGCTGCCTGGAATTGAACCCAGGTCTCTCACTTGCAAAGCGAGTGCTCTAACCACTGAGCTACAGGACTCCACAGGACTCCATTTTGCATGCATAAATATCAGAAATTATTTATCAAAATCTCTTCCATAAGAAATAGGCCATTGATATGATTATTTGCAAAGATAACAGTACATTGTTAGCTAATTACAACAACAACAACTTGGATTTATATAGCGCCCAGCACGCCGGACGGCGTCTCAGAGCACTTTACAGTAACGGATCCCGGGGCCGAGCCAGGGGGAGGGGGAGGAAGGTGACCAAAGGCGCGGTCGAAAAGAAAGGTTTTCAGCAGAGACTAGAAAATGGGAAGGGAGGGAGCGAGATGAAGGGAGTGAGGAAGGCAGTTCCAGAGCCTCGGTGCATAGTGGCTGAAGGCACGGGGCTGCCAAGGGTGGAGCGGAGAACTTGGACGAGGAGGAGAGCAGACTCGGAGGAACAAAGGCAACGGGCACTGTTTTGAGGAGAGAGGAGGTCAGAGGTAGGGGGGTGCAGAGGAGTGCAGGGACTTGAAATCAAAGGTGAGGATTTTGAAATCGATCCTCTCTGGGATAGGCAGCCAGTGCAGTCTGGCAAGGACTGGGGTGATCGGGGAGCGGAGTTTCGTGCGGGTGAGAATGCGGGCGGCAGAGTTTTGAATGATTTGGATTTTATGGATGGGAGACCGGCGAGGAGGGTGTTAGAGTAGTCCAACCGAGAGGTGACAGGCTTGGACCAGGGTGTCAGCGGCTTTTGGGGAGAGGTATTGGCAGAGACGGGCGATGCATCTTAATTAAAATTAATTAAAAGTAAAAAGTAAATTATGCAGTTCATACTGTATAAAAAAAACTGATAAGAAGAGCTACAGACCGTCCAAGAGTCAGCTATTTATGACTAAAAGCAGGAGTAATGAAATGGCTTGTTTTTAATCATGATGTATCAGTTACTTTCTCATTTACAGAGTATTTATTCAGAGCCAAAGAAATGTATGTCAGCACTTTGGGTTCCTGTTTAGAAGATATTTGGAAGAAACTACGAATTGTTCAATACATCAGTCAGAGAAAACAAGAAAGAAACCCTAAAGTAACCGAACTTCAGAAGCAGATTTCTACATGGATACAAATGGATCATACAAATGAACACAAGGTATTAACAATTTTAGAAGGCAGACATGCTTTTGGGAAATGTTATCCTCCTTTCCCTGGTGATTTTCTCCCTTCATCTTCTGAAGATAGTGTAGTTCCACAGGCTCCAACAGCCCTTCACTGTAGCACTCAAGTGATTCCTTTTCTTGTGTGAACCTAGAAAATGAATATTGGTAATTAAACATCATTCCCATACAAACTATGTTGCTTTTACCTGCTACAATTTTGCCTTTTGTTATGATTACATTACATTGAGGGTACTTCGAGGGCTATTTGTGATTGTAGTCTCTGGTCACTGATTTGACAGAAATAACTTTGTATTTTCATTTGTGGTATTTTTTGAATTTATTTGAAATACATAACCNTTTTTTTAACAGGTATTAATCATTATCAGAATGGATTCAGACTGTGTCAGAGCTACACTTACTAATAACCTCATCAAGGTGAATGGTAAGATATAAGGCTTGAAGCATCAAATCATGTGTGGAATATGTGTTCAAATATTGATTTGAGTGGGCCCAGTGAAATTGTGTAGATTGAATTCCACTTAGAATCCATTAATGTATTTGTTTCTAATAAGCTTATCATATTTCATAGCAAATGGGATTTGCAGCTAATAGGATTCAGCTGAATAAATCATCTGGCACAATGTTGGCACAATGAAAGAAGACTTAATTCAGTTCTGCTTAGTTCTGACATTTAGTTTCTTTAGAATTTTTTTTAGAATAACATACCATTTGACAGTTAAGATGTGGGTCTACTATACATAAAGGCATATTCATCGCCTGTCCAGCAGGCACAGTGAGCTCTTTTCTAAAACAAATAATTGGAAAATGCATAAATAAAAGACCTACTCTCCTTTGTTGCTGGTACAAAGTGAAAGCAACATGAGACAACCTTGTGTGCTTTGATACTGATGAGGCTAATCCAGAATTTTCACTCTTATATTGTATCTCTGTGCCTCCATCTTTGACTCCAGCACCTCTGCTGTCCTGCGGATTGTCTATCAGACATCAAGTTTGGATGAGAGCCAACTTTCTCCAAGTCGGAGGCCCTTATCCTTAGCTCCCATCAGCGCCTCCTCACCTCAGGTGCTAACAGCATCACTATTCATGGATGTACTCTCCATCTTACCGAGCCAGTATGGAACTTTGGTGTCTTGTTCGACCCTCAACTGTCCCTCTAAACCCCACATCCGTACCATGACATGCTCTGTCTTCCCCCACCTCTGCAACATTTCCTGCCTCCAACACTGCCTTTCCCCTCAGGCCTCCGAGACCTTCATCCATATATTCGTCATGTAAAGACTCATATATGCTAATTCCCTGTCTCCCTGGCGCTCACAACTCTTCCCTCCACTAGCTGCAGATTATTCAGAACTCCTGCACCAGGGTCCGTGAGCTGATCATCCCCTTCCTCGCACGGCTTCACCAGCTCCCCTTCCCACAGTGGATCAAGTTTAAGATCCACGTCCTTACTTTCAAAGTCCTCCACAGTCTTGCTCATCCCTATCTCTGGGACCTATAACACCTTACTAACATTCCCGCCTACTCACTGGTCTGCTCCATGTCCCCCGCACTGCCCACCCCACTATCGGCAGTCTGGACTCCGGCCCTTCTGCCCCACCCTCTGGAATTCGATCCCAGAATCCCTTGGCCTTACCTTCTCTCTTGCCTTCTTCAACGCCCATCTCAAGACCTTCCTGTTTGACTGTGCCTTTGGTCATCCTCCCACCCCCGCCCCTTTGTTTTTCACCCCTCTTGATTCCAACAGCCAGGTCGGGTGGAAACCCTTGACTCTCCATTGCTTTTGAAAGTCATCCTGACATGAATTGTGCTATATAAATGCAATTTGTTGTTGTAGTGCTTTTGAGGATCAGCATAATGAAAACACTGGTGCAATGTCATCTGTAAAAGAGGATTACAGCAACAACCATAAGCAAACCCATTTTACTTAATCTTATAGACTCAGTTTGACCTGTCATGAGGAGTGTGCAAGTCACAATGCAAGTTTTTGCTCCATTGCTGCATAAAATAGGTGAAATATAGCAAAGGTGAGATGTAATATGGGTAAGAACCTCTGTGGTCTAATTTGCAGTATTTTATAACAACAACAAATTCCATTTGTAAAGTGCCTTTCACATCAGGACGAAGTCCCAAGGTGCTGGACAGTCAGAGATTTGGACCTGAGCAGGGGTTTGGGATCAGGAGGGGTGCAGGGTAGGGGTAGGAGGGTGACTGAAGGTATGGTCGAAGAGGAGGGTCTTGAGACGTGCCTTGAAGGAGGCAACCGAGGGAACAAGGCAAAGGGACTGTAGGTTGGAGTTCCAGGGTGGGGGCAGAGAGGCTGAAAGTCCAACTGCCGATGGTAGGGTGGAAGGGAGATGTGGAGCAGATCAGAGCCTGCTGAGTGGAGGGAGCGGATAGGTTGATATGGGGTAGCAGATCACAGAGGTAGGAAGGAACAAGGCCTAGAGTAATAAATGCATGGCTGAGGGTTTTGGTGGCCTGAGGGGAGAGGCAGTGGCGCAGACGGGCGATGTTGCGGAGGTGGGGGAAAGCAAAGCGGGTCATGGCATGGATGTGGGGTAGAAAGGATAGTTGTTGGACAAGACCCCAAGATTCCGGACTGGCTCAGTGAGGTGGAGTGTGCAACCATGGATAGTGATGCTGTCAGCGCCTGAGGTGAGGAGGCACTGACAGGAGCCAATCAGGAGAGCCTCGGTCTTGTTGACGTTCAACTAAAGAAAGTTAGCTCTCATCTAGGACTTGATGTCTGACAGGCAGTCTGTCAGGACAGCAGTGTCCTGGAGTTGTGGGTGGAGGCAGAAAGATAGAGTTGGGTGTCATCCGCGTACATGTGGAAGTTGACCCCATGTCTGCGGATGATGTCACCAAGTACATGCTGAGGAGGAAGGGGACCCAGGACAGAGCCCGGAGGAACCCAGCGTTCCTGTGGGCCAGCATGACTTACTTCCAGTTAGTTAGTTGATTACCTCTGAATGTGTCACTTCCTTTTTGTAGGTTTAAAACCAGCTGCAGTGCTTCCGGAGGAAAGTGGTGTTCTGGGATGCCAGGAAATTTTAAACTGGTCAGTAAAATTCTGTTTTTAATCATCACTTTTCAATAGCTATGGAAAGGTGCAGAAGAAATACAACAATAATAACAAGATTACATTTGTATAGCGCCTTTCACATCAGGAGGACGTCCCCAAGTGCTGGACCGTCAGAGTTTTGAACCCGAGCTGGGGGTCAGGATTGGGGAGGTTGGAGGGCAGGGGGGGAAGCAGGGTGATCAAAAGAGCAGTCAAAGAGGAGAGTCTTGAGATGGGTCTTGATGGAGGCAAGGGAGGGCCGAGGTGGAGGGACTGGGGAATGGAGTTCCAGAGGCAGAGTAGCAGAAGCCTGCCCGCCAGTGGTGGGGATGGCGAGGTGGGGAACGTGAAGCAGGCCAGAGCCCGCTGAGTGGAGGGAGTGTGCAGAATAATAGGGGGTTAGGAGGTCGCAGAGGGAGCAAGACCATGGAGGGCTTTGGAGATGAGGAGCAGGATCTTGAACTGTACCCTCTGTGTGATGGGAAGTCAGTGGAGTCGGGCGAGGATGATGGTGATAGGGTCACAGAGACTGGTGCGGGAGAGGACACGGGCTGCAGAGTTCTGGATTATCTGCAATAACAACAACAAGATTACTTTTGTACAGCGCCTTTCACGTTGGGAGAACGTCCCAAGGCGCTGGACAGTGTACAGCATTTCTGACCCGTATCAGGGAGGAGAAGGGAAGGGAGGGGAAGGGGGGTGGCCGATTGTATGGTCGAAGAGGAGGGTCTTGAGGCGGGACTTGAAGGAGGCTAAGGAGGGGATGAGGTGGAATGATTGGGGTATGGAATTCCAGAGATTGGGGGCAGAGTGGCTGAAGGCTCTCCCGCCAATGGTGTGGCGGGTGGGTCGGGGGACGTGGAGCAGGCCAGAGCCGGCTGAGTGGAGAAAGCGGGCGGGTTGGTAGGGCGTTAGGAGGTCACAGAGGTAGGGTGGGGCGAGGCCATGGAGGGTTTTGTAGGTGAGGACCAGGATCTTGAACTGGATCCGCTGAAGGATATGGAGTCGGGCGAGAGTGGGGGAGATGGGGTCACGGAGTTTGGTGTGGGAGAGGACACGGGCTGCAGAGTTCTGGATTATCAGCAGCCTGTGGAGGGAGGAGTTGGGGAGGCCGATAAGCAGGGCGTTTGCATAGTCGAGCCTCGATGTAATGAATGTGTGTATGAGGGTTTTGGCGGCCTGTGGTGTGAGACAGTGGCAGAGCCGGGCGATATTGCAGAGGTGGTGGAAGGCACGGATGTGGGGTAGAAATAGGTAGAAATTTTCATGTATAAGCCCATTGCAAGTACGTAGCATCAAAGTCACTTAGCAGCAACAGGAATTTCATTGATTTTTAGAGACTGACTGTGAAACATCTGTAAAAGTAAATGAAAGAAAACTTGTGGATTTTCTGCTCTGCTTTGATTTTATGTCACAGTTAAAATATAGAAGCTTTTTTTGTTTGAGGTCAAACAGTCGGTATGTCACAAGGACTGAGTCGAATAGTCGTCCTTTATTCCATCTGACTAGTTCTTGGGTGGAATATGTTCCAAAGGTTCTAATGAGGAAGCTCACCGAATAGAGGACTTTACAAAGACAAGGCCAAGGCCCTTCACTGGGACTCAGTTTGAATTGCCTCACTAACTCAGAGTATTTTCTGCTGGCCATTCATACAGATTTGACAGTAGCTTTGGAGACTTTTGTAATGATCCTCAGTGGAAGGAGTTGTATGACTAATGGCAGGCATTTTTGGGAAGGCATCTGAATTTAAAATAGGGGAGGAAATACTTTAAAAATTAAAGAATTTATACATTAGATTGGTTCAGAAAATATGCAGCTTAAACTACTGTATGACTAGAATGGATATTTATCTTGTTGACTTTTACAAATTCCTCTTAAAAACACACTTTCTAACATTTTATAAATGAGCCTCATATATGTTGTTTGCCAGATGTGCAATACTGTGGAGAGACCTGCTCTTATTTACAAAAAAAATTAGCTAAAAGAATCTATAGCTTCATAGGGTCTAATTGTTAAGATGCAAATGATTGGATTCAAATGTGATGAGATTCAAATGAATCCTTTTTAAATGCTGGTTTACTGCAAAAATTTACTGAAAATTGAGGTAAATGAGAGATGTTCCATGCACAAGTCCTGTGAGAATCTATCAGGTGCCATGATGTGCACATCTATACACATTTCCTCACTCATACATTGCTACCTCAGTACAGTCCTTCCTCACCCAGGACAGCGGCAATATCTTGGACAAAATAGAATTTACCAAGGGGGAATTTTAAAAAAAATCTAGGGATGATAGTTGACCCATCAATCACCATGTTCAAATTGTGTGAGGCAGCAATAAGCAAGACAAGCAGAGTGCTGGGTTACATTGAATAATCTGTTAAATTCAGAATCCCAGAAATCAGGCTCATCAGTTGTTTGGTTAGGCTGCACCCGGAGTAATTGCTAAGAGTTCTAATCACTGCAGCAAAGGCATTGCAGAGGAGAACGATGAGAACGATTCTCGTGTGAAAAGGATGGGATATGAGGAACAACTAGATAAACTAGTTCTGTTCAGCCTAGGTATCTGAACGGGGAATCTTCTGGAAATACTGGGGATTTATAACGCACTTTGCTGAAGCAGTAGCTCACTTATAGTGCTGAAACCGTCATCCATGCATTTATTACCTCCAGGTTCGAGAAAGCCAACTCTCTGCTTGTTGGCCTTCCTAACTCTTCCCTCCAAAGCTGAGAATCATCCAGAACTCTGCAGCTCATGTCCTCTCCCACACCTGGCTCCGTGACTGTATCACCCTCGCCCGGCTCCACCGGCTCCCCATCCCCAGAGGATAGAGTTTAAAATCCTTGTCCGCGCCTTCAAAGCTTTCCACAGCCTTGCTCTTTCCTCCCTACCGCTGTGACCTGCTACCATATCGATCTGTCGGCTCCCTCCGCTCAGCAGGCTCCGATCTGCTCCATGTCCCCTGCCCGGCCTACCCCACAATCGGCGGACTGGCCTTCAGCCTCTCTGCCCCCACCCTTTGAATCTCCATCCCACATTCCTTTCACCTTGCTCCTTCTCTTGACTCCTTCAAGTCACATCTCAAAACCCTCCTCTTTGATCTTACATTTGGTCACCCTCCTACCCCGACCTTCTCTGCCCTCCACCCCTCCTGATCCCAAACTCCTGCTCGGGTCGAAATCCCTGACAGGCCAACACCTTGGGACCACCTCCCAATGTGAAAGGCACTATACAAATGTAATTTTCTGTTGTTGATATTGTCATGAAATAATGATAGGCTGGGAAATAATATTAATCCATGCATTTGATACATAACCTTATCACCGCATTGAAATGTCTCAAAGGACCTCACAGGGAAAAATGTAAAGTGGAGTGACTATTTTGTGGGCGAATTTTGTAGGTATTCCAAAAGGGTGAGAAAAAATGGCCAAAGAGCCTTCTGTATCCGAACCTATTCTGTGATCTTATGTTAGATTTCTCTGACTCTTCTATCAAATCTGTCCTGTGCCCAGCTGGCAGGTTAAATCTCCTTGTAATGTGACATGACTTATGTCACTTAACTCCTCTTCCCAAGTTAAAGTATTGAGTGGGGGCTTGGTCAAGATTGAATGATATTCAGAAATGTTTGATGAATGGATTAGGATTAGAGTAGTGTATCTCCATTATGTGGTACTCAAATGCAAAATAAAACAGAAGGTAACTGAGCCACCATATGGCCATTTTATAGTGTGGCAGGCCAACTCGTCAACACTGGAAGCTGGCTGTGCTTGATCATTGTGCCAGAGCTGCAGAGGGCAGGAGATGGATAATAAAAAAAAAATTAATATAACCAAATTGAAATAAAGCAGTTTATTGTATCTAAGTGGACTTTTTAATATTATGTAAAATATAGGTTCATATTCTTTGAGCAAATGAGATCCATTGATCAGATTCATTTATTGTATCATTTTATTAACTAGTTTTTTTCTATCTCATTCCCATTGTTTAGTACACAATCTTTTGGGTGTTGAACTCAGGTTGCACTGTATGCACGTACAGCTCATTAATTTGCAAAGTAACATGTGATTTGATATTTCCAACATGGTGCCAGGAACTGCTTTGCCATTAATTCATTCTGAAACTTAATCTGGTGCTAGGTAACATGTCTAACATAACCTAAGTAAAATTCTCAAAAGTAACTGCATTATCAAATTTCTTCTTCAATTAGACCTCTTAGGCTTATTAGGAAATATTAGTGGGGCTTGATTTCTACTGTAGCATATTCATACTCGACGAGATGCTTTTGCTATGGGTATTTAATTTTTTCACACATCACAAAACCACATTATACACAGCTTTCACTGATTCATTATTTAGTTGAAGCAATATCAAACAACACTTGTGCGAACTACAACAGTGTTCATGAAGCGGTTACCCAGCATTTGTCAGTGCATTTAGGAGAGCATTAGTGTAATTCGGAAGGGGTGGAGATAGAAATGGAGTCCTGTAGCTCAGTGGTTAGAGCATTTGCCTTGCAAGCGAGACACCGGGGTTCAATTCCAAGCAGGGCGAAACCTTGGGCAAGTTTCCTTACTCCACGCGCCCAATAATAAATCCCCCAAAACAAAAACAATAATTAAATTGGTCATTTTCAATCTACGACTGTTTGTGGGACATTGCTGTGCGCAATTGGCTGCCGCGTTCGCCCACAAATATACGTCAATTCACTTTACAGTGTGTTCTGTGAAGCGCTTTGGGACGTCCTCCCGACGTGAAAAGCGCTATATCAAATGCAAGGATTATTATTATTATTATGACTGTTTGTTGGACACTGCTGTGCGCAATTGGCTGCTGCATTTCGCCCACAAATATACAGTCAATTCACTTTACAGTCTATTCTTTGAAGTGCTTTGAGATGTCAAGAAGACGTGAAAAGCACTATATCAAATGCAAGGATTATTATTATTATATGCTGTGCAATATGCTTCAGATATTTCCACTCATGTTTTCCAAAGATATCCTATTTGTTTATGATGCTGTTGTTTATTATTTTGTAGTTTTTTTAACTCTAAACTCATCACTGTGAAGAAAACTGTATGTTGTCCCAAATGATAATACGTAACAGTCAATTTAAGTTTTTAGTTATGATAAGTATGTTTGCCACATATATTAATAGATTTTAACTATTAATGTGACTGGAAATATTTACACCACATCATTAAGCAGCTCTGTTGTTGAAATTGTTGTGGTAATTTGATGAAGATAATTATTTGCAAAACAGTACTGTTTATTCTTTTAAATGATGCTGTGATTTCCTGTGTGTTCTGTTCTATTTCTCAGTTTGCAAATGCATTCCTGTTTGGTGGCATACAACTATCACATTGGAGCTGATTTTCCCTGGGGCCATTTCAATCTGGTGGTGGAATATGATTATGTGGAGAATTCATGTTGGACAAAGCTTTGCAAGCAGCAGAATATAAATCATATGACATTTAAAACCATACTTCCTAAGGCTCCAGAAACAGGTCCGAACGAGTTTTATTAATTTATTGTGTATAAAATGGAATTAATTTGGATGGATTTCTTTGAAGTTTTATTTTAATTAATTCATTTGGTGATCCCCAAATGCAGTGTTACAGGCCACTATATTATCTACTATCCATCTTATGAAGGCTCAGACCTGTGCTTGCCAGATATCTGATAACCAATTAGTGACTATCCGGCAGAAAGGGGTGTAAGCATGGGCTGCTTGTGGTTGAACTGGCTTAAAAGGGTGATGTATACAGCAATAGAATATCAATATGTGGAGTCCTGTAGCTCAATGGTTAGACCACTCACCTCACAAGCGAGATACCTGGATTCGATTCCCAGCAGGGCGAAACCTTGTGCAAGTTTCCTTACTCCACATGCCTGATAATAATCCCTCAAGAAAAAAAAATAATAATTTGGACACTTAATCAAAGACTGTCTGTGGGACACTGTTGTGCGCAATTGGCTGCCGCGTTTCGCCCACGAAATATAGTCAATTCACTTTACAGTATATTCTGTGAAGCGCTTTGAGACGTCTAGAATACGTGAAAAGCGCTATATCAAACGCAAGGATTATTATTATTATCATTATTGAGTCTGTGGGAGCTGGATCTTCAGCACTCCAAGGCACTTTTGCTGACTGATTAGCCTGGTTCATTGGTGGCACTTGGAAAGGCACGTCAGTCAGTGTGAGTATGGATTCTTCCCAGTCTGCTCCTGTTAACATTACAAGCCAAAGATCTAACAAGTAGATGGGCTCTTAGCTGGATGAGCAGCAGGAAGTTTGCCAGGCAGTGCTCACAATGGCAAGCTTTGTGCTTTTAGCTGGTTAAACTCTAGCTGTACCCTAAAGCCACTCTAGGATCTTCAAAACGCAAAGTGCTTTACAGCTGTCTGGGCACCCAACCTGGGAGCATATTTTCATGCTAAAAAGTATTCTTGTATTTTGTTTTACAAGAATAAACTATTCAGCCTCAGAAAAATAGGGTTGTCTTTTCATTTTCAATTTGGGCTCCGTGTTCTGCCCTTTGCCAACATCAGTGTATGGAGGAAATAGATCACGATTCCTAGGAAGTGTTTGCTGTGGCAATAAACATGAATAATTTTGAATAACATCTGATTGAGCTTCAACTTAACTGCCAACAGTAAATTACGCTGCTTTATATCTAACATTGTATGTAGTGTTCACAGCTGGCAGTCTGTGAATTCACTTGGTACCAAACAAAGCCTTAACTCTTAACAGTATGAAAATAGTTTCTTAAAGAAGTTGGTTACCTTAGTGATTCAAAAATGTTCAATTAGCTTGTCTGCTAAATCCTCCCAAAGGCGTGTGAACTTGTAATTAAGAGGTCGAAGGTACATCAGGACATCTCAGTCAGCGCTTCTGAAATGATACAAATGAGCATTAAAGTCATCAAAACTGTTATCAACCTCATTCCTCTCAGGTCACTACATGGATTAATAATAAACATCATAATAATAATAAGCCTTGCATTAGATATAGCACTTTTCACGTCTTCTAGACGTCTCAAAGTGCTTCACAGAAGACTGTAAAGTGAATTGACTGTATATTTGTGGGCGAAATGCGGCAGCCAATTCCGCACAGCTTTACATTAATAATGTAATAATAATGTAACAGGATTACATTAGTTTTAAGAGGGAACTGTCACCATGGACTCCTCTCTGATGTTGAATAGCAACAGCCAGCACATCCTCACATCTCGGACTTTGTCACCATTGGAATTACTTTTTTCCGTGTTCTAGAAAGGTTTTTAGTAAGTCAGAATACACCCGGGATATACTATAAAATGTAGTGACTCTTCATTTTGTCTTGCTTACCTCTCTGTATGCCAGTCCAGATAGGCATCAAATTACTCTTTAAGTTGACCTTTTACACTCATCAGGATGAGCCTTGCCAGTTTTAGACAATGAAATGCATCATCCACTTTTGTCACCTCTATTCTCAGCATCAAGTAGTCTTTCACCATATATAGCACAGGTAGATGAAGAATAAGGAACTATTCACTCTGCCCCCAAATGGATCTTAACCCCAATCTAAACAGAGCACCTTACATCAGATATCCTTGACTTTTATAAAAATTTTTGTCTAAAAATGTGTAAACAGATATATGAATAACAGTCCTTTTAATTCTAGAAGACTCACTATTGATGAAATCTGAGTCATTGTTGTTAGAACTGCAGATTCCATACACTTTCTTGATGTCTGAAAGTTTATTGAACACTCCAGCCATGCTCCAACTTCTGGAATCAAGGTATTTGATATGTTTTATTAAAAGATAATTTGGCCATTGATTGCCAAGTCCCTGTGATGTCTCCTTGTTCTCGCTTAGTGAAGATAGTGGGAGTAGTTTATAGACTCCCGAACAGCAGTCACAGTATCTCTCAAGGTATAAATCAGGAAATTAGCAGAGCATGTAGTAAGGGAAAAACATTAATTGTGGGTGATTTTAATCTGCACATAGATTGGGACAACCAAATTGGGAAAAATATGATAGAGGAAGAGTTTATAGAATGTATTAGGGACAATTATCTAGATCAGTATGCCGAGGAGCCAACCATTTTGTGCAATGAAGCAGGGCTGATCAGCAAACTGGAAATTAAGGCTCCTCTAGGGCAAAGTGATCATAATATGATGGAATTTAGCATTAAGTTAGAGAGAGAAGTAGTTAAGTCCGAAGCAAAGGTTTTAAATTTAAGTAGAGCCAATTTTGCTGGTATGAGAGAGGATTTAGCCAAAATAAATTGGGAAATTAGATTTAAGGACAGTAAACCAGCAATGGCAGACATTTAAGGTTATAGTGCAAAATTCCCAGCGAGCACATATTCCTTTGAGGAATAAGAATGCCACGGGATAGGTGGCCCAACCGTGGCTAACTAGAGCAGTTAGGGAAAGTATAAAGTTAAAGGAAGAAGCCTATAAAACAACTAAGATGAGTAGTAAACCCAAGGATTGGGAGAACTTTAGGGATCAACAAAAGAGAACCAAAAAAGTGATTAAGAGGGAGAAAATGGAATATGAGGGCAAACTAGCGAGGAACATAAAGACAGACTGCAAGAGTTTTTATAAATATATAAAGAGGAAGAGGCTGTCAAAGGTAAATGTGGGTCCGCTACAGACAGAGACGGGGGGAAATTATAGTAGGGGACAAAGACATGGCAGAGTCATTAAACAAGTACTTTGCTACTGTCTTCACCTTAGAAGACACTGAAAACTTACCAAGAATAGAAGGGAACCAAGAAGAAAATATTAGCGAGCAACTTGGGGGAATTAATATTAGTAAAGAAATGGTTTTAGGTAAATTATCAGGTCTTAAAACTGATAAATCTCCTGGACCTGATGGCCTACATCCTAGGGTTTTAAAGGAGGTGGCTACTGAGATAGTGGATGGCTTGTCTTTGATCTTCCAAAATTCTCTGGATTCTGGAATGGTTCCCATTGATTGGAAGATTGCAAACGTAACACCACTATTTAAGAAGGGTGGGAGAGAAAAGATGGGGAACTATAGACCAGTTAGTCTGACATCAGTGGTAGGGAAAATTCTTGAGTCCTTAATTAAAGATGTCGTTATGGAATTCCTGGAAAACCATAACAAGATTAGGCAGAGTCAACATGGCTTTACAAAAGGGACGTCATGCTTAACTAATCTTTTAGAGTTTTTTGAAGATGTATCTAGTAGGTTAGATAGGGGGGAACCTGGAGATGTAGTATATTTAGATTTTAAAAAGGCATTTGACAAAGTGCCACACAAAAGGCTATTGCACAAGGTTAAGGCCCACGGGATTAATGGGAACATATTAGCATGGATTGAAGAGTGGCTAACAGGTAGAAAACAGAGAGTAGGGATAAACGGGTCATTCTCGAATTGGCAGGATGTGACTAGTGGAGTGCCACAAGGATCAGTGCTTGGGCCTCAGCTATTTACAATTTACATCAATGATCTAGACGAGGACATTGAATGTAACGTATCTAAATTTGCGGATGACACTAAACTAGGTGGGAGAGTAAGCTCTGAGGATGATGCAAAAAGATTGCAACGGGATATAGATAGGCTAGGGGAGTGGGCGAGTAGGTGGCAGATGGAATTTAATGTGGGGAAGTGTGAAGTTATTCACCTCGGTAGAAAAAATAGAAAAACAGATTATTTTCTAGAGGGGAGAGATTAGATAGTGTTAGTGTTCAGAGGGATTTGGGTGTCCTTGTACACCAGTCTCAAAAAGTTAGTTTGCAGGTGCAGCAAGCAACTAAGAAGGCGAACGGCATGTTAGTGTTCATTGCAAAAGGTTTAGAGTACAAGAGTAGGGAAGTCTTGCTGCAACTGTATAGGGCCTTGGTGAGACCGCACCTAGAGTATTGGTCTCCTTATTTAAAAAAGGACATACTTGCCCTAGAGGGGGTGCAGCGTAGATTCACTTGGTTAGTTCCTGGGATGAGGGGACTGATCTATGAGGATAGGCTGAATAAACTAGGGCTGTATTCTCTAGAGTACAGAAGAATTAGGAGAGATCTTATTGAAACATAACATTCTTAAAGGGCTGGATAAAGTAGACACTGAGGGTCTATTTCCCCTGGTAGGAGAATCTATAACCAGGGGTCACAGTCTTAAAATTAAGGGTCAGCCTTTTAGAACAGAGTTGAGGAAACATTTCTACACTCAGAGAGTAGTGAATTTATGGAATTCGCTACCCCGGAAGGCTGTAGATGCTCAGTCCTTGAACATCTTCAAGGCTGAAACTGATAGATTTTTTAAAAATAGAGGGATTAGGGGATATGGGGATATGGGGATAGGGCAGGTAATTAGAGTTAGGTCTGAAGATCAGCCATGATCTTATCAAATGGCGGGGCAGGCTTGAGGGGCCGAATGGCCTACTCCTGCTCCTAATTCTTATGTTCTTATGTTCTTTTACTGATGTGGTGTTGTCGCATGACTACATTTGTAGCATAACAGGTTTCCATATTCTGTGGTAACCGTTTCTATACCTAATTTCTTTAGAAATCTAAATATTTGAAGTTGTAATGGATGTTACACTCCTCATCCTATAATGTGTAACCAACTAGTGACTGTCTTCCTTGGGAGGGACCCGGGGTCTCCTTGGTTCTGGACTGGCTCCAGGATGACATGCTTGGAAATGTTACACATTAAAAGTATTGCTAGCCAGACTAATGTGAGGGATATCTAATCTGACGCATTGGAATTTCCGACTACGTGTACTACAATACTGGCATTATAGTCGCCTGTGCAGAACATAGCGAATAAGGCTGCTTGTGCTTCTGATGCTCTGGTTTCTGATGCTCTTTCATATGGAAACTGGATAAAATGGACATAACATAACATGTAGGAGCAGGAGTAGGCCATTCGGCCCTTCGAGCCTGCCCTGCCATTCAATCATGGCTGATCTTCTAATCTAACTCCAGCTAATAACATAACCCTCTCTTATCCCCACATCCCTTTTGCAATAAGAAATCAGTCAATCAGTCAGTCAGTCTGTCTGTCTGTCACTAGTAAACAAAATTGTGGAGAGTATTGAATTGAGAATCCTGACCAATACTAATTTACTGTTAGCAAGGATTCATCATGTTAGAGGCAATAATATACCAAGGCAGCGGGGCTAGAGGATCTAAATTCAAGTTGTGTATAAACCATACTTTCCTGCTTGGCTGTAATGTAGCTGCTCGTGAATCTTAAACATTTAAGACTATCAGGAAAAAGAAAAAGGAATGATGACATTTCTTCAAGATTCTTTAACAGGTAGATGTTTTCAAGTGTTGAGCATCTGTTGGCTGAATTTTAGCTTTCTTCTCCACCCCCTTACAATAGAAAACTTCAAGCCTAAGTTATCATACTGATTTTATATTGTGGTTCTGAAGTCCCAGAATTCACTTTTATATGGATTCTGGACTTCTGGCCATTTTTATAGTTAATGAATTCTATGCATGCACTGACATCTTGACATAATTGCAAAAGTTTTGTGATTCTGTGTCAACTTATTCCAATTCCACAAATCGTCACCACACAGTGAAGCTCCTGTACGTAGAGACAATATTTGTAGTTCATATGGAGTAATCTCATATTACTGGGAATCAAACTACTTCTGTCATGGAATCATAGAATTATACAGAAGAGGAGGCCATTCGGCCCATTGTATTTATGCTGGCTCTTTGAAAAGAGCTATCCAAAACAAATCCCACTCCCTCATTCAATCACTCTGCTCCAAGGAGAATAATCTTAGCTTCTCTAGTCTCTCCAGATAACTGAAGTTCCTCATTCCTGATAGCATCCTGGTAAATCTCCTTTGCACCCTCCCCAATGCCTTGACATCCTTCTGGTGCCCAGAACTGAACACCGTACTTTAGCTGAGGCCTAACCAGTGTTTTATAAAAGTTCATCATAACTTCCTGACTTTTGTATTCTAGTCCCTATTTATAAAGCTTAGTATCCTGTATGCTTTTTAACAGTTTTATCTACCTGTCCTGCCACCTTCAAAGATTTACTTATATGAACCCCCAGGTTTCTCTGTTCCTTCACCCCCTTTAAGATTGTACCATCAGCTTATATTGCTCATTCTTCCTCCCAAATTACATCACTTCGCATTTCTCCACATTAAACTTCATCTGCCATATGTCTGCCCATTTTACCAGTCTGTCTATGTCTGTCCCCTTGTAGTCTGCTACTATACTCCTCACTGTCTCCCAACAATATTCGCCCAGCTTAACAGCACCATTTAAAAGCACGTGCTTGCCAATCAGAATCTTTATTGCCTAGAAATACAATCGCTGCACTTTACATTAAATCCCGTGAAGAACTTTCAAGGATTCTGACCGCACAATTAGGCACTATATCATATGCAAGAATTTTATGTTTAGAGCACAGAATATTGTCCCATTGATTTTTCCACAATCACAAGCATGGTTGGTACCACTCTGCTCTGCAATCAATGACTATCTTCTGCTGGGAGAGTTAATTAACCCGCACTGGATGAGACTTTAAAACGAGGACCCGTTTGCCTGTTTAGGTGGGTGTTAAAGATCCCATGACACTATTCGAAAAGAGAAGGGAGATTCTCTTTCCCGGTTTCCTGACCAACAATCCCCCAAATAAAATTGTTCATTTACTCCATGACTGTTTGTGGGACATTGCTGTGCGCAAATGGCTGCCGTGTTTAGCCCACAAAATACACAGTAAATTCACTTTACAGTATATTCTGTGAAGTGCTTTGATATGTCTTAATGAAGTGATACGACACTATATCAAATGCGAGGCTTAATATTAGCCTAACACTGCATCTAGCAGCTCATATAAGCAACGGAGACTAGCTTGTTTAATTGACCAGCAGTCCAGAAAGTGAAAGTCACAACTTGATGGTTCAGAATCAAGTACTAAATAAGAGGAACAACCAGAACAAGAAAGATGTTTCTTCTCTTACAAATAAACAGTCCAGTAAAACTTTTATTAAGAAACAAGCAATTTTTTTTTACTAGTTAGTAGTGTAGTGCACTGATTCATTGTGGGAATTTGAATCCATTTTGGTTTAGTCCAGATGCCCACTATTGTTAATACATCTGGGTTCCTGAAAATTCCCCATTAATGCGTATCAGTTTACATTCCAGATATAATATTACCCTTTTGGAGAGAAATAGTAATCCGACACTACACTTGTTTGGAGGAACAGATCACTATGCTATTATTACAGTGGATGAATGCACAGCTATAATCATGCAGGTATGGGGGACGGGGAAATTATATCAGTGATTAAATTAGTACGCTTGCTGTGCGCAATTGGCTGCCTTGTTTTGCCCACCAAATTTACAGTCAGTTCACTTTACAGTAATATTCTGTGAAGCGCTTTGAGACGTCTCAACAACGCAATTATTATTTATGTTTCAAAGAAGAAACGTCTGAACACTATTTTTACTTTAACGGAAGAATAATACAGTGTTTGCACTATGTCCTATATAAAAACTCAAAAAAACAGTATGCTGCTCATACTGGTAATAATCTATTCAAAATAAATGTGGTCGCTCAATCCACGATTGTTGTGGGACACTGCTGTGTATAATTGACTGTTGCATTTCATCCACAAATACAGTCAATCCACTTTACACTATATTCTGTGAAGTGCTTTGAGATGTCTCACCGACATATATGGTGCATGGATTATTATTATTATAACAATTGTTTTTAGGATATTGAGGAACTGGCTACTACTGAGAGAGCCTCAGACGCTATTATCTTGAGACTAACAACTCTAGCATTGCAATATAGCTGTGTCTGGCTCATTTTCTACCCAAAGCAAGACCTCAACTCACAGTAAGTGGACCATCACATTTCCAAATCATTCTGTTCTCCCTTGAAGTCTTTGAATGTGTGTTCTGTAATGAGCTAACATCTCCACAGTCCAAGCTCTCAGCAAACCCAATCCTCATCGCACTAAGTCCACTTCCAAAGTAGTTTCATACTGAACCCTCCCCACCCCATCAAAACAAAATCCTACAAGGTCTGGGAGGCTTGATTGATAAGTGTTGCATAGTCGTTGTTTCCAGGATTTACCAGAAAGTTCTGAGATATAAATGTTTCACTTGCATCTAAGTCCTTATAAAATAGGCTATATTCCAAAATACAGTTCCATAATAGTCTTGAGACGACATTAGTAAAGTAGCTAATGGTAAAAGAGCTAAATCAGAATTGGGGTTGTGCCATCTCCTGACTATATTAAGAGTCTGACATTACCATGAAGAGGTACAAGAGTTTCAGCAGTGAGGGATTAGTACACTACAAAGTTATTCATGGAATTCTTGATTGGTTCAGTCATTTAAGCATTTCAAATAGGACCACAATGTCCTGGGTTTGACTCCTGGTGAGCCCTGGATTCCTGGTACACAACAACAATAGACATATCAAATAGTCACACTGTAGTGGACTATCACAGTTATAGTTCTGCTATCAAATACTAGTGGGTTTTAGGCTAAGTGTCCTTGTGCCAATACTTCTCTCCGAAAGCCACTGAAACCCTGGTCCATGCCTTTGTCACCTCTTGGCTGGACTATTCAAACGCCCTCCTCACCGGCCTCCCCTCCACTACTATCCATGAAATCCAGATTATTCAAAACTCTGCCGCCCGCATTCCCACCCGCACCAAACTCCACTCCCCGATTACCCCAATCCTTGCCAGACTGGCCTGGCTCCCTGTCCCAGAGAGGATCGACTTCAAGATCCTCACCTTTGTATTCAAATCCTTCCACTCCTCCGCACCCCTCTATCTCTCTGATCTCTTTCCTCAAAATAGTGCCCGTTGCCTTCGTTCCTCTGGGTCTGGCCTCCTCCTTGTCCCCCGAGTCCTCCGCTCCACCCTCGGTGGCCGTGCTTTCAGCCACTATGCCCTGAGGCTCTGGAATTCCCTTCCTCACTCCCTTTGCCTCGCCCCCTCTCTTCCTATTTTCAGGTCTCTGCTGAAGACCTTTCTTTTCGACCGCGCCTTTGGTCACCTTCCTCCCCCTCCCCCTGGCTCGGCCCCGGGATTCATTGCTCTGAAGCGCTCTGAGACGCCGTCCGGCGTGGAGGGCGCCATATAAATACGTTGTTGTTATTTGCTTTCAACTCTTGTTTATTCCACTTAATTAAGTTTATTCCACTTAATTAAGTTTATTCCACTTAATATTTCAGTGGAATAGGTCGCTTGTATATATTTAATAAAATGTTATCAAATTAAGTTATTTCATTATTTTTCAAATGATCTTTCTTATGATATCGTCACCTCTCAGGTACTGCTTTAATGGAAAAGTGTTTCACAATCTTGCCCTGATCTATGCAGCCTTGGTGCCATTTGTGCTGAAATCAGAAGAAACTGAAGTGAAGGTACAAAGTGATTAATCTGTTAAAGGAATTAAGTTTCCCTTGGTAATAATCACTCCCTCCCAAAAAAATGCTAACTTAATCCATGACTGTTTGTGGGGCACTGCTGTGTGCCTGCTGGCTACTGCTTCACCCACAAAATCCACTTTACAGTATATTCTGTGAAGCTCTTTGAGACGTCTCAACATGATAAGGTACTATATCAAATACAAGGATTATTATTATTAACATATTAGAGCACCTGGATTTGAAGGATTCTTAAATAACGCTCATAAATTTGAAGCGAGATTTTTGGTAAGTTATTTTAAGAACTACGTATCATTGTGAAATGATACAACCTTACCCAAATGAGGGAGGATCTGTGAGAAAGCATTCCTGTTGGCCCTATGTACACAAGCTGAGAAACCTGAGAATTTTACTTGTAAAACAATTTAATCCTTGTTATTGTTATGATAAAGCAGCTTGACATTGTAACCCTAGTGCACAACAAGATGTTAGGACATGGATTTTCACACATGATAATAGTAACTTAGCTGAGGTGGCGTATGAAAGAGTTCAAAGAAAGAAGAAAAACAAGAAATGCCATTCACATAAAAATGTCTTCACGTTTCCCACGTTGATGTTATTTGTTCTCACAAAGGTGAAAACAACAACAAAATTACATTTGCAAAGCACCTTTCATGTCGGGAGAAAATGACAGACTCTGCTGCACACATCTTATCAGCACTACTACACAATCTTCTTTTGAGACATCAACTTCTGTCCAGTTTTGTGAATCACACAAAGCATTAATTACAATTGAAGAAACGTACCAAATGAAGGTAAACAGTTTGATGGAGACTCAAAACTGTAGTGATGAGAAATATTAATAAAGTCATGGAATTATACATTTTACCAATAACCAAAGGATTGATTTAACTTTCTGGCACAGGAACCACAACCAAACTGGTCAACAATTAATTGGACCAGCATCAGCATTCAGTGCAACTGAAGCTATTGTACGTTGTGACATAGACCTTAGCCAAAAGTTGCTTTTTGCGATCTCGCCATCTTATTTTCTCTAGCAAGGACCAACTTCAATCCACACTGGCTCCCATCAGTACCATTTGTAAAATCATGTAAAATCAAGCCAGCGAGCATAAACAACAACAACAAATTACATTATTATTGCAGAACCTTGCACATTGGGAGGATGTCCCAGGTGCAGGACAGTCAAGGATTTGGACCCGAGCTGGGGGTTGGGATGAGGAGGGAGGGGAGGGTAGGAGGGTGACCAAAGGTGTGGTCAAAGAGGAGGGTCTTGAGACGGGCCTTGAAGGAGGCAAGGGAGGGAGCGAGACAAAGGGAATGTGGGATAGAGTTCCAAAGGGTAGGGGCAGAGAGGCTGAAGGCCCGACCGCCGATGGTGGGGTGGGCCGGGCAGAGGACGTGGAGTTAATGTCACATTAACATTTTAAAAAGGCTGTTTTAATGATATCCAATCCTAACGTTCCTGAATGTAGTAGTGAAGCTCAGTTCTTACTTTATAAAAAAATGTCTGTAAAGGACTGTAGAGCATTTAGTAGTATTTACTGAGTTAAACTGCAAATCCAGTTAGTTTGTGCTTTGCTTTTAGGTTGTAATCTTACCAGGAATTGCACAGACAGCCAAGGTGATTCGTCAAATAGCAGACTTAACTTTGATTTCATCTGATCGGGATCCATTCATCTGGCTTGACAGGTCTTGGCTTACCACTCTTCCAACAGAGGTCTGTTCCATGTTATAGTTTAAGAATATTACCTGTGTTTTTGTAGCCATCTAAAGACCCTATATTCCAAACAAAAGGCCTTGCCTTGCTAATATAAGCCTGGATTTGCAGCAAGGTTCCTGGTTGTCAGGCAGTTTGACCCACCTCTTTAAATATTAAAATCTACAGCAAGTGGGAAGTAGAAATTTTACCCCAGAAATGATGGTTCCTACTGGGAGTGGAAGCTAAGGTGGAAAGTTGAATTGAGGTTGAATATTTCTCAAATAAATAAATTTCTATCTCCACATAAACAGCGCATAAATGTTGGGAATCCTGCCTCAATGATAACTGATAGCCAGAGCTGTTTGAATTGTTGGTCCTTGACCATGTTTACATTGCTTTTGAGCACTAATTGAGAAATGATGTGCAGTTGGTTTCCAGGAAGCTGTGTGGCCATTACATAATCTGTTTACTGAGATGTAATCATAACTACAATTGCAGCAGTGAGTAACCTACACAGATCACATTTTTTGCACACTGGATGGATACTTTCATAGGATGTAATTATATGTTTAGTTGATCTTATTGTAAAAATTGCCTCTTTTGAATTGGTGGATCCCTGATTGTTTTAATGGAAATCGTTTACTGGTTCAGGCAGACTTACTGCTATTGTTTTCATAGAGCATTTGAGAAAAAATATTTTGTCAAAACAGGGCAGAAGTGCTTTCTGTAGAAACTATTTCCAAATTTATTTTACATATTAAAAAATTCTCCTACCTGCTAGCAGATGCCTATCTTTTTGGAATTCTGCTTTTGGGTTTTGTTTGCTGCGTGCCTGAGCTAATCAGGTGATTTAGGTTACAGGCCAGCTTGCCTGTGGAGTAATTTGTCAAGCCTCGTGGCCCTATATTAACACAGTACACCCATTCTACAACACACACAACATGCACTATCACGTATGTTACATGAGAGGAATAGAGAGCTAAAGTGGCTAGTTTTCATTAAATCTAAAATGATACAAGATAAGGTTACATGCTTAGAGAGGAAATATTGGAATGCACAAGACTGGAAAAGACAATTAATTATAGTTTGTCTATCAAGTCTCAAAAAAGCTATTGTGCTAATTTTTTAAAAATGAGAAGAGGTGGAAGGAAGTCCATTGTAAAGATATTAGAGATAATGTGATTGAATGGATTTTTTTTGTTTCAGGAAGAGAAGCAGCTAGTTGCTTTCCCTAGTTTAAACTCCTTGGTAGCACAGTTGATGTTGAACAAAGCTCCATCACTGTTGTGGATGTTGTCAGCAACTGTAAATGAACTACAGGAAATCCTTCGAGAGGTACCAGGAAAGGTTCTAAAGGTCTGACATTTATTTATATTTGAATGGTTTGAATTCTATACTGACGTCAAAGGCAGCTGAAGTACATGCACAATCCACTGTTTTAATAACATTGTAGGTCGCAAAAGTAAACCTTGAGCTGTTATTGTCATCATCAGAATCACAAGATTGTAAAATAGCCCAAAACTCACTCCAATCCACCTAAAGATACTTTTGTCTGTCATAAGGATCTTCTAAAGACCTATTTTGTATCATGTGACAGATGATGGGGGGGGGGGAAGTATAGTAAGTTTTTTTTACATTTATTTAATTAAACAATGTTTGATGTAAAAGAATCAGACTTTCTTGAGTTCATAGATTTTAAAATATACAGAACAGGAAGTAATCTGTGCTAGCTTCCTGAAAAGACTACACCAATTGTCCATAGTGTGTAGAGCATATAGTGTACAGTATTCGGAATTCATGGTGTTACTTGTGAAAACAATTAAACCACTAATTTTATTTAAAATTTAAAATTAAGTTCGGATTATAAAATGTTCAAAAGTGACTAGTGCAGTGCTTTGTGAGAGATGATAAGATTGTGATGCTCTTGCACCAATCCTGTGATCACCATTTAGACTTGCTTATGTTAAAACACGTCACATGTCTGGTACCTTACAAAAACTGCAAAGCACTATGAAAATGGTTTCCATTCATGTTACTGAATAGCATGTACTTATTTTTAATTTTTTTAAAAAAATTGTGCAAATTTGAAAGAAGTCACTAGGATTGAAAAGATTCTTCTCGGGTAAGCATGCAGGTTACAGGTCCCTTGGCTGCTTGATAAAAGTATTTTGCAAGATAATAAATAATAATCCTTACTTTAGATATAGTGCCGTTCATGGTGGAAAGATTTTTCAAAGCGCTTCACAGGATTTACTGTAAAGTGCAGTGGCTATGTATTTTTAGACAAACATAAACAGTGTCTTATGCAGGGAACCCCCTGTATGTCATACTGATATTTCACGACTGAGGTGTTATGACGTTTATGGGATTCCTTGCAGAAAACCCAGTTTGTGTCGTAAAGACTTCTGGCAAAAAGTTAGAACGCACCTGCAAAACTCTTTTTCAATCCCACAAGTTTGCAAAGTAACAAATAGCAACAACAAATTAAACACAATTGCATAAACGTTATGATTCGACAAACCACTTAATAATAATAATAATCCTTGCATTTGATATAGCGCTTTTCACGTCTTCTAGACATCCCAAAGCACTTCACAGAATATATTGTAAAGTGAATTGACTGTATATTTGTGGGCGAACGTGGCAGCCAATTGCGCACAGCAATGTCTCACAAACAGTCGTAGATTGAAAATGACCAATTTATTATTGTTTTTTTGTTTTGGAGGGATTATTATTAGGCGTGTGGAGTAAGGAAACTTGCCCAAGGTTTTGCCCTGCCTGGAATTGGCCTGTGGTAGTTTATAGCCTGTCTTTGGGTGTACAGTAAAACTCGCATAAGTCTGATCTGTAGAAATCAGCGTAAGTCGTAAATCTGCTCAAGATCCATTGAATTTCCTATAACTTATCCAAGTTTCACATAACTCATACTTTGCATAAGTCATTTTAAATGTATGGTCCAACTGATATGACTTTTGTGAGGTTTACTGTATAATGATTGTTGCACTGAATGCCTCATCCCAATGATTGTTTTAGCTTTTCAGTCAGATCACTGCATTGCACAAACTTAGCAATTCGGAGGGGCCGAGAAACGCACAGCATGAAAGGTCAACCTTTGCACCTCCCCTGTCTGAGCCTGCTGAGAGTGAGCTCTACCCAGAGATTGCAGAAAATGGTCACTGTGCTAGAGGTGAACTTAAAGAGCAGAAAAGTCTGGAAATGACTCATGTCCAGGAGGGAGAGGCTTCGTGGGAACCTGTGAAAGATGTGTCAGCTGTACAATTTCAGGAGGTAAAACCAGGTTTTGAAACCAGAGGTGAAACCTGCTCGGTGTATTCCACACAAACAGAAATGAGACAAAAGATAGAAACGGCGTTAAATGAGAGAAAAGATCCGCCACATTTTCTTGAAAGCTCTGATTATAATGCTGAAGCACAGCATCAGAGCATCGCACGTTCTCAAAACATTGTTCCCGTTGTGAATACTCAGCAAACCGCACCGCTGAGCAACAGCTTATTTGATCATCTTGATCAATTACTAATGAAGAATCACTCAGATCCCCTCGAGACTGACCTTTATCCTGAAAATGGTAAATTGTCATCATTGGAACAGCTTTGTAGTCGTGAGCACATATATACCACAAAGAACAAGTATCAAAGAGCGAATGAGATAAAGGGTATGAAAACTAGCAGTGACACAGAGCTTAGCTTCTTTCTTCAGCAAGAGGTAGATGTCAGCTATGGGCTGAGAAAAAAGGAAGATATGCTTTTGACAATGCAGAGGTTGGCCAAGACACAGCATCCAATACTACAGCATCAAGCTTTCCCGGACTCATCTGAGAAACATTTGGAAAATTTATTTCATCCGTTAATTGACCCTCTCTGTCATCAGGGCAATCGAGACATAGAAAACAATCCTAAGAAAATGCCATACATTAAACCTAAATTTACTGGTGATGACTCAGTTAGTCGTCAATATACATATGTTGACAAGCCTCACATCTCTGGTGGTTCTTACTTTCCCCTTAAAGGAACTGACTTTTGCAACAAAATCACAGATCAGACTTTTCATTCTGAGGCAGTTAAAAGAGGAATGGGAAAGAAAAGACTGTGCTCAGGAACACGGATGAACGAATGGATAGGGTCACCTTCAGCAGTTCCAGACGAAAGTTTAACTGACACAGCATCATTTTATATGTACACACCAACTTCATCAGGTAAATAGTCTATAAATTGTCAAGTTATTTATTGATTTTAATGCATACAGCATTGCACATTGCAACATGTTGTATATAATTCTTGTAATATGCATTCCATTCCCACCTATAATTGTTAAAGAAATATAATTTCAAATACTGAGTGCATATGAATCCTGTAGCCTTAATTTACTGGCTTGGAAAAGATTTAATGTGAGTTTTGAAATGAGTCATTTTACCTCATCTCAACAGGAAAGAGATTTCTTTAGGTCTCACCTTAAACTTCTTCCTAAATTTATTTCACAATTTTATGTGATTTTTTTCTGTACTTCTATGTGGATTTACATCCCTCTGAAGTGGACTATAGATGCCATTGTTTGATTCAAACAGTGCTTTCATATTATGAGGGCACAACCAGGGATAAATAATAATCCTTGTATTTATAACAATATTGCAATGCACAAACTGGCTACTGTGTTTTGCCCACAAAATACATAGCCAATCCACTCGACAATGTGATAAGGCGCTATATAAAATGCAAAGATTATTATTAATACAACCATGGATAATTCCAAATTAAGACATATATTTACCTCCCAAGGATACAGAATGTTGACTTTTTCAAATATCTTCCACTTTTAATTGGATTTGGTAATGGAATAACATTTTATAAGAATTAATAACAATAATAATCATTGTATTTGATAGTGCCTAATCACATCCTTGGAAACATCTCAAAGTGTTTCACAGGATTTACTGTAAAATATAGTGACTGTGTATTTGTATCTCTGGTGAGCGGTTGACCTCACCAAACTGTAGCCCACAAAGGCAGGATGTCTTCATAACCAGAGCAAGTGTTCCCTTTCATCAGCTGAAAGGACACTTATTTCTGCCAGATGGGATTGCTCCTATCGGGTTTCTTTCTCCGTCAAGATGGGCTAAATTACCATGAACACTTGAAATTATGTTATTGTTAAATTGTAATGGGAAACACTGGACTAAAGGCCTAACTGAGGGATAGCAAAATATCCCTGAAGATCAGAATTTCAGTGAAATTTGAGACTAGGAATCAAGTCTTGATGAAAGCCGCCAGGCTTCCTAGCACTTTTATTTGTCTGAGATATGCAAAAACATATTTACAGGTAAAACATTGGAATTGTAGTAGCACAATTATGAAAATGATGTTTCCACAAAGGGTTTGATTCCCAGGCAGGGCAAAACATCTTATGTTCTTATTTGCCTAAATTTCCTTACTCCACACACCTCTGTTTACCTAGCAGTAAGTAGGAACCCGGTTGCTAGTTGATTGGCGGATCGCTTTTCCAAGGGGAATAATCCCTCCCCCCCAAAAAATAATAATTTGGTCACTCAATCCAGGACTGTTTGTGGGATACTGGCATTTACTGGCATTTTTGGTGCCGGTATCAGCAGTGTAATTGTAATTGCAAGCAAGAGGTAGCGAATAAGATGTCTTCTGTTCAAGGGATTCAAACTGAGTCAAAGTTGATATCCATATCTGGCCACTGAAGGCCAGCGAGTATGGTGGGAGCGTTCTCGGAGAGTGGGCTGGCAGTTTAGTCAGTCCGAAATGTGGGATTAGCTGCAACAGAATAATCCTTGCATTTGATATGTTTAATGTTGAGAGGCTGTCACAAGGCGCTTTGAAGGATATACTATAAAGTGTAGTGACTGTTTTATTTTGTGGGTGAATGGAGCAGCGAATTTGCCTATACTACTGTCCCACAAACAGCCATTAAAATTTTATTTGGGTGATTTGTTAGCCAGGACATCAGGAGAAATTCCATTATCTTTTCAAATATTGCCGTGGGATCATTAATGTCCACCTGAACAGCCAGATTGGATCTTGGTTAAACATCTCATCTGAAGGGCGGCATCTCCGACAATACAGCTCTCCAGCACTGTTTGGGGTGTCAGCCTAAACTTGTGAGTTCAGGGTCCCGAAATGGGGCTTCAACCCACAGTCTTCTGATTTAGAGGCAAGAGTTCTACCAACTGAGCCAGGCTGATAACTTCAAAAATTCTGGTATGAGTTAATAATACCATTCTATGTGATAATATAATTCTGATCTTTTTAGTTTGGGAGTGGGGGAAAGGAACCCACCCTCAATCTCTCTTACTACCAACCAATTTCTAACTTGCCTTTCTTTGCTAAAGTTCTGTAACGCGCTGTTACAAGATGTTGAGGATACATTACAACAGCAACTTGCATTTATATAGCGCCCTCCACGCCAGGCGACGTCCCTAAGTGCTTAACAATGATGGAGCCCAAGGCCAAGCCAGGGGGAGGGGGAAGGTGACCCTAGGAACGATCAAAGAACAAGGTCTTTAGGCTCGTCCTGAAAATGTGGAAAGAGGGGACAAAGCGAAGGGATTGAGGGAGGGAGTTCCATAGCTTCAGGGCGTAATGGCTGAAGGCATGGCCGCCAATGGTGGAGCGGAGGATTCGAGGGACATGGAGGAGGCCAGAGCCAGTATAGCGGAGGCAGCGGGTACTGCTGTGGGGAGAGAGGAGGTTAGAGAGATAGGGGGGTGCTAAGGTGTGGATGGATTTAAACACTAGAGTGAGGATCTGGAGGTCGATCTGCTCTGTGACAGGGAGCCAGTGGAGTTTGACAAGGACTGGAGTAATCGGGGTACGGAGTTTGATGCGGGTGAGAATGCAGGCGGCGGAGTTTTGGATGAGTTGAATTTTGTGAATAGTGGAGGAGGAGAGACCGGTGAGGAGGGCGTTAGAGTATTCCAGCTGAGAGGTGACAAAGGCGAGGACAAGCATTTTGGCAGCTTGTGGAGCAAGGTATTGTCGGAGACGGACACTGTGGTGGAGGTGGAGGAATGCGGTCCTGGTCAGGGACCAGATGTGGGGGAGGAAGGATAACTGGGGATTGAACTTCAATTAGCTACATGATGTAATGAAAAACTGGCCGAAAATCCCACTATCACAATTGATCGTGACATGCTCCTTGAGAAGGCCAAGCCTTTTGCCGATCAGCTAGGCATGGAAAATTTCATCGTCAGTAATGGGTGGTTTAGTCACTTCAAGGCTTTGTGTACAAATTTTTTTCTAAGTCTGCTGACATATCCTGCTTCAAGGAAGTTATTATTCAAAAGGAGCAAGTGTTGCATATAAGTAGTGTACTCTTAAATAGCGCAGCAATTCTAATTGCAGCATTTTATACGAATTAATTGTGAATAAATGCTTCTAATTACAACATACAAATATGAAATGTATGTAGAGCTTCTAATGTATCTTCCAACATTTCCAGGCTACTTTCCATTTCATTCTAGTGAATAAACACTTTAACTACAATGAATGTGCGTACTCAAGTGGACAAAATCCGCTGGGTCCCTGCAATGTGGAAATAAACAGATAGGAGAGTATATTTAGCCATTGAGTAGCATTTCCTGATTAAATTTCTCTTTTTTACGATTAGAACTGAGGTACCAATTTTTACCAGAACTGAAGAAAAGGCGACTGACCTATGAAAAGGTTCCTGGAAGAATTGATGGACAGACTCGTCTCAAATTTTTTTAGAGCAGTTAGTCATAACTATTAATGGAGTTTTCCTTCAATAATCTGGTTTAATTTATTAAGCGTTGTACTCTGTGTAGTTAAATGTTTAAGATTTCAATTCACATTGTTGTAATTCAGGAAACACTATTGTGTATTAAAGTTACATATTAGGTTATCTTTGACACATTACATTAATTCCTTGTGTTGAATTGTGGTTCAGTTTATTTTTTAATCTAAAGCCAATATTGAAGTTGTGTAAAGGGAATGTGGGAAATAGAATAAATGTCACACAAAATTCTAATCTTGTATGAATGCTGGATATTACCTGGGGTTTAGCAACCTTGGACACTGTGGCACAGTTTTCCCTTGAGACGAAAGATATCAACAATTCCCCCATACTGAAATTTATTGATTTCACTTTTTTTAAAATCATTGATGCCAAGTGTATCCTTCCTATTGCTACCTCATCATAAATTATTTAACTCACCAGAAATCAGGGATGAAACCTGGAATCACTCTGATATCTATTTATCACATATTTTCAATTGTCTGGCTTCCCTCTAACAAATATCCTCAGTAATCACTACCAATTCTAGCCATACCTGGTTTTGATCCTTTGGGAGCCTATTCTACAGCTAGTATTCCATTGGCTGTTATGGACGTGCAAGCTTGAACTGAAAATAAGGATGGGAATTCATTCCTACCCCCCACCCATGAAAAAAAAGAGAAAACATTCACACAGGTGTTTTTTCTTGGCTAGGTTTCAATGTGTGCCTTTGGTATATTGCTTTCCTGTCACATGGAGACAATTGCTTGAAGGGAATATTTTTGTTGCTTTTGTTTAGGGACTTAGGTGGCATCAAACCCATTTGATATTAAAGCAGTCACATTCTACTGTTGGCCTCTGGCCTAAATTGCATAAAGAATTCAAGGTACTCAGCCACTCGCCATGTTTGGGTATATGTATTCTCAATACACATTCTCATAATATTAAAATAATAATCAAATACACTGTGCCTCTCACTTATTAACTGATACCTCCACATAGTACTTTACATGGCAATTGAAAGAAATGTGAAGCAAATAATTATTAGTGTGAATGTTTTAGATGTTCTAAGTAGAAGAACGTCAAGAGGAAACCTGGAGACAAACTTACTAAGGTCTTCAAGATCCTGCAAGAAATCAATATAAAGACGAACGGCAAGATATCCATCATTAATAACATGTTCCAGAACTAGAGGCCACATCTTCAGGTTGGAGAAAAGTCACTTCTGCAAGACATGAGGAAGCATGTCTTCACATAGAGAATGGTGGAGATCCAGAACAGAATTCCAAGTGATACTCTTTGTGCAAATGCTATTCACTCATTCAAAAGAGGTCTAGACAGATTTGCACGTTGCTTGCAAGATTTCTCAGAGATCGTTTCAGCAGCTACAGACAAGGAACCTAAACGTGCCACACTGCTTATGGCAATGTGTTGCGATAAAGGGTTGATTGGAAAGGCTTGTGTGTTGCTAGGGGCTTGGCTCTTCCCTGGACCTCAGTTGACTTCAGGGAGGGATTTTTCATTGTAACTTTTCTCCTGAATAGTCCTCTTTTTGTTTGGGTGGGGGTGGGTGGGTGGTTGTTGGGGTAGTGGCAGATAATAAGACAGAAGTGTAGTTAAGAAGTGTTGGGTGTGTTTTTTCCTGGGAGTGGGCTGATGGACATCTGATAGCCTGATCTTGGCTGGAATGCCTTAAGATATGCTAATATGAACAATAAATGTAACAATAATCCTTGGATTTGATATAGCACCTTATCACGTCGTGGAGACGACTCAAAGGATATTCTGCAAAGATTATGTATTTTGTTGGCAAATTTACATAGTAAATTTTTTAGTCATTAATTACCCTCTGGATAAAGAAATACTTCTTGGTGTCTGTCCTAAAATTGCTCTTTACAACCCTGATCCTGTCCTGCTAAAAGCTCCCATTTTCTACACCTTTCCTGCAAACTTCCCTTGAAAGGCAAAGTTCACAAAATCACCCAGGGTGCTAAATAGTGTGACTGGAATTGGAAATCTGGGACTAGGGTCACAATTATTTTCATAGATTTGTTGCTTCAGTAACTTCATTCCAAACACTCATCAAACAGATTGTTAACAAACTTTTGAAAGAACTTTTCGGGTGACTGAATCCTTTTTTTAAAATTGCACGTAATATAGTCTGGGCATTGAATAAATGTAATGCTTTAGCCGACATCACTATCAAGCACATTTGTTTTTAAGCCTATACCAATGGTAGGCAACTCATGGCCTACGGGCCAGAAGTGGTCCGTGAGGCCATCAAGCAATGGCCCATCGAACATGTGTACCATTCAGGGCGAGTCTGTTCCAAATCATTGTCTTGCGTACAGTAGCTACCGAATGGCGATGTCCAGGGTGCGACCATAACATGCTCAAATTAGAGCCCACAGAGGATGTGAAATTGTGCAGTGCTCCCAAGTATGAAGCAAATTTCAAAACAACGTTTGATGCAAAATTTGAATTTTATGGCTAGACTTTGCACCATTTTATCAACATTACAACAGACCTTTGTTTAAAAACATTTCAAACCCAATTTAATGATACCATTCAAATGTGCTGCATTACATATATGAAAGAGCTAATTGAATAACAAAAAAAGGAAAATGTTTTAAGTTATTGTGATAGGTGGAGTCCCAGCCATATCAACAGCAGTTTGAAAAGCTGTTGACAATTCTTTGGAATAATGTAATTAATAAAATTCATATATCAAAATATCCTGAACAACCCATTTTAGCAACAAATGCCTAATGTGTCAGCCAATACGAATGCAATTTTTGTTTTCATTGCTCCAAAAAGCACATGGACAAAGGTAAGCTGAGTAGTACTTTCCTGCACAATGCACCTATTGAGTGAATGTTCACACTTTTTAAGTATTACAGTCAATGGTGGAATCTGCTTATTATTTCATTTTGTAATAATTCTTTCACTCCTTATTTCAAAGAGTATGGTGGCACTTTTGTCAGCAGGCAAATCTCCAGAATATATCAGTTATTAATTTCCTGTACTTATCCCACTGTACACATGAGTTCAACTCATCTTTATTAAAATTTAATGCAGGCACGTTTTGTATTAAATTATAGCAAAGTTTGCAATAACTTTACATGTAAACAAATTTTGTTCTTAAAAATGGCAAACTTACTAGGAATTAAAAAGGTTTTTTTGTGTCAATAGGGTCAGTCAGTTAAAATATTCCAAATAGAAATTCTAATTTACAAAAAGGATTAGTAGGAAACTGTGATAAAGACACTAATAAATACAGAAAAAAATTGGCAAGTAAGAAAAGTAACGGTATAGGAATAGTTCTTCATAAAGAGGCAGCATTTATCCCAGTCAAGCTTCTTGCAAATGCTGAGAGTCCAATTTCCTGTAAGAACAGACAATAACAATTAAAGGTCAAGCTTTAAGGGGAGAACTGTGGCCAACTGACAAAAATGTGGTTCTGCGGCAGGATTCGAACTATAAGCAGCATTTGCATTTGTGCATAATATGAAGATCAAGCCCAATCAAATCAAGCCTTTGTTTGCATGATCCATTGGTAAGAACAGATCCAGAGCAATTTACAGAAACCTTGTACAGTTAAATCTGCAGAATACCTGGGAACTCAGCAATATGAATGATGAATCTCGGAAGTGATAGGGCAAAGCTCTACACACAAAGACTGCAAAAAGAAGCCTAAAAGTCTGTGTTTCTCGACTTTCCTGGATCATTGAGGTATGTAATGACTTTTCATCTGTCAAAAAATATTAATTTCACGAGTAAAGTACTGAATTTGGGCTCTTCCCACTACTCGCTCAGTTAGTCCTCAGCAGAATCTGTCCCTCTCTTTGTCAGTAGAATTTGTTGGTAGTTTCCAAATTCTCTTTCATATTATTGCCACAAGCAATTTTCACTCATTGGGGAATATATTTTGTTGAGCACTTTTTACTTCTAGCTTGTATGCGAGCATTGCCAACATCATCCTGCCCACAGTTCGAACACAAATCCCTACCCATTTAATGATAGTTCCACCACTTGGAAGTGAGTATCTTGTGCAGCACCTACTTACCTCTGCATATCAACGAAGCCCTGCTTATAGAAGTGTGTGTTCGTGAATCTGAAATACGAGTAATGGCTTTCAGCAGCTGTTATCCCAAGCCTTAGAGTTTCTTCTTCAGCGATTCCCTGGACATCTGACTTCAGGGTGGTGGAAGGACCTACACAGCACAGCTTGTGATGTGCCAGACACCTCAATGCCCTAGGCCAATGCTTACTCGACATTAACTGCTTCACCCACGTCCTCAAATGAGGATCTTTGACAAACAGACATATCCACCTTGAAGCCACTACTGGAGCCCTCACTCCCTCCAGCCACTTCCCCTTTTTACCACCAATCTCCCTCATTGCTTGGCCCTGGAATTTGGATAATCGCCAAAGGAAATCCCTCCCCTGCATGCCCAGGAGCTCAGAACTCTAAGGTTGAACTGTTTGTACACACATATTATATACCACAAGCTTAACCTGTATTGGGGCTTTGTTTTTATTGAAGAGACAAGAATAACCAGAATGCCCCTCACCCCTTCTTAGCACAGTCCCAAAAGACCGTGCCTAAGCACTGAAGGAATGCGTGTTGCAGGCTTGATAGCTGAATGAAGTTACCCACTTATGTTCCTACTGCCTGCCTGTTCAGGAGGATGTTAAAACTCTCACTGCATTATTCGATAAGAGGCATTTCTCCGGGTGTCACAGCCAACAAATAAAATTGATCATTTTCTGGCTGTTTGTGGTACGTTACTGTGCATAAATTGGCAGCCACCCATTTGTCTGCAAACACAGTCACTACATTTTACCAAAAAATCTTGTGAAGTGTGGGACACTGTGATAACTTGATAAGGTGCTATATCAACTGCAAGAATTATTATTATTACCCGATTTAAAAGAGAGAGCAGGACCTAGGTTCCCTGAAGGGATTGCTTCCTGCAGGTAATCCAACCAACAGGGCATCTTTGCAGGCGTTCTGGACACAATACTGCTGAAGTTCCATTGCTGCTTGCGAAACCTGCAAAGTGAAGACAAAGACTTTCCAGATCAGAAGTTGCATCTCAAACAGAAAAGAACACATAATAAATAGGTTTGTCTGGCTTTCAAAAACTACTTAACATTTTCTTTGTCTCATTTTTTCATTGTTTATTTTTAATTTCTTGGCTCAGACTTTAAATTCTTTTTACTCCACTAAAAATATATATCTGAGTCTATTCTGGTTTCCCCTTTCATTATGAGTTTCATCCTTCCTCTAGTTTATAGCACAAATTCAGTTCTTCCTCTGCAAAGCTGTGTTGAGTTGCTGTGTTGAACACTGCAGCATCCCACGCTGCTTCAACAAGTTTATGACAAAGAATTCCATATTCCAACCACCCTATGCAAAGCAATGCTTTCTATACTCACCTTTAATTCTTTTGTGAAGAAGGAAAGTTATCATGTAGGGTCCCAGTCTTGCTCAAAGGCATCTTAACAAGATGGGGAAAGTCTAAAATATATGTTATGTGCTGACAGGATGGATAGTTGGGAGAAGACACAAAAGCTTGCATTTATATAACAGCCTTCACATAGGGTAATGTCACAGTGTCCTTTACAGTGATGGGATCAGATGCTGAGTATAGAAGGTGACTATAGACAGTCAAAAAGGGAGGTGGTGAGGCAGGATTTGAAGACATACAAAGAAGGGGCAAGACAAAGAAGGGAAGAGGAGTATAATAATAATCCTTGTGCCTTATCACACCATTCAGACGTCTCAAAGCGTTTCACAGAATATATTGTGAATGACTGTAATTGTGGGCGACATTAGTTGTGTGGAGGGGGCAAGCAGAGGAGTGGGATAGGAGAAGATTAGAAAGTTCTAGGGTGTGAAGGGCTTTGTAGGTGACATGAGGACCTTGAAATTGATCTACTAGCACAGTGTTGTCCAATAGAAATCGGTGACCAGCCAAAGGGGTGGCCACAGCGACACATTTTAGCCACATGCACTAATTTTAATAGTAATAATCCTTGCATTTGATATAACGCCCTATCACGCCTTCAAGGCGTCTCAAAGCCATTCAAGGAAGATAGTGTAAAGTGAATTGATTTTATATTTTGTCGGTGAAATGCGGTAGCCAATTCCTCACAGCAGCGTCCTACAAACAGTCGTGGATTGAGGTGACCAATTTATTATTTTTATTGAAGGATTATTACCCCCGGAAAAGCAATCCGCCAATTGACTAACAACTGGGTTCCTACTTACTACTAGGTAAACAGGCGTGTGGAGTAAAGAAACGTGATCAACATTTCGCCCTGCCGGGAATCGAAACCAGGTCTCTCGCTTAGTAGAAATGCCTCACATACACTCAGGCAAAGGTACTTCACATGTAGATTTTCATATATATTTACTTAACAAACTTCTGCTTATCAAGCCTCTATCTCCATTCAGTCTAAAACTTTGCAGTCTTTTTCTTTTCCTTTCGTGAGATGTGCCAGACTGAGGTGACCAATTTATTATTTTTATTGAAGGAATTATTACCTGCTTTGTATTACCCTGCTATTATTACCCTGCTCTCCATCCAGGACGTGTTTGGATACTGCTTGCTCTTTGCCATGACGTGCCCTGTAGGAGCTGTTTGTTATTGGCTGGGCTATTCCCATTGACAGCTCCCCTCTCCATACAATATTGCTGGTATTTCCAATGGTGCTAAAACCTGGCATTTTCACCCATTTTAACACACTATTTTTGCAGATAACCAATAACAACAAAACAACAACAAAATTACATTTATAGAGCGCCCTACACGTCGGGAGGACGTCCCAAAGCTAAATAAGCAGTCACCAAGGAATTAAAGCACAAAGAACAATCAAAAAATACTCACACACGCTGCTTTTCATCTTACCATTTTACCAACAAACACATAATAATAATAATAATAATCCTTGCATTTGATATAGCGCTTTTCACGTCGGGAGGACGTCCCAAAGCACTTCACAGAATATACTGTAAGTGAATTGACTGTATATTTGTGGGCGAACGCAACAGCCAATTGCGCACAGCAATGTCCCACAAACAGTCTTAGATTAAAAATGACCAATTTATTATTGTTTTTGGTTTTGGAGGGATTATTATTAGGCTCTCTGTGGAGTAAGGAAACTTGCCCAAGGTTTCACCCTCTGCCTGGAATTGAACTCAGGTCTCTTGCTTGCAAAGCGAGTGCTCTAACCACTGAGCTACAGGACTCCAAAAGGCTCAAAGTACACATGCATATGCTATGGAAGTCTGAGTATTGAGATCACATTCCCAACGATGGTATCTAACATTAATGTTTTATTTACTAATCAAAAATGCAGTATCTGGATTCCCAATTTGCCACATGTGGCTAGTGTCTAAAGTAATGGACAACCCTGTGCTAGCAGACAGTGGAGCCTGGCGAGGACTAGGGTAATGGGCATGTGCAGTATGATGTGGGTGAAGATATTGGTGGTGGATTGTCTACAGAAGTACACAGTTTCAGTTTATCCACTTCATGTGTGACATCTAAAAAAATTCTCATTTCCCTAAATTTGGTGGCAATGCCTTTAGCCGCTAAGCCCTGAATCTCTAGAACCCCTTGCCTCAATCCCTCCTCCTTTCCCCTTCTTTATTGGTCTTCAAAGTCGCAACAGAAGATTTTCCTCTTTTATGTGCCTAGTCATATTCCTTTCTCACCGGCTTGGTGTCAAACTCCACTATTGTTAAGCACTATGAGACCCGACCCCATGTGAATGGTGCTGCATAAATGCAAGTTGTTGTTGAATACTGTCTTGCTAAGTTAACAAATTACGACATAGTATCAGGTATTAACATCCACTGCGTAGCTCGCCAACATTCCTACACCATTTTAGCCACTGAACTATCAGTATTTGCATTTCCACCTGCAGCAGGTCTACTGTACTTGAAAAGCTCAATGTTGTCTTTTTCACTCTGAGTAGTAAGTACACACTCTCAATCAAAGTTACTTTCTCTCTCCCGCCCCCTCCCCTTTTTATAGGCTATACAGTTCCTCTGGATTAATAAATTGCTCCATAAGGAATCAATCTCAAACTCACAACCCGCTGCTCGCTGAACAGTTGGAACAACCCATCATCAAAAAACTATTTGGTGACTTAATCCACGACTGTTTGTGAGACACTGCTGTGGGCAATTGGATGCTGAGTTTTGTCCACAAAATACACATTCAATCCACTTTACAATATATTCTGCGAAGTCCTCTGAGATGTCTCAATGACGTGATAAGGCGCTATATCAAACATAAGGATTGTTATTATTATCCCCACTATTGCAGACTTTTTTTGAGGTGGGAGTGTGTTACAATTTATTGTACATTAGGATTGTGGAAAGAATTGTGTATGTATATGTGTGTGGGGGTAGGAAGAGCTCCTTCAAAATTGCCGCCCACGATTTTTAATGATTAAAATCAGCCTCTAAAGTTCAAAGCTGCACTTTGTTGAAAGGAGCGTTCCGGGAGTGGCTGGATGGGAAGGAGAGGGAGAGAGGGAAGGAGGATGTGAGCAGGCAATAGTGAGTCACACCTCACTCCCCGCAAAAGCCAGGAATAAACAAAACAGCAGCTCTGACAGAGGCCAGACACAGGGCCAATTATTTCCTCTCCTTTAGAGAGAAAGAGTACACAGATAACTGGCAGACAGACAGGCCCCAGATGACGCCAAAGAATGAGATCAAAGCTCCAATAGTTTATAATTTCTTCAAACCCTGATATTATGTTAAGGGCCGCTGGCCTCTGACCCCCACCGTCAATCTTTCTCTTGGGGTGCATTCTGTGCACTTAATCTGAACATTGTTCCTGGCTGAACAAGAAATACATTTTGTTTTCTCATTGGTATGTTTAGAAAAACTTCTTAGATCACATCCCCAGCGTGGTGTGTGCATGTATGTGTTTGTATGCGTGTATGTGTGTACGTATACGCGCGTGTATGTGGAAATGGGGGGGGGGGGGAGTAGGAGCCTTTGATATTTCTTCAAAGTCTCCTCCCCACCCACCCCCCACAATACAGGAAGGTATTAACAAATTGAAGGAGGGGGATCTACTCGTATGAAACCCCAAAAGAATTGTTTCAGCAAAACGTAAACATACCACTTTCAAGAGCTTCACCATCATCTAGAATTAAATCCCTCACGCCACAGCATCAGGTATCTCAATTAACTTACACTTCTCACCCCTTTGCTTAGCAAACCTCGGCTTGCTGCACATCCCCCACCACCTCCACGTCAGTGGCCGAATCTTGAGAAACTAAGCTCCCACCCTTTAGTACTCCCTCCCCCTATCCCTCCATCTCACTCCTTCACAAACTGTCTTTAAATCGTTTTGCCCACAAAATACACAGACGATTCACTTTCCAGTATATTCTGTGAAGCGCTTGAGACATCTCAACAATGTGATAAGGCGCTCTATCAAATGCAAGGATTATTATTAAAAATTGTGAAGTCCCATAGCATAGCGGACAGCGCATGCAATTTGCAAGTGAGAGGACTTGGGTTTGATTCATGGCCAAGTTTCTTTACTCCACATGCCTCTGTTTACGTAGCAGTAAGTAGGAACCCAGTTGTTAGTCGATTAGCAGATCACTTTCTGGGTAACAATACCTCAAAACATTTTTTTAATAACTTGGTCACTTAATCCACGACTATTTGTGGGATACTGCTGGGAGTAATTGGCTATTGCGTTTCGCCCACAAAATATACAGTCAATTCACTTTCCAGTATATTCTGTGAAGTGCTTTGAGACATCTCAATGACATGATAAGGCTATGCTGTGGTCACCCCCCTCTCCGCTTCCTTGGTCTCCAACATCATTGGTGTGAAGTAGAATGCTATATAAGTTGTTCTTGTTGTACACAGTAATAAAACTCCTATAAAACCTGTTTGGGTGGATGATAAAGAACGCATGATGCTATTCAAAAAGAGAAAGGAGTTTCTCCCTTTGCCTTGAGTTGAAGAGTGCTGAAGACAAACTGATCATTAATTTTAGGGCTGCTGAGTGCAAACTAGCTGCTGCTTCTGTCTATAGATACAATAACCATTTTCAGGGTACAAAAATTACACTTTAACGTTATTATTATTTTTAAATTACTGCAGTACACATTTGTGCTGTTTTTTTTCCTATGGATTTTGGCTTCACTTGTGGGTGAAGGCTTGTAAGAAGCCATCAATTTATAGAAGTCACATGACAATGTGAAAAACAGATTTTTGGTCACTGGGTGTCTGACACATGTGGAAACCTATCACCAAGCTTAAGAATATCTAAACCAGAATGAGAGTTCCATGCATCCCACCTCCATGTAGAAATTCCCGTGTCTCGAATGAAATATGCACTTTCATCCTCGAGGTACACATCCTGCTTTACCTAATTCTGGAGAGTATTAATCTCAGGCTGGTAAGAACTAAGGCTTGTGGACCCCATAGTGTGCATTAGGGCACTGCTAGAGTCTAACCAGCTAAAACCGCATAGCTTGTTATTGAAAGAATTGTCTGGCAAGCTTTCCCGCTGCTTGTCCAGCTACAACCATCCTACCTGCTAGGGCTTTGATTTGTAGGGTTAACAATAGTTGAGTGGGAGGATTCCCTGCCCCAGTGGCTGGTCTGCACTTCCACTGGGGCAGGGATGAGCCAGGATAATATGTGAAAAATTAATACTTAGAAAGGTTTATGAACCTGGAGAGAGGTCTGTAAGTAGGAAACCATTCTGTCTGCAGAACACTTCCAGGCATTACGTAACCTGAAAGGTGCAGTATAAGTGCAAGTTGGTATGCACCCACAAAATACACTGTCAATCCACTTTACAATATATTCTGTGAAGTGCTTTGAGAAATCTCAATGACGTAATAAGGCACTACATCAAATGCAACGATTATTATTATTTGCAGATTGCTTCATTTTTGCACAAATTTATATATGCTTAAATACTTTTGAATGCTTTCATATTAAAGTATCCGCACTTTAATCCTTCTTGTGGATAGATTTACATGATTTGGGACCTGCCTTCCTCTGTTGCTCATCAAGCACCTTAAAGTGTAGAGAGATGTCTGTTCTCTCTTCCCCGCCCCACTCAGCAGTCTCCTCACTTCTTTGTTCTCCCTTTGCACTACATCTACCCACGGGCCATTTCCCATTGCTCAAATACTCTTTTTATCTCCATGTTAACACAACCTGTCCATTAATGGTTGTTGAAGTGACCAGATTCCGGTGTAAAGTTAGCCTTCAGTCTTCGTAGCACTGATCAGGGTTAGTTCTGCTGTAGAACATTTGTAGACATGAAATAAAACATTGATATCCAGAAATGGCAGCAGCCTTCTTAAAATGAGTTAAGAGGCAAATTACTGTATTTTAAAGCCATTTGAAAATACTCAAGGAAACGTTTCCAGATTTTAAGAATAACAGGATGCTTCTGAAACACTGACTGGTGCCTAAGCCTATACATCTAACGTTAGGAATATGTAGCTAAAGGCTACACAAAGCAGATACTGTAGCAATGCCCTGTATTCCTGATGAGTGAGTGAGTGCACTGAACGGGGCGGCAGAATACTGGGCATCAATTACATGGTGTATCTTCACAAACTCCCCGAATCCCAACCAAACACATAAGATATAAAACCCTAACCCTAACCTTCAAGATTCAGTAATAAATCACCGCAACCCACCCCCCACCCTGCCCCCAGCCCCAGCCTCACCCCCAACCCTGCCCCCAGCCCCAGCCTCACCCCCAACCCTGCCCCCAGCCCCAGCCTCACCCCCAACCCTGCCCCCAGCCCCAGCCTCACCCCCAACCCTGCCCCCAGCCCCAGCCTCACCTCCAACCCTGCCCCCAGCCCCAGCCTGGCTGCCCCCAGCCCAGCCCCAGTCTGGCTACTCCCAGCCCAGCCCCAGTCTGGCTGCCCCCAGCCCCAGTCTGGCTACTCCCAGCCCAGCCCCAGTCTGGCTGCCCCCAGCCCAGCCCCAGCCTGGCTGCCCCCAGCCCAGCCCCAGTCTGGCTGCCCCCAGCCCAGCCCAGCCCAGCCTGGCTGCTCCCAGCCCAGCCCAGCCCAGCCTGCCTGCGCCCAGCCCAGCCTGGCTGCTCCCAGCCCAGCCTGGCTGCTCCCAGCCCAGCCCAGCCTGGCTGCTCCCAGCCCAGCCCAGCCCAGCCTGGCTGCTCCCAGCCCAGCCCAGCCTGGCTGCTCCCAGCCTCACACAGCACGGCTCAGGCTGCTCCTTTGTAACATTTCACTCACCTTCATCCTCTCAATTGCCGCCTCAAACTTCAGCTGCTCCACTAACCGCTGCATGGTGGACAGGCTGGAGTTGGAGGACATGCTTATTCCTTTCCCTTTTCCCTTCTTTTCCACCAAGTTTCACTGGAGCCACCTCTGGCCTTGGCTGCTTTTTCTGGATGAAATGCGCTTCTCAGCAACGCTCCTGCTGGCTCCCACTCTCGGAACTGATGTCACCCGGATCCAGCAAAACCAAGCACAACAGTCCCACTGACTGCAAACATTAGCAATGTGTGAACACAAGATGGGGCCCGGCAACAGGCACTCACATTGCCACCTACAGACTAACAGCAAGGCTGCAGCAAAGCACTGTGCCCCGGGGAGGGGGAGAGAGCGAGAGGGACATCTGAATGCTGTGAGAGATAGGTTCACTTTTTTTTGGACAGCGGCGTGTCTGACACTTACTGAAACCCATCACTATATTTAAGAGTATCCAAACCAAGCTGAGATTTCCATGCATCCTATCCACACGTGGAAATCCCAGAGGGAGATTGTTGGAATGGAATGGACACTCTCTCTCTGCAGGAACCCATCCTGCTTACATAATTCCGGAAAGTATTAGGCGCAGGTTGGCAAGAGCCAAGGCTTGGGGACCCCGGAGTGTGTGTTGGGTACTGCTGGAGTCTAACCAGCTAAAACTGCATAGCTTGCCATTGATATCGCTGTCCAGCAAGCTTTCCCGCTGCTGGTCCAGCTGGGACCACCCTACCAGTTAGGGCTTTGGCCTGCAGGGTTAATGAGAGCTGAGTGGGATGATTCCCTGTCCCCAGTGACTGGTCTGCCCTTCCAGGGCCTGCCAATGAGCCAGACTGGCTGTGCTGTCATCAGCAGTGCTTTGGTAAAACTCTTTCTTGAAGGGTGGTTTTGTTCAAATCTAATCCTTTGAAAACACGTTTGCACTTATCGTGCGAGTAAGACTATCCGCCAATATCAGCCAGCTGACAGCTCAAGTAAATGTGGAACAATGCTTTCAGATATGCCGAGATAGCAGGACAAGTGGGAATGGGTATAGACCCTGAAAGAGAATTTTAGAACAATCACCAGGAAGTATTTCTTTACCCACAGATAATCAATAGCTGGAACATATTACCAGAAGACCGATAGAGGCCAAAACCCTGGGCTCATTGAAGAAATATGAAATTTCTTGTAAGTTCACCTCAGTGTGATACAAACCATTTAGTGAAATTAATATCCGCATGATTGTAACACTGCATGAAGTGTTAAGGCTTCCATCTGTGATAGCTTGTAACTTAGTTACATTCTGTTATCTGAGGACTGCCTGTTGTGAATTTAGTTCAACTGGTGCCTGGGGCACTTAAGAGATTCTGTTATGTAAATTGCTTTCTGGACTATTATAATAATCCATTTGATATAGTGCCTTATCACATCTTCGATGTCTCAAAGCGCTTCACAGAATATACTGCAAGGTGAATTGACTGTAAATTTTGTGGGCAAAACCCCTTCCTTGAAGGATAGTTCATTATTGAGTTCATCTTCAAAATTTAAATACTAACTTTAAGGGATTATTTTACTAGTTTCTGCTTTTTACTGTGTCCTGATTTACATTTTGCAAATTCGCTGGTATTTTCTGGTTGTTGTCAAGAGAAATGTACAGCATCAGATGAACTATTTGATTTGGACTGCAGGGTGTTGCTATAGTGCCAGAAACTTGAGAGTACTGCAATCAATACAGTTTGTAGTTGCTGGAAGGATGATAATGATAACTGGAGTTCAAATTAGGCAGGAATCTCACAAAAGTGACAAATTCATTATTGATCTACCACTGATAAATATTCAATATATAGGCACAATTTCAATGACATATACAGAAATATTCCTTTATTTTTCAAAGACAAATAGTAGACACGATAAAACATTGTACCAAACAGAATGAATAAAAGCAAATCATACTTTACAATTAGCAAATAGATGTTACAATCCAGTGTCATTAACAAGTATCATAGAATCATATAGCACAGGAGGAGGGCATTCAGCCCATCGTGTCTTTTAAATAGTTCAGAAAGGCTATTGTGTGATACGTGCAGAATATTTCACACGACTTTCATTTTTTAAAATGTAACTGGTCCGAAAACACTAATTTCCACAAACTATATTTTCACTTGTAGAGACTTTCATACTATTGTCCATTTCAAAATACTGCATTAAAAAGTGGAATATCAAAGTTAGCTCGCCAGGAATTTCAGATCAGTTTCATACCAGTTCCTGTTTGGAACATTGAAAAATATTACTACAATCCCTTTTGCCTTAAGATATATACATGGAATTTGCATCATCACGCCATAGAAGTTCTGTGCAACACATACAGGCCTTTAATCTCATGCACTCCAAAAATGTATTTGTCAATTGTGTACCAATTCTGAACAGGTGTATGAAGATATGTTGGAATATTGATAAAATGTTCTAAAAAGTTATGAAGCTGAAAAATAGAAATATTGTTAGGTCATCCGAATAATGTATATTTTAGTATTCTATCTGCAGTGTCAATTATAATTTGCAAATTAAAAGCACTTTTATTTTAAAAAAATCTAAATATTTTCAAATGCGTTAACAGATAAAAGGAAAGCACAGCACAGAACCCGCCCTGGTCAAGGTCACAAATGACATCCTGACCATCTGTGACCAGGGCTCCCTCTGCCTCCTCGTCCTCCTCGACCTATCGGCAGCATTCGATACGGTCGACCACTCTATCCTCCTCCACCGCTTGTCCTCCCACCTAAACCTTCAAGGCCCTGTCCTTGAGTGGTTTAGGTCGTACCTCTCCCACCGTCTTCACTTTGTCTCCACAAATGGTTTTTCCTCCACCCCCCGCACTGTCTCGTGTGGTGTCCCTCAGGGCTCTGTCCTCGGTCCCCTCCTCTTCACCCTCTATATGCTCCCCCTTGGTGACATCATCCGCAGACATGGGGTTAACTTCCACATGTATGCGGATGACACCCAACTCTACCTTTCCTCCTCTACCCTCAACTCCACGACCACCGATGTCCTGACAGCTGCCTGTCCGACATCGAGTCCTGGACGAGAGACAACTTTCTTCAGCTCAACGTGCGAAAAACTGAGGCCCTCCTGATTGGCTCACGTCAGCGCCTCCGCACCTCAGGCGCTGACACCATCAGCATCCAAGGCTGCACTCTCCACCTCTCAAAGCCGTCAGGAACCTCGGGTTCTGTTCGACCCTGAGCTGTCCTTTCTCCCTCATATCCGCACCACAACTGGCACCGCCTTCCATCACCTCCGGAACATCGCCAGACTACGGCACTACCTCACCCCTCACGCTGCTGAAACTCTGGTCCACGCCTTTATCACCTCAAGGCTGGACTATGGGAACTCTCTCCTCGCCGGCCTTCCCGGCACCTCCCTCCACAAGCTGCAGGTCATTCAGAACTCTGCAGCTCGTGTACTGTCCCGCACCAGGCTTCGGGACCACATCACTCCCACCCTCGCTCGCCTCCACTGGCTCCCCATCCCCCAGAGGATTGATTTCAAGATCCTCATCCTCACCTACAAGGCCATTCACGGCCTCGCTCCCTCCTACCTCTCCGACCTACTATCCCCCTACTTACCCGCCCGTACCCTCCGTTCCTCTGGCTCCGGTCTGCTCCACATCCCCCGCCCCAACCGCCCTACCATCGGTGGCCGGGCCTTCAGCCTCTCAGCCCCGAGGCTCTGGAACTCTATCCCCCAGTGCCTTCGCCGCCTCCTCCCTTTCCTCCTTCAAGGCCGGTCTCAAGACCTTTCTCTTTGACCGTGCCTTCAGCTCCCCTCTCGACTCTCTACCCCCTCCTCGCTCCCTCCCTTCCCTCCCCTCCCCCTGACCATTTCCCCCCTGCTCGGGTCCTGACCCAACTGTACAGCGCCTTGGGACGTCCTCCTGACGTGAAAGGCGCTCAATAAATGGAATCTTGTTGTTGTTGTTGTTGAAATACTCTGAAGAAGTTAATAACCAATTCAAATATTGGTGCAAAATAATAATAAACCAGAATAATTAATAGCAAATCGATTCAGAAATGGTTAGATGCAAAAGAATTGCAAACAATAGGTAGCTACTTACACCTTATACAAAAGATCTTCAATCTTCTTATAGAGACTTTGAATATTATTTACTCCATTATTAACAAAGGATACTCACTGAAGCAAGAATTATCAATGCGATAATGGCACCAAAAATACAAAAGTAATCACAGTCTTCATCTGTCAATGCACAGAATTTACTTTAAATGTACAAAACAGAGCAGTTTTCACGTCATAAGATTACAGCATAGATTTCCCATCCCCTCTCAGACTTTTGTCTTTAGTTGTATCCAATATAGAATTATACTTTTCAGATACAGAATTATACTTTTGTATATCAAAATGCTTCTGACCAAAAGATCTGTAGACAGGCAATTAGTAAGACTGGTGAGATCAAGCACTATGGAATCTAACTTTATCAGTTGACATGAAGGTGAAACAAAATGATATCAAACTTTTTATCGATTCGCATACCTGCTAACTGAAGAGTAGTCCTTGAGGAAGGAAACCAGTATTAAGACAATAATGGAATAGAGTGTGCCAATAAAGTTAGCACAAATATAGCCATTAAAAGTAGAGCATTGCATCTCAGCATTACTGCAAGTTGCTATTACTGTAATGCTATTGGAAATAGGTACTGTACTTTGAGGTAATGGATCTGAATGTCACCGCAGTCAGGTATGGATGCAAACCTAGTAAACTAATTAGTGCTAATAAGAAGGGATTAGCTTGTTCTTTATAGTTTCTGGCCCCAGAAAGTTTGAAGAGTGGATTCTTGCGCTAAAATTTTATTCAATTCCTCAATGTCCCCGCAATGGCATTGCACACCATGGACAGTTTACTCAGACTGTTTGCCTCATTGCTTTGGTTCTGCCAGCAGTTCATCTGATATGCACCTTATTATATTTACTTTTTATGTTTTCAATTTTGGAGTTGTATCAAAACTGTGGTTCTGCAATATTTTTTGTATTTTCCAAGTTTGTCCATATAAGTTAAATTGATTTAACCATTATTTACTCAATTTAAGAGGTTTGCACATGGACACACTGCACTAATGGATCTTTTCTAAATAAAATGTGGAAATATGCACAATCGGCAGAATTGTCAACACTTTTAATCTACTGACTAAGAAATTAACAAATAGGATTGTCCTAATACTTTCTATTCAAAAAGGTAGAAAAAGAATAGTCTGACATTACACTCCAAAAGTTACAGGTGAAAATAGTGATATTTATCCCTTTTCCTAGGAAGATTGCATGTTTATCACAAAACTCTGCAGAGTCATTTAAAAAAGGGATAAAAATCAACTATCATTAAAAGAAATAGTGATCAGGCTGTATTTGGGTTGCAGTTAATATTCCACTTGAGTTGAACACCATTTTTGAAGCTTTCAGAGGCCTCCTGTACCAAAGAATACGAAAACACTGTCAAATAGAGCAACATATGGTCTCAGAGACAGTAAGGGGTGTTATATCTTTGAAAGCTTTTTAAAAACATTCATCCAAAATAGCTTTGATAGTTATGTAAAAAATACAATATTTTGTACATAGATTGGGAAGTTTACAAGATAAAAACATCAACGCTCCGGATCATAATTATGTATTTAGAAGCATTACATTAAAAACTGCTGCTCATCAAGTGTAATTTAAAACCTCTGCATAACAGAAGTTTCTATTCGACTAATTAAAAGCGCAACAGGATGCAGAAATTGTTGTTCCAAAAACACATTTTTTAAAAAAATCATGTTAGATAAGTTAAATGTCATGAATTAGCAGTAAGAGTCCAAACCATGTTTCAATAAGAAATTGAATGAATATTGATCATAAGAGTGTAAACAGTGCAACATTGTTTGTTTCTTTTGTTATTTTTCTGTGAAAGAGCCCAACTTCATGTGAGGTAAAGCACCATTTTGATATTCTTTATAGATCATCCCAGAGCAGCAAAGGTATTTTAAAATCAAAATGGCTCAAAAGCTTGAGACAGGACTACAGATAATAATTCAGGCTCCAGTATTAGTTATCTAACCAGACACTCAATCTTCACAATTTAGGACATATGAAGCCTTTTGTAACTGCTTCCAATATACTCCACCCTCCCAGTGTTCTGCATTATCAATTTGAATTACTGGATTAAGGGATTGTGGAACTTTATTTCTACTCAAATAAAATTACCCAATATTGGTAAATTCAGTAACCTGGACAACCAGTTCAGATTGAACAATTGTGGTACTTTGCTTCTGACTATTTTCTGTTTGTTCCTGTTTAAAGGCTGAACACGGCAATGTTTTCCAAGTCAAAATCTGGAACGAATTCTCTGACAGCATGTTTTACTGGTATAAAGCAAAATGTTTATTGTTTCTCTCAGTTTGCCAGTCAAGCACAACCACACATTGTAATGTAAAATACAATTGATGCCCATAGAAACAATCACTACAAAACCAATTCTGCAAGGTCAGTATTGAACACATCCATCATTTTCTGAAATCAGTGCACATGAAGAGCAGACATTTTGAAATTACCCATTTAAAAGGGTTCTGAGAGACCTACCAGAAAAGATTAACCTCACGAATAGATCAGCAGTGCAAAAAATTCTCTATGACCAGTTTTACACAAAAATTAATCAATTACATGCTGTCAAACCAATTGTGTTTAATATCTGCTTCTGTGTTTTTATGTAAACATTGCTACTCAAAAAGAGTACAAAATACAATTGTTTAAAAAAGCAAAATACACTTTTTAGTTCAATTTGTATTTCTTCCTCAAATTAAGAGGTTCGTTCTTCAAAGATTCTGCAGCTAAAAATTGTTTCACAAAATGGGAATGTGCTCCCTGAACTTCTCAGGTCAAATTTGGTGGCTTGAACCATAGGATGGATGCACACACTGTGGCAAAATTACATGCATTGGGCATAACATTGTTTATTAACTAAACAAGTTCCATCTAGCACTGATACACTAGTCTGAACGTATATTACCTGACCAAAATAAGCTGTTCAATACACAGTAACATCTCATCTATAATATTATGTAAAAAATACTGTTCCAACCATAACATTTCTTACAAGCCATTTATGCATTGACCAGGAGTCAGCTATGCTAATTGCTCCATATCTATCACCGCGGAGGAGAGAACATCAACGTAAGCTTTGCACAAACTCCAGGATGTTAAGTTGCACAAGAACATATCTGATGCCTGCAGAATGGGATCCCAAATGTCATAATACAGGTCGGTGTTTGTTAACATGTAGCTATTATTAAAAACAAATTGTTACTTTTAATGAACAATGAACAAGAATGGACAATATCAAAGACAAAAAATCTACTTAGCAGTGGGAAATTATATTAACATTATTGTTTTGAATGCTATCAAATCTTTGACACCAACACTGTAAACATGAATAGAGCATTAATGAACAGCTGATGTCCAGATGTGCGGAGGTTTACTGTAGAATTACAGGCATTCTCTTCCAGTTTCCTATTTTAAAATGCCCTTATGAGACAAAGCAAAAGGATGGCACCCAGAATCACTGTATCAGGACCTAGCACCTTCACCTACCAAATGAAAAATGTACACTGGTGAAATCAATGGTGACCAAATTGAAGTTGAGGGCTCTAAAAATATAATTATTGCACCCAAACGGACGCCGTGTATTAAGGGGATGCAAGCAATAAATAAGATTAATGCAAACAATAACTTAGATTCACAAATCAGTTGTGTGCTTGTGAAAAGCTAAACATAACATATAAAATCAGCTTTAACCTAAGGAGCAGGTACCCATGAGATTCTACCATCCGGGCTGTGATATTCTGTTTTACATCCAGTCTAAAAATCCGAAAAGCCAACAATGGCTGAATGTTGCACATTTTGATTCCTTCTAAGCATATTAAGTTAAATTACAAGCACTACAGTGAACAAGCATCAGTGCACAAATCAATCCTGCACAAAGCAATGTTGGCGTTTCATATCTTCTCTCTCTATATATTAATATTTATATATAAAGTGAATAAGCAACCAATGATTTTTCATCAATTTGACATGTTCTTTCACAATTCAAAAATATAATTCAGATAATAGCAATAATATAGTCTGAGGTTATCACTAATATTTGGCAATACACCCTTTTTTGGATGAAACTAAATGTTGGTAAGGTTGTAAATCTGTTTTATATCAACTGAATCCTGAGCTATCGATCAACTTACATCCATATTCGATTACGAAAATATTTTTTTTATATAAAAAAACATAGTAAACATCGAAGTATAAGGCAGAGTATCTAATCATCAATGAAGGTTAGCCTTCCAGGGCCTTCAGTTTTCATCCACCGTCGATACCGTTTCCACCGAGGATCTAAAGCCACTTTCTTTTTAAGTTCTTCCTCTTGTTCCTGTTTATACACCTAAAATAAATAAAAATACAATCCTCATGTACAGGATACATTTTTTAGATTTGTTAAACTTGAAATTATTCTTTTGATACAAAGTGTTCAAACAAATATCAATAATTATCATAAAATCATAGAATTGTACAGTACAAAAAGAGGCCATTCAGCCCCTCGAGTCTGTGCCGGCTCTTTGAAAAGAGCAATGTAACATCAATCCCCCTCCCCAGCCCTTTCCCCATTACCCTGCAGAGCCGTTCTCCTCAAATACCCGTTCACCGCGTTTTTAAAAGTTGTTATCAAATCAGCCGCCACCACCCTTTCAGGCAATGCGTTCCAGCATCTTGCATTTATATAGAATCCTTCATGGGAACTATGGATTTAACAATTTGGGATAAATAAATTTATTTTTATCGTAAAATAAATGTAGGACAAGTTTTAATAAACTTTTATTAAATCTTTTGTATTACTGGGGAAGGACTGAAGTAAAGCTTTAGAAAAAATGACTTTGTCCAAACAAAATGTTGATTATTTCTTCAATTTTTTATATAAAGTGTAATTTTCTCTCTTTAGGTTCACTGAGTGTAACCAAGTTTACTAGCATCTTCATTAAAATAATGCCACGTAGCAAAGGCATTTAAAGGACATCTTTTAGTGCTAATTTACAAACAAATCACACTATAACCCTTGGAAATGAGAACATACCTCAAAGTTTTCTTTCAACCACAGTTTCCTTTCGAGAAAAGTCTCTTTCTGTTGATCTTCTAGACTGTCAAACTGGCCTCTAGACATAGACATATTTTTTCGGATAATGTACAATTTTTCTTCTTCCCCATATTCTTCCCCTTTAATACTAAAGCGATAGATCCAAGTACAGTACCAGATTACATAACTACACAAGTAATAAGGAGCCAATACAATCTGGAAAATTAATATGTCAAATAGCCTCGGTTTTTGATAGCCCCCTTTAATATCTATGTTATTTTTGATAATATCTCGAATAATTTCTTCCTCCTCCTCTTTGATTTCATCTTTCGATCGTCTGTTTTTTCCTTTCTCTTTAGCTCTGTTAAGTAGACCTTGCTGTTTGGCGATTTCTGTGGCCTGGATCCTGTACTTTGGCACAGTGGTGAGATAGTGAATGGCCTCATTGTAACTGCTCCACCAGCTGTAATACTGAAACATAAAGAATAATCCTTCAAAATAAAGTGGATAAAGAAAATGAAAAATTACCACCTAAAGCCATAAGTTATTGTTGTTTTAGAAAGAAGTCAAGACAATCAGTTACAATTAACTGAACCACTTAGCGTAAAAATACTGCATGTTTAAAAGATTATAAAAAAATTGGATATCAGTTTACTTTGTTTCAATTCCCTTTCCTGATCATTGTTTCAAAATTCTTTTCATTCTCAATCCATTCTGCATTCAGCCAAAAGTTACTGTCCGTAATGTTTAACCAACAATGTTTACATTAGGGTAATGTTTACCTTAACCCTTGCCCATTATCAAACTGGTCCATTAGCCTGATGCACCCGAGTGAGTTCCAAACATATAAACCAATATTAAGGCTAACAAAATTTAAGCACTCAACCATGAGAAAGAGATAAAAGAACTGTTCTCATGTGACGCTTCACCCAACGCTGCAACTGAAAAGATCACTTTAATTTCAGCTTCACACCCAGATTTCACAGAATTTTTCAATTCTTACCCAACAGTCATCACAGTGATGTTACATAATCCAAAATGAAAAAAAGTGATGAACAGTATCACGAGTTCCATCTACAACATACAATGGCAATTCAAGAATTTAATTGCAATCTTCTTCACAAATTAAGGTGTAAAAGGCAAACTATAAGATATACAAAAGTCACAAAAAATTTAATTAGACATTAATTGTTAAATGACAAAAATGGTTCTATTAATTTTCATACATTAATTAAATGGATTTCTTATTGGTTTCAATTGTTCACTGAAGTTAGAATTACATTTCTTTTTTATCATTCTCTTTGAAGAAAATATTTATATTTTATCAAGTTATTTGAAGAACCAAACCCTCTGTGCCTGTGAAAGATGGACACAAGGGATGCCAGGCAAGCATATGCCAACTATAGCTTTATGTACTGATTTGGGAAAAAAAAACTGATACAATTCATCATTAAACTCTTCCTTATTAATGAAGACACCCCCTCCACACACACACACCCTTCAGAGCATTATTTGGGGAAAGGTGATCAACCTTACATGTAATAGATTGGGAGAGAAATCTTACTTTTGTGACGATTAGGAAGTTCAGAATAGATGATGTGCAATGTATCTTAGGGATCAAATATCTGACATCATATTGTATCTAAAGGTAAGAATCAAGGGCTCAGTTCTCCATTTAATTTATGGCCAGTATGCATTCGGTCAGTCAATTATCAACCTGATCCAGTCAAGTAGAAACAAGATATATATGTAAGATGTGTAGCAGTCAACAGAAACTGGTCTAAATTTGATATTTACTAAAAGTCTTCTTTAAACTCCAAGGCTCAGTTTGTTTACCTCAACAACAAAACAGTTTAAATATTGCACTCACCTTTAACTATAATACCACAGAAATAACTATCATCACTGTTTACTGCTCCTACTTTACCTGGAAGAGTGATATAGCAGAGACAGTGACCAATATAACAATTCGAACATCTACTTTTGGTGCCAGCCTCCTCTTGTAGTAATGGTAATAATGTCTGTAGAATTCCTCAGGGTGGTCAAGCATGTAATCATAATCTTTCCTGGTTTCATCATCCTTTAAAGAAACAATTTTCTTTATAAAAAGGCACCATTGTATAAACTGACATAAAGCTGGTCAAATTACAGACTACCTCTTAAGAGCAGTGCCAAGGTTCGAGCAAGATCAGTTGTGAAAGATTTGTGACATGCCAGTTAAATACTATATAAAATGTGCTCTATTAAAATATCACAAGTAGAGCAAACATATAACTAGGGCTTCCATTTACTGCCTGAAATCTGATATTTACTGCATTTACTCCCATTTATTGCACTTCTTCAGACAGTACTTCTGTATTACTACATTACTAAAGTCTTCTTTAAAGAATGGACCTAGAGCAAGTTTTCTACTCTTCGAACAAAGTTTGAAACTGTGTGTAGTTATGGATCAGAAATTAACTACCTTACAAAGTTGTTGACACCCACAGAATACAAGACATGTGTTTGATAAAGGTCATAAGAGTTCCAGGGGATGTCCGTGTGCAGGAGTGTCACAGGAAGGAGAAGCTGGATGTGAAGCTTCATCGGAACAGGAGACCAGGAAAGGCCATTTGGCCCATCGAGCCTGTCCCACCACTTTCCAAGACGGTGATGGGTTTCTGCATGTATCGCACACTTGGATGACCAAAATAAAGTGTGGAATTCATGGCCGATCCGCAACTCAATTCCACCTCCACACCCCCTCTCCAGACCCCTTTTAATTTCTTCAATTGACTGTATCTCTATTTTCTTCTGGGGGAGTCAATTACATACTTCCACCAACTGTTACATGAAAAAATGTTTCCTCATTTCACCGGTTTAGCTGCAAGTTTAAGACTATGGCCTCTATTCCGCAATTCACATGAAACAACTGCTCACTATTCAGCCTGTCAAAACCCTTCATAATTTTATACACCTCGATCAGATCGCCTCGCAAACTACTGAACTCAATACAATCCAAGTCTTTCTACCCTTTCATTATAATTTAGGCCCTTCGCTACATACGCCTTTAGAAGAGATGTTTTTTTCTCTGAAACCTGTTGCATTTTTTCACATCTTATCACCTTTATACAATTATCTTGAAAAACCTGTCATCACATTGTGGTTATGCAACACCACTCTTGCATAAGTTGTTTCAAGATGCTGTGTTTGGGTCAGCCAGGTGGGCGACACATGCAGGAACTCACCACCACGCTTAAGATTCTGACGTATAGGTCAAAGTCAGATTTTGTTTCCCTCCCTGTGAGGAAGCATCTCATGTCTGCTCAATGTAATCAATGTACACATACATATATTCAATGAATGTACACATATATACATACTCAGCTATACAGTACATGTATATAGAGAGAGCAAGGATTTTTTATATATATATATACAACCATACATATAAATCATACATATACACACATATAATGTGTAAAATACACACACCTTCAAATATATATAGATACGCACACTAGTCCACATACATATACATGGGTACGCATACATATATCTTACAGGTACACACACATACATGAGTATACACACATACACAGGTACGTACATACCTATACTATATATGGGTGTACATTTATCACACTGGTACACATATATACACACACATACACTGGTACACCCATAAACACACACACATATATATATATATATATAGATGTGTATATACACACATATACAGGTTGACCAAAAAGACGTGATAGCATTACAATGTCTAATCAGTCTTAAAGAAATTATGATTTTTGGGGATAACAGGGCAGCTTCAAGGCTTTTTGTTCACCCTGTGTGTAGATATAGATACACACACACACACACACAGGGTAACAGCAGGAATATACATGCAGTTTAGTGTATATACATATATATGTGGGTGACCACATACATATATCACACAGGTACATACATGTACGCACACACGGACAGATATTTAAAGCAATGAGTGGGTTATGGGTGTTTTGGGGGTGAGTTGGTCTCTGCGCACACACTCACACTCACACACACAGGGAGTGAGGGGAGCTGCCGGCCCCCGGCCCCCAGCCCCCAGCCCGGCCCCCCAGCCCCCAGCCCGGCCCCCCAGCCCCCCGGCCCCCCAGCCCCCCAGCCCCCCGGCCCCCCAGCCCCCAGCCCCAGCCCCCCGGCCCCCCAGCCGGTCCCCCCAGCCCCCCGTCCCCCGGCCGGTCCCCCCTCCCCGGCTGCCTGACCTTCAGCGTCTCGTAGGCGGTAGCGATCAGCAGGAACTTCTCCTCGGGCTTCTCCTGGGCCTCGGTGTCGGGAGGTTTGTAGCGGTCGGGGTGGTAGCGCCTCGCCAGCTGCCGGTAAGCGCGGGCGATGTCGCTCTTGCTGGTCTCCCTGCTCACCCCCAGCACGTCATAGCAGGAGAGCTGTCCGCAGTACAGCCCCTCCACCAGCCCGTGCGCCCGGCCGACCAGGCACACAGCCTGCAGCAGGAGGCCCAGGCCACACAGCCACAGCGCCGGCAGCCGCCTCTCCTCCACCGGCCTCGCACGGCCAGCGCCAGCCGCCGCCATAGCGCTCAGTGGGTGAGCGGCAGCCCGACACGTCAGCACTCCTCCGCACACCACGCGCTCGCGCCCCCGCCCGCCAGCCCGCCCGTTTGAATTTCAAACCGCCCCCCACCCCGGAGCACGTGAGCAACCGCCCCCGTGCCAACCCCCAACTGCCACCCGCCCGCCACGTGCCAACCCCCAACTGCCACCCGCCCGCCACGTGCCAACCCCCAACTGCCACCCGCCCGCCGCGTGCCAACCCCCAACTGCCACCCGCCCGCCACATGCCAACCCCCAACTGCCACCCGCCCGCCGCGTGCCAACCCCCAACTGCCACCCGCCCGCCGCGTGCCAACTGCCTGCGCTGTGCCAACTGCCCGCACCGTGCCAACCCCCATCTGCCTGCGCTGTGCCAACTGCCCGCACCGTGCCAACCCCCATCTGCCTGCGCTGTGATAAATCCCGAATTCCCCTCCTCTTCAACATCTATATGCTCCCTCTTGGTGATATCATCCACAGACATGGGGTCAACTTCCACATGTATACACATGACACTCAACTCTACCTCTCTGCCTCCGCCCTCGACTCCAGGACCACTGCTGTCCTGGATGAGAGCTAACTTTCTTCGGTTGAACGTCAACAAGACCGAGGCTCTCCTTATTGGCTCCCGTCAGCACCTCCTCACCTCAGGCGCTGACAGCATCACCATCCATGGTTGCACACTCCACCTTACTGAGCCAGTCCGCAACCTTGGGGTCTTGTTCGACCCTCAACTATCCTTTCTACCCCACATCTGCGCCATGACCCGCTCTGTCTTCCCCACCTCCACAACATCGCCCGCTCCGCCACCGCCTCAAACCACAGGCCTCTGAAACCCTCACACACGCTTTCATTACTTCAAGGCAAACTCACTGCTTGTCGGCCTCCCCAACTCCTCCCTCCATAGGCTGCAGATCATCCAGAACTCTGCAGCCCGTGTCCTCTCCCGCACCAGGCTCCGTGACCCTATCACTCCCATCCTCGCCCGACTCCACTGGCTTCCCATCACACAGAGGATACAGTTCAAGATCCTGGTCCTCACCTTCAAAGCCCTCCATGGCCTTGCTCCCTCCTACCTCTGCAACCTCTTCACCTCCTAACAATCTGTTCGCTCCCTCCGCTCAGCGGGCTCCAGCCTGCCTCACGTCCCCCGCCTCGCTCACCCCACTATTGGTGGGTGGGCCTTCCGCCACTCTGCCCCCACCCTCTGGAACTCCCTCCGCCTCGCCCCCTCCCTTGCCTCCTTCAAGAGTGGAGTCCTGTAGCTCAGTGGTTAGAGCACTCGCTTTGCAAGTGAGAGACCTGAGTTCAATTCCAGGCAGAGGGCGAAACCTTGGGCAAGTTTCCTTACTCCACACACCTAATAATAATCCCTCCAAAACCAAAAACAATAATAAATTGGTCATTTTCAATCTACGACTGTTTGTGGGACGTTGCTGTGCGCAATTGGCTGCCGCGTTTGCCCACAAATATACAGTCAATTCACTTTACAGTGTGTTCTGTGAAGCGCTTTGGGACGTCCTCCCGACGTGAAAAGCGCTATATCAAATGCAAGGATTATTATTATTATTATTAAGACCCATCTCAATACCCTCCTCTTCGACCGTGCTTTCGATCAGCCTCCTTTCCCTCCCGCCCTCCACCCTCCTCGACTCCGACCCCCAGCTCAGGTGCGTAACTCTGTCTGGCCAGCGCCTTGGGACATCCAATGTGAATGGTGCCAAACAAATGAAATTTTGTTGTTGTTGTTGTGTAATCACAAGCCACTAAAGTTGGTAACTATTTATCAGCAGAACATAGGTTCATTCCCTGCAAGCAAGGGATGAAAAGTAGACTCGCCCCTCCTCACATACTCTTATGGCTTATTCAAAATAGCCCTGTTCTCCACTTAGAGCAACATTTTCAGAAATTTATGATCATATTTTAAATTCACTATTAGTAAGGCAATTTTTTTTCAGGGTGCCTCTAAATGCCCCCAAAAGATGAGGGAAATTAAGGAAAAGAGGGAGGTATTGTTCGATTTTAGATTGTTTAAAACAGCTTATGTTGGTGGACATATCTAACATGTACATTCTGAATGAAGTAAACTGGGGTTATTTTAGGAAGTATCATGATCGTCCACTAACGGTATGTCAGAGCACATGACATGAAGCAACATGGCAAATCTTTCAATTAAATATAGGTTCTGAGGTCAAATACTGTAAAATTGAAGTGCAGGTCGAAGTGTAAAGTCAGCTGGCTGGCTTCCATCTCACCTAAAACAGATAGAAACAGGTACCATGGACTTTGTTGTTAAGGTGATGAAACTAAATAAGAGATTGGTTCAAGGACATTAAATAATGCAACGCATTACCAAACATCCATTTTCAGGTCATTGTAAACTCAGCCTCCTGAAATGTCTTTTTTTATAGCACAACAGATTGGGTTTCCTGAAGTCCTATCAGAACGAGGGCTAGCTGATTTTGAATGAATGATAACCATACAGAATCCAGTGTGCTTTTGTTCCTCTCAAACCTGTGTTTGTAAAACTTGAAAAGCAAAATATAAATGCAAGTTGTGTCGTAAGACAACCGGTTGAAATACCTCTGTGACCTCCTAGCCCCCTACCAATCTGCCCACTCTCTCTGCTCAGCCGGCTCCGGTCTGCTCCACGTCCCCCGACCCACCATTGGCCGGAGAGTCTTCAGCTACTTTGCCCCCAACCTCTGGAATTCCATCCCCAAGTCACTCTGCCTCGCCCCCTCCTTGAGGGGACTCCATCCTGGAGCCTCACCGACTCACCACCTCCCTCACCTCCTTCAAGGTCAGCTCAAGATCTTCCTCTTTGAGTGTGCCTTTGATCATCCTCCCACCTTGTCCTCCACCTCGCTTGCCTCTAACCTCTCAGCTCGGTTGGAAACTCTTCACTGTCCAGTGCCTTGGAATGTCCTCCCGACATGTAATACGCTATATAAATGCAATTTGTTGTTGTTCTTGCAAATGATTTTTGCTCTTCATAACCTTGAACATGTGACTTCTTGTTCTGATGCTTTGGTGTATCTGCCTCTCAAATATCTCAAATCCTATATCACAAAGCAAATCCCTGAAATACTTTGAGATATCCTCCTGAAGTGAAAGGCCCTATATCAAATGCATGGATTATTATTATTAAGGTTGCCAACCGTCTGGTTTTAAGGGAATCTGTAATGGTGTCTGGTCAGAAGCACTGACTGGATACCAAAAGTGTGGTTATTCTTCTTATGATAAGATAAACTTACCTGTGAGCACGGGAAATGGCTAGGCTGTGTGCACGGATGTGTCAGCCTCGAGAGAATGGTTTGAATTGTTCTTGCGAGGCTACCACACAGCCTAGATGCTTGCCGTGCTAAGAAGGATTCTTTTTATCGTGGCCTGCTTTAGAAATGAGTCAGGACCTGCTCCCCACCTATGAATGGCACTGTAGCCGGAGGAAAGTGGCGGAGAGGCAATGTGGGGAAGAGGAGAAGCAGAAGTGGGCTGCCATTGGGGAGGAATACAACCTGGAGCAGGAGAAGGCGAGGCAGCCATAGTTTAGGGGAAGAAACCGAGTGGCGGAAGTAAAACTCTCAGCATCCCCATGGTCTGTGCAAAGCATGCACATAAAAACATGGTAAGGTAGTGGACCCTAGTGTCTGACTTTGAGAAACTGGAAAGTTAGCAACCCTAATTATTATTATTGTTATTAATATTATTAGCTTGAATTCTTCTGGGTTCACTTTCTCTATGCCACTTAGCATCTTATGCACTACTTGAAGGTCCCCTCTTGGATGTCTCTTTTCAAGACTGAGGAGCTTGTATAATCGTTGCTCACAGCTCATCCCTTTAGCACTAGGGATCATCCTTGTGGCCCTCCTCTGTACTGCCTTGGCGGGCCCCTGTACCACAGCGATCTGAACTGTACCCAGAAATGCAGGTACAGAGCACAATATCTTGAATGTGACCTGAAAGGTTTTAATAATAATAATAATAATCCTTGATTATAGAGCCTAATCACATCGTTGAATCGTCTCAAAGCGTTTCACAGGATATACAAATGTAATCTTGTTGTTGTATACTGTAAAGTCTGTATATTTTGTAGCCGAAATGCAGCAGCCAATTGCACGCAGCAGTGTCCCATAAACAGCCGTGGATTTAATTGGGACACAAAGAACAGTGGATTGAAACCAGTGTAATGAACAGCGATGGCCTAACCTCCCAGATGTCATTTACCCCCAGTCACCATCACCCACCGTTTTCCTTTAATAAATGATAGGGTGGCGGTCCCTTTAAGAGCAGCTGTCAATCTCCACCTCTCGCCCCGCCCCTCCCTGTGACGTTTCTTATTTTGAACTTGAGGCCCCCCCACCGCCGAGGACGAGGCAGGCGTGGACGGCGCCTGAAAAGAAAGAAAGAGTGGAAAAAAAAGCGGGTTTTGCAGCATAATAAATACTTACCAGTGCGCTGCGCTTCATTCATCGCCTTTTGCATCAGACCAAATAAAACAAGCAGTTGCCGTAAAATCGGTCGCCTGGGAGTGGAAATTTAGAGCAAAATTTAAAAAAAGAAAGAAAAGGGAGGCGGGCGCCGGGCGCCTCAGGGCAGGGTCCTGAGGAGGGGGGGGGTTTGGCGCCAGATTTGAAGACGGAGGAGGGCGGCGGCGGCGCTCGCGCGTCAGTCTGTGTGACGGTCTGTGTGACGGTCTGTGGGTCACATCATGTACATTAGATCCATCATCCTCGAAGGCTTCAAGTCTTACGCGCAGAGGACGGAGATCAATGGCTTCGACCCGTTCTTCAACGCCATCACCGGCCTGAACGGCAGCGGCAAGTCCAACATCCTGGACTCCATCTGCTTCCTGCTCGGCATCAGCAACTTGTCCCAGGTACACCGCCCCGGGAATGGGAATCCCCCCCCACACCGCACCGCCCCGGGAATGGGAACCCCCCCCACACACCGCCCCGGGAATGGGAATCCCCCCACACCGCACCGCACCGGGAATGGGAACCCCCCCACACACCGCACCGCCCCGGGAATGGGAATCCCCCCCACACCGCACCGGGAATGGGAATCCCCCCCACACCGCACCGCACCGGGAATGGGAATCCCCCACCGCACCGGGAATGGGAATCCCCCCCACACCGCACCGGGAATGGGAATCCCCCCCACACCGCCCGGGAATGGGAATCCCCCCACACCGCCCCGGGAATGGGAATCCCCCACACCGCCCCGGGAATGGGAATCCCCCCCACACCGCACCGGGAATGGGAATCCCTCCCCCACACCGCCCCGGGAATGGGAATCCCCCCCACACCGCACCGCACCGGGAATGGGAATCCCTCCCCCACACCGCACCGGGAATGGGAATCCCCCCCCACACCGCACCGGGAATGGGAATCCCCCCCCCACACCGCACCGCACCGGGAATGGGAATCCCACACCGCACCGCACCGGGAATGGGAATCCCCCCCACACCGCACCGCACCGGGAATGGGAATCCCCCCCCCACACCGCACCGGGAATGGGAATCCCCCCACACCGCCCCGGGAATGGGAACCCCCCCCACACCGCACCGCACCGGGAATGGGAATCCCCCCACACCGCACCGCACCGCCCCGGGAATGGGAATCCCCCCACACCGCACCGCACCGGGAATGGGAACCCCCCCACACCGCACCGGGAATGGGAATCCCCCCACACCGCACCGCACCGGGAATGGGAATCCCCCCCCACACCGCACCGGGAATGGGAATCCCCCCCACACCGCACCGCCCCGGGAATGGGAACCCCCCACACCGCACCGGGAATGGGAATCCCCCCCACACCGCACCGGGAATGGGAATCCCCCCCACACCGCACCGCACCGGGAATGGGAATCCCCCCCACACCGCCCCGGGAATGGGAATCCCCCCACACCGCACCGCACCGGGAATGGGAATCCCCCCCCCACACCGCACCGGGAATGGAATCCCCCCACACCGCCCCGGGAATGGGAACCCCCCCACACCGCACCGCACCGGGAATGGGAATCCCCCCCCACACCGCCCCGGGAATGGGAATCCCACACCGCACCGGGAATGGGAATCCCCCCACCGCACCGGGAATGGGAATCCCCCCCCACACCGCACCGGGAATGGGAACCCCCCCCACACCGCACCGCACCGGGAATGGGAATCCCCCCACACCGCACCGCACCGCCCGGGAATGGGAATCCCCCCACACCGCACCGCACCGGGAATGGGAACCCCCCCACACCGCACCGGGAATGGGAATCCCCCCACACCGCACCGCACCGGGAATGGGAATCCCCCCCCACACCGCACCGGGAATGGGAACCCCCCCCACACCGCACCGCACCGGGAATGGGAATCCCCCCCCACACCGCACCGGGAATGGGAATCCCCCCCACACCGCACCGCACCGGGAATGGGAATCCCCCCCCACACCGCACCGGGAATGGGAATCCCCCCCACACCGCACCGCACCGGGAATGGGAATCCCCCCCCACACCGCACCGGGAATGGGAACCCCCCCCACACCGCCCCGGGAATGGGAACCCCCCCCACACCGCACCGCCCCGGGAATGGGAATCCCCCCCACACACCGCACCGGGAATGGGAATCCCCCCCACACCGCACCGCCCCGGGAATGGGAATCCCCCCCACACCGCACCGCCCCGGGAATGGGAATCCCCCCCCACCGCACCGCCCCGGGAATGGGAATCCCACACCGCACCGCACCGGGAATGGGAATCCCCCCCACACACCGCACCGGGAATGGGAATCCCCCCCCACACCGCACCGCACCGGGAATGGGAATCCCCCCCCACACCGGGAATGGGAATCCCCCCCCCACCGCACCGGGAATGGGAATCCCCCCCACACCGCACCGGGAATGGGAATCCCCCCCCACACCGCACCGGGAATGGGAATCCCACACCGCACCGGGAATGGGAATACAGTACTTTGTGGGACACCGCTGTGAGCAATTAACTTCCGCGTTTTGCCCACAAAATATAGGGTTAATTCACTTTACAATGTATTCTGTGAAGCGCTTTGACAAGTCTCAATAACGTGATAATGCTCTCCTCTTAAATACCTATACGCTCCCCCTCCCTCTTGTTGACTTCAGCCGCAGTCATGGGGTCAACTCCCACATGTATGTGGATGACACCCAACTCTACCTCTCTGCCTTCAGCCTCGACTCCAGGACCACTGCTGTCCTGACAGAATGTCTGTCCGACATCAAGTCCTGGATGAGAGATAACTTTCTTAGTTGAATGTCAACAAGACCGAGGCTCTCCTGATTGGCTTCCGTCAGGAGGACCTGTGGAGTCTCAGAGGGATGGAGTTCCAGAGGAAGCCACAGTCTCTCCTCCTCCCTTGCCTCCTTCGAGAACCATCTCAACACTCTCCTCTTCAACTGTGCCTTCGATCACACTCCTTCTCCCCCTGCCCTCCACCCTCCCTTGATCCCGAGCTCCAGCTCGGGTCCGAAACACTGATTGTCCAGCGCCTTGGGACTTCTTCCCGACATGAAAGGCGTTATACAAATGTAATTTTGTTGCTGTTGTCAGCGCCTCCACACCTCAGGTACCGATAGCATCACCGTCCAGGGATGCAGACTCCGCTTCACTGAGCCAGTCTGGAACCTTGGTGTCTTGTTTGGCTCTCAATTGGCCTTTCTACCCAAATCCGTGCCATGACCGCTCTGCCTTCCCCTATCTCTGCAACATCGCCCAGCTCCGCCACTGTCTCACCCTTCAGGCCGCCGAGACTCTCATTCGTGCATTCATCACATCTAGGCTTGACTACGGCAACTCCCTGCTTGTCGGCCTTCCCAACTCTTCCCTCCACAAGCTGCAGATCATCCAGAGCTCTGCAGCTCGTGTCCTCTTCCGCACAAGGCTCCGTGACTCCATCACCTCCACCCTTGCACAGCTCCACTGGCTTTCTGTTTCCCATCCCCCAGAGGATAGAGTTTGAAATCCTCGTCCTCGCCTTCAAGGCCCTCCGCGGCCTCGCCCCTCCCTACCTCTGTGACCTGCTGACCCCAGGCTCTGGCCTGCTCCATGTCCCCAGCCCACTCCACCATCGGCAGCCAGGCCTTCAGCCTCTCTGCCCCCATCCTATGGAACTCCATCCCACATTCCCTTCCCCCCACTCCCTCCCTTGCCTCCTTCGAAGCGTGTCTCAAAACACTCCTCTTTGACCAAGGCTTCGGCCATGCTCCTACCCTCCCTGCCCTCCATCCTCCCCGAACCCAGCTCGGGTCCAAATCCCTGACTGTCCAGTGGCTTGGGACGTCCTCCCGGCGTGAAAGGTCCTATACAAATGTAATTTGTAATGTATTATTATTACTCCTCACACAACACTGCACAGTGAATGGGAATGCTTCTCAGAACGCACCACACTATGCGCTTTCATTTCCTGGCAGCTGTCTAGCAGATTCTAATAATAATAATAAATAATCCTTGCATTTGATATAGTGCATATCACTTCTTTGAGATGTCTCAAAGCGCTTCACTAAATGTACTGTATCTTTTGTGGGCGAAACGCGGCAGCCAATTGTGCACAGCAGTGTCCCACAAACAGTCATGGATCGAGGGATCAATTTATTATTATTTCTTTTTGCCCACTATCGTGTTATGGATTAATGATGATGACAGTCATTTGTTACAAGTTTGAGTATTGATCGATACTTTCTTTGCTAAGGTACAATGTGGTTTACATATGTTTTTTGACGGAAAGTTGCCAAAATGTATTTGGATTTTTATTTTGTGGATATCTATTCTTGCATTTGAGGCAATTGAAAGCAGCTTGAACTTTGCTGTTTATTTTGATTTGAAAACCTTCAGTAGATTACTTAGTGATACATTCTTGATGCTGATTCCCTGTGCCCCAATTAAAAACCAACTAAAATATAACATTCCTTGTAGTTGATATTACACATTATTATGCGCTTCAGAGTTTTCTATAAAATGTAAGTACAATCTTTGCACAGCAAAGTCTATATGCAACCAGGAGGTGAATAACCAATTTATCTAAAAGATAATTTGCCAGGCCAGCAGGAGAAATTCCCCTCTCTTTTCAAATATTGTTTTTGGTTTTTCAATGTTCACCTAAACAGGCAGACAGAACCTCAGTTTACTGTCTCATCTGATATACAGCACCTCCAGCAATTCAACACTTCCACAGCACTGCACTGGAGTGTCAGGCTAGAAACTTACCTCTTTGACCTATATTGACCTATGTCTATATTGTGCAGACTAGCATTATTTTGTTACTATCTAATTTTCTACATCTTTCTTTCCAAGCCTTATTTAAACTCCCGCTCGATAAAAGCTGAAAAGAGAAAGTAAAAATTACCTTCAAGAATTAAGTACTTTTTTTAAAAAAAAAACAAAAGCCTGTGTGGTACGTATTATTTCATTGAAATATTCTGTTTTCTGTTGTAAGGTCCGAGCTTCAAATCTTCAGGACTTAGTCTACAAAAATGGACAAGCAGGGATTACCAAAGCCACTGTTTCGATTACCTTTGACAACTCAGATAAAAAACAAAGTCCCTTGGGCTTTGAGACACATGACGAAATTACAGTCTCCAGACAGGTATGTTTTCAATTATTTTATTATATACCTTGACATTCCAAATCACTGAATAGGTCTATTCTTAAGGGAACTATGTCATACTATCTATTGGAGTATCAATGCATCTCGGCACACAAACAAGCCCTGTAACTTGATTCTCTTTCTCTCCAGAGTTGGCAGTTTCACTGTATGGCAAAGCAAGAGCTCCCAAATATTCGATTAGTTTTAGCCTTAACATTTAACTTCGCGCAGCATTTTGGGAAATTCTTACATTGAGTCTGAATTCGGAAGATGATTCTTTTAAGAACTGAAGAAAACGAGCTTCCAAATGAAGAACGAGTTTAAGAATATTCCACAATTCTGTACCACTTTAAATTTTACGACAAAATAATCTTATAGTTTAAGACTAGGATGAATTTTGGGCCTTTGTGGATGGACTTTTAAGATATGGGTACCTGGGGTTGTAGGGTTGTAAGCTAATCTTTGGGTTATGAAATTGTCTTCTGAATCTCTACCTTCTATAACCTACTAATTGTCCTTTGGTATCTGTTATTCTCCAAATGAAATCTTTGACAAAACCTAATGCAGCTTCTCTAGCCCACCACCGTCTCGTGAGGTGTTCCTCAGGGCTCTCCTCTTCAACATATATATGCTCCCTCTTGGTGACATCATCCGCAGACTTGGAGTCAACTTCCATATGTATGCAGATGACACCCAACTTTATCTCTGCCTCCACCCTCGACTCCAGGACCACTGCTGTCCTGACAGAATCTCTGTCGGACATCAAGTCGTGGATGAGAGCTAAGTTTCTCCAGTTGAACGTCAACACGACCGAGGCTCTCCTGATTAAGCAGCATCACCATCCATGGTTGCACACTCCACCTCACCGAACCAGTCCGGAATCCTGGAGTATTGTTTAACCCTCAACTATCCTTTCTACCCCACATCCGTGCCATGACCCGCTCTGCTTTCCCCCACCTCCACAACATCGCCCGGCTCTGCCACTGCTTCTCCTCTCAGGCCAATGAAACCCTCATCTACCCATTTATCACATGAAGGCTCGACTACGCCAACTCCCTACTTGTCGGCCTCCCCAACTCTTCCCTCCACAAGCTGCAGATCATCCAGAATTCTGCAGCTCGTGTCCACTCCCGCACCAGGTTCCGTGACCCCATCGCTCCCACCCTCGCCCGGCTCCACTGGCTCCCCATTCCCCAGAGGATAGAATTTAAAATCCTTGTCCTCGCCTTTAAGGCCCTCCACGGCCTTGCTCCTTCCTACCTCTGTGACCTGCTAACCCCATATCAACCTCTTCTCACCTCTAACCCATGGAGTCCTGTAGCTCAGTGGTTAGAGCACTCGCTTTGCAAGTGAGAGACCTGAGTTCAATTCCAGGCAGAGGGCGAAACCTTGGGCAAGTTTCCTTACTCCACACAGAGCCTAATAATAATCCCTCCAAAACCAAAACAATAATAAATTGGTCATTTTCAATCTACGACTGTTTGTGGGACATTGCTGTGCGCAATTGGCTGCCACGTTCGCCCACAAATATACAGTCAATTCACTTTACAGTATATTCTGTGAAGCGCTTTGGGATGTCTAGAAGACGTGAAAAGCGCTATATCAAATGCAAGGATTATTATTATAACCTGTCCACTTCCTCTGCTCAGCAGGCTCTCCTGCTCCACATTTCCCGTCTGGCCACCCCACCATCTTCGGTCGGCCCTTTAGCCTCTCTGCCCCCACCCTTTGAAGCTCCATCCCACAGTCTCTTGGCCTTGCTCTCTTCCTTGCCTCCTTCAAGGCACGTCCCAAGACCCTCCTCTTGAACCGCACCTTCGGCCAACTCCTGCTCGGGTCCAAATTCTTGACTGTCCAGCGCTTTGGCACGTCCTCCCGACATACAACAACAACTTGCACTTATATAGCGCCCTACACACAAGGTAGCATCTCCGAGCGCTTAACTGTGGCGGAGCCTGACTCCGAGCCGGGGGTAGTGGTGTGGCCATAAGCACGGCGCTATACAAGTGTAATTTGTTGTTGTCGACCTGCAAATCTATCTTTAATACTGAAGATGGAGAAAATTCTAAAATCCATTTGTTCAGTAATTTTGATGGTACCAGTGGCTGAAAATTTGAGCTTCCCTTATTTGAACTGTGAATAAAGTCTTGTACAGATAGTCTTGGTAACAAGTTATACTTATATAATTTCTCATGTCGAAAGAACGTCTCAAAGTGCTTCACACAGTCGGCTGAGCGTCAGGGGTAGGTGGAGAGATAGCCGAAAGTGCCAGCAAAATTCACCAACTTGGATTTGAACAGCTTATTACTCCAATCCATTTATCAAAAAGCGAATTGAGTTATATGGGCAGATACCTCTTCATTGTGGCAGGTTAAGTATTGACATAATATTTTATAGCTCTCTTCTCACCACAAATCCCACAGAAAGAAAACATTGGGATGTTTACTGAGTAATTTATTTTTAAATTACTGAGACAGCCAGTGTTTGGAGAATTCAGTTCTCTGATGCTGTTGCAGCTATAATTTATTCAATACAGTACTGTGGAGTTCTGTAGCTCAGTGGTTAGAGCACTCGCCTCGCAAGCGAAGGACCTGGGATTGATTTCCACCAGGGCAAAATGTTGGACAAGTTTCCTTACTCCACATGCCTCTGTTTACCTAGAAATAAGTAGGAACCCGGTTGTCAGTTGATTGGTGGATTGCTTTTCCGGGGTAATAATTCCTTCAACGAATAAATTGATCACTTCAATCCACGACTGCCGCATTTCGCCCACAAAAATATACAGTCAATTCACTTTACAGTATATTCTGTGAAGAGCTTTGAGATTTCTTGAAGACGTGTTAGGACGCTATGTTAAATGCAAGGATAATTATTATTACAAGACTTATTATTAATCAGAGTATCTGAGACCTCAGTAAAATTAAAAACTTTGCTTGTTTTACTTATTCGTTACCTTATAATTGTGATAATTACAAAAGGTTTCAAATTAAATATTTGTTTCCTCCAGGTGGTTATTGGTGGGAGAAATAAGTACCTGATCAATGGTGTGAATGCCAACAACACCAGGGTATACGATCTGTTCTGCTCAGTCGGCCTGAATGTTAACAACCCACACTTCCTTATCATGCAGGTTTGTAACTGTCAATCACAAAGCACAGCAAGCATTATCCCATTGGGATCAACGTACTTTCCTCGCATGTGGTAGTGTGTAAATGTTACGAGATCCTATTGAATATAAATTCTGTACAATATTGAATCTCCTTATTCGAATTTGATTTAGTTTCAGTTAGAGTTTTTCAGACGTGTTCCAGCTTGCTGAACTTTCAACATGGAAGCAGCCTTGAGGCCAAAATACAGTCCTTAAGAGTACAATTTTGTATTGGTTAATATGAGTAGATTTAGCCATTGATAATTCGATGATTTAAGATACAGATTGTGTAAGGAAGCTCCCACGATTTATGGTGACTCAATTGACTGAGACGTCAAAGCTAGTGATGACTGGCTGGATGTTTGTAGTTAGCGAAAATTTAGGAATGCTTTTCCACAGAAGTTGAAATATAAGAATTGAATATAAGGATAACATTGCTACAGAATGGATTTACACGAGAGACTTGGATGAACAAAGATGTTTGAGCGATTTAATCTTTCCAAAATATCCATTTGATTTTCTTCCCATTGCAGCATCAAGCTGTCCTGGTCTTAAGCACTCTTCTTGATAACACGTCAAAGCTGTTAATTACTCTCACTATAAAGATGGAATCCATCCTAAGTTTACAATTCACAACCCTGAACCTATGCCCACTTGTCTAGGTGTGTTTGAAAATATTATTCTGGATTTCCTTGATCCCATTTAGTATCTTTTACAACGGAGATTTAATAGAATTTTATTCCATTTTTAAATAATTCAATTTATTTTTGATTCTAGGGGCGGATCACTAAAGTCTTGAACATGAAGCCTCCAGAGGTGAGTGAGCACTGAGGTTTCACAGTTTTTATATACAGTACGATGCTGTGAATTTATCTGGGCAAAAGTGTGAACAATTATTCAAAGAATGACAACTTTTACAGGCAAAGTTCTGAAATATAAAAAGGTTATCATTCAAATGTTCTGATTTATTCTCTGAAGGTATTGCTTTAGTATTTCCCTGATTTCTTTGTTGCTCGCAGATTGTTTTAGGCCTTTGCTTGAAGCATAACCATTCTCAATCCTGGGTTATGCTAAGACTTGCTTTGTAAGTGCAAGCCTGGAGTAGTCCTTTTTCAAACAACTGAATGTGAAAGTTGTCCGGTTTTAGGATATTGTGTTAACTTTGATTCTCGTTGCTTAGATCTTATCCATGATCGAGGAAGCAGCAGGAACCAGAATGTATGAGTGTAAGAAGTTAGCAGCCCAGAAAACCATTGAGAAAAAGGAGAGCAAGCTGAAAGAAATCTGCACGGTAAATGGATTGTAGTCCCCTCTGTCTCTATGTTAAGTAGTTTACAGTGTGTTCTGTGAAGCGCTTTGGGACGTCCTCCCGACGTGAAAAGCCCTATATCAAATGCAAGGATTATTATTATTATGTTAAGTAGTGTTTCTGATCAATGCTTTCCATTCATACAAAAGGTTATGATGGTCACATATCCACTGGCTTTATTTGTTTGGTGCTGAAAGCACCATAAATCGAGAGAAGTACAGAACACACAAGTGAAATAAAACCAGATAGTGTTTACTTACATGTTTAATTATTTGTCTTCTGAACAAACAATGCTAGTTTCTTCAATGAGCTGTTTGTGAATGTGTTCTGAGCTTTTAAATATGTGGAGAGAGTCAAGCCCTGCAAATTGTGTAAATCCCTTTAAGAATATATATATGTGTAAGAATTGGGAATGGACATGGAATAAAAACTGAGCAATTTGAGGCCATGGTTGTATGATCAAGATCAGGAACTTTTGATTGAGGGTCTGGAGGAGTGATTGGGTATGTTGTTATATGGTGCACTTCAAATTGAGGCCATTTGCTCCTGAAACCAAAATGGAGGATATTGGCAGTTCAGGTGGAAAGTACGCAGTTAATAGGTAATCATTGAATTTTCACTCCCCGATAAATGTATGTTAATGCTGAACCATTTGTTGAATATTTGAATTGTCCTGTTTCTCTTCGGAGTATTCAGCAGTTTGCTGTGCAGTCAGTGTGCTATTTAAACAGTGTATACAATGATTGTGTGGCAAATGTCAAGAGTGTTTTTGGTGAGTGTGAGGGAATATACTGTTCCAAAATTCTTTCTGTTGTCACTAATTGTTCTTTCAATATCAGAGGATGTAGTAATGCATTATTAGGCCCCAACAGATTGGGAAATTTAGTGGGCAGGAACGTAAAGGAGGTCAGACTTGGCAGAGCGGTTGGAATAGCTGTTGAGAGTGTACTTGTGTGATGTTTTCACAAGTTGTGCTGTGGCGCCAGTGAGGGGTTTGTTCCCATTCCAGAAGACTGAGAAACGGTCTCAGAAGAAACCACTGGGTTTCAGTTACAAACAGCACTTACTAACAGCACCAATTAAAACACAGCTATTTGATTTTAAACAGTTGGTGACTTTGGGTGGTGTTGGGGATAATTCTGTTCAGATTGTTCTTGGTTCTGTAGAATAATGAATACAACTAATATTCTGTAAATTATAATAATCCCTTCAAAAAGTTTTGGTCAATCCACGACTGTTTGTAGGACACTGCTGTGTGCAATTGGGCGTTTCGCCCACAAAATACAGTCAATTCACGTTACAGTATATTCTGTGAAGTGCTTTGAGCTGTTTCAACAACTTGATAAGGCGCTATATCAAATGCAAAGGATTATTATTATTATTAACTATAAAACTATTCACGAGAAGTATTAAAGTAAGAAATGTTGTTACTAGAATTAAGTTTTGAAAACAGCAAGTTGAACAGTTAAAGGAGCAAACTGAACATTGGATCAATAAATGAAATTCAAATTTGATGTTGGGTAATTATTTAGCGATCAGTGATCGCTTTTATTTGCTGGTTTTGGTCGATGTGACAATTATCTACAAGGATATTATCACATGCTGCAATTTTAAGTAGAAGGACATACATGTTTATATTCTTTGTTATCACACTTCAGAAGTTGTTTTTAGTATTTTGATTTAATAAATGAATTTATGACTTGTTCTATCTACCTTTCTGTGACATATTTCTGGTGGTTTTGTTTTCTTGATGTTTGTTCTTTCATTCTAGATTCTGGAAGAAGAAATTACTCCAACTGTTCAGAAACTGAAGGAGGTATGCATTTAGCAGTTTCCTTCACTTTAGATATCTCCACACGATAGGTTTTACTTTGCTGAAAATGCTGCTTCACCATTTACCATTACACACTTTATTTTCCTCATAAGATATTGTGCTGATCGTGAACAGTAAGGATAATTTTATGATGAAGTTTATGAGAGTTGTAGTGAGACTGAGAAAACAACTTGCTTGTTTAACTGCTCACCTTTACTACACCAAAAGAGATGTACAGCTCAATATGAGCTGCCAGAAATACTACATTTAGTTAACCCAATAAATTTGCAAATAAAATAACACGAGAATGTTGGGTAACAAGTTCCATCACTTCCCTTATATCAGTGAGATCCTGATCACAGTGATGCAATGGGAGAAATGCAAGTTAAACCACCAATCTTTGCAGATTTAACCGCTGCTTCTTGTGATATTTCGCCCACAAATATACGGTCAATTCACTTTACAGTCTATTCTGTGAAGTGCTTTGAGACCTCGAGAAGACGTGACAAGGCACTATATCAAATGCAAGGATTATTATAAAAGAACAATGATTGAAAATTACAGTCCATTGCCACAAATTCAAACAGTCCTGATTTCCCCTTCCGACAGTATGCATTTCACATATTTGATGTATTTCTTCTCCTTTAAGAGTGATGCGCACCAGGCTGCAGGGAGTGAGTATTGTGCAGTCAACTTCAAGTCTGGCCCTCCTATTATGAGATCTCTAATGCAAACAAATCAGTAATTTGGATGGTGTTTGGCCCCAACCTTCTTGCATTTTCTGTGGACTGTACGTAAACTACAACTTAAACAGGGGTTCACAATTGTCATTTTAACAGCAACAACAAGATTACATTTGTATAGCGCCTTTCACATCGGGAGGACGTCCCAAGGTGCTGGACAGTGTACAGCATTTCAGACCCGAGCTGGGGTCAGGGGTGAGAAGGGAGGAGAGGGGAAGGAGGGTGACCAATGGTATGGTCGAAGAGGAGGATTTTGAGGCGGGACTTGAAGGAGGCTAAGGAGGCGGCGAGGTAGAGTGATTGGGGCATGGAGTTCCAGAGGTTGGGAGCAGAGTGGCTGAAGGTTTTTCCGCCAGTGGTGGGTGGGTTGGGGGATGTGGAGCAGGCCGGAACCGGCTGAGTGGAGGGAGCGGGCGGGTTGGTAGGGGGCTAGGCGGTCACAGAGATAGGGTGGGGCGAGACCATTGAGGGCTTTGTAGGTGAGGACCAGGATTTTGAACTGGATCCTCTAAGGGATAGGGAGCCAATGGAGTCAGGCGAGAATGGGGGGATGGGGTCACGGAGTTTGGTGCGGGAGAGAACATATTTTGAATACATTAAACAAATTCAAAATAAAATGCTTTGTGAATGCATTTAATGTCTGGAGGATATTTTAGCGTGATTCCAGATCCCTGATAAACATCGTTTTAGATTGGTTTATTTGGTTGCATTCTTGCCTCTGGTCAGAGATTGTAGATTCAAGCCCTATATTGGAGACTGAGCAGTCTAGGATGACTCTCCAGTGCAGTGTTGGGGGAGCAAAGTGCCTTACTTTACATGAGATAGTAAATCAAGGTTCTTTCTGTGGACGTGGACATTAAGGAAGCTATAACATGATTTGAAATGGGAATTTTTCTCAGTGTTCTGGCCAATCCTCCAGATCAATTGGTCATTCCATTTCCTGACAGTTTATGGGACATTCTGTGGCCAAATTGGCTTCCGCGTTTGCCTGCAAATACACAAACATTATATTTAACAGTAAGAAATATGAAGCTCTTTGAGACATTCCACTGTTAGAGAAGCTATATCAAAAAGGGAGGATTATTAAGGGAGTGGGGTCCTGTAGCTCAGTGGTTAGAGCACTCGCTTTGCAAGTGAGAGACCTGAGTTCAATTCCAGGCAGAGGGCGAAACCTTGGGCAAGTTTCCTTACTCCACACAGAGCCTAATAATGATCCCTCCAAAACCAAAAACAATAATAAATTGGTAATTTTCAATCCACGACTGTTTGTGGGACATTGCTGTGCGCAATTGGCTGCCGCGTTCGCCCACAAATATACAGTCAATTCACTTTACAGTCTATTCTGTGAAGCGCTTTGGGACGTCCTCCCGACGTGAAAAGCGCTATATCAAATGCAAGGATTATTATTATATTATTATCAACACCCAATATTTTCTCACTTTCTAAACAGACTGTATGTACTCTGAAGGTTCCAGTGCTGATTGTGTGTGTTGTGATTGTAGGAAAGATCTTCATATCTGGAATACCAGAAAGTGATGCGAGAGATTGAACATCTCAGTCGTCTGTATGTGGCGTATCAATTTGTTTGTGCAGAAGAGACCAAGCTACGCTCCGCAGAAGATCTAAAAGAAATGCAAGAGAGCATTATCCAGCTTCAACAGATCATTACAGATGGTGAGAAGAAGGTGAAGGAAATCAGCAAAGAAGTATCTGAGCTGGAGAAAATCCGAGACAAGGTACCACATACACTATTCACAGATGATCAAATTCTGTTTGTGTTAGAAAATAACACTGATGATTCTTGACAGGTTGTTGGAAATATTGCACAATATCTTATTAAACTTTCCAGACTAAACGGTTTAAACTGTAAACACAGTGTGTTGGGTAACTGTTTCCACCATATAACTTGAGGCTTGTGGAGGGAAGAGTTGGGAATTCTTACCTTCACAAGATGCAGATTATTCAGGACTTGCAGCATGTGTCCTCTCCCGCTTTGTGAGCTGATCACCCCAATCCTCGCCTGGCTTCACTGGCTCTCCATCTGCCAGAAGATCGAGTTCAAGATCCTTGACCTCATCTTTAAAGCCCTCCATAATCTTGCTTCACCGTACCTCAGCCACCTATTAAAATGTCACCAACCTGCCCGCTCCCTCTGCTCTGCAGGTACTGGCCTGTTCCATGTCCCCCGTCCTGTCTGCTCCACAATTGGCGGTTGGACCTTCAGCCTTTTTGCCCCACCCACCGGAATTTCATCCCTAAGCCCCTCCACCTCACCCCCTCCCTTACCTCCTTCAAGGCCCATCATTTTCGACTATGTCTTTGGTCATCTTCTATAGCTCAGTGATTAGAGCACTCGCCTCACAAGCGAGAGACCTGGGTTTGATTCCCAGCAGGGCGAAATCTTGGGCAAGTTTCCTTACGCCACACACCTAATAATAATCCCTCAAGAAAAAAAACCAATAATAATTTGGTCACTTCAATCCATGACTGTTTGTGGGACACTGCTCTGCGCAATTGGTTGCCGCATTTCGCCCACAAAAAATGCAGTCAATTCCCTTTACAGTATATTCTGTGAAAGCGCTTTGAGACGTCTAGAAGAAGTGAAAAGCGCTTTATCAAATTCAACGATTATTATCAAATTCAAGGATTATTTTTATCTTCCCCCGTCCACTTTCTCTGTCCTCCACTCCTGTCTGTTTCCAACCTGCAGCTCGGGGGTAAACCCCTCATTGTCCAGTGCCTTGGATGAAAGACATTATGTAAATGCAATTTGTTGTTGTTGTAAATGTACATTTGCCTAATTGGCTAATTCCTATTGAAAATATTGGAAATGAAAGGGTTGTCTTGAATTGATGCAAAACCTGGGAGTTGAACATAACGTTGTTTGTTCTTCCCCAGCCTTAGAGCTGTAAACAAAATGGCCAGAATCAATTTGCTGCAGCTAAATAGCTTTGTACTGAGTCTCCAATTAGTTTGGGTAGCCGTTTCATTTGCTGTTTGTTGCGTCGCAGGAGGTTGGTGGAGTACTTCAGTCACTAGAAGAGGCAGTGAACGAAGCCCACCGTAAGGATGTTAAAGTGCAGAGCTCACTCGATCACAAGAAGGACAGCCTTAAAGCAGAAGAGAAGAAACGTAATGTGATTGTCAAAACTATGGAGGAGGTGAGAGATGCTTATCAGTGCAACTTACACTGGAGGAAGGCTTTAAAAACATTCATATTTTACTTAGAATTCTTATGTTCTTGCCCCTCCAGCTGCTTTTCTTTTAAACCTCGTGCTTCAATGCATATTCTTTCAGTTTTTGAAGCACCATTTACAGTAAAGACCTGAAATAACGGTAGTTTTGGTGCATAAAATCCCAACCAAAGTAGTAATGAGACGCAATCATCGTTAAGCTTTTCTACATTCACTGTACGTGGGCTCGGAGAGGCAGCCGACTGCTGGCTGGGGTCAGTGGCTTGCAGCGGACATCACTTTCTGTGCTGCACTGCGCTTGCGCAATGAGCAGGAAGTGATGTCTGCAGTCGGCCATTATTTAGCTCAAAAAGCTGCTGTTGTGTGAGCGGACAGACCTTATGAGTATGTTTTGACTTGTTTTTTGGTAAATAAATCCCAGGGTCCGCACCACAATCACTCTAAAAGTGAACTCGCATTAAATTGAATTCCATTTGCTTTGCTAGAATGGTTACTTGGCCATCGAGAGCTGAGGAGTTTGAATTGAGTGAGATTTCACCCGTTGGGTTAAAATACAAAATTACATTAGTATAGTGCCTTTCATGTGGGGAACGTGAAAGGCACTATACTATACAATGCTTAAGGCACTGGACAGTCAGGGACCTCCGAGCTGGGGGTTGGGATCAGGAAGGGTAGGAGGGTGTCCGAAGACTCGGTCAAAGAGGAGGGTTTTGAGACCCGCCTTGAAGGAGGGAAGGAAGGGAATTGTGATGCAGTTCATTGAATTCCAGGATGCCACTAAGGTTTCATCTGACTGTCTGGTTTCAAATACCTAAGACTTAGCAATGCAACATAAATCTTTCAAAGCCTTGTTCTTTATGCAAAAACAAAACTAGATAAAGTAACTGCAGACTGGGTTTCTTGGCAGGATGCTACGGCTCTTTCAACAAATGAGAAGGAAGTGAAGAAGATTTCGGATGAATTAAAGTCTCTGCAGGAAACAAGTTGCCAAGATGGGGAGGCACTGGCAGCTGCTCAGAAGCACTTCAATGCTGTTTCTGCTGGTCTTTCCAGTAATGAGGATGGCGAGGCAGAGACTATCGCTGGCCAGATGATGACCTGCAAGAATGATTTAAGCAAAGCGGAAACCGAGGCCAAGCAGGTAAACTGCCATATTCTGAGGGTGATTTTCATCTGCAGTTTAAAAAATACATATGTTTTATGTTCAAGTAACAGCTTGATTATTCAGACACTTTGAAACTGGAAAAGTGTTTGAACTATCAATATGAAAAGTTTCTTATTTGTAAATCTGTATCGAGATCCAGTAAATACAATACAAAATTACATTTGTATAGCGCCTTTCACATCGAGAGGATGATTCAAAACGCTGATATGTGCATACAAGCTTGTCAAATTAATCTTGTTCACTGTGGCAAGCACTGAGGTACTGTCTATTAGTCTGATAGTGGCCATTGCAATGTGTCTCTAACTCTTGAGCTTGTGACTAAAATTGTTTAAAAATATATTTTCAATGTGATCCTGGTGTCTTTTGTGCACATTTTCAATATGAAGTTATTGTCTTTGACCCTCACCTCTGAAAATCCCTGTAACTCGCCCCATTTTTAATCTTTAAATGCTATATTAAGACTTGCCTCTGACTGTGCCTGTCATCACCTCCCCCTTCTCCCTTGCTCAGTGTTCAAATCTACCATTGTGCAGCCCTCAAGATGCTATCATGGTGAAGAGCAAAATGTGTACATATATATATAATACCATAAACTCCTGATAATGAGACACTGCCTTAAAAAGCCACAGGGCTTAAGTCATCTTATTGTCAATATCCTGGCCACTTCCCATGCAAAATGTGAATAAGGCAATCCGGTTTATTCATCATTCCACTTAAAAAATAAGCAATTGCATTCCAGAAACTCCCATAATTGAAATAGATTGGATAAATTAAAGGGACCTGAAGTGAACTTGCCTGTACCATGAGAAAATGTCAGCAAGCCGCCTGGCCAGCCAGGACCCAAAGTAAACTCCCGATGAGTGGCCTTCACTGTGGGAATATGTCACTGAACAGCAGTAGTATTACTGTAATTGTATTGCTAGATTGACAGAGTGGCAAGATGGTTAAACTCACCCAGTGAACCTGTGCTCTTATGTGAAATAGAGTACCTTGCAAGTTGGGAAGGGAAAGTGCATTTATAGGACAGGAGTGATATCTGACTGTGCCATATTTTATCATTTTGAAAATGATCAAGAAGACAGTTCAGTGTATTTTGTGTTGTGCAAACAGTTTATTACAAATAATGTTTAATTTTCACATATCACCTGGAAGTACAGTATCTTCTTTAATACACTACAGTACATCTCCCGAGACGTGCACAATTTCCAATAGAGTCACAGAAATAAGTCATAGAAAACAGAAAAGAAGTGCAATTATAGACCTATGTGCCTATATCTAAACATATACATAACTTAAATGAGTTTTAACAAATAAACTGTCAGTTGCGGGGAGGGGGGCACTTTGTCACACTGACAGCTGCTCACCTTGCTTGGGTGTAGTGTGTGTCAGTGTAGGCCCTACTGGCCACAGCGCCTCCAGTGACTCCGGGGACTTTTGCTTAAATTCCCACTCCCTTAGAGTGACAATTTATCCGGATGTTATTGTATCTGTGTGTATATATAATATACATGTATATTGTAATGCAATCATATAAATACTAGTTGTTGTTGTCCTGTTAGTTTTACCGTAAGTGTGTAAATATTCAAATATTAAAATCCCTTTCTAAATTCTAAACTGGATCACTATTCTTCAGGCTCACATGAAGTTGCAACATGCTCAAAAGGAACTGAAGACCAAACAAGCAGAGGTGAAGAAGATGGACAGTGGTTACAAGAAAGATCAAGATGCTTTTGAAGCTGTTAAAAAAAACAAAGAAAAACTCGAAGCTGAAATGAAGAAACTGAATTATGAAGGTTTGTCGAGTTTCTGAAATATGGACTGTGCTAATTCTGCTGTGACTATAAACAAACATCTCAAGCTCAGTCAGGGTATGTGTCTCCTGGCTCAGTTGGTACTGATCAAATTGCTGTAGATTTGGGGCTATTATATTTTGTTGTGGAAGTTAAAGAATTAGAATATTACTATTATTTGGTACTGGAATTTTTTTCTCTCACATGTTTTCTTTTTTAGATGGGAGAGAAGAGAAGCTTTTAGACCTGCGCCGAGACCTGTCACGAGCTGTAAATAAGCTCAAAGAATCCTATGAAACCTTGGTGGCAAAATTCCCTAATTTAAGATTTGATTACAAGTAAGATTGCTATTCTCTAGTCTTGATATTGTATAAGCACGCAGCGAAAAGCTGGACTCTTAATACTTAATACTATGTACCTTTATAAAGGTTAAATGTTTAAATATTTTGGCAAGTTATAAAGCAAGTGGATGCATGCATTGCCACACTGTGTTCTGACATTTTGAAGAACGTTTTGGCTGGTTTGACACATTAATGCAGTACAGCAGGGACTTATCAAAGCCTGTTTCTAAGCTAAACTCAAACATTTGTGTCTTGTGCACTGTATATTAAAAATAAATTTTGAATGAACTATTATTGTGTCTGGTGGGTGGGAGTATGCTTTGAAAAGAATACCATTAAAAAAGAATACCAGCACATTGAACGAATTTCTGTATGTCTTGGGTAATGATCCCTGTGCAAGTCTTTTTATCATACTTTGGATTATTGCTCTTGTGGACTCGAGAAATGTTTAGTACCTTCACTGTTGCAAATGGTGTTTTACTTTTAGTAAGATAATATTGAAAGCAGCTTTTTTGAACACTTATCTTCTATTTAGGGATCCTGAAAAGAACTGGAACTCAGATAGAGTCAAAGGTCTTGTTGCCACACTTATCTCTGTGAAAGACATCTCGGCGGCAACAGCCCTAGAAGTGGTTGCTGGAGGCCGTCTGTATAACGTGGTGGTGGACACAGAGGTAGGTGACAATTCATAACAGTAGCCATACATTGAGAAAAGTGACTGAGCCCAGATATTATAAGTAATGCTCTGAGCATAGTTTCTGGAGTTTATTTAAGTCAAGAGCCACAATTCTTAAATTGTGTTGCAATATTTGTTATCTTGGTGACTGAAGTTTTGAATTGAAGGTACAAAATTGTTTTCACCCCCAAAGTTAGGAGAATGAGGACTTTGCTCAATATTTTCCTCTCTTGTTTAGGAAACCGGCAAAAAGCTCCTAGAGAAAGGAGACCTCAAGCGGAGATACACCATCATACCGCTCAACAAAATTTCTGCTCGGTGCATTAATGATCAAACAGTGAAGGCTGCCAAAGATTTGGTAAGAACTACAGAGCTACAAGGGAATTGAAGCACAAAATCATTGCTTCGGATTTATGGTGTGCTGTGCATTCAGTCCAGTTTTACGGATTCAAGTCCTTTAGCTTGATTTGTATCAGCTGTAGGAGTTCAAAAAATTACAGTGATTTTAATGTATTTAAAGTAATCGTGACTTTTTAAATGCATTTCATGTCCCAAATATGGTAACACAGTCTGTGTGTTATAGGTGGGTGCAGACAATGTGCATACAGCCCTATCACTGGTTGGATACAATTCAGAGCTGCAGAAAGCAATGCAGCATGTTTTTGGGTCTGCATTGGTGTGCGACACTTTGGAAAATGCCAAGAGAGTAACCTTTGACAAGAGGATCATGACAAAAACAGTCACACTTGGTGGCGATACGTTTGACCCACAGGGAACGTTAAGTGGAGGTCAGTTTGTGCTGTTGGTGTGAATACATCATTAAACCTATTTGTGTCCTTTACGCTTAACATATGAAGGGAAGTAACTCTTCAATCTAACACATGTAAGAAAAAATTGAAGACAAAAATCTCCATTTACTTGTGGCAATTTAACAGCAAGTGGAGAATAACCCTTGGTTGGTAACCAAAAGAAACTAACTTGAACAACAATCAAAATAAATAGATTTGGGCTGGAGTAGGATTATGTTTAGCTGTTAACTTACGTACGGTCAACAGAGCAAATGTTAACACAATTTTAAGACTTAAAACTGAAGTCATTTTACACCGAAATATATCGCCTTGAATAGAACTTCTAGCTGTTTTCACCTTTTTAAATGTTTGGTTGGTTTGTTCAGATTCGTTGGCCTATGGGAACCATTAAGTATTACTGTATAAGGAACAGCTAATACAAAACATTAATGGGGTTCATATTGCGGTGTTTCTTAATAGGATTTCTTTAACTCCTTGATGCTGATTAGCAGGAATGCCCCTCCAAGTTGTCCTGTTTCAGTGTGGGGTTCCCTTGAGTCAGGGTGACCAATTTCTGGTTACCTGAAGGAGTCCCTGCATTAAGAAACACCACAAAATTGACCCAATTGTTGCTAAGCATATGCTATTGTCCTCCTGACGTGAAAGGCACTATACGAGTGTAATTTTGTTGTTGTATACTAGAAAATGGAAATCGTATTTGGATTGACGTGCTGCCACTTATTTTAGAATACATGTGCAGAGCTGGGCCAGGATAGGAATTTGTCCATTGAATATAGTGTGCGGTTTGTTTTTTTACCTGTTGCTAACTTGGCTGTGTGTTTATTTTGTAAATTAGGTGCCCGAGCACAGTCTGCCTCTGTTCTGAGCAAGCTTCAGGAGCTGAAAGATGTTCAAGATGAACTTCGATCGAAACAGACTGAGTTGCAGCAAGTAGATAAGGAGCTGGGGAGTCTCAAAAGCACAGTGGAGAAGTATGTCTGTGTAGGGTTATCAAATAAATGTTTTAGCATTATGTCTGCCATTTACCTTAGATAATATAAGATTAATAGAGTACCAACTAGCAGTTTATTCTCCAATGAGGGACTCCAGTTAAATGATGCCTCTCCTCTCCCCGCCACATTAAAATTAACATTCACCTCCAAAATACACAGTTACAACACTTTACAGTATGTCCTCTTGACAGGAAAGGCACTACGTCAAATGAAAGAATTATTGTAGCATTCAAAAAGTGGTTTATATGTGAGGTTCAGAACACAGATGAAAGGAGAAATGTGAACATGCACCGCAATAGATTTCCTTATGAAAATCTAAAAGGAAAAATCCCTCCAATAATTTTAAGAAACCCACATAATTATATTAATAATAATCCTTGCGTTTGATATAGCGCCTTATCACATTTGCCGACATCTTAAAGTGTTTCACAGGATATACTGTGTACGGACTTTTTTGTGGGCAAAATTTGGCAGCCAGTTTGCAGTGTCCCACAGACAACTGTGGGGTGATCAATTTTAATTTGGGGGGATTTATTAATTTTCATATTGTCCAAATGTTTGCCATTAAGTTAAACCTCAGTGATCCTCTATGGAAGACTCCGGTGGAGAAGCTGGGACCAACGCAGAAATGGAAGGCTGTATGGCTTCCTTCAGCACTGTAAATTTCTGTTAATAATAATAATCCTTGCATATGATATAGTACCTTATCACGTCTTTGAGACGTCTCAAAGTGCTTCACAGAATATACTGTAAAATGGATTGATTGTTTATTGTGAGTGAAAGACGGCAGCCAATTCTGTTCTGTTCAGTATGTTGCCGTCAGTACTGTAACATGTTCCTAATCCATTTTGCTCTTCATGTAAAACTAGTTGTAATTAACTAAGTTGCATTCTTTTCAGGTACCGTGAGCTGAAACTGCAGTGGGAGTTGAAATCGCAAGAGCAGGAAATACTACTGGTGAAACTTCAGCAGAGTTCCTACCATAGGCAGCAGCAGGAGCTTGAAACCCTGCAGAAAACTATCGGTAATGAATTCAAAGGGTGAACAGGACAAATAGTGAAATCGGTCCCAAATAAGCCAACTTTATTCATTTAGGAGTGAAAATAGCAATGTTGTTTTATTTAATACGGATAATGCTAAGTAACACATGAGTTCAATTTAACGATATATTTAAAGCATCGAATGGTCCCTTGATGTTCTTTTTTAATAGTTGCACCCAGAAGCCCACCTCATTGCGTTAGACTTCCTGCTCGGGGGCTGTGACATTACATTGCTGATTAGTGAAATATCAGCTTTTGATATTTTATTTTGTTTGTTTAAACAAAGTGCAGGAAATCGCATTTGAGGTGCTGCTCACGCACCAAATAGAAAGTTATGTCTAGTGACCAATTTTAAGAACTGTTTAAAAAATTAATGGTGGGAATCCATTTTCCTTAATTTGAAAAAAATGGAAATCCCAACAAATACAGGTGTACCAAATCATGAGGGGCTTTGTTAGGATAAAGATAAGTTATTCCCACTGCTGGGGGAGACAATAACTAGGGGACATAGGTATAGTATAAGGTGGCCACTATAAGGAATGAAAGGGGACTTAGGAGGAATTTTTTCACCCAGAGAATGGTTGGGATGTGAAATGTCTGCTGAGGTGGGTGGTGGAGGCAGATTCTATTGTAGCTTTCAAATGGGAAGTTGATTGGCATTTGAAAGAAAGGGGCTTGAAGGGGTATAGGGATAACAACAACAACAAGATTTCATTTATAGAGCGCCTTTCACGTCGGGAGGACGTCCCAAGGTGCTGGACAGTTGGGTCAGGACCCGAGCAGAGGGGAAATGGTCAGGGTGAGGGGAGGGAAGGGAGGGAGCGAGGAGGGGGTAGAGAGTCGAGAGGGGAGCTGAAGGCACAGTCGAAGAGAAAGGTCTTGAGACCGGCCTTGAAGGAGGAAAGGGAGGAGGCGACGAAGGCACTAGGGGATGGAATTCCAGAGCCTCGGGGCTGAGAGGCTGAAGGCCCGGCCACCGATGGTAGGGCAGTTGGGGCGGGGGATGTGGAGCAGACCGGAGCCAGAGGAATGGAGGGTACGGGCAGGTAAGTAGAGGGATAGTAAGTCGGAGAGGTAGGAGGGAGCAAGGCCGTGAATGGCCTTGTAGGTGAGGATGAGGATCTTGAATTCGATGGGATGGTGGGATTGAAGCGATATCCTTGCTCTGTGAGCTGACCCAGGCTTGAATGGCCTCTTGCACTGTAGATTTCTATTTTTCTTTTCTATGTTTCTGCTGATTTTTGCCATTTTTAAAATGGGGAGTTATGTAGTACAATTGTAGAAAACTTATTTTACATAGTTTTTTTTATGCTCGTTTTTTCTCCCTCCCCACTTTTCACCCCCCAAAAAAAGGTTTTGATTAGTAAGCTTGGGTGAGCTGAGTATTTCTGTCAGAAAGCAGTGCTGAGGATTCACAACCTTGCATCAAGTAATATATTGCAGTAAAAGTGGTGTGAACTTAAAAGTTACACTGACGTTATGTTCTGTCTTAAACTAGATGAATGTGAAGAGACGCTGAAGAAAACTAAGGAGGTACAAAAGAAAGCTGAAGAAAAGTACAAAGTTCTGGAGAACAAAATGAAAAACGCTGACGCAGAGAGGGAAAAGGAGCTAAAGGAAGCGCAAAAGAGGCTTGATGATGCTAAAAAAAAGGCAGATTCCTCCAGTAAGAAGACCAAAGAGAAGCAACAGGTGTGAGACATTGTAATGTGACCCAGCAGTCAGGGAACACAGTTGATTACAGTTGTAATGTTCAAAAGTACATAAGATTGTAGGAATATTCAGGGTGTTTCCAAAAGTCCTGGTACCCCCATGTGTTTTTTTACACAGTGCACTGATCAACAACTGAAACGTGGAAGAATGATGATAATTGTATTTAGAAATACTTAATTGTAATCAGTACAAGTGTTTAACCTTTATTTAGATGTCAAGAGGATCAGTGTGTGTGAGCTCCATCATTTTCATGGCAGAAAATGATCCATCGCCATGTTTGATGTGACATCTTTCATAACATGGATGGAGTGACAAGACGAAATACATCTCTGACAACTTGTTTCAACTCCTCCGTGATCTCGTGTCACTGTTTTATAGCAGGACTTTGTGGACACCCTGTACAGACCTGGAAAAAATCCCATCCCATCCGGCCAGTGTCAAAATTTAACTCTTAATAATCATTGCCTTCTGACGAAGGGTCGTGGACCTAAAACATTGACTCACTTTCCTTTCTCCATAGATGCTGCCTGATCTGCTGTGTTTTCCCAGCTCTCTCTGTTTTTGTTTCAGATTCCAGCATCTGCAGTATTTTGTGTTTTGATAATAATCATTGCATTTGACATAGCGCCTTATCACGTCTTCGAGAAGTCTCAAAGCGCTTCGCAGAATATATTGTAAAGTGAATTGACTGTATATTTTGTGGGCGAAATGCGGTAGCCAATTGCACGCAGCAGTGTCCCACAAACAGTTTTGGACTGGTGACCAATTTTTTTTTTTTGATGGAATTATTACCCCCAGAAAAGCGATCTGCCAATTGATTAACAACCGGGTTCCTATTTAAAGCTAGGTAAACAGAGGCTTGTGAAGTAAGGAAACTCGACCAACATTTCGCTCTGCTGGGAATCAAACCCAGGTCTCTCGCTTGCGAGGCGGGTGCTTTAACCACTGAGCTTCAGGACTCCACGATAATAGGGAAGGAATGTGATATTGGTAATAATTAGCACATCAAGCAAAAATGTGATTAAAGTAGTCAATAGTTATTCCTAACCTTGGGGTGCTTCACTACTCTCTAAAAATGTATTGTGTCCACTAATTTTCCATCGTTTCCCCTCTACTCCTGGTCTGGTCTGCTCTTCTGGAGTGCAATTCCACAGCCCCCGGTTGCCCCACCTCCCAAGTGGCCATTGTTGCTGCCTTTCTTGTGCGATTGTTCAGCCGTGGGAACTTGTACTGGGGATGAGTCTGTGGGATGTATATTCTTAAGATCTGAAAAGAGCACGTTACCTTGGTAATGACGGAATGTGTTGCAAAAAAAAGACCGGATATGCCTTTTAGTTTGTTTTTGGCTCCGTCCAGGTGGAGATTCGATCATTTCATTTGCAGAGTCTGTAACTTGATTAAATTCAAGCCCTTTTGCAGTGCATTAAATGACACCTGCAGGAAGTGCATGTCTCAGGTTTCTAACTGATTCGCCAAGGCATGATGACTGACTAACTTGGCTTCTGTTTAGAGTTTAATTGTGGTGACATGTTATTTACATTTAAAAAGAAATCCCAGTGCATCTTTATTCAGCTGTTATATGGTTGATTGATGGCAGGAGCCCGCTGCTGTGTGATCAGATGGAGAATTTTAATTTGACTGGTATACAACTTTGAAATCCCAAATCATACATATATGTCAAATTTTCATGGAACAAAGATTATTGCTGCTTTGCTACTAAACCACATATAAAACTCTCTGCTTAATGTTCTTAGACAAACTTTAGTTAACGTTTAAAATTGGGAAAGGCAGCAAAGTGGAATCTTGCAGGGTATTGGTTAGAGCACTTGCCTCGCAAGCGAGAGGACCGAGAGAATTCTCGGGCGGAAAGTTTCCTTACTCTGCACGCCTCGGTTTACCTAGCAGTAAGTAGGGACCAGGTGGTTAGTCGATTGGAGGATTGCTTTATGAATCCCTTTAAAAAAATATATAGTCAATTCACTTTACAGTATATTCTGTGAAGCGTTTTTAGACATCTTAAAGACGTGATAAGGTGCTATATCATTGGAAAGATTATGATTATTAAAGCCTGTCGGTTTGCCTTCGATGAGATTGGTAGCTTATAGAGATGTTTTTGGTGTAACTTGTAGGCAGTGGATGCTGTGCTCCTGGAAAAGGAAGAGTTGAAGCGTGAACAGATGGGGTCCAAACAGCAAATTGAGGCCATCGATGAAGTCATCAAGTCCTACAAGGAACAGATTGAGAACATGACTGAAGAAATGGGGAAGAATAAGGTATTGACACAGAAGAATATAAATGTATTGCTTGGAGGTGACATTTTGTTCAGTACAACAATGCTGTTCCTGGTATTTGCAGGAGATTGTGAAGAAAGCTCAGGATGATCTGGCGAAACAGAAGGAAGCCATAAAGGCTCAAAATAGTGAAATACAGGTCAAAACCACCACCATATCACAGCTGGTGAAACTGAAGAACGAAGCTCAGCTGAAGATTCAGGAGCGGGAACACAACATTGACAAGCATAAACGGGACAGCGCTGATGCTGCAGCTAAAGTAGGTGCACAAACCCAAAGCTTCAGTCTCAAATTAGACCACATAAATGATTCAGAGATTCGGCAAGTTAACCAGGAAAAATACAGTTTGAAATCTCATTTGTAAGATTTGCAGAGTGATTTGTATATAGTGGACCGTGCAGATTGCCATATGTACCTCAGGCTGAATCCCATCCTCAAAAAACCTTCCCTGGACTCATCCCTACTCTCCATCTATCACCCCATTTCCAACCTCCCTTTCCTCTCCAAGGCCCTGGAATGAGTCGTCACATCCCAACTTCGCTCTTTCCTCTTCCACCATTCCCTCTATCAACCCCTCCAATCGGGTTTCCATGCTGCCCACAGCAAAAACCTCCTCTTCGACCGTGCCTTTTGTTAATAATAATAATAATAATCCTTGCATTTGATATAGTGCTTTTCACGTCGGGAGGACGTCCCAAAGCGCTTCACAGAACACACTGTAAAGTGAATTAACTGTATGTTTGTTGGCGAATGCGGCAGCCAATTGCGCACAGCAATGTCCCACAAACAGTCGTAGATTGAAAATGATCAATTTAATTATTGTTTTTGGAGGGGTTACCCTCTTTCCCGGACCCTTCCCGCCTCCACCCCTCCTATAAGTTGCTTCTCTTTGGATCCCTGCCACACATCACTCCACATTTCTCAGAGATGGAGACCAGATAAGCTGTGTAGAGGCAGCTTGGAAGATTCACCATTACCAATGGAAGTGAAGATGTGTTTCTGGTGAGCTACAGCTATAACTGGAACTCCCTCCCTCAATCCCTCTTCCATTCCCCCTCCTTCCCTCTTTTGGATCATGACTGAAGACTTTCTTTTTCGATCTTCCTTACGGTCACCTCCTCCCGCCACTGTTAAGCGCTCCGAGACCCTGGCCCGAGTGAAGAGTGCTCTATATATGCAAGTTGTTCTCAGACTCTTCTGATTGAATTGAACTGCAGCATTTCTGAGCTGAGCATTTCTTACTTTGGTGAAAAAATGTCTGAACGTTCTGTGTGAAGAGGTTTTCTTTTCCCGTGTGGTCTTTTACCTTCGAAACATATGGAAGAGTTCAGTTATTCAAACACATGGGCATAAAGATTTAGGAGAAAATGCATGTTAAAATCTTTTCAGAGTTCATGTGTTCAGACAGCCTTTTTTTGTGTCTGCGCTGAACATGTAATTTTTCAGGGATTCTATTGAATGCTGGTTGATGTGTAATATGATCCCGGCTGTTTTTATTAGAATTGCTGACTTTTTTAATCCTCTTGTATAGGTGTCCAGAATGCTGAAAGAGCACAACTGGATTGCTTCTGAAAAACACCTCTTTGGCCAACCCAACACAGTCTATGATTTTAAAACTAAGCACCCTAAAGAGGCAGGCCAGCGGCTGCAGCAGCTCCAGGAGAAGAAGGATAAATTGGGCAAGAATGTGAACATGAGGGCAATGAACATGCTGAGCCAGGCTGAAGAACGGGTATAAATTGTTCATGAATTCATTTTGGGAGAAACTGGATTGACTTTCTCAGGTGTACAGAAATATAGGGGTGAAAATTGGGACATGCAGATTGGTTCACATTCCACAATCCCTCCCTACCTATCCCACTGTCGGAAGTTGGGCTTTCAGCCCATCAGCTTCCACTCTCTGGATCTCCATCCCGGAGTCCCTTCGCCTCTCCCCTTCCGTCAATTCGGTGTGAACTTTAATAACTCAATTAAAAAAAGTAAGGACTTTATCTGATCTCTTGGCCAACAATCCTCAAATGAATCAATCATTTATTTAACAATAGCTACCTAGTTTATGTACAAATATAGTCACTGCACTTGACAACCAGTATTGGTGAAGCATTTTGGGATATTTCAGCGCTATATTAAAATCCAATATTATTGAAACCTTTTGTAACATTGGTTTGGGATAGTGGTTGTCTTGACACTTTCGTGGACTTGTTTACCTAGATTTCTATTGTCAGTGTAAAGGGGCCCTTTGCTTCCTTTTGAAATTGTAATTGAAGATTTTCCCAGGAGTCACCTTTACCCATGTGAATAGAGTACAGATGTTGAGAGATTCCTAAACAGCAAATATATTCCACAATATTTAGCTACAGTTCTGTGTTTGTTTGCCTTTCCTCATAGAGCATTTGTTACAAGGTAATGCTCTCGTGGGGAAGGAGGAGAGCCTGGTAGAGCATTGATTGGACACCCCACAATTGTGGAGTACACCTGGTAGAGCGTGCCTCAGGTGACACAGACACAGGTGTTCTCCACACTGTGGGGTGGGTGCTGTGCGAAGTTCCCTTGTTCTATGATATTCCAGCACGTCTGCTCCATTAACTGGCTCCCCTGAGAACACAATGATTTATACTGTTTTTTAATAAAACAAAAAAGCAAAATTACAGCTGTTAAAGTGCTTTAGGTCAATAGCTGTAACAAGGACCTTATTTGTCCAATTCACCCTTAACGCTCCCTTTAAGTGATGACCGCAGTCGTCAATCATTTGAATATTACTAAACTATGTGCATTAGAGGTTAATGCACGGCAATAGTGATTTGACTGTAAACTGCACTAAGCTGGAGTCTCAGAGCAATTCACTGCTGAGAATGCAGTTGTATTAATGGAAGCGCCTCATTTCTTAGTTGTGTGAAGCATGAAACAAACTGAGTGAGCTCCATTCTTGGTTTTTCACAGTACAATGATCTGATGAAGAAGAAAAGAATTGTTGAAACCGACAAAGCAAAAATTCTCTCAACTATTGAAGAATTGGATCAAAAGAAGAATGATGCCTTAAATGTTGCATGGAAACAGGTAAACATTAACAACACTTTGAACTACAACCTTCCGACTCAGACTTCCTTTCTGAGTTCTTAAAAAACAACAACAAAATTACATTTGTATAGCGCCTTTCACACCGTGAGGACATTAAATTGATACAACAACAACAACTTGGATTTTTATAGCGCCCTCCAAGCCGGAAGGCGTCTCAGAGCGCTTCACAGTAACGAATCCCAGGGCCGAGCCAGGGGGAGGGGGAGGAAGGTGACCAAAGGCATGGTCGAAAAGAAAGGTCTTCAGAAGGGACATGAAAGTAGGAAGAGGGGTGAGGCGAAGGGAGTGAGGAAGGAAATTTCCAGAGCCTTGGGGCATAGTGGCTGAAGACACGGCCGCTGAGGGTGGAGCGGAGGACTCGGGGACGAGGAGGAGGCCAGACCCGGAGGATTGAAGGCAACGGGTACTGTTTTGAGGCGAGAGAAGGTCAGAGAGGTAGGGGGGTGCAGAGGAGTGTAGGGATTTGATTACAAGGGTGAGGATCTTGAAATGGGATAGGCAAGGACTGGGGTAATCGGGGAATGTAGTTTGTTGCGGGTGAGAATGCGGGCGAATGACAGTTCTAGAAAGTAAATGGAGATTTTTAACAAAATATAAAATAAATAGATAATGGGAAGGAAGGAGAAACCAATGTTGATTGTTGTATGTTGATTGCTTCATGAATCATAGAATCAGAGTCCAACAGCTTAAAAGGAGGCCATTCGTCCCACTGTGTCTCTGCTGGATCTTTGAAAGAGCTAACCAAGTAGTCCCAGTCCTCAGCTCTTTTTCCATAGCCTGTAATTATTTTCTTTCCAAGTAGATATACTATTTTCCCATTTGAAAGTTATTATTGAATCTGCTTTCACTGCCATTTCAGGCAGTGCATTTCAACTCGCTGCTTTAAAAAATATCTCCTCTCTGGTTCTTTTTGCCAATTTCCCATGAAACTTCTTATACTTTTGAAGTGAACACATCTTTATCCCTCTACTACTCCCTCTATGTAGGTGAACAAAGATTTTGGCTCAATTTTTTGTACACTGCTTCCTGGAGCAAATGCCACGTTGGCTCCCCCTGAAGGCAAGACTCTCCTGGATGGACTTGAGTTTAAAGTGGCCCTTGGCATTGATTGGAAGGAGAACCTCACTGAACTCAGTGGAGGTCAAAGGTGCGTCTTTTCCTTTCATTTTAAAATGTCTTGGTAATAAATATCTGCTTAATGTGAAGTTTTTGCTTCCTTTTTTTAAAATTTTGCTAGTTTTAGATTTGCATTTTGTGAGTCTTTCAATTTGATATTTGCAAATAGAAATTGCAATAAAATAAATCGCAAATTTGATTTACCAGAGACTAAGCTTTCAGTTGGAACACTGTACAGGAACATTTTCAAGGCTGGTGTATTCACCTTGATCAATCTTGGCTGCATTTAAGAATATGTTTGAAGATTCACACATGTACACTGCTTGTGAGTGGCTGCAAACTGCTCACTTTTGCTTTATAGGAACCTTGCATTTATCCTGTATGATGGATAAATTATTTAAATGATTATTTTAGTTCAAGGTTATGCTCCAGTAAGTAACTAACATTCTAGATGTGTATTATTTAGGTCATTGGTGGCTCTGTCTCTGATCCTGGCCATGCTGCTCTTCAAACCTGCTCCAATATACATCCTGGATGAGGTTGATGCAGCTCTGGACCTGTCTCATACCCAAAACATTGGACAGATGCTTCGCACACATTTCCGACACTCCCAGGTTTGTTGCTTTTCATTGGATAGGCGTATTTTGGGAGGGAGAAATTGGTGAGGTGTTTTTTGGGCTTGCCATTGATATCACTGTCTAGCAAGCTTTCTGGCTACTTATCCAGCTAGGACCACCTTATCTGTTAGGGTTTTGGCTTGCAGTATTAACAGGAGTGGAGTGGGATGATTCCCTGCCTCCAGTGACTGTTTGATTGGTGAGGTGTTGAACATCAAATCACACACATTGACTACAATTGTCATTCTGCATTTTAATTCCATAATGAAATTGAAGATTGGATATTAAGTATTGCATCATTGTGGTTTTTGATTGTCTTTTGGGGTATACAGTGGAACCATGTTATAACTTGCTTTGTTATTGCACAGATTTTCTTATAGTGCAAATAGCATATGGACTCCATTCCCTATGCATGCTCCGTGTGCATGCTCACTATCCAGTGAGCCTTGTTCAGTGACTACGTTATCCCTGTAAACGTTTCAAGACCTTTTCCTACATGAAAGGGGCTAAATAAGTCGAGCTGTTGTTGGAGGAGAAGAAGTTGAATGGAAATAAAATGATTTTCAAGAGGCTTTAATGAAAGGCAACCTCATTTTGTTTTGATAACTTTGTTCTTTTAAATCACTCGCAGTTCATCGTGGTGTCATTGAAAGATGGAATGTTCAACAATGCTAATGTCCTGTTCAAAACCAAGTTTGTGGATGGTGTATCCACTGTGGGAAGATTTACTCAGAACCAGATCACCCCCAATCACCCACCTGGCCAACGAGAGAAGACGAAAGTAAAAGACAAGAGGAACAGACTGAAAATGTAGGATTAAAAACCCCAATAGCTGTATAAACTGTGTACACTGCCGTATATATTGTATGTAATATTGTGCAGTAAAGCTCCTGTCACTTTTCATCTTCCTGTTCTTTAAATTGACTGACTTTAAAGTTGTATATTTCTATTAAATCTCTTTGAATGCAACTTTTTCTGTATCTTTTAAATAAACTTTCCTGTCTCAGTAAAAAATATATAGTTTCCCCGAGAATCATTGTCTAGGATGCTTACAGTTAATCATTACAGTGGAAGAGGTGAAAAATAAATGACTTGCAATTTCACAAATCTTGTGATGAAACAAAGAAATAATATAGAATATTACAGCATAGAGGAGGGTAGTTACTAGTTGGTCATTTGATATCTAGGAAATGTGGATTGAGCCCTCACTAGGTGAATGGCAGGCACCAGAACTCATGGCTCGGCATGAAAATCAAGTGCATTGTCACCATCTTCCTGCCCACAGCTCAGACACACATGCCTTCCCATTGAGTGATGGTTCCACCAGTTCGAAGTGTGGAGCTTGAGCAGCAGCTGCTGACCTCTGCAAACCAATCAGGATTAACGTCAAGCCCTGGGTATATGAACTGCATTCACAAACCTAAACTCCCAGCAGCTGTAATCCCAAAATGGTGACATTTCCTCACCAGCTATTTGACAGACATCTACTTAAACCAGATTCTCTGATGAGGGGCTTTGGTGTAAATCAGTGTGATTACCATGAAGCTGTCTCTGCCTCCAGGGTGCGCAGCAACGTCAGTGTAAACCAGAGCCCGCCCTTCCTTGCAACCGTTTCTCCTTTATATAACAAGTACACCTCAATCCTTGGTCCTGGATTTCACAAATAGGGCAAAGAAACATCTGCTGCATGCCCCCCATCTGCTGCATGCCCAGGAGCCTGGAGAACTATTTGGACGTGTCTTATATACATGTCTTCTAAACAAAGAAATAATATTAACCTGCTTTGGAGTCTTACTGTAATGAGGTGAGGATGACGTGATGAGATTAAAATGGGATGTGGAGTCCTGTAGCTCAGTGGTTAGAGCACTTGCCTCGCAAGCGAGAGAACTGGGTTTGATTCCTGGCCGGGCGAAATGTTGGTTACGTTTCCTTACTCTACATGCCTCTATTTACCTAGCAGTATGTAGAAACCTGGCTGTTAGTCGATTGGCGGATTGTTTTACCGGGGATAATAATCCCTCAAATATAAAAAGATTTTGTCACTCAATCAACGACTTTTTGTGGGACACTGCTGTATGCAATTGGCTGCCATGTTTCGCCCACAAATATGCAGTCAATTCATTTTACAATATATTCTGCGAAGGGCTTTAATACGTTGAGACTATGTGAGAAGTGCTATATCAAGGATTATTGTTATAATGACAAGCTTGCCCTTTCAGTGCGATCCAAAAGGGTGGTGTCTAAGCAAAGATTGGTGTTCACCACAAATCACACAATACAAATCAACAACTGGTGTATTGTATTCCAGCTGTAATGTCAATCGTATTGCTCTAGAGTGCAATTCAAGCTACAGAGTGCAATTTAAATGTAACCTGTTTAATGCATGCTACAGGTGTTGGAGAGAGTGGGGCCTAAAATGTGACAATCACAAAATGTGAATCTTGCAGGTACCTTGGGGTGTCTTAGACCAAAGCCACTGGATCTGCTCAGAAGCAGATCTCTTGTTTTAAGTTCTGTAAAGCTGGCAAAGTTTACTTCCTGACAGTTTGGATCACAGCTGATCAGAAACAATCCTGTGTCCCTTCAGGATTATTTACAAATTAATTTGCAAAAATCCCTAGGGGTTTTCAATTTACCATAATTTGCTTTGCGCATTGAGCTCCCGCTGATTGGGAGATACCCTGTGACTGACCAAACTCAGTTCATGTGGAGCCTTCATGGCAGATGGTGGAAACGATTTCCATCCAGTCTGTCAGGTCCAACGAGGTATCAGAGATTCACTTTAACCCACTCGGCCAGCGCCACCGAAATGTTTAGTTTTTTCATATAACGTATAAAAGGAAAAAGGATATGGTCAGAGGTTGCTTGACTGTCTGGTAATAAGCAAAACATTTGGAATAAGTTTTTCCATCCGAAATTGCCTTGCATTTTTTTTGTTTTCTCTTTTTCTCTGGAATTGTGATCAAGGAGACTTGCAGTTGAATATTATGTAGAAGGTGGAGTGGAATATTGTGAGGAAAGTTTGCAAAAAAATACATAGAATGTACAGCATTGAAACAGGCCATTCAGCCCAACCAGTTTAAGCCAGTACCCCACATGAATTTCTACTCACTCCTTACTCTTGGCTATATCCTTCCATTTGCTTCTCCCTCACGTGAAAGCCAAAGTGGAGTGGATTATCATTGTGTGGGAGCTGCAATGGTGGGAGTTCTCCCGGGAGCAGATTTGATGGGATCTCTGCGCCTTTGTTTTCTTCTTTCTTGTCCTGTTTACATATCTAAGTTCAATGTTTCAATAATAAATGATGGAAAGACTTTTAATTGATGTGCCAGCTTCCATTTCCTGGTTGCACTATTTAACAATACTGTTAAATACTACTACTTTTCAAAGTAAAACCCGTGCCACGTATATGTATATGGACTGAGCAGCTCCTTTTTGCAATGTAATTTTCGGAGGATTTTACATTCTGGGAACAATATGCAACGTTTTAGCCTCTTCCTGTGGCACTGAGCTCTGACAGGTGCAGACAAATGAACAGACTGGCTGAGATTCAGAGCTGAACTCAGGAGAGTCAGTTTTGTCACCTTTCTTGAATATGGCAACAACATCTGCTTGCTTCCAGACAACTGGAACCTCCTAAGTCCCGACTGACTCCCTTGTGATGTCTGTCAGTGCTACAAAAATCTTCTGCTTTGTCTCCCTAAATACCCCGGGGTACGGTTCATCCATCCTAGGGGAGTTGTTGGTTGTCAGCAAATAGAGCCTATCCAGAATCTCCGTCTCACGTGTTGAACTCCTGCAGCTCAATGTTTGCTTGATGATTTGCAGCACCATTGGAAGCCAGTTAACCCATTGTGTCTATGCCGGTGCGAACTTCCCCCACTGCAGCTATCTAATCCAATTTCCCTGTGCCCCTCATTATCTCACCTCAGGCAATTAGCCAAATCCTTTTAAACGGTGTTACAGACTCAGCAACAACTGCCATCTACTCTGAAGCATTTTGAGATATATCGACGATATGATAAGGTGCTGTATCAAATGCAAGGGTTGTGACTTGTGGTGAGGCATTCCACGTTCTAATCGATCTTCTGTTGGCTCCATCCTGATTGTCGGTGCTCAGCAACTGATGGGAGTGCAAACTGAGGTAGCAGTGTTTAAAGGTCAACTCGGAGCCATTAAATACTTTATTAATTCTCAAATGGATCATTAAAGAACAAAAAAGATAATGATTTTAAATGAACCGTATTACAGTTCAAGTTACAGAGGCTTGCTTGATTTAAATGACCACAGATAAAGGCACTCTCTCACAACATTTCTCATATAAACCTGAAACACTTTCTCTGCAACGGTAACATAACTCAAAAGCTTATTTCTACCATAATATTTTAAAACTGTAGATACCACTTGTTTGTGGACTTCAGTGTAAGACTGAGTCGGATGAAAGCCATGGAAACAAATGTGGGTGTGTTTTAGGCTGGATAGGCAGAGCTCTATTCCTTGATATTTTTGTCCTCTTCAGAGAAATGAGGAACTGATTTCTTGGCAACAACATTGTCCAGCCGTTGTCCTCGCAGGTATGGATTCGCACTCTGAAAAACAAAAGGATTCCTTCAGTCCACTACATTCCAATAGTATTCCTCACAGTATCCAATCAATACTTTTTTCAAATATTAAAACCAGTGGCATATTTTGTTTATTTTGAAGGTATTGATTGTTTCTCTTCTTCAATTCTCCTATAATAAGAAGAACATAAGAATATAAGAATTAGGAGCAGGAGTAGGCCATTCGGCCCCTCGAGCCTGCCCCGCCATTTGATAAGATCATGGCTGATCTTCAGACCTAACTCTAGTTACCTGCCCTATCCCCATATCCCCATGTCCCTTAATCCCTCTATTTTTTAAAAATCTATCAGTCTCAGCCTTGAAAATGTTCAAGGACTGAGCATCCACAGCCTTCTGGGGTAGTGAATTCCATAAATTCACTACTCTCTGAGTGTAGAAATGTTTCCTCAACTCTGTTGAGGAAGTTATCCCTTGTATTTGATATAGCACTTATCATGTGATCGAGATGCCTCAAAGCGCTTCACAGTTCTGTAAAGTGGCTTTGACTGTACTTTGTGGGTGAAATGTGGCAGTCAGTTTGCGTACAGCAATGTCCCACAAATAGCCATGAAATGAGTGACCAATTTTTTATTTTGGGGATTTGTTGGCCAGGAAACTGGGAGAAACTCCCTTCTCTTTTTGAATAGTGCCATGAGCTCTTTAACATGCACCTGAACAGGGAACCTCGGTTTAACATCTCATCCAAAGGACGACACCTTTGACAATGAAACACGCCCCCAGCACAGCATTGGAGTGTCAGTTTAGACTGTGATTCCAAGTCCTGACGTGAGGCTGAACCCACAACTTTCAGACTCAGAGGCGAGTGTGCTACCACTGAGCCAAGCTGAAGTGCACCATTCCTGGTTTAAAAGAGGCCCCATGGAAGCTGCTGCCAAAGTCTTAACAGGTAGAGCATTTCTGCTTAAACGGGATGTGTACCAATGCTTTGTGTTGATAAGGGCCTGATTACATAGCTTATTTCAAGCCAAAGTAAATATTTTGTATCATAGTTGCAGCAGATATGCTGTAAAGGTGATCAGTGTTTTATTTCCTCCTTACTCAGTTTAGATATTCCTGATCCACTCGTTCGTCTTTAGCTGACAGGCTAAATTGGCCAGGATATTCAGTCACTCCATTCCCCATTCCCCCATTTTATTCTATGTTCAATAGATGATCTTCAAACTAATTTTAAAAATATCTATTTTGGAGTAATTTGAGGAATCATAGCGTGATTCGTCATAGAAACAGGTCATTTGGCCAAGGTAACAGGTAATTAGAAACAGGTAATTAGATCTGTGCCGGTGTTTATATTCCACATGTGCCCACCCCTTGTATTCCCATCAGCTATAACCCTCTATATTTGAGTGAATGAATAGAATATGTATTCATATAAATAAATTATACATATGTCACTCATAGAAAACTAAATTTACCCTTCGCTTTCTTGGGCCGCCCTTTATGTTTCCATAAATCACATTCTTGTTCTGTATAGGAATAAAGATACAATTTTAGCACATCTTTTTAGCACATGATACAACAACAACACATTTAATTTGTATAGTGCAGATAGGAGATATGTGCAGATACATAACCTCTCCCAGAATCCTGTTCTGTGTTACTTCAACAATAGAGGTCATTCTTTGCGACATTTGTAAAGCAGATTCAATGGAGCAATTGTTTGTGAATTCTGTTTGTCAATATTGACAGCCATGTAGTTTGTGATATTCACACAATATCAATAGTAAGCGTAGGGTTCAGTGATGATAGTTGAAGCTAAAGAGAATACATGTGAGGTCATAAGCACTTGAATTATGTCTGAGAGCAAAACTCTCATGGGAGTTCAGCACTTAGTGCTGTAAAAGAGCAATCAGAACTGAGTTAATGCTATAGGTTAGCCCATCACTGCTCTCAGTGTCAGTCTCAAGCGGAGTCCTGTAACTCAGAGCACTCGTCTCAAGCGAGAGACCTGGGTTTGATTCCTGGCAGAGCAAAATGTTGGGCAAGATTCCTTACTCCACGCGCCTCTGTTTACCTAGCAGTAAGTTGGAACCCGGTTGTTAGTCGATTGGCGGATCGCATTTCTGGAGGTAATAATTCCTTCAAAAAAAAACAAAATAGATTGGTCACTTCGATTCACTTTGTTTGTGGGATACTGCTGTGCGCAATTGGCTGCTGCGTTTCGCCCACAAAGCACAGTATATTCTGTGAAGCGCTTTGAAACATCTCGAAGACGTGATAATGCACTATATCACATGCAAGGATTGTTTGTTTGTTTGTTTGTTTGTTTGTTTGTTTGTTTGTTTGAGTTAGTTAGTGAGTGAGTGAGTGAGTGAGTGAGTGAGTGAGTGAGTGAGTCAGTCAGTCAGTCAGTCAGTCAGTCAGTCAGTCAGTCAGTCAGTCAGTCAGTCAGTCAGTCAGTCAGTCACACAACGGCTATTTGAGATTTCTGAAGGTCGGGAAAGTGCATGTCAGAGCTGCAGATCCATTTCTCTTTTAAATATCCCTATTGTTTCAGTGTGTACAGCTTTGTTAGGTGGAGTATTCCACATCTTCACAAACTCGTGGTAAAATAGATAAAAGAGCTCAACTACTAAGGTAACACAAGGAAGACAATACAATATGTTCTATAAACAGCACTGTCTCTAAACCAGGTTATTTATTTATGCAGCAGATGTTCAAGTGTTAACGGTTGCTGAGGAACCAATGCTTATAGCACCTCATTGTATGGTAACTTGATGGATTATTAGAGAGAAACTGAATAGAAAGACACAGAAATAAAAGGTTTCTGGAAATAGTTAAAACATAGAATGTGAATCTATTCATTAAAACGTTGGATAATAATACTAATACTATTCCTTGCATTTGATATTATAATAATAATAATATAGTGCCTTAACACACCCTAAGTGCTTCGCAGGATATACTGTAAAGTGGATTAAATGTATTTTATTGGCGAAACATGGCAACCAGTTTGCGCACAGCAATGTCCCACAAACAGCCATGGAGTGAGTGACCAATTTTATTTTGGGGGATTGTTGGCCAAGACACCAGGAGAAACTCCGTTCTCTTCGAACATTGCCACAGGATCTTTAACTTCCACCTGAACAGGCAGATAAAAGCAAGGTGAGTGATTATTAATAATAATCTTACAATCAATTTCTGGTCAGTGAGTGTATCTGGCATTCTCATAGAATTTAGAGCAGTGTATTAGCCCATTCCTTGTCTACCTTATAATACTAATAATAATCCTTGCATTTCATATAGCGCTTTTCACGTCTTCTAGACGTCCCAAAGCACTTCACAGAATATACTATAAAGTGAATTGACTGTATATTTGTGGGCGAACGCGGCAGCCAATTGCGCACAGCAGTGTCCCACAGACAGTCGTGGATTGGAAATGACCAATTTATTATTCTTTTTTGTTTTGGAGGGATTATTATTAGGTGTATGGAGTAAGGAAACTTGCCCAAGGTTTCGTCCGGCCTGGAATTGAACTCAGGTCTCTCGCTTGCAAAGCGAGTGCTCTAACCACTGAGCTACAAGACTCCACCACCTTGACTTGCAATGAAAGCCTTCCTGAGCTGGAAATGCTTTGGGCTGCTGTCGCTCTTGATGTCTTATCAAGTGGGTGGATTGTTAGACTAACATTCGTTACGCAACCCATGTTGGCAGTAAGTGCAGGGTAATTTGAACTGGAACAAGAACATCTGTTCAGTTAGCGAGAATAAACAGCATAAGTACTGAGGTAACCATAGGGAAGGCAGTTAGCTGATGACTAACAGTAAGTAGCTTCGGATTTCAATTTTTTATTGGTTTATTATAAATAAAAGTGGAATCTGCTGTACAGATTTACATAGAATTAGTAGACCCAACAGTCACATTATTGTAATTAAATGTCTGAACCAGATCTACTGGACAAGTCTTTCTTATGCTTGTTAGGGTCTAAAATGCGTGTTGGACTAATAGTAACTTTAGTAACTTTGATTCTATAATTTAGTAATTATATAATAGCAATTTAATATATAGTAATATTTTAATATATAGTAATAATAGATCATTATTAATAATTATTAATATAATACTAAGAGTTACTTTAATATTATTTACTATTTAACTAGTAGTAAATAATAACTTTATAGTGTAAAGTGGATTGATTGTGTATTTTGTGGGCATTAGGTCTTCCTCTTGACACGAAAGGCGCTATACAAATGTCATTTTGTTGTTGTTGTTGAAATGCGGCAGCCAGTTGCGCACAGCAGTGTCCCACAAACAGTTACGGAGTGAGTGACCCCTTTTTTTTCTTATCCCAGGAAAGTGATCCGCCAATCAACTAACAACCAATTGCAAACAGACGCCCTGTAGATGACTCGGCATTGCCACTGTAATCCTTTTCACTCATGGTAACAACCTGCACTTCGGAGCCCAATAATGTGAGAATTAGGAAGCAGAAAGAATCAATGTCAGCACTTACCCATTTCCCCATGGCTGGATAGTCGTGTTCTGGGTCAAAGAGATGCTGATGAAGCTGATATTCTCGGCTGAATTCTGCTGTGTCAGGAGTAAGCTCCAGGCATCCATCAATGGCTGAAAGCAATCACACAACCACCTTCTGAGAGCTTGTAAATATGAACCCAACCCACTTAGTCTACCACATATTGAGGGCTTGCTAGAAGTGATAATTCTATGACATTCATGATAATAATCCTTATATTTGATACAGCACCTTATCACGTTGTTGAAACGTCTCAAAGCCCTTCACAGAATATACTGTAAATTGAATTGTTTGTATATTTTGTGGGGGAAATGTAGCAGCCAATTTCATACAGCAGTGTCCCACAGACAGTCGTGGACTGAAGTGACCAATTTATTTAATTTATTTAAATGTTTAATATTTATTTACTGGAGGGTATGTTTTGAGTGGCTCATTCATTCCACGCGAAAAGTGCTGCATAAGTGCAACTTTGTTGTTCTTGTACATTGTAAGTGGTCTGAGCATTTTGGAATATTTATTTCCCTCCTGGTGAAAGACTGGGAAGTTCAGCTCAGTGGCTCAGAGCAAGCTTGGAAAAAGGAATAAAAGGTTTTCCAAATTCTTTGTCTGCTGCTTGGACAGACAGAAACTCCACACCAACTACTGGGAGAGCATGGATCTGTTTCACTCTTGTACCTAGAGGGGACAAGTTTTTTAAAGTTATTTTGGGATGGAGAGAATTAATGCTTAGACTGCTATTAGATCCAGGGAAACGACTGTATCCCGGAGCAAGCTGGTTTTGCAGCTTTTCAGTTTGTGCACTGCAACCTGAAAACCCACTTATAACAATATAATAATATTCCTTGCATTTATCACGTTGTCATGGTGTCTCAAAGTGTCTCAAAGTGTCTCAAAGTGCTTCACAAAATTTACCTGTGCTTTCTAGGTTCAACACGGCAGCCAATTTACACACAGCATAATAATAATAATAATGATAATGATCCTTGCATTTGATATAGCGCCTTATCATATCATTGAGATGTCTCACAGCGCTTCATGGAATATACTGTAAAGTGTAGTGACTGTGAACCTTTGTGGGCGAAACACAGCAGCCAATTGCGCACAACTCTGTCCCACAAACAGCCATGAAGTGGCACGAGTGCAGTCACTCCACTCTACTTTGAGACATTTTGATAACATGGTAAGACATCCAATGCAAGGATTATTATTATTAATAGCAGAATCTACAAATAAAGTGGAAGGAAGCCTCAATGCTGCTGTGTTGTTACAGACGAGTGAGTCTATTAATATTGACTTAACGTGAACTTTGAGGTAAAGCCTATGAGACTGGAGAAGCAATCCTGGAGCAGAAGCACAACTTGATATCTTACACAAATGGGATATAGACATTATTCAAAAGGGTACAAACAGTTCTCCATCTTCAATGTATGACTACTAAATCACAAATATCAACCAACAGGTAGGGAATTTAATTTAATCCAAAAGCAAATTCTCTCATGGCAGTAACTATTTACAATGTTTGCAATGTTTGATGAGCAATAAGCAGCAATGAAATATTAAGTTCCAAACAGCATTGGATGAGCTCTGAGAACTGTTAAAAAAAATTGTTAACACATTTTGAAAGAGCTTCTCCTGAACTGCATGAATTACCTTTTCGCCCCAAAGGGCAGGGGTTGGGTGGGTCTGGATATCCTTGATCTTCTTTGAAATGTTTTGGTATGTTATCCCCGGTCAGTTCGGCCACAATGTTGGGGATGTTACCATAGGGGCCCAAGTGCTGCAATCCTTCATGAGCACCCCCTGGTCATCACACAGAGAAAACAACACAGATTTTACTCTCTGACATCTTCCGCTCACTGAAACCGGAGTACTGCACAAGTTAAACTCTCGAGTAAGCACTATTAAACACAGCACTAATTCTCACGATGGTCTAACCTTTATGGTCACCCAACAAAATTAATTTTCTTGAATGATTATGTCATAAATCAAGAAATATTTGATCTAGAGAAAACTGAAAACACACCGATTGAACTTGTGCGAATGTTCGGGAGAGGGGAAGAGCTTCTTGAGGTGCTGTGGGCCACTTCTGACCCCCGAGCCACAGGTTGGCCACCAATGGCCTAGCTGATAAAGGCATGAGGCAGCACTAGACCAAGCTGACCGTAGGTGACAGGTTTGAGTCACTTGCGTTAGCCAATCTCAGCACTTAATTTAGCAATCGTCACTTAATTTCTAATCATTTATATTTTGTAAAGTGCTTTGAGGCCTTACTTGATGTGAAAGATGCGATATAAATGCAATACAAATGCAAATTATTATTTTAATTACTAAGTTCAGGCTCGGACTCAAATGACCCATTTGAAATAATTTACCTGGATGCCTATGAGTAAACATTTCTCCAATAACATTTCTCACCACCTCGAAAAGATGTGGATGACAATCACCAAAAGATAATGAATTTGTTATTTTCCAATGGGCACAGGACAAAAAGTACTTAAAGGTTTAACCGTTTAAATTCCAAGGCTAGGGGCCCCAGAGTGTGCTTTGGATACCATTGGAGTTTAACCAGATTAAACTGTATAATTTGCCATTAATTACTATCTGGCAAGCTTCCCATGGCTTGTCCAGCCAAGACCATCCTACTCATTGGAGATTTGGTTAGCAGGGCTAACAGAAACTGAGTGGGACGAGTCCCTGCGCCTCTTCCCCCTCCAATTCCTGCTGATGAGCCTGGCTGGCAGGGTTGTCATCAACGGTGCCAGGAATTCCCTGCAAGCTTCTTGGTGAGCAGCAATAGCTCAATGTGAAATGTATGAGAGCATTGCTACCACCTTCATGCCCACAGCTCAGACACACATCCTTTACCATTGAGCAATGATTCCACCATTTAGAGGTGCAGACCTTGAGCAGCAGTTGCTTATCTCTCTTTATGCCAATCAACGTGTATTGCAGTGTGGCTCTCATCTCCCAGTCCCCGCTCAGTCCTATCCTCTTACTCCTCCGTAACGTTCCCCTCCTTTGAGCACCTTACCCTTTACCACCCCTCCAAACTTTCCCTCAAAATTCTCCTTATCGATCGCCCCCCCTGCCCCTCCCATACATTCCTCCCCGACATCTCCATCCTCCTATCTTCCCTCTCCCTCTGCTCCAAATGCCTCCTTATCCAAGGTGACTTCAACCTTCAGTTCACCCCTCCTGCTCTACTTCTGCTGACTTCTCCTCCCACCTCTCCTCCCTCAACCTCTCCCTCCACATCTACGCGGTCACTCTTTCGACTTGGTGATCACTTGGGGCCTCACTGTCACTGACTTTACCATCGCAGATAAAGCCATGTCAGACCACCATTTAATCTTTCTTAACTCCTCAATCTCTTTCCCCACCACCATGCAACCTACCTCCATTTCCTATCACCCCAGGAAACAATCTACCTCCCCTCTCTCTCTGCTGCCTTGGAGTCATCTGAACTCCTTACCCTCTGGGCTTCCTCCCCCAGTGGCCTATTCTCCTAGGTCACTCTTCTCCACAACTCCCTCTCCACCACTATCGATTCCCTTGCTCCTTTCACTTCCTGAACCGTCTCCAACTCATGAAAGTCACCCTGGTACACCAGCCACCTCCGCTCCCTTAAGGCACGTGTGCACGCCACTGAATGCACCTGGCTCAAATCCAACTTAACGGTCCATTGGCAGATCTGGCTGGACCTTAGTAAATCTTATTGCTCCGTCCTCGCCTCCGCTAAATCGTCGTTCTACTCCAAGACAATCTTGGAGGCCAAGGACAAGCCCAGGCTCCTCTTCTCCATCACCAACCGGCTCCTCCACCCACCCTCTAACATCTCGCCCGTCCTCTCCTCCCACGCCAACTACGAGGCGATGTTGCGCTTCCTCGAAACCAAAGTCAAGGGGATCTGCTCAACTGCCTCTGTGCTTCCATCTATTACCCACTCCTCAACCTTCATGGTTCTGTCTTTGAATGGTTCAGATCCTATCTCTGACACCATCTACACTTTGTCTCCAAAGAAGCTTCTCCTCAAGCCCCCGCATCGTCTCGTGTGGCATTCCTCAGGGCTCTGTCCTAGGTCCCCTCCTCTTCAACCTGTACTTACTCCCTCTTGGTGACATCACCCGCAGACATTGGGTCAACTTCCACATGTATGCGGATGACACCCAACTCTATCTCTCTTCCTCCCCCCCGACTCTAGGCCCACTGCTGTCCTGACAGAATGTCTGTCAGACATCAAGTCCTGGATGAGAGCTAACTTTTTCCAGTTGAACATCAACAAGACCGAGGCTCTCCTTATTGGCTCCTGTCAGCACCTCCACACCTCTCCGCTTCCTTCGATACTGTTGACCACTCTATCCTCCTCCACTGCCTCTCTTCTCACCTCAACCTTCATGGTTCTGTCCTTGAACGGTTCAGATCTTACCTTTCACACTGTCTCCACTTCATCTCCACAAACGGCTTCTCTTCTAGCCCCCACACCATTTTATGCGGCATTCCTCAGGACTCTGTCCTTGGTCCCCTCCTCTTCAATATCTATATGTTCCCGCTTGGTGACATCATCCACAGACATGGGGTCAACTTCCACATGTATGCGGATGACACCCAACTCTACCTCTCTACCTCCATCCTTGACTCCAGGACCACTGCTGTCCTGACAGAATGTCTGTTAGTCATCAAGTCCTGGATGAGAGCTAACTTTCTTCAGTTGAATATGAACAAGACCGAGGCTCTCCTGATTGGTTCCTGTCAGCGCCTCTTCACCTCAGGCACTGACAGCATCGCCATCCATGGTTGCACACTCCACCTCACTGAGCCAGTCTGGAACCTTGGCGATTTGTTTGACCCTAAACTATCCTTTCTACCCCACATCCATGCCATGACACGCTCTGCCTTCCCCCACTTCCGCAACATCGCTCGGCTCCAACACTGTCTCACACCGCAGCCTGTCGAAACCCTCATACACGCATTCATTACATCGAGGCTCGACTGTGCAAACTCACTGCTTGTCGGCCTCCCCAACTCCTCCCTCCACAGGCTGCAGATCATCCAGAACTCTGCAGCCCGTGTCCTCTCCCGCATTGGGCTCTGCGACCCTATCACCCCCATCCTCACCTGAATCCATTGGCTTCCCATCACACAGAGGATACAGTACAAGATCCTGGTGCTCACCTTCAAAGCCCTCTATTGTCTTGCTCTCCTACCTCTGTGACCCCCTAACCCCCTACCATCCTGCCCGCTCCCTCCGCTCAGCAGGCTCCGGCCTGCTTTATGCCCCCCATCTCGCCTGCCCCTCCATTGGCGGGTGGGCCTTCAGCTACTCTGCCCCCACCCTCTGGAACTCCATTATGCAGTCCCTCCAACTCGCCCCCTCCCTTGCCTCCTTCAAGACCCATTTCAAGTCCCTCCTCTTCGACTGTGCCTTTGATCACCATCCTTCACCCCCTGACCTCCACCCTCCCCAATCCCAATCCACAGCTCGGATCCGAAACACTGACTGTTCAGCACCTTGGGACATCCTCCCAATGTGAAAGGCGCTATACAAGTTTAATTTTGTTGTTGCTTTTGTTGTTGTTGTAGTTCATAGGATCAAAAGAGGGGTTTGAATAAAGTTTACTTGAATTATTAAATTTCAGAATACCCATCATAATGTCCTCCAATTAGAATAGCAAATTGTTTCTTAAAGGAGTGCAATGTCCTGGCTTTATGGTGGTTGAGCATAAAATAAGGAATACATTCAATCCAACAAAGTGGTAGAAATAATTCAGAAACAAATGCCTTACTAATTATTACAAATCAATGACACGGACTTGTTCAAAAGTGGAGATCTTTCCATCTTCATGCAATAATCCATTGCAATGCTCAGATTAAAAGCCTTTTATCAACACTTTGCAATCTAAACCCTTTGATCCTTTAATTTATAATGAATTAAATATTTTAAATATACTTTGCGGCATTATTATCAATGAATATAATTCAATTAATATATAATCCAGATACAATATGTAAACATTTAAAAAAATTATTTACTGTTATAATTATTTATTGCTTTCAGAATCTTTTCTGGGTTTACATTTTTTATTCAAATATTTAAAAAGAAACATTTTTATTTTTTTTAAAATAAAAAGATTTTATTTATTTCATTTTTTATTCCTTAAATGAATGCAACCATGTTCAATAATCACAACAACCTCCTCAACAGTGATAAGATCTAGTACCTTCAATGCTCTGCGGCCCGACCAGGTTCATTGCCTGGTGGGCTGGGTACTCAACTCTGGGCCGAGCGATACCTAACTGCTCCATGACTCCGTGCAGCAGCCGCTGGATCTCGGCTTCAGAAACCTTCTCTGGATCCAGGGGGCTGCGAGCTGAAGCCAGAGCCAGCCCGAATACTGCCAGAGCGGCCGCTTGAAAGATCATCGCTAACGCCATCTCAAAGCTGCAGGCACACAGAATATATAGCAAGGCAGATAACGGCAGTAAACAAAAGCGTTCCTTTAACTCGTTCCCCATAACATTCAATACAGTCATCTGTGATTAAATGCCATGAATATCCACAATGCAGCAGTGGAGAAACAGCACTGTTATGGTGACTGAAGTGCAAAATATAAGATTGAATCGACAGATTAAAATCGCTGCAGTGGCAACTTAATGAATGTTTGGTAAAGATGACTTTTGCTGAAATGAAGCGCTTCGTAGTGTTTTTATTTTTCACAGTCGTGCATATTTTAAGCATCATTTGCGTTTCCAACTCCTGGTTTACAGATGTCCTTACTAAACATACAGCGGCTCTTATTATACATAAACACTAAAAGATGTCTGCTGGATACACTATATTTTTTAGATGTTAACAGATAAACTGATCTTACCGTAGACAAGATACAATACCTCAGCCAGAGTGTTGTTAGAGATAACAGATGTGCTTCTTTTTTCCCTAAGATTTTGCAGGAGCCTTTTATCTTCTGTGAATAATTCATTTGCTGTTGCCTAGGCAGCAGGTCAATGACATCACTTGTCTGGACCAGCTGGCGTAGCGAGTTTCCATTTCACCAAAGAGGTCAGCTGAACGCGCGAATGCTACAAATTTTCTTGTGATGGCTCGTCTAAAAACATTTACTTGGTGTCATTTGTGAAACACTCTGCCAATATATATTTGGTTAAATATGGCTTTGTAACTAACAAGTATAAATAATATAAATCTCCTCCAGCGGCTTGGGACATCCTCACAACGTGAAAGGCGCTATACAAATGTAATTTTGTACTGCATTGTCTAATTCATTTGTAGATGAAAGAAATCACCAAGGTTTAGTTTGCATGAGGGTTGTATAGGCTGTTAATAATAATAATAATCCTTATATTTGATATAGTGCCTATCATGTCTTTGAGATGTGTCAAAGTACTTCACAAAATATAATGTAAACTGAATTGACTGTATATTTTGTGGGTGAAACTGTTAATTTTACATAAAATTGTATTAAGGTTAATTTTACACAAGACTGCATTTCAATTACTGTACACTGCTCTGGTTACTATACAAAAAAACTATAAGAAGGATATTGTAGCAACAGAGAGACTGCAGGTAGATTTACCTGGATGCTTCCTGTAATGAGAAGATACAACTGTCAAGAAAGATTGGGCATATTAGAGTTTTTCTCTCTGTAGATGAGATATTTGAGAGGGCATCTGATAGAGATCTTTAAAATCATGAAAAGGGTTTGATAAGGTGGATATAAATAAGCTGTTTCCACCGGTTAGTGAGTTCATAACAAGGACATGGTGTTTGTTCACAAAATACGTACACACTGCTTAACAGTATATCTTGCAAAATGCTTTGAGATGTTTCGATGATTTGATAAGGTGCTATAGCAAATGCATGGATTATTAAATTCAAATGGGCACAGACATACTACAGAGTATCTTCACTCAAGATTATCTGTGCACACTCTGATTTTCACTGCCAGTGTACAATTTCACTGATTTTCACTGTTAGTGATCCCAAATTTCCTGTCATTATCATTCTTTCTCTGATTCTGCATTTGGTCTATAGCTTTAAATTCAACTTCCTCTTCTCCCTGTTTGGTGCTCCTAATTGCCTCTGTAAAGTGCTTTGAGATACTCACCCCAACTGATAAGAGTGCTGTAGACTTGCAGGTGGTGTTGGATATGTAAGAGGCAGTGAGCTCTTGTAGGTACTGTAAGGTGACATTAATGCGAAATGGCAGTGGCCACCATTGGTAAAACAGCGGACAAATGTATTGGGCCTCTTCAAATTCCAGCGTGGCTGGTGGAAGTGGACCAAACAGGTGAGTGATATTACCTGTTCTGTAATGTAGATTTTGGGGTCCACCAATGTTGTCTCTTGCCAACATGTGCCTAATATTCTCTGGAATTTAAATAAGCAGGGTGTGTTTCTCAAGGAGATTGTGAGTATTGCTGCGATCCCACTTCATAACTGAAATTGTGAATATATGTTAACCCATGCAGTCAAAATAATTATTTTAATCAGTGGTTAGAAATGCCTGTGTTGAATAGACACCAGTTTGATTAATGGTTAAAAATGATGTAGCTAGGAAAATGTAAAGCTGACTTGTTTATTGTAACTGTAGGTTGTTGAAGATGTTTTCCCATAACAAATTCATGTTTGTGTTACAGATGTTTTCTATAACAATTCAAGTTTATGATTTTATGTTCTTGTATAACAATAACAATTCTGAGGTGGTGTAATAACAATTCTGCAGATTATATTTTATTATTATTTTATGTGAGATGATTGCTTCATGGCATGAGAATGGAAAGATTTTACATTCTCATCCTCACTTTGGAGAAAATTATTACAAAAGATGTACGGTTGAACTACAATTTGCTCAGCCTTGGACACAGCATATCGGGTGCAGTCCACCCAAGAGCCATCTTTCATGTGATGATATGAAGTGGTGAAGCAAACGTATTGTCTTCGGGGTTAATATCCATCAGACTTAAACTGTTCAATCAACTTTCGTTGACTCCAGCAATTTCAGGAAGGAAAACTGCAGAAATTCTAGAAGGTCTGAAATTGTTTGAAAAGTAACAGGTGAAGAATAACAACATTTAACAACTGTTGAGTAAAATACACAGCTCAGCTATACACCATTGAAGATTCATCATTGACGAACCCCGAGCAAGAGGTTTCTGGACTGAAGCAAGAGACTTTCTCTCTGATGCAAGACTTTTACCTGCTGTTTGTGAATTCACCAACTGATTCTACCAAAGAAGCAAAGATTCAAATGATTTACGGACTGACCAACTTCTGATTCTGTTACTTTGATACTGACATTTGTCTATGCTATTAACCTGTCTGTTGTATTTGTGATAATTGCAATAACAAACTTTATTTTGTCTCAAGACCTTACTCTTTGACCGTGCCTTCAGCTCCCCTCTCGACTCTCTACCCCCTCGTCGCTCCCTTCCCTCCCCTCACCCTGACCATTTCCCCCTGCTCGGGTCCTGACCCAACTGTCCAGCGCCTTGGGACATCCTCCCGACGTGAAAGGCGCTCAATAAATGGAATGTTGTTGTTGTTTACATTTCTTATTAAGTATTTTTAAAGCATGAGTTGCTGAGTGTCTTTGGTTCCTCTGTTCTCAGGTCTTTAATTAAAGGAAGGCTATGAAGAATAAGCTGGTCTTATTCTGTTCATTGCCCAGAACCCAACAGTATTCCATTCCAGACATGGAAATATCCAAGTTTAGGTGCCATACATATGTGGAACTCTATGTGGTCTGGATAATCTTAAGCATGGTGAGGGGTTTGGCAAGTCACAGTCCAAATAAAAAGGTCTCCACAATCCTCCCCCATTAAAAAGTTTTTAATTTCCTCAGTATTTTTAAAATCAATTTTATTGTGAATTTCGTATACATATTAGTACACTCAGATAAATATATCATATGAAATACAACATCCACATTTTTGGATTCTTCCCATTAGATTTTTTTCAACCATACGTTATTCCTCACAATCTTGGTCATTCCTCAACTGGAGCACATTTCCTTAATGCTTCCTTCACTGGTTTCAGGAACCGGATAATGTATTCTTCCGCATGTTTCTGGTGAAAAGTCATTGTTCTTAGCATATTTAAAGCATCACAAATTTCAACAATACATTTTTCTTAAAGGGCAATTTCCCCACAGTGGAGGATAAGTATCAATCCTATTGCATTTGGAGACTCAACAGACAAATTATTTGCATTCAGGATCATCTCCTCATTCGTTGAATGCAATATTGTATCAGATTTAAATACAAATGAATAGACATTATCATAATGGTGAACCTACATGTGTTAGTTTGGTGGAATTTATTTTTGAGTCATAAAGTTGTGGGTTCAAGCCTCTTGACAGAATTTGAACTCCCAGTTACCATGCAGTGCTCGGAGGGAGAAACTACATTGTCAGAAGTACCATAGCTCGGTTAATGAATTATATCTGCATCATATCTGTCTGTGGGTGTTAAAAAGTTCCTATGATACTATTTGGGAAGAGAATGGAGTTTCTCCAGGTATCCTGGCCAACAATCCTCCAGATTAGTTAGTCATACCATGGCTCGTTGGTGAACCATATTAATGCTATCCCAAGTCTACAAAATATAAGCCTACCCCATTATAACGTCCTTGGCATAACATGGATAACTTATAGCACAGTCTCACCATGGTACATTTTCAGGCACTGGCTTTTACTGACTGTCTTTGTTTTGTGCACAGATCCTGCCACTGTGATTGCTGGTTTCATGCACTGCCACAATAATATCACTGGTGACCCAGAAGTGCTGATTAGCAGCTATTTCTGTAGTACCTGTTAGATCACAGGGTTCTAACTTATGATCATAACCACCACGTTACAATGGGGGTGTCTGGACAGTGACTACACTGTCAGCAATTTCCTGTATTTAAGACATTTCAATATGATCGTGGTATAAAGATGTTCTTTCTTCTCTAAGCTCTGTGCTGCAGCTTCCCGAAGCCCTGTGAACACGTTTTCTACATTTTTGCCCTGTTGCCCTCTTCTGGTAAACCCAACATAGTAAAAATTATTGTTATGAATTGTGTGTTAACGATCATAACACAACATTTAGCCCACCATCTCTTATGAAATGCGAATTGGTATAATGAGGTAGTGATGAAGGCTAGAGAAAGCAACCAACTGTGTGTGAATCATTGGTAATGAAGCAGGCAACGAACCAAGGTGATTTCACCCACAGAATACACTTTACAATATATTCTGTGAAACGTGATAAGGCGCTATTTCAAATGCAAGCATCATTATTATTATTATTACTATGACCCCATCTACGATCTTGTCTGGCACATATATGGCCCACATAACGGCAAAATGTTTTGACAACATTCCAAACATGGGTTTTGCAACCTCCCACAGGCAAGTTTGGAAATCAAGAAACTTTTTGGACATAAGTAATAACACAAGTAATTGCGCGTTATCGTGTTGTTAAGACATTTCAGTGCTTCATAGGATTGTACTGCGAACTCTTGAGGAGAAAATAGGTCTTCTGGCAACAGTATAAAGCAACAAAAAAATTTAATTTATATAGTGATTGTATGATGATTCTATTTTCTCCTCTTCGTAAATTCCACCAGCAGACATCATCTATTGACTTCAAAATGTTCTATTCTCTTGTTTACCAGTAACTTTAAATTTAAAACATCTGTGAAGGGCAGGAACGAAAAAAAAGGATCCAAATAACTATTTTTCAGAAAAACATGCTATAATAATAATACTTGCATTTGATATAGCGCTTTTCACGTCAGGACGTCCCAAAGCGTTTCACAGAACACACTGTAAAGTGAATTGACTGTATATTTGTGGGCGAACGCGGCAGCCAATTGCGCACAGCAATGTCCCATAAACAGTGGTAGATTGAAAATGACCAATTTTATTATTGTTTTTAGTTTTGGAGGGATTATTATTAGGCGTGTGGAGTAAGGAAACTTGCCCAAGGTTTCGCCCTGCCTGTAACTATAACTAATCTACTTCAATAATTATTCATAAATAGCCAATGGGGTGAATGATTAATGTGTTTTTATGGTGAATTTGGATGGATTCAAATGCTTAATCTGCTGTCACTGTGATAGAACTGAACCCAATAGGCTTGGTGAGCAGTAATTATTAGTTGAATCCGAGCATAAATCTTTTTGTCCAAGATTTTTCTCTGCATACGTCACTGAGCATTTGAAACGAGTGAAGTAAAGGGGGCTTTCTCTGGGACTAGGGTGCATCCTCTGGCTGAACCAATGAAAAGGATTTCCATATATCCAAATTTGCTTTCAGTGTTGTGTAAAGGTGGTATGAAACTAGAATATATAGAGGGGAGGCAATGGAAGTACTGACAAAAGGATCAAAATGCAAAAAAAACCCAAACCACATATTCTGAAACCAAACGTGGTCACTGAGAACTGTGAACAGAGAAAATATATTAAATGCAGAGTTAAATGAGCTATTAACAACAGCAATCACAATAATAACTAAATATAATTGGCAACAAACATTCCTGGTGTGTAGTAACAGAATGAATCGCTGATGGTTTCATGAATAAAATGGAGATGATAGATTATAATTGTGCAGGGAAAACCACATGCTGAAAAAGACCAAATACAGAAAAAACAAATTCCACTGCTTTTCCTCTATTTATGTAAGTCTTTAGCTATGAAAGGTCAACAACTAGTTCTATTTTTCCATTTTGGCCTTGGGACACTGAATCCAAAATTAAGTTGTTTGTCATTTTCTGAAACTGCTGGCATGATTTAAAGTAAATAGTAACATTAAAACTGTGGCAAATAATTGGTATGATCAGTATTGGACTAGATGCTTCCTGTGTCAACACATTGTGATGTGGTGATAAACAATACAAACAGATTTCAAATTACCAATAGTTCTGCTAAAACTGCACTCCAGCTCTATATAGCACCTTTCACATTGGGATGATGTCCCAAGATGCTGTGAAATTAAAAAAGTTATACAGCTGAATAGTCTATCACTATTCCTAAAAATTCTTTTGTCTTTAAAAATCATAGGAACAGGATTCCCCCACCAGAGGAAATAGCTTCTCTGTATTAACTAAAATCATTTCAGCAAGTATCAGAGACCAATTTACCCAACATTCAAACCAAAAAAGGTCACATTGAATTGGTCTTATTCTAGTTAAGTGTCCTCAGGTGTGATTATCTGAAAATTGACGTCTCTTACATCGTCTCTGCTTGGAGACTACTCTGAGCCACAAAAGAATGTTCTTGAGGTTTGCCATGAACTCTTGCTATTGTTGCTATACATTTTGATTTTGTGCGTGGCTCCCTCTAAGAACACAACTTCAACCACAAAATATGCAGTCAGTTCACTCTACAGTAAATTCTACGAAGCGTTTTGAGACGTCTCAAAGACATAATGCCAAATGTAAGGATTATTATTATTACATTGCATCATACACTGCACTCTTAATATAACCTCTTGTTGCATAGTGGCATTGAGCTATCATTTTTATTTTCACTGCAGTTGATTACCACAAGTTTCATCAGTGACAATACCATTAAAGTGTAATGCACATTCATGAATATAAAAAACCTCAAAATTCCAATGCAATAATAAGTAGTACAACAGCACAAAAGCATTTATTGGTTTTGGCGATGTTAAAGTGTCTGTATTCACCACCCCGCAGCAATGTCTCACAGAAGACCCAAGCATAATTTTTTTTAATACATCATGCAAGCACAATTCAAATGGACATTTCTTTAAGGGGCCCACACTTATTCTCAAATAACCCTCATCTCCAGATCTGAACGGATCACCCTGGTTACACCAAGACACTGAATTAGATATATCTAGTGTATTATCACTCCTTTCGGCCAGAAAATGCTGTGGATTGTATTAAGATTACGCTAAAATGCAATGCCACCAAGTTTGAACAGCACAGGAATCAGTCTACTTCCACCAGTTCCTTTCATATCCATTTGCTTCAGAGTTGGCTTTAAACTGATATTGGATGGGGATTTTACTCTGATCTGTAAATCCATTTGCATCATCTCCACAATGCGTTTCAGATCACATTGGAAAGATTTGAAGCACTGGATGGTAACCCAAATCTACGCAGTTTAAGGGGATTTTGATTCAGGCATCTTTTCGAGTTATTAAAAGTTTGATTACAATTCTGCGCAAAACAATTATGTCAAGAACATGTGCGGCCATCCATTGTCAAATCAAAAACAAAACAGCAGGTTTCTTCTTCAGTACAAAGCTTCACTAGCAAATGGCAGCAGCAAGAATCGCCCACACTGGGCAAAAGATACAGTGTTCAAGTTATTAAAATAGTGCAATCATTCTTCATAGAAAACTTGAGGAAGGCCACATCTACCTGGCTGTGGCTGGTGCCTCACATTGACACTGTGCGCTTGTGTGTGTGTGTGTGTGTGTGTGTGTGTGTGTGTGTGTGTGTGTGTGTGTGCGTGTGTGTGTGTGCGTGACACCACCACTGTCTGTGGAGCAATAAAGTGAGACAACTGTTTTTCACATTTCTTTCAAAACCATCAAGAATTCTAAAAAGCAAAGCATCCTTAAATGACATTTCAGTCAAGAAAATAAACACATTGCCATTTACTGTACAATAGTAAAGTCAGTTTGGTATCAGTTATAAATCTATACTCAATACAGGTACGCAAAAGAACTGCACTGAAAAAAAAAGATAATTTAACCGAAAGACAAAAACAATGTCCAGACCATCTGCCATCAGACACCCACCAGGAGGGGAGGCAGTCAGGCTGCAATTCTCCACACTGTACAGAACAGCAATGGTGATCATCATCTGATGTACGAGCACAATTCAAGGAGCACAAGTCGAGTCATTAGTTTCCATTCTCTTGGGAACCTTTCATTTCTGTCTGATGTCCCAGCTAAAATCTTCTTTGTGACCCAACTACAACAATCCAACTGAGGCGGGTGGATTTGAACCACAAACAGTGCTGGAGCCAAACGTTCTACTACTTCACTTAAGAATTACAAGGACTATTAATTTGACGGGAAACGTTTCGGAAGGAAATTTCCAGCTATGTTTCAATATCATTCCTTCTGGAATTTAAAAAACATTTGCAAAGTGTACCTATAGACTAAGCCAGGTTTTAAAATTATATTAAAAAAATCTATTTATCATTGTGGAGATGCTTTTCTGATTAATCCCGAATCGGTAGCACATTCAAATTATCGAAGAATAGGTATCACCATTCTAAACTACTGCACTGACGTTCGAAAATGAGCTGGTAAAGAAACAATGCAGAATTCCTTCTATAGCTGTGCATGTTATCAGAATCTGTCCGTGTTCTAGTTTAAAAAAACAACTACTCTCAAGACTGGTATTTATTGTCTTAGTTGGCTTTGAAAAATTAATTTGCAGCATTTTAAGAATTCTTTTAAAGTAGGTCGCTAAAACATGAGGTGTGATTTATTTGGTTAAGAATACAGTATAATCTGAATAAAACCATTAAAATACAATTGAATATGAGATGCCCTAAAGTATTTATTGGCAAATTTGAGACATGTATGGAAAGAAGAGTGCATTAAGGATATGTGCAAAAATTTTGATAATTTGCTCGTGGTTCTTTAAACAATCATTGCATTTTCAAACACCTCCAACAAAATCTTTACTTATTAGACAAGTGTGAAAACTGTTAGCTCTTCAGTTCCCTGAAACTCAAAACAAGTCTACAAAGTGTATGTCAGGATGCAGAACTACTTAAAATAACTATTGGGTGATACCACTTCCACTTTATAAACAAGCAACATAATGAAGAAAGCCAGCACGGCAAAAAGGGTTATATAATGAAGAACAATGGATTTCTTGTTTCTACAGAACTCGACAATATTATGAAGAAATTCAACTCAATAAAAAGTTAAAAAGAAGAAAAAATATGGGTATGGAATAGATGTTGCCAATTCTTATTCTGCTGAATAGACAAGAAGTCCATATGGTTAACACATCAGACTCTGCATCTACCCCTATGAGAGTTAATAGATGAACTGCTTTCTGGTGCACTTTACATGCACACCTCAGACAGGATAAACTTTGACTCTTACTCCTTTAAGTACATTAAAAATGCAGGAACCAGTACAAGTTATAATGTCTGATATACATCATGCCATTTGAATGGCAGTGCAGAATGACCTATTAAAATGTAGGCACAATGTACCTTGCACAGTGGGATGCCAGATCTTATAAACCTGAACACAATCTACACGTCTTCAAACTGCAACATAACAGGCTAAAGTTTAACTTTAATATTCTGCTTTGTGTCAACTAAACTGAAGTGAACTGAACTATTTCAGTTGAATTGATTACTTCAGTACAGCTGGGTGCACCACCCCTCCAATTCTGAACCATCTACTGTATTTGAACCATGCATCACAATAAACATTCCATGACCTTACCCTCAGATTTCTTAGCTCTTCATTTCACTGGAGGAAGACAAAACAAGATGCATAGATATAGTTCGCATCTGATGCAGATACAGGATAATCTGCGTAATGTGACTAAATTTAACACACAAACACCCACATTTGAATACGGAATTCACCATACTAGCACTTCTTCTAAGCAGAAGATTCAGCATTTTTGTCATACTCTAGAACAGGTCTACCTGACAACGCAAACAAGATCTTAGGTGTCCAAACTGGACCCACATTTTGGTCACAGATCTTCAGCTGAAGTTACCCTGTTGAAGAATACAAACAGTTGCAAGCTTATGGGAGGTTTTTAAGCTGTTTCTTGAGCTGTGCGGCCTTGTCTTTCAGTTCTGGTCGATTGTCTGAATCCATGGTCTCCAGGGATCTGAGAAGCAAGTTCCTCTTTTCAGATGTCAATGTTGCCCACTGAGCGGACGCTAAAAAATGTTAAATTAATTTAAGTTAACATGAGAAAACATGCATTCTTGTAGCATCTCTTCATGTCTCAAAGCATTTTTCAGTAAATATTGCCAAGTGTAGTGACTATTTTATCGGTTAACATGATAGTTTATGTATTTTATGCACTGCACGGCTCCAATACGTGGCTGACGGAATCAATGACCAATTTTATCTGGATGACTTGATGGCCAGGACACAAGTCAACATAAAAAAAATGAAAACATACGTCTTTCAGATGCAAATGAACCTCTTTAAATTTTAGTCTATTTAAACAACTTGGGACTTCTATCATGCCTTTCATGTTGGAAAATGTTTCAAATTACTCGAAGATGCAGTGAGTGCCTGAGCAGAGTGGAAGGTGGGGAGTAGGAGTAGATAACCAGAGGCATACAATTTTTATATATATCATATAATATATATATATATATATATCATATATATCATAATATATATATCATATAATATATATAATACCAAATCAGCCAAATCTGGTCAACCAAATTGATACTGAAAACAACAGGAATGTGTGTAAAATGAACCACGATAATAATCCTTGTATTTAAGGTTAAAACATTTCAAAGTGCTTCACAGGCAGAAAAGCTCTAAAAACAGATAAAAATAAGCAAGTTTAGATTTATTCAGATATTAAAGAACATGGAAAAAAAGGAGGGAAATGGGATGAAAAGATAAAGATGTGAGCTAATAAAATGATGGTAAGTGCTCAATAGGCAAACGGCTTACTCTTCTTCCTATAATGATGGAATTCAAAGGCGGGTATCCAAACCCCAGGATTATATTTATTTTTTTCCCGCTACACCTTCCCTATGCTCAAGTTTTATTTTACTTGTGTGGGTGCTTCTAAGAGAAGTTAAGAGTTGCAATGCAATAAAGCTGGATTTTAAATTCAATACAAGTGCAAGAAAGAAATACAGTGAAAAAGAACTGTACAAAGACTGTTAGTCCAGTGTTTGAAACACTTTAAACTGCTTACCTTCCAGTTTGGTAAATAGTAATTCAACTATCAATAAAGCCTCCGCCCTGACTGAAGAGTAGCTCTTATTTTCTTGAAAAAGAATGAAAAAATTTTTTTTTGTTAGTGTTTGTTCCTCTTTTTAAATAAAGTTTATAGCAAGCAAATCTGCTAATTGTTTAACTCACCCAATGGAAATGTGAGAGCTGAGCAGGTATCCTTAAGGATTTCGGTTAACTCACTTGTCTCTTTGTTTTCCTTGTTCAGGAGCAATAATCTGTAGGAATAATTATTTGTTAACGAACTCTTTATAACACTTGGTCTTAAAGTAGAAATTGCCTGTTTTGAAATTAACTGTGTGTATATAAAAACATTTTACCCTTGAAAGTAGGCATTCATGGCTTGGAGTACTCCCAGCTGAACTCTCCATGTGCTCAGCTTTAACCTTTCACACATTAAATGGCACAATTCTAAACGGTATTGAGCTGCAGAGAGAACAAGTACAGCATTTTGATGATCACATTAATATAACATCTTCTGTATGCAACATAGAAGGAGAAAGTTGTAGAGTTTAATGAAGAAATATTGTAAAGTGGACTGTAAAGCTACAAGATCTCACAGGATTTTATAAACAAAATGGCCATAAATTATATAATTCAGCCACGAGACAATGCTACCATTTTTACATTTTCCTTGGTTATTATACGAGCACACAGAATTTGGAAAGTGGAAATGGGCAAACTAGCTGTTCCATTGACAAGTACAGTAAAGTCAGTGATTGTGCTGAAGAACAGTATACAAAGTAATCACGAAACAGCTCCTGAAGTCTCTCACAAGCAATGACCAAATTACACATTTTCCAAAATAATTTACAACGTGCTCAGAAGTTATCATCTCTAATATCATTATGCATTGCATCCTCTATAGCAAGACCACATATTTTTAACCATTTGTAAATTTGTGTAAATAGCCCTGAAAAAGCAGAATTCATTGGGAATCTTTCTTTTGTGACAATTAACCTGACAGAGAGATTGGATCGCATTCATGTTTGGGCCTTGCGCTAGTCAGAAGGAATAGCTGGCTTATTACCTGCATTATTAACATTTTTAAAGATTAATTTTGCAGTCTAACCTTGTATTGTTGGAGTTGCGGGCCATGCTTTGCCAAGAGTTTCAAAAGCACAAAGCAGATATTCCATTTGTAGCTCCTTCTCCTTATGATCTTCGTCCTCACTTTCTTCCATTGGTGTTCCTGCAGCGGGAGAACTCTAAAAACAAAAATGTTTCCATTCAACAATGGTCCTCAATTTTTTTCAATTCAATTTTACTTCTCTAATTAGTAACCGCTACTTTGATCAACCTTCCCCTCCACCCCCAGCTCTGAACCCCTGCCAGGACTGTCAAGTATCTTGAGATGGCCTCAATGCGAATGGTGTTATATAATGTGTATTGTATTTAGTATTGTATTGTTATAAGCCTAAGCACATTCAAATCCACCACTTTTTAAAGAAAGCTTTGGGACTCAAGAATGTAATCTAAAAGTAGTGTTAATGTGTTTGATGATTGGATGCTAGTTTTTTCAATGACACCTACATTTAGCATGCAGAGACCGTTTTGATAGATAAGGGCGAGTGCTGTACCTCTTTTAGTTAGGACACCAGTAAAATCTTTTAACCCTTTGTGATCATCAAGATACCACCTCAATAGGAGTTTGCTGTTCTGCTACTTTATCTAAGGCCTTGAATAAAAGAATACCTTTTTTATTACTGGAAACAGAATATCTGCCATTTCTTGAAAGTGATCCTCTTTTGTAGCCTGCAATATATTGGCAACCGACTTTAAAGCCACTATCTTGTACTGGAGATTTTCTTTACGACACTCTTTCAATATAACCTGAATGACGGTGTCTATGCTGGGTTGGTCAGGCACACTTTTCTGCAGCTCTGCACTAGAAACAAAATTCAAGACAAAATGAGGCCAGTACACAACACAAATTACCTAATGCACATAGAAACTCTTAATTCTTCAGAACTAATAATGCGATCTTGCATGATATTTATGCAGTGTATTAATTGTTGAATTCTTGCATCAAATAAAATTGCAAACTTGAAATTAAATGATAGTAATATCATGCTTCTTTGATATTTACCTGCATGCAGTCACCACACTGGCAACAGCTTTCAATAGCTCCTCCTGAAAGAACAAACATGGCTGTGGTTACAGTAATTTTGGCTCATCTGAAATGTTTATTTGAATAATGCTGGGTCTCTTCTAGTAACCCTAGTCTTCTTAATTGGAGGATGTGAATCTGTGTAAATCTGTATATTTTTTCTGACAACTATCACCTACATTGCAAAATCAATAAGTTTAATGCTTTATTAAGGTTGATTTGAGAGCTTTGAGATGTCCTCCTAATGTGAAAGCCACATTATATATATTTTGAATAACTGGGCTAGAGCGCCAAGCAGCCTGGTTGATCAACAGGACTTGGGAGGGTAGGCTGGTCACTGGGAGCAGGGATTCGTACCACTCAGCTCCAGTTAACCTTGTAAGCCCAAGCCCTAATGGTTGGGTGTTCCTAGCTGGACAAGCAGCAGGTAGTTTGCCAGACATCGCTCTCAATGGCACAGGCTATATGGGTTAGCTGGCTCTGCTCCAGCAGTAGCACAAAATATATTTAACAACAATAACTTGCATTTATATAGCGCCTTTCACACAGTGAAGTGTCCCGGAGTGGGATACCAGTATCTGGGATACCAGATTAAAGATCCCATGACACTATGAAAGAAAAGTTTTTTCCACATAAAAAAATGGTCATTCACTTAATGGCAGTTTGTGGGGCCCTGCTGTGTGCAAATTGGCTGCCGTGTTTGCCTACAAAGTAATTGTACTTTACAGTAAATCCTGTGCAGTGCTTTGAGAGGTTCTCAATGTGAAAAGTGCTAGATCAAAGGCAAAGCCTATTTATTTGTGCATTTACCTTTCCTGCCCATGTGCGACCCGACATTCCTTGCAAAAGTGCATTCAATATCATTCCTAAATGTGGCGGGACCAGTGAGCCAGTTTGCTGTTTGGCAATGGATGCCATTGCAGAAGCTCCCTGTGATTTCATCTTCCATGACTGAGACTGCAGTGCCTTCTGCGTAATACCTATTAATTCTGGCATGTATAGTCTGATTCCGCCAAAACTACCTGCAACAAAAATGTGGGCATTAAATTGTCAGTGCAAACAGAAAGTAAAATATTAGATCGCTTTAATCACTCACGTAAACACTATTAAACAATTATGCTGCTCAAACCAAAACTAGATGCTAATTTAAATGCTAGGAGGCAATTAAGCAAATCAACATGAAAAAGAAAGTCCACGGGATTAAATTAGAAAATGGAAAGTAAAAGAGTGAAAAAGAAGTGATTGAGTATCATAGAATCATACAGTACAGAAGGAGGCCATTCGGCCCATCGGGTCTGTGCTGGCTCTTTGAAAAGAGCTATCCAATTCAATCCCACTCCCCCGCACTCTTCCCATAGCCCTGCAAACTTGTCCTCCCCAAATAATTAGCTACTTCTCTCTTCAAATCTGTTATCGAATCGGCTTCCACTACCCTTTCAGGCAATGCATTCCAGATCCAAACAACTCATTATGTGAAAAAATTTCTCCTCACCTCCCATTTCTTTTAACAACTATTTTAAATCGGTGTCCTCGGGTTACTGACCCACCCGCCAGTGGAAATAGTTTCTCCTTATTCACCCTGTCAAAATTTTGAAAAGTTCTATTAAGTCTCCTCTTAACTTTCTCTCCAAGGAAGCCTCTCCTGATAACTGAATTTCCTCATTCCTGGTACAATCCTGGTAAATCTCCTTTGCACCCTCTCCAATGACTTGACATCCTTCCTAAAGTGTGGTGGCCAGAACTCTAGTTGAGGCCTAACCAGTGTTTTATAAAGGTTCATCATAACCTGTGTGAGATGAGATGTTTGTGTGTGGTTTTCCCCAAAGGTGTACAGCACACACAGATTTTAAGATGTAAATCTTCCATGAATAATGCTTAACTTACCAGGTACGTGGTCTTGCCACACTTCCGTCCACAACTCAGATTCAGAAGTTTCTACTTTCTCGTCATCAGCGATTTCATGCATTCCAAGAAATGCAAGAGGCAGAGCCACCACAGCATGGTTCTTAAGCACATCTGGGCTGTAGTGTCCAATAGCATGGACTGTTAGAGCACACCCTGATTTGTATACTTGCTCTATAAAAATACAAAGTGGCAAATTAAGACAATAGCAAATGTCTCAAATCAACTGATTGATAGTTACTTAACTTCTATTTGGTTGAATTTTTTAAAAAATCAATGAGACTCTACTTTGCTGTAATCAAGCATTAAGATAATTTATTCTCCCGGTTATTTCCCAATACAACAACAAAATTACATTTATAGAGTGCCTTTCACGCCGGGAAGACATCCCAAAGCGCTGAACAGTCAGCTGTCGGGATCCGAGCATGGGGAAGGGGTGGTGTAGGGGGTGAGGGAAGGAGACCAAAGGCACGGTCAAAGAGAAGGGCCTTGAGACCGGCCTTGACAGATGCGAGGGAGGAAGTGAGGCGAAGAGACCGTGGGATGGAGTTCCAGAGTGTGGGGGCAGAGAGGCTGAAAGCCCGGCCACCAATGATAGGTCGGGTCGGGCGGGAGACATGAAGCAGGCCGGAGTCCGCTGAATGGAGGGAGCGGGCAGGTTGGGAGGGAGTCAGCAGGTCAGAGAGGTAGGAGAGGGCAAGGCCATGGATGGCCTTAAAGGTGAGGACGAGGATCTTGAACTTGATCCTCTGGGGGACGGGGAGTCAGTGGAATCGGGCGAGGGTGGTAGTGATGTGGTTGTGGAGCCTGGTGCACGAGAGGACACGAGCTGCAGAGTTTTGGATGATCTGCAGTTTGTGAAGGGAAGCGTTCAGAAGGCTGATGAGGAGGGAGTTTCCGTAATCAAGCAATAGGTTTAGGTCTTGGGACACACACATCCACAGAACACCAGGGCTATATATACTGTGGGAGAGAAGGGTGTTACAACTCAACCACCTTGTAATGAGTGAAATTTTATGAGAGTATTTATATTTGTGGTACAAACTCTAGTAATTGGCTCAGGAAGGATGACACTAGTACAGTATGCATGCGATTTGCTCCCAGAAACCACTGGCAACCTTTTTGAGGAAACTCATTTCAAAAAGAAAGAAAAATCTGAAACTAAAGAAAGGTATTACTTAATCACATTCCTTATCAGCCTCATCAAAACAATCTGGTCTTAAACTTTTAACTGTAGCCTGAAGTGAAAAATGTTTCAGTCATCTTTACTTTACATTGGTGGAGCAACTAAATAGAGAAACTAAATCTATTATAAACAAAGAACACTAACAAAAAAACTATAGTGTAATGCCTATATAGTGCATTATATATTTTGTAACCATTAATCCATATTTTTCTTTTATATGAATTGCTCTTAAACCAACACAAACCATTGAACATGCACTTACCATCTTTTTCGAGATACCAGATGTTGAGTTTCTGGAATAACTTTTCAGTACTACTGTCACGTGCCGTCTGTAAAATTGACAGGAATGTTTGACATTTAACATGAAGATTAACACAATTTCAATAATTTAACTTGCAAGACATCAGATTTTGAAAATAGTCTTAATAACAAGTTCAGTATCAATTTAATTTATAGTTGTATTAAAACAGCCATAAATTGGAGGTTAAAAAATATTTTTAAAACCTATCAGAGGCAGGTTTTCTCTTGTTCCTCACACTTTTTGAGTTTTCAATAACGTATGTGGAGTTTACTTTTGTGTGGCAAGTGGACGTTATACTCCTTATACCACCAAAAATTCAATTGGGGTATGGCAATGAGAAACCATTTTCTGATCGTTCGTAAAACTGGCTGAATTTGTATAATACATAGTGAAGACATTCACACATAGGGTACTCTTTTGAAGACATTTTGCCCTGACGAGGATTGTCCAGGATTGCACATCGTTGTTACGTTTACTATTCCCTGTCTACTGAATAAACTACACAAATTAAATTAGAAAGAAACTGGCACTTCCACACACATGGATACAAATACTTAATTCCAAGAAAATACATTTTGTGAAAATACATAGGATAAAATGTTCCTCTGGAGACAAAGTGTCTCAACAATCATCTTCAGCATTGAATGAATCAAGGCTGCAAGAGCTATAGGCAGATATCTTACTCACACTTAAAATCACTATCCCTAGAGCAGAAGACCATTAAAATTTATACTTAGAAGCTGGATAGTTCATGAGAATAATCCCACAAACTTGGACAGTCTTAAATCAAGTCTACACGGAAGAGATCAAAGCCTCCTCTCTCAGATGGCTGAAGTGTTCCAAATTAAATTTACTTGTGAACTCTCAATCCAATGCTTAATGCATGCAAGTCCATTTCCCCAAACTTTCTTTTAAGGTTAGGTTGTGGAGTCCTGTACCTCAGTGGTTAGAGCACTCGCTTTGCAAGCGAGAGACCTGAGTTCAATTCCAGGCAGCGCGAAACCTTGGCCAAGTTTCCTTACTCAACACACCTAATAATAATCCCTCCAAAAACAATAATTAAATTGGTCATTTTCAATCTACGACTGTTTGTGGGACATTGCTATGCGCAATTGGCTGCCGCGTTCGCCCACAAATATACAGTCAATTCACTTTACAGTGTGTTCTGTGAAACGCTTTGGGGCGTCCTCCCGATGTGAAAAGCGCTATATCAAATGCAAGGATTATTATTATTATTATTTAGCAAAGCCATTTAGCTTCATCCCAAAATAATATTAATTGTTCAATAATCCATCATCTTAATGATAATGAACATCTGCATTTTGGCAAACATTAAAAAACCTTCAAAATTTATGTTGTTATTTAACACAAAGTCAAGTAACTCCTTAGTTGTGCAGAGACTTACCCCAACCAAATGACCAATTGCTACAGCAAATGCTTTTTGTATGACACTGCTACGATCAGTTAAACCATTCAGCAGGCAACTCATCAATTTACCTGTCAGAAACCAGAAATGACTCCATTACTAAGGCAGAATCAGATGGCAGTCTTCAACATATATTTTTATTAGCAGTGTGCAAGTCTTTTTAAAAATACAGGGTGACCAAAAAGTTGTGATACCATTACAATATCTAATAAGTTTTAAAGAAATGACGTGTATATGTATATATTTTAGATAATAGAGTAGTTTATTTATAGAGTAAACAACTTTTTGGTCATCCTGTAGATTGTCGGCCAGGAGAAACTCCCTTCTGTGTTTTGAATAGTTATGTAGAGTGATACGCACGGAAACGGGGCATTCGGCCCAGCTAGTACACACTGGTCTTTATACTGTGCATGAATCTCCATGCCTATTCCCTTCGCCTGCAGACCTCTACTCCCTTATCCCTCATGTATTCATCAAGTCTCCTCTTTAATACACTGATGTTGTTTACTTCAGTGACAGGATCTTTTAACACCCATCCTGAAAGCAAATGGGTCCTCGGTTAACATCTCATCCAAATGAAGACACCTCCAATGTAGTGCATGCCCTGCACTGCACTATGATCTCCAAGTCCTGACGTGGGACTTGAACTCACATTCACTGACTGAGTTAGACCGACATTGCCAGGCTGAATATTCATTCTTCATTTTTTAACTCAGTCAGTGCCACAGTATTAATGTACTCAGAACAATAGTAATGCCCAACAATTAAACCAATTCAGTTACTTGTGATGCTAATTTTATGTCATTTGATATCTGGAAAAAAAAGTCACAACCATACATAGTGTAAAATAATCACTAATTAATTGCTGTAGAACAGTAATGTGATTGTATAATTACCTGAATAGGGTTTCAAATCTTGTCGATATTGTGTTGTTAGAAACACAATTACATTGGCACAACCTCCCTGTAAATCAGGTCATCAAATTAATCTACATTTCAAAATGTTGGAATGTACAGTTAAGAGCACAATATACAGTTAAGGGATAATGTACAAGCTGAGAGATTTTAAAATGATACATTGCAATAGAACAGGTTAGGTTTTTATGAATCCTATTCACAATGTTAGAATGGGGCTCCACTGTACCAGCACAGGTAATGGAACAAGAAACTATAAAGACTTTCAAACCGAAATAGGCAAATTCCTGGAAATTAAAAGGATTCGGATTATTAAGCTGCAACACAGATGTGATGAATGAGCCTTTTTTGGCTTGATGAACTCGTTATTGCCTGCTGCTCTCTAATCCAGTTCAGTCAGTTTTCACTAAACATGAGAAATCCTAAATAAGGATAACAAAGTACTGAAGATTACCCACAAAAATGTTAATTTTTAGTCTCAAAATTCATTTTTGTTAACTAAGAAACAGGTGGTATGAATGGCATACTTATTTTTTCTATTTTCTTCTCCTGAAAAATGGACAGCTGCTGTGGTATTTTACTAAGGCTGGTATCTTTCCACAACCTTAACTGAGTGGTCATTCTTCACTGCAATTCTGAACAGATCATAGTATTGTCAGGCTGTTCAATTGTGGGGTGCATTTAAGTAAAATCTGTCACTATCTTCAGTAGATGCCACACATTAGACCATGGAAGTGGTCCTGGGAATATGCTGAATAGCCACTCATCAATATCTGAAGCCTAGTCATAGGAAATGTGTTCACTGGTTTTAAAAAACACAATAGGTTTCTACATTAAAAATACTGAGTGATGAGTATGCATGGAACAAATAACATCTCTGATCTGACATAACCCTCTTGCAGTTTTTTAAAATTTCATGTGGGTTGTTCACCTGTGAAGAAGTGGAATCTTTTAATACTCACTTTGGTTCCAAGACCTACTCCACTCTTTAGCAGTTCACAGAGTTTGGGAACAAGAGCTCCCAGGACAGACACATCCAAATGCTGGAGACACTATAAAATAAAGATACCAACCATGAATACTACTTATTACTACTTAAAAAAAAAGCTTAATTCCTCATAATTCACATTTGAAGAACATTTACACGACACAATTAAGTAATGGCATATAATACCTCTTCAAAGGGTTCCTTGAATACACATTTACCACGGAGAGAAAATGATTTGTTAAGATTTGTTAAAGGGGCAAAATTGATGTACAAAAACAGAAGTCACTGGGAACACTCAGCAGGTCAGGCAGTATCTATGGAGAAAGGAAAGTGAGTCACCGTTTTGAGTCCATGACCCATCGTCAGAACTCCAGCTTCTGCAGTATTTTGCGTTTTGGTGAATAATGTTAGCTAGGATTTCATGAAATTTATCAGAAGATTAGCCTAGAAAGGAAAATATTAACTCACTCCACAGTCAAGGTATTTTCATTTGTTTTTTTAAAATCTTAAATTGCTTTGTACCTACTTGGCTCTTTTCACACCTACCATGTTGATGGTTTCCATCATTGGAGAAGATTTAGCAGCGCTTAGTCTGGCACTGTCCATTGCAGTCTGGTACCAATTATAAAAAGAAAAAAGACGTTCACTTGATTAGATGATTCATTCAAAGTCACAATATTCTGTACAATGCAAACTTTGGATATTACACTTTACCTTCTCTTGTTCTGTGGCACGTAGGCTCAAGTAATTCAGGAATTGTGGCTCGAGAACGCTTAAAGACTCCAACAAAGCAGGAATAAGTCGTGGTGCATGTGGTTTTAACAGTGCACCTGCACTTTTGCTAATTTTCACAAGGGTGTTAATACTACAAACAGAAGGAAACAGAACCATTATTATAAACAAGAGTGTCAATTTTGTGATCCAACTTGGAAAATTACAGACACTCATCATTAGCACTGGTGAGCTTATAATAAGTGCACATACTGTCAAGTTACTTACTTGATTATTGAGGTTTTTAAAATGACTAAGTGCAATGATGCATAACTAATAATAGTGCCACCCTATTACTACTTTATAGTATTGATCTGTTTATAACACTATTGGGATGTGGATGTCAGTTACTGCATATATTTGGCTAACTTGTGCCAGCTGACTCTCACACTAAAATTGCTGACTTTCAGGTTATTAGGTTGCTGCATGCTGTACATGCAGAGCATATGAATGGTGGTGCCAGGGAGATGAGTGAAGTGTGTGTTGGAAAAGTCCAAGGAAGATGGGATAAAAGTGTAATTGAGTGGCATTGGGTGTCAAATATGGGTGCAGACTGGTATCCCAGAGGTGAAGGAAGGCGATCTTGTTGAGGGACCGGATGTGAGGGGAAAAGGAAAGCTGGGACTGGAACCAAGTGTCAAGGTTGCCACTGGTTCGGAAAGTTTGAGAGAGAACCAGGGAGGTTCAGGAGGTCAGAGCTGGAAGAGAGGAATGTTGGCAGGCGCCTAGATAAGTGGACAGAAAATCAATGGACCTGGAATCAAGACTGGAAATGTAAAAGCAGATTTAGGTATCGCCTGCATGATGCGGAAGTTAACCCTACATCTGTGAATGATACTGCCAAGAGGGAGCATGTTGATGAGGAAAAGGAGGGGGCCGAGAATGAGTGTGAGTAGGTAGGGGCACAAGCAGCTTGATGTCACTTTTTTCTTTAATAAAGAGTGTGAACTGGCCAGCCTGCAGGAAGGGAGCATGTGAGTGAAGAACAACTATCGCCTTGTTATGGTGGGAGGTGGGGGGTCTACAACAACAACAAGATTACATTGTATAGTGCCTTTCACGTTGGGAGGACGTTCCAAGGGTCTAGGATCTACAGATGCCAACAATCACCTTACAATGAGGTACTTCATTATTTATAGCACCTATTTAATCAAGAATGTCTGAAAGCAACCCAACGCATCATTTATTATTATGATCATTATTATTATTAATATACACAGAAGTTAAAAAAAAGTTTTTTTATAGTGCAAAACACAAGTGGAAAATGGAGGAGTTTTGCAAATACAGCAAAATGTCCACCTCCCTGTGTGTCAGGTACTTGGGACACACACAGTTAGTAACACATGCACACACCCACCACGTTTCCCCCCCCTCCCATCACTTCCTGCTGACCCAGAGGAAGGTATGGACTGAGTGGGAGGGTCCAAGGTCATTCCGAGGCTAGACACACACGTAAAACTGCCGTCGCCTCGGCCTAGCCTTCCTCATCATCTTGAGCACAGTCGGCTCCTAGTGACTCCGGCACAGGAGGGGGCATGGGGAGCAGCAACCTCCACACAGTGGCCTCCAGTCATAACATGTGTTCCCTGCCACTAGTAAGGGTGTGCTGCCACCTTGTGGCATGTGTGCCTGTGGTTGGCCACCACTGAATTAGAGGCTCTTTATAACTGGATACATACCTCTGAGATCGAACTTCAGCTACGTCACTCATAATACCTTTGTCGAGTAAGCAAGGCAAGAGAACAGCAATAGCTCGCTGACCAGCTGCACCATTGGATGGATCACACATGCGCACACACACCTACACAGAAAACAACTGTTAGGACATAAGCTAACATTAATTTTCTTTGGCTGCTCTTCGCTCCACCTCACAAAAACATGGCCACGTTGGTGTAATAATAAAAATAATAATAATCCTTGCATTTGATGTAGTACCATTGAGTGCTTCACAGAATATATTATAAACGAGGCGCAGAATATACTATAAACTAGGTACTACTACTAGGCGCTAACAGCATCAGCATCCAAGGCTGCACTCTCCACCTCTGAAAGCCGGTCAGGAACCTCGGGGTTCTGTTCGACCCTGAGCTGTCCTTTCTTCCTCATATCCGCATCACAACTGGCACCGCCTTCCATCACCTCCGGAACATCGCCAGACTACGGCATTACCTCACCCCTCACGTTGCTGAAACTCTGGTCCACGCCTTTATCACCTCAAGGCTGGACTATGGGAACTCTCTCCTCGCCTCTCCTCCCGGCACCTCCCTCCACAAGCTGCAGGTCATTCAGAACTCTGCAGCTCGTGTACTGTCCCGCACCAGGCTTCGGGACCACATCACTCCCACCCTCGCTCGCCTCCACTGGCTCCCCATCCCCCAGAGGATCGAATTCAAGATCCTCACCCTCACCTACAAGGCCATTCACGGCCTCGCTCCCTCCTACCTCTCTGACTTACTATCCCCCTACCTACCTGCCCGTACCCTCCGTTCCTCTGGCTCCGGTCTGCTCCACATCCCCCGCCCCAACCGCCCTACCATCGGTGGCCGGGCCTTCAGCCTCTCAGCCCCGAGGCTCTGCAACTCCATCCCCCAGTGCCTTCGCCGCCTCCTCCCTTTCCTCCTTCAAGGCCGGTCTCAAGACCTTTCTCTTTGACCGTGCCTTCAGCTCCCCTCTCGACTCTCTACCCCCTCCTCACCCCTCCCTTCCCTCCCCTCACCCTGACCATTTCCCCCCTCCTCGCTCCCTCCCTTCCCTCCCCTCACCCTGACCATTTCCCCCCTGCTCAGGTCCTGACCCAACTGTACAGCGCCTTGGGATGTCCTCCCGACGTGAAAGGCGCTCAATAAATGGAATCTTATTGTTGTTGTTGTACAAAGTGAATTGACTGTATTTTGTTTAAGGAATTATTACCCCTGGAAAAGCGATCCGCCAATCGACTAACAATTGGGTTCCTACTTACGGCTAGGTAAACAGAGGCGTAAACAGAGGCGTGTGGAATACGGAAACTTGCCCAACATTTCGAACTTGGATCCTAGGAATTGAACTTGGATCCTCTCGCTTGTGAGGCGAGTGCGCTATCCACTATGCTACGGGACTCCAAAATTAGATTCCAGCTTTTGATTAACATGGAAAAGTGTTTAATAAAAGTAAATTACATTCAATATATGCCAAATACTTACCTTACTCAGAGTTTTAAGTGCATGGTCTGCAGCTTTGCGGACCGACTCCTGTCAAAGAATTAATAAAAAGTTCCAAGTCAATATTAATTAAATTTACTACGTCTAACTTTTAAACATTTTTAAAAAAATGTTGCTTCTAATTTTAAACAGGGATGACTAAGGCAATCCCAAACCATACATTAAGTTAAAATGAATTTGTCCCTTCCAAACCCAGCTTACTGAAGAATATCTGAAGCTAACTTGTGTACCTTGATATCATCACGCACTCGGAAAAGTGTTTCCCATATTTCTGGAAGCTGGTCAATAATTTCATCCACTTGTCTCCCCCGGAGCAGGTCATTAATTGCTAAACAACTAAAAGTAATGAAAAACTATGTGAATAGTACAATTAATGGAATCACTCATTTTAGAAATAGGGGTAAAATTGGCAAAATTCCTTATTTAATATATGCAGAAACTGCATAGCTTGCGATTGAAAGCACTGTCTTGCAAGCTTTCTTACGGCTTGTTCAATGAGGACCATCAAACCAGTTACGGCTTTAGCTTGCAGGGTTAATAGGAGATGAGAGGGAAGAATCCTTTTTCCCAGTAACTTATTTGCCCTTTCAAGTCCTGCCAATGAGCCAGACTGGTTGGGCTGCCATCAGTAGTGCCCTAGAGTACACTGGCTAAGGGCACTACTGATGGCAGACCAGCCAGTCTGGCTTATCAATAGGATTTGGAGTGCCAGACCAGTCACTAGAGGCTGAGATACTTCCCACTGAATTCACTGCTAGGGCTAACGGCCTAGATAACTAAAGTTACCTTTCTTTGCTATACGTATGATCGATTGATAACACACTACCAATTTGTATTAACACTGCAATATCATTCAAACCAAAGTTTTACTCCACTTCACTATACTGTAAGAAAACATGTTTATGCAGTAACAATGATCCAAAACACATAAGCCATATGACAATTAGAATTTAACTCCTGTTTAAAGCTGATCTCCATGCCTTTGAATAAAAACAAATAAAACTAATAAACCAAATGTGTCTTGGGAACATTGCATTCACCTAGTATTTAACATACTAGTTACATTTTCTTTCCTTTTGTTGGAAAGCAGTTTAAAGTGAAAATAAATCTCATTAACAACTAGCAGTAGACCATAGGATTTTTTAAAAATAGCTATTTACCAAATATAATGGCTGAGATAAATAATGAATGCTAGTTACATAGGGGATGCTTGTCCAGCTAAGACCACTTAGACCAGTTAGAGCTTTGGCTTGCACCAGGCTCCGTGACCCATCACCCCCATCCTCGCCCGGCTACATTGGCTACCCATCCCCCAGTGGATAGATCAAAATCCTCAGCCTCGCCTTCAAAGCCCTCCACGGCTTTGCTCCTTCCGGCCTGTTACCTGCTAACACCATATCAACCTGTTTGCTCCTTCCACTCAGCAGGTTCAATCCTGCTCCATGTCACCTGCCCGGCCGCCCCACCATAAGTTGTCGAGCCTACAGTCTCTCTGCCCCACCCTTTGGAACTCCAACCCAGTCCTTTCGCCTTGCTCCCTCCTCTTCGACCGTGCATTTGGTCACCCTCTTACCACTATCCGCCCTATCCTTCACGACTCCTGATCCCAACCTCCAGCTCGGGTCCAAATCCCTGACCATCCAGAGCCTGGGATGTCTTCTTGATATGAAAAATGCTATGCAAATGTAATTTGTTGTTATTGGGATGAATTGTTTGGCATTTACGCTCCTGTGATTTGACTATTCCTTTACATAAGACAAGTCATCAGTTCAGTGACAGTTAACATTAAATACCTGGATTCACGAACCCTCCACAGATTGCTGGTCAGGTTGTTTATTAAATCCCGAAGAATCTCCTTCAAGTATTTGTCTGTCTGTTGAAAAGAAAGTATGATTAGCTACTGTGGAATACCCTTAATTGCTGTGAAATTGGTTCTCTCAATGTAGAGAGTTCTCCCACCAGCATTTAGTTGTACATACACAAGACTAGGCTTTTTTTAAGAAAATGTACAAGTCCAATTTACTTTTAAATGTTTCCAATAATAAAATGTTTGCTTGAAATTGGTCAGAGTAAAACCCAATTTGCATTGGAACATTGACTGATTTCCAAAAGATTGCACCGCCTATAAATACACAGTCACTACACTTTGCAGGAAAATCTTGCGATGTGCTTTGCGACACTGACATTGCGATAAGGCCTTATACAAAATTCAAAGATTATCATCATCACCTCGATGAAGTAGTTTTGCAGCACGGCTTAGAATAAAATGCTACCCATAAACCCCATTTATACTGCACCTTAATGTCAATTTTCTGCACTGAATCAACAGTTTAAAAGAGGGTACCAGAAAACTCAGTATGAATACTCTACACCTTGATCTGATATAATAGTTCCACACTTACAGCATTTTTATCCGTGACAAGCGCATTCCAGATACTGGTCATAGCTTGGCGGATTCCAGCATTTGGGTCAAACTGATATCGATAAAGACGAGGGATAAGTTGTGGTAAGTAAGGAGCCAGCTGCTCTCCAGCCTTGGTTGCTATAATGTTAAAACCAAAAGCAGCACCCTGGAAGGACAAAACATAGCAATGTAAGAATACCATCACTGCCACCTTCTACTGTTACATTAACACAGAGGACCCATAGGATCAGACTTTAAGGTGACATTTTTAAAAAAAATACATTTACACACATCACAAACACATTGTAAACAAGTAATTTACCTTTCGTGAATTCCACATGGCATGGTGATTAGCTAAGTTCATAAACTTATAAACAAGATCAGGTTGATTAAGATCACTGGCGAGCGCACAGAGCTCTTTGTAAGTGGACAATCCCTGTCTGGTGAAAGAGTTTTAAAAAGAAGAAAAATAGTCAATTACTGTCTTTGGTGTGAGGTACACAGATCTCCAACAACATGCATACGCTGGTGTCACTCAAAAGTGGATGGAAGAATGAACCCTGAACAACACTACCATATGCAAGTGACACGGGGCGGGGGCATGGAAAGGAAGAGATAACTTGGGATGTCTCAGAAAGTTTCAGTCCAAAATACAGTTAGACATTTTCTAAATGTTTTGAAAGACAACATTGGGATGATTGCTGCTCCTCTAGATGCAATTTCATTTGCACTTATTCATCCCCTATTTTCTACATATTCCACTGTTGTTTTAAGATTTTCCCTTCTGTTCCAATGGGAAACCCATTCCGAGATATCTCTGTTAAAATTACCAACTCAGTACATGTGGAAATGCTAGCAATGAACCTGCCATACCACAATTAAACAATACACAAACAGCTCCACTTCCTCTTTGCCATGTGATCCTACACACATTATTGCTCATACTGCTGGAAAGCACAATAAATGTTATTACTTTGAGGCTTGCGTTACTCCAAATGAAAATTACTGTATGTGTGGCTGTGGGCTGGGTGGGAGGGTCACTATTAGAATTTCTATCCAGCTCAGCAAAGTTGTATAACATTAAGGAGCAGCTCATCAAGATTTTGGAAAGTCGAGTTGTGCGCAGGAGGCTTGGAAGACAGAAGCTTGGAAGACAGAAGACACAGCTAATTATATAGCTGTAAGTGAGTTTCCAGTTTATCAACTATTATAAGAAATTAAAAATGATTATTTAATAGCCTGTTAAGATAAATGTGATTCCAATTTTACAGAAATTAATTTTCTGTAGGAAAACGTTCTAAATCTGATTTCACACTCAAAATAAAAAAATAATGTATCATTCAGTGCAAAGCTGAGTTCTACAATAGGGTTTTGTTAAAAACCATCTTGCTGCTCTGCTGAAAATATTCAATTGTATCAAAAAACAAATCATTCAAGCACAACTCAGGCACTGATCATCCCATCTGATACTTCCAAACCATGTAAAGCAGAATTTCTAATATTTCTTACCCATCAGGAGTCTTTCCCAGTGAAGTTCCTTGAAACACTTCAGTTTCTTCTGTAAGACGTTGCTTTGTCCTAAAACAGGAAATAATGTTTCAGTAAAAGCTCACATAAGGCATTCAGATGAAGAGGTCCCTTCAGTCCATCTGATCTCATCCTACTAGAATACTCGTCCTCTCATCACAGCATCAGGCTTTCCATGCCAATTACGCTTTGGGTAAAGGAAATACTTCCTGGTGTTTGTCCTGAAATTGCCTGTTTCAACCCTAAACCTGAAGGCATTAACCCAACCAATATCGCAACTTGCAATTAAATAGAAATGTGGCTTACATCTGAAACAAATGACAATTGAAATACAGCGAACAAGAGTTCAAAGAGGGCACAAGTCATTAAGTTCATAGAATCACACAGCACAGAAGGAAACCGTTTGGCCCATCGTGACATGCCAGCTCTTTGAAAGAGCTGTCCAAATGAATGTCCAAAAAGCTGTCCAAATTAATCCCACTCCCCCGTGCTCTCCCCATACCCCTATAAATTTATCATCCTCAAATATCTATCTACTGCTCTCTTGAAAGTTATTATCGAATCGTCTTCCACCACCCTTTCAGGCAATGCATTCCAAATCCGAACAACTCGCTGAGTGAAACAATTTCTCCTCACCTCCCCTCTGTTTCTTTTAACAACTATTTTAAATCGGTGTCCTTGGGTTACCGACCTACCTGCCAGTGAAAATAGTTTCTCCTTGTTCACCCTATCGAATTCCCTCATAATTTTGAACACCTCTATTAAATCACCTTCTCTGCTCCAAGGAGAATAATCCTAGCTTTTCTAGCCTCTCCTCATAACTGAAGTCCTTCATTCCTGGTACTATCCTGCTAAATCTCCAAGGCCTTGACATCCTTCCTAAAGTGTGTTGCCCAGAACTGAACACAGTCTCTAGCTGAGGCCAACCAAGGTTTCATAAAGGTTCATTATAACCTCCTGACTTTTGTATACTATGTCCCTATTTATAAAGCCGAGTATCTCATGGTATTTACCCGTTTGAACATTTAAATTTCAATGCAGAAATACCGCACACTTTGATGACCATATTCAAGGATTTCTTGTTGACTTTTTCTTTGGGTCAGCCGGGTGTCTTGACACATGTGGAAACCCATCACCATGCGTAAGAGTATCCGAACCGAACTGAGATTTCAATGCATCCCACCTACACATGGAAATCCCAGTTAACTCTTCAGAGTTAGAGTACTGGTACTTCTATGTTGTTTAAGCCTCATTCAAAATACGCAAATTGTGTGACTAACGCTTACCTTTTCCCAGTCATAAGTGTTTCCACAAGAATGGATACTAATTCCCGTTGATCCTGTTCACTGCCCAGTTCATATACCAATCCAAGACCTTTGGAAGCAACATCTTGGCTCAGCTCTGCAATGTTAGGCAGAAAAATAAATCAGTTTCAGTGAATCTGTTTAAGTGGCCGTGGCAGGAACATATTACAAACAAAATTAAATCTTTGGAAGTTGTGGAACAGCTATAAAGGGCACCGATGGATGCTCATATGATTTGTGAAACATTTGTTTAACTTTTTAGTTGATTAACCTTAAAAAAGTTTGTTCAAATTATTTCTAATGAACATCAATTTGGCATGACACTCTGAGAAGTTTGGATGAAGAAGGGTCCGTTGGCCCATTTATTTAATGTTAACTTTGAATACTTCCAATGGTAGCATGGTCAGATGTAAAGCTCCATCTTCAGCTCCCCAACAATATGCCTTGAGACAAACCTCAAATGTGAACATGAATTTTCCACACCAGCATCTCTGCTGCTATCCTGCTTTAGTATTCGATTTCAAGATCCTCATCCTTGTATTCAAGTCGCTACACTGGTCTGCATCCCCCTACCTCTACTGAACTTCTCTCTCCTCAAAACAGTACCCGTTGCCTTCGTTCCTCCGGGTCTGGCCTCCTCCTCGTCCCCCGAGTCCTCCGCTCCAACCTCGGCGGCCGTGCCTTCAGCCACTATGCCCCGAGGCTCTGGAACTGCCTTACTCACTCCCTTCGTCTCGCTCCCTCCCTTCCCATTTTCAGGTCTCTGCAGAAGACCTTTCTTTTTGACTGCACCTTTGGTCACCTTCCTCCCCCTCCCCCTGGCTCAGTCCCAGGATCCGTTACTGTAAAGCGCTCTGAGATGCCGTCCGGCGTGGAGGGCGCTATATAAATCCAAGTTGTTATTGTAATGGCAGTCTATGCAAGTATTCAACTGGATCCTCATCTACTGGTAATAGGACTGAAACTGCCCAAACTCTGTCCATTACTGTTGATGGTGAAATGATTATTATTTTTTATTATTATTATTCTTATTACAATATTGATTGAGGCCAGCACACTGGACTCCGTAGAATTTTTAATGTCCATCTAAAGAGGCAAACAGGACCTTAGTTTAACATCTCATTTTAAGAGCAGCGCATTCTACTATGCCGCACTTCCCAATACTATATTGGAGAGTCGGCCTAAACTGAGTTCAAAATCCGTATGGGGGGCTTACAACCTTCTGACTCGGACGTAAGAGTGTTTACCAACTGAGCCACCTATCTATCCAATATTTAACAGTGAGATTAAAGTTGTAACACAATCAATGAGTTCACTTGACCTTTATATTTCACTCAGCTGTGACCTTATGATAGGTTTAAACATGCAGCCCTCCAGAGGCACTTACCATCATTCTCAGACAGAACTGAAATGAATGCACTCTGAATTTCCTTCAGATGAGACTGTGAAGAAAAATGAACAGTCATGTTACACGTGTATGTTTCTTTAGATCAATCATGCCAATCTTTTTGGTCAGCCAACAAAATAAATGTCAAGAAAAACATGGAAACACACTGCCGATTGAACACAGCTTACCTAGACCAGTGTGAATGTTCAAGGGTGGGGGCTTTTTAAGACAGGCGCTACATTAGGTAGCTTCTGTAAAGTTGAGTTGACTGAACTGCAATACTATTTCAATGACCAAAATGTTTACACGAAATAACTACCTTGAGATTGTTTGCCACTTTAAAACTGAATGTAATGTTGATGAATTGAATCTTTCATCGAGAAGTCTAATTTCCATGGAATATCTACAACTAGTTTGAAAATGTCTACAGTATATATTAGACAAATGTACTGACCTTGATCTCCTTGTGCTGACTCAGTTTTTTCACCAGTGACAAAAGCCAGACACAGGAAGCCTGGCGGACATGGGAATTAGGACTAACAATGTATTTCTTCAGGATTATATCCAGAACCCATGGAACAACATCATTTACCTTTACATCTGAGAAGGAAAACAACATAAGCAAACCTTCCAGGAGAGAGCTTAACAACAACAACAAGATTGCATTTATAGCGCGCCTTTCACGTTGGGAGGACATCCCAAGGCGCTGGACAGTTGGGTCGGGACCCGAGCAGAGGGGAAATGGTCAGGGTGAGGGGAGGGAAGGGAGGGAGCGAGGAGGGGGTAGAGAGTCGAGAGGGGAGCTGAAGGCACGGTTGAAGAGAAAGGTCTTGAGACCGGCCTTGAAGGAGGAAAGGGAGGAGGCGGCGAAGGTCCTGGGGGATGGAGTTCCAGAGCCCAGGGGCTGAGAGGCTGAAGGCCCGGCCACCGATGGTAGGGCGGTTAGGGTGGGGGATGTGGAGCAGAGGAACGGAGGGTACGGGCAGGTAAGTAGGGGGATAGTAGGTTGGAGAGGTAGGAGGGAGCGAGGCCGTGAATGGCCTTGTAGGTGAGGATGAGGATCTTGAATTCGATCCTCTGGGGGATGGGGAGCCAGTGGAGGCGAGCGAGGGTGGGAGTGATGTGGTCCCGAAGCCTGGTGCGGGACAGTACACGAGCTGCAGAGTTCTGAATGACCTGCAGCTTGTGGAGGGAGGTGCCGGGAAGGCCGACGAGGAGAGAGTTAAGGTACCAAAGTTGGTGAGATGTATTCAACTTCAATTTCATACTTCAAAGTTCCGGAAAAAAAGATTATAATTGTCAAGTACTAGCTTTCAAGACTTCAATTTTTCATGAAAACATTTACCAAAACAACTGCTCGGAGGGAGTTTGTTTCTGTGCATGATCGGATTTTAGGAGTTACACTGAGCCAAATTCATACTAAAGTTTCAATTTTTTATGATTAAGTTACCAAAACAATTGCTCGGAAAGGTTTTTTTTGAGATTCAAAATTCAATCATTCCCCTACTTTTAACTGAATTAAAATTTGTATATATTATATATATATATATATATATATATACATACACACACTCAAATTAAGGAACAAGTTTCTATTCCCAAAAGATTTTGCACTTGGTGTTACAAACCACATGGCAGTTTACCAACCCATGAGGTTGTGCATTTTATGCTATTGAATAATTTAATGAAGTTGTTTTCTTTCCACCAGGATGTCCTGTTACAGTCTGTGACTAAGATTAATGTTATCATCTTAACGATGGGTTGTGGGATTCAGTAATTGGAAACTCAGATATTTTACAACAAAGAAGTTCAGGAAATGTATGAAGTATTTACTATTTGTGAGTGCTTATCAGAGGTGCGTCCATCGACTTTTGGGATTGAGAAAAGATCTCTTTTTTGTGCCTATTTTAGAATTCCTTAGAATATTTGTGGAGTCCTGAAGCTCAGTGGTTAGAGCATTCGCCTCTCAAGTGAGAGACCTGGGTTTGATTCCCAGCAGGGTAAAACCTTGGGCAAATTTCCTTACTTCACACGCCTAAATAATCCCTCAAGAAAAAAATAAATTGGTCACTTCAATCCACGACTGTTTGTGGGATACTGCTGTGCGCAATTGGCTACCGCATTTCACCCACAAATATACAGTCAATTCACTTAACAAGATATTCTGTGAAGCGTTTTGAGACATTTAGAAGATGTGAAAAGCGCTATATCAAATGCAAGGATTATTATTATTTATAAACAGTTTTAAAATATATCTGGTCTGATACATCTGATGGAGGAAAATAAATCTTTTGATCAGCTAAATTGAATTTATCAATGATTGACCAGTGTCTTGCAGGGAATAAACAGTTTATTCGAACTAGAATAATGCCGAAAACTTGTAGGTGAGGATTTACTTAACTTTTTTTTCTGACACACATGTTTGATAAATATCTAGCCTGGCAAAACTCTCAGAAGCTATTCAACTCATCGTGCCTGTTTTAAGCAATTTAAGTCAGAATAGCCAATCAAAGAAATCGCCTTGGAGTGAAACTCCTATCATGCCTTTATGCTAACTAGTCATTGGAAAATCAGTTGGAAGGAACTCATTGCACACAATTATTTTTTCGATCTTGGGATGTTAAATACACAACTTACCACTAGGAGGAGAATATTCATCCTCACTCACCATCCAGAGATCACGAGCTGCCACTGAACCGGTTCCTATAGCAGCATTGGTGATTGCTTCTCCAACTGTGAACTGTAATTCGATTTGCTTTGCCTAAAAAATGTTAAATTGTTGAAAATATTGGTCATGTACAGTAAATGGTATTTCTGAAAATAAGAGACTGTAGGCAAAACACGTTCCTGAGTTAAACCTAGTTAAACAATAACAACCTGCATTTATAAAGTGCCCTTCACATACAGTAATGTCTTAACTGTGCTTAAGGTCACCTCCCCTTTACAGGGATGGGGTTGGATGCTGACAAAGGAGGAAGCAGTGGTTGTAGCTGCATTTGCAGAAGTAGAAATTGAAGCAGGACATAAAAGACAGAAAGTCTTTGGATTAATAAACAATGTTCACCGTCTCAGAGATAACAATCAATTCACTTGCACCTGAAGACTTTTCTCTTCAACTGTGCTCAAGGTCACCTCCCCTTTCTCCCTGGCTTGCTGATAAACTGCTCTATTGCTCCTGACCTCACTTCTAACCTTCCTGGTTCTGCATTTAAGGTTATGCCCCACATAATGTCCCTTAAATGTAAACCCTTCTGGACCATCTAGCAAAGGAAAGAGTCGTCCACTCTAAAATAAAAGAAATTGGCAGGTTATAAACACCTCAATCAAATCATCACTCACCTCCTCTGTTCTAAGAAATATAGAAGCCTCTCCAGCCTAGCTACCATCATAGCTAGCCTAGGAGTTTCTAAAGTATGGTGGCCACATGGAGGGGAACAGCACCAGAGCATAGTTGGCCAACAGCACAATTTTTCTTTCCTGAAGTCAGGAATTTTTAAAACTTTGATGCCTGGAGAATTCACTGATTGAAAACAAATATGTCCTGCAATCAAACAGCAGGTATGACGGGGGATGGAAGAGAATGCTTAGACGAGAAAGAGAATAAGAGAGAGAGAGAGAGAACAGACCAATAAATTAGAACATGGCTGCAAAGAGAAAGAGAACAAAAGAAAAAATAAACCGGTCGCAATATATCACTGTCCTGGGAGGACTCCAGAGATGGATCTGGTTAGGATCTGGCTAAGTCTATGTGATGTTAAGTAATTGCAGAAAGTGAAAAAAATACATTTTCCTCTTTCTGCAGGTGGTTGTAAGGAACAGAACATACTCAACTTGCTGCTATTTTATTATTTGTATTGGGAGTGGAAAAATTCATATTTCAGTTTAGGATGCCAATTATGACATGCAGAAATCAGGAACTGTTGCTTAGAACAGAAGGTGCTTAAACAAGGGATCAATTATTACCTCTATAATCAAATGAACAATTGATCATAGAGGTAATCATCTAAACATTACCCCATCCGCCCAGCACTGAACTAATGCCTGCTTATGTTGTGGGAGCAGTAAAATGTGTGTACATTTTGTCTCCAAAAAACCACAACAGCTTTTTCTAGTACTTAACAAGTATTGTGACCAACTGTTGAAATCTACGGTTGGCCAAGTTTGCTTACTCCACACATCTCTGTTTACCAAGGAAGAAGTAGGAACCCGGTTGTGAGTTCACCCACAAAATATACAGTCAAATCACTTTACAGTATATTATGTGAAGCACTTTGAGACATCTCGAAGACGTGATAAGGTGCTATATCAAATCCAAGCATTATTTTAATAAGTCCAATTCTATTCCCTCTGGCTAAAGACATGAAAGAGACAAAGAAAAACATTCTTTTTGAAACAGAGAAAAAGAATTTGCAATTTTATACCATCTTGTCAAACTTCTCAAAGCTGAAATTATTTTTGTAGGCAAGCACAACAACCATTTTGTATACAGCAAAGTCTTGCAAAAAGCCACATGGAGAATGATTAATTTACCTGGAATATTGTTGACCAGGACCCTTGTATTTTCGAACAGTATCATGAATCTTTAATCTATTGAACAGGCAGACAGGGTCTTGGTTTTACTCACTGAACCAGTATGCAACCTTAGCTCTCCTTCTTTCCTTACATTCAGTCCCTGACCAACACTGCTTTTCTTCATTGTTGCCACATTACCCACCTCCGTCTCTATCTTACATAAAATGCTGCTGAAACCCTCAATCATACCTTTGTTATCTCCTGACTCTACTTCTCTAACACAATCCACACCAGTCTCCTCAATTCCACCATGAATGTGCTCCAGCTCATTCAAAACTCTGCTATCTGCATCCTCACATTCACCAAACTCCAATGCCAATCACCCCAGTCCTCGCCAGGCTCTACTATCTCAAGGTCAATTTTCAAGGTCAATTTCAAGGTCCTCACTTTTAACTTTCATGCCCTCACAACTCCTGATTTCTGCAAACTTCTACCCTACTCTTTTGTTTAACCCCTCCACTCAGGAAACACTGTCAAGCGACTGCGTATTTTGTGAGTGTGTATATAGATTTTTTTCACAAACAATTAGGAGATATTTTAGTTTGTTATAGAGGAAGGAGATATTTTAGGTTCTTTGTAAAGGAAGGAGATGGTAGAATTTATTCTGCTACTTTTAAGATATCTGCACTAAGCTGTGAAGAGGTCACATTTAAGAATGGTGAAGCAATATTGCCAGTAAAATAGTACAGAAGCTATTAGTGCTGAAAGAACTTTGAGCCCTTGCAAGTGACTGGTTCAGGGAACCCTACAGAAAATGTCCTGTACCCTTGACTCAGGAACACAAATTTCATTAGTAGGTCATGTCAAAGGACTCTTGCTAAGTTTATATGGCACCTTAATAAATATTCATTCAAAATGATATTGTGATTTTGATCGGATGTTGCCTGGTAGGTTCTGAGCATTAGATATTGGTTTTCTATGCATGCTTTAAGCACAAACTTTGGAGTACCTCAACTGAGTCCATCAATCCTTGCAGCAGTTTTTTTTGATGTGGAAAATCACCATCCCCAACTGGCAGATAACCAAGTGTTTGTACTATTCGTTCCTTCATCTACAGAAATGAAAAACAAAAGTACTGTACACGCTTCAACAACGGCAAAATCAACAATTTACATTTATTAGGGCCCTTCATGTGGATACAGTCTTGGAGCACTTTAGGATGGTGCTGGACACAGAGCAGCAACAAATTACATGTACATAGCACCTTTCATATCCGGAGGATGTCCCAAGGCTCTGGACCGTCAAAGATTTTGACCCGAGCTGGGGGTTGGGATCAGGAAGGGTGGAGGGCACGGAGAATAGGGGTAGGAGGATGGATGAAGGCATGGTCAAAACAGAGAGTCTTGAGACTGGTGTTATAGGAGGCAAGGATGTAAGCGAGGCAAAAGGACTGTGGGAGAGCAGGGAGGAATGAGGGAGGTGACCAAAGCAAGGTCAAAGAGGTAGGTCTTTAGGCAAGACAGAGAAGAAACAAGACAGAGGGGTTGAGGGAGGGAGTTACAGAGGAAAGGGTATAGTGGCTGATGGTTTGGCTGCAGATGGTTGGGTGGAGAAATGTGCAGAAAGTCCACATTCGTCGAGGGAGACGGTGACAGAGTTAGGGAGGAGGTTGGAAGTGATTTGTATGTGAGAATCTTGGAAGTCAATCTAGGGAGCCAGCAGAGTGTGGCGAGGACTGAAGTCAAAGGCATACAAAGTTTTGTGTGGGTAAGAATGCAGGCAATGAGGTTTGGGTGAGCTGAAATTTGTGGATGGTGCAGCTGGAGAGGCCAGTGGGGAGGACATTTGAGTTGAGTCTGGTGATGGCAAAGGCATGATCAAGGGTTTTGGTAGCACTGGGCATGAACAAGGGTTGGAAGCAGGCAATATCTTTAAGGTAGAGAAAAGCAGCTTTGGTCAGGGAGAGAGGGAAAAGAGCTGAGGATTGATGATAGGGCGGAAGACATACAGCAGGTCCGAGTTTGCTGAGGAGAGAATGCAAGAACAACAGCAACGCTGGAGAAGATCACAGAAGATTGCTGAGTGAATTAGAGAAAGAGGCTGTCAAGATTGAGGAAGAATAAGGAGGAACAAGGAGTCCTTGTCACAGAGGGAAAGTACATCATTATGAATTATTTTGACATTATGGCTATTTTGTTGGATGTGGACAGGAACTAGATTGTAGGGCCTGGAGCAGGATGTAAATGGAGAGATGGGAGCACACAAACAACTCATTGCTATCAATTTCTCAATCCTTAAAGATCTACTCTCATGTAGTATTAACTCTGGGTCATTCAGAAAAAAATGAAAGGAGATACCCGAACATGCTGCTCACTCACCTTGTTACTCTCCTTACTAGAGGGGATTTTTGTCAGCAAGGTTTCCACTACGTACAGTTTTGTAAACCCAGGACCTTCACTTGGCATAGGTAAAGCACCATTCCTCCCAATTTCACCTATTGCGGTACAAGCAGCCATGGCCAGAGAAGGGGATGCATCACCTAAAAATGAAGCTGAAAACACAAGACTTGTATTGTTGCATCTAGAAACACATTAATAAGACAATAATTATAAAAAATATTTTTGTAGCGCAGATAATTACCAATTGTTTCTGTAGTTGACTGGATTAGCTGGTCTTCATGTGGTGCTGCGGTATTCAACTGTTCCATATCTTCAATATCTAAACTTTCATTCATATTTCTAGCCAGGTAGCGACCTATTGTATATCCTAAAGCCAGCAAAGCTCCATGTTGGGTTTCTGGGCTCTGAGGAGGCAGAACATATGAAAATTGGTGAAGGAATTGTATTTTATTTGTTCCTGTCTTTAGACCTCCCATAATATGGATCACTACTTAGAGAGGCTAGGGGTAGACAAATGTTCACCAAACTCAATGTCAGTGCAATTCTACAACTGATCTCGGCAATATGGAGGTACGGCCTGTAAGGACAGGCCTTCCTTTTTCTCGGATGGTAAATGGTATGTGAATTGAGGAGATCCAAAAAGGAGAAAAACACATAATGAATTGGAATAAATGCTTACATGGTCTTTAGTGCTCCGTATTAGAGCCTGAACAGCCAATTGCAGTTCATTCCCAGACATTGTAGATAGCACCACTGCATAAAGCTGTGCTGCCAGTTCGCGCATCTCATCTTTGTTTGTATTCATCAGACCCTTTTCAAAATAAAAATACATTTTAAAACATTTCAGAAAAAAATCTATTACTGTCCATTCTTATTCAACAGAAAAAATAGAATTTTTTTTAAAATGAACATTTGAAAAAGACACTTTTTAATCTAAAGGTACTATAATCTGCCAAAGCACTAAAACAGTAATGTAACAACAAGATTCCATTTATAGAGCGCCTTTCACGTCGGGAGGACGTCCCAAGGCGCTGTACAGTTGGGTCAGGACCCGAGCAGGGGGGAAATGGTCAGGGTGAGGGGAGGGAAGGGAGGGAGCGAGGAGGGGGTAGAGAGTCGAGAGGGGAGCTGAAGGCACGGTCAAAGAGAAAGGTCTTGAGACCGGCCTTGAAGAAGGAAAGGGAGGAGGCAAAGCGAAGGCACTGGGGGATGGAGTTCCAGAGCCTGGGGGCTGAGAGGCTGAAGGCCCAGCCACCGATGGTAGGGCGGTTGGGGCGGGGGATGTGGAGCAGACCGGAGCCAGAGGAACGGAGGGTAAGGGCAGGTAAGTAGGGGGATAGTAGGTCAGAGAGGTAGGAGGGCACAAGGCCGTGAATGGCCTTGTAGGTGAGGATGAGGATCGTGAAATCGATCCTCTGGGGGATGGGTGCCAGTGGAGGCGAGCGAGGGTGGGTGTGATGTGGTCCCGAAGCCTGGTGCGGGATGCCTATGATCAGGAAATAATTGTATAAAATAAGACATTTTCTTTATTGATAACATATTATACTGGGGGAGCGGGAAGAGAGAAGGTCTTATTTCAATGTGTTCTGGTTTTACTACCGATGAAGTCTTGCATTAAACTCTACTTGAACAAAGTAAACAACAAGATTACATTTGTATAGCGCCTTTCACGTCGGGAAGATGTCCCAAGGCGCTGGACAGTGTACAGCATTTCAGACCCGGATCAGGGGAGGAGAAGGGAAGGGAGGGGAAGGGGGGTGGCCGATGGTATGGTCGAAGAGGAGGGTCTTGAGGCGGGACTTGAAGGAGGCTAAGGAGGGGATGAGGTGGAGTGACTGGGGTATGGAATTCCAGAGATTGGGGGCAGAGTGGCTGAAGGCTCTCCCGCCAATGGTGGGGCAGGTGGGTCGGGGGACTTGGAGCAAAGTTCTGGATTATCTGCAGCCTGTGGAGGGAGGAGTTGGGAAGGCCAACAAGCAGGGCGTTTGCATATGAAGGCATGAACAAGAGTTTCAGTGGCCTGAGGGGTGAGGTAGTGGCAGAGTCAGGTGATGGAAGGCAGAGTGGGTCATGGCTTGGATGTGGGGAAGAAGACAGTTGAGGGTCGAACAAGACACCGAGGTTCCTGACTGGTTTGGTGAGTTGTAGTGTGCAACCGTGGAGGTTGATGCTGCCAGAGCCTGAGGTGCAGAGGCGCTGACGTGAGCCAATCAGGAGGGCCTCAGTCTTGTTCACATTCAACTGTAGGAAATTTGCCCTCATCCAGGACTTGATGTCTGACAGACAGTCTGTCAGGACAGCAGTGGTCCTGGAGTTGAGGGTGGAGGCAGAAAGATAGAGTTGGGTGTCATCCGCATACAAATGGAAGTTGACCCCATGTCTGCGGATGATGTCACCAATGGGGAGCATATAGATATTAAAGAGGAGAGGGCCAAGGACAGAGCCCTGGGGGATGCCAGACGTGACAGTGCGGGGGATGGAGGAGAAACAGTTAGAGGCAACGAAGTGGAGACGATGAGAGAGATCAAACCAGGCAAGGGCAGGTCCGTGAAGATTGAGTAAAGCGGAGAGGCAGTGTATGAGGATGGAGTGGTTGACAGTGTCGAAGGCGGCAGAGAGGTTGAGGAGGACAAGGAGGCAGAGGGAGCCCTGATCACAGATGTTCAGAATGTCATTAGTGACTTTGACCAGGGCTGTTTCCTTGCTGTGGGCAGCACGGAAGCCGGATTGGAGGGGTTCAAAGAGGGAATGGCGAAAGAGAAAGGAGTGGATCTGGAATGCGACGACTTGTTCCAGGATCTTTGAGAAGACTGGGAGGTTAGAGGTGGGGTGGTAGCTGGAGAGGAGGGATGGAACCAGGGAAAGGTTTTTTCAGGATGGGGGTAATGACGGCTGTTTTTACGGGTGAAACTGAACCGGTGGACAAGGAGAGGTTGATGACGTTGGACAGGGGCCAGAAGGTGGAGCTGGGAGAAGAGAGACGGTTTGTAGTGAAGCCGGGGATTGTCCTTTGCCTCCAAGATAACCTGGAGTAGAAGGAGGATTTGGCGGAGGCAAGAGCACAGCGGTAGGTCTTGGTGTGGTGAAGCCAAATCTGCCGATGAACCGTTAGTTTGGATTTGGTCCAGGCGCGTTAGTTTGGATTTGGTCCAGGCGCGCTCGCACTTGCGCCTTGAGGGAACGGAGATGGCTGATGTACCAGGGGGATTTACGGGAATATGAGGCAGTTCGGGAGGTGAGGGTGGCAAAGGAGTCCAGAATGGAGGCGAGGGAGTTGTGGAGAAAAGAGAGTGAGGAGGGGAAATCGGTTAGTGAGGGCCAGAGGTGAAGGAGTTCAGATGACTCCAGGGCAGTGGAGAGGAATTTTTTTTTTCATGGACAGTATGCGATGGTGGAGGGTTGGGAAAGGGGAAGGGGTACGGAGGTGTTAAGGGAGATGAAGTGGTGGTCCGAGATGGCTTTATCGATGATGGTGATGTCCAAGAAGGTGAGGCCCCGAGTGATCACCAGGTCAAGGGGGTGGCCACGGTCGTGGGTGAGGGAGTGGATGAGGAGGGAGAAGTTGAGGGAAGAGAGGAGGGAGGAGAAGTCGGCAGAGGTAGAGCAGACGGGGGTGAAGTGAAGGTTGAAGTCGCCTAAGATTATGAGGCATTCAGAGCAGAGGGAGAGTGAAGCCAGGAGGGTGGAGATGTCCGAGAGGAAGGTGAGGGAAGGCTTGGGGAGACGGTAAACAAGGAGGATTTTGAGGGAAAGCCTGGAGGGGCAGTAGAGGGCGAGGTGTTCAAAGGAGGGGAAGGTTCCGGAGGAGTAAGGGGAAAGGCCGAGGGGTTCCGGGAGATGAGAGCCACACCACCGCCATGGCGATTAGGCCATGGGGTTTGGTGAAAGGTGTAACCTGGAGGTGTGGCCTCAACTAGTGGGAAGGTGTCGCCTGGGGTGACCCAGGTTTCGGTGAGGGCGAGGATGTCGATATGCCCACAAGTATACGGTCAATTCACTTTACAGCATACTCTGTGAAGCGCTTTGAGATGTCTATAGGACGTGAAAAGCGCTATATCAAATGCAAGGATAATTATTATTATTTTCCTCGATGGTGAGGTCATGGATAGTGAGGGACTTGTTGGTAACTCAATAATATAAGAACATTAACTATTAAAATGTTTGTTTGACACAAAAAGTAAAAATGTTGACCTTTAGATTGTTAGAACTGAGGAATATTCACTAATAACTAAGCATACTGTTCACATCTATTCCATTTAATTGTTTCGACATAACTAAAAATCTAATTTCTGCTCCCTAAAAGGGAGATTATCTACACAGAAGGACACCTGTCACCTTAAACATACCTTAATCCAGTCTATTTTATCTGTGAACTGTGCAGCCAATTTTTGTGGGTAGACAGAGACCATTTCCAAAAGACAATACATTACAGACAATCCTGAACAATGAAAAGGAAAAAGTTATTTTAAATACAAAATCACATCTCATTACCTGCAGTTACAAATTTCAGTTCAAAATAGCACATTTTTAGGCACATTTTTCTGATGGTGGATGAACATGCTGCATTATTGTACCTATGACTACCTGTGGAGTCCTGCAGCTCAGTGGTTAGAACACTCGCTTTGCAAGCGAGAGACCTGAGTTCAATTCCAGGCAGGACGAAACCTTGGGCAAGTTTCCTTACTCCACACAGAGCCTAATAATAATCCCTCCAAAACCAAAAACAATAATAAATCGGTCATTTTCAATCTACGACTGTTTGTGGGACATTGCTGTGCGCAATTGGCTGCCGCGTTCACCCACAAATATACAGTCAATTCACTTTACAGTGTGTTCTGTGAAGCGCTTTGGGACGTCCTCCCGACGTGAAAAGCACTATATCAAATGCAAGGATTATTATTATTATCTCATGAAGATCAAGAACCCAGATTTATGTGCGAGAAGGATATTCCTAGTTGTGACTAATTAAAATTAATTAAAAAAAACACTGAACTTGGGTAAACAAAAATAGACTATGCACTTCTGATGATCAATTGTTCAGACAATTTTTTTCGTCAGACAATTGTCTCTCTCTCTTTCTATATATATACATACACACACACACATATGGCCTCAACACAGTTACCCTCTTCCACTCTTGATTTGTTTAGCCTACCTCCTATGGTTGTCAGGTACTGCTGCAGGAGATCAATGTACACTTGCACTGGATTGGCTTCGCCATTCTTTGAGGATGATGATGAAGTAAAGCTATCAGTAGTTAGACTTCTAACATAACGGCCAATAGCTGGAGCCTGGTCGATGAAACTCTGAGAGGTAGGCAACAACCCTGCACTATGTGCCAGGCACATTCGCAGATGAAGGATAATCTGTAATCACCATAAACACTGTAAATGTCTAATTTTTAAATCATAAAAGCCTCACATTGCACAACCACCTTTTGTTCAACACACCAGTAAAATAACTCAGAAATAGCCGATCTCTTTAGAGTTTCACCAACTCATGACCCCGGATCACATTTTGGAATATTGAACTAAATGGGCAACATAATAATAATGCTTACACTTGGTATAACACCTTTGATGTTGGGAGTACAACTCAAAGCACTTCACTGGATTTACCTTAAAGTGCAGTGACTGTGTTTTGTGGGCGAATTTAGCAGCCAATTTGCACACAATGTCCCACAAACAGCGATGAAGAGAATGATGAATTTTATTTGGGGTATTGTCAGCCAGGACAGTGGGAGAAACTCCCTTCTTTTTTTCACATGCTGTATTGAAGTGTTGGCCTATTTTGTGAGCTCAAATTCCCTGAAGTAAGGTCCTACACTTTCAAGTTGNAAAAAAACATTTCAGCACATAGAAATGCAACTTGCAGATGCCTTTCACCTCCCCCCGCCTGACTCAAATTAAGGATGCACTGTACATGGATTTCAGAGGGTGCCCCAACGTCACAATAGTTCTGGAACTTGTACTAAACAGGCTGTAAGGTCTTACGTTTACATATCTGCGTTTGTGCTGAGTAAGATGACTGTCGGAAAGGCATTTTGGCAAATAGCAGCTTCAAAACGCGAAAGGTCTCTTCCTTAAAAATTAAACATCATTCATACTTTGAGTATTAGAACTTAAGTGGTTATTTGTATGTTCCATTAGTAAAAGCAAAGATTTCCACATCGTTTTCCACAGGAGGAGGAACAAGCCTCAGTTTAAAAGGACAGAAGGAATGCCCGCTGCGTCATCTTAGAAAATACAACAGATAACTCGGCCACATATAATTCTCTCAGTGCTCTAAAAAAAATCAGCCTGCTGTAAGATCCAATATCTTTGGAATATCATTATTACTGACAGTGAAGTTTCCTTTCTCAAAATGTCATAATCTGTGGAGAGTACTGTAAAATTAGGTGCAGTATAGCAATAGTAATTTACACTTATATAGCACCTTTCATGTCAGGAGGATGTCCCAAGCGTTGTCCTGACTTGGCACTGAGCTGAGAGTAGGCACCAAGGAGGGGTAGGAAGGGGAAAGAGTTTTGACTGTCCAACGCTTTGGGACGTCCACATAACGTGAAAGGCGCTATATAAATGCAATTTGTTGTGATTGAACACCTAATATTTTATTTTTTTGTGGACTGACAGATTGCTTTTCTGGGATAAACCCTTCAAAAAGAAAAAAAACATTTGGTTACTCAATCCACGACTGTTTGTGGGACACTGCTGTGCGCAATTGACTGCCGCGTTTCACCCACAAAATATTCAGTATACACTTTACAGTATATTCTGTGAAGCACCTTGAGATGTCTCGAAGACGTGATAAGGCACTATATCAAATGGAAGGATTATTATATTATTTCAGCTTTTTGTATTGAAGTTGCTGTACATTTTATTTTCCTCTCTTGCATGCTCAGAAGAGGGACTATTCGAAGCCTGCAAACAGAACCATAGAAATCTACAGTAAGACGACAGCCTTTTGGCTCATCGTGTCTGTGCTGCCTTGTTTAAAGAACAATTCTTTCAATCCCATTTACCCGCCTTTTCTCCATACTCCTACCTTTTAAGGTATTTAGCTGGATCCTTTTGAAAGCTAATAAGGATTCTGCCTCAGTTACCACTACTGGCAGGGCATTTCATATCGTAATAAGATGCCTGGAAAAAAAAATCTCCTAATCTCCCCGTTTGTTAGCTATATTAAATTGATGTCCTATACTGACTAATGCAAATAATTTTTCCTTATTGACTGCCATAACCTCTCATAATTTTAAAGAACTCCATCAGGTCACCCTCAAACCTTTTCTTTTGAAAGTTCTAGAAACCAATTTTACATTTCACTACATTACTGTATACAGGTAGAGCACACCATTCACATAATTAATACTTGCATTAGTATTGCCTACAAAATGCAGTCACTACACATTACTGAAAATTCAGTGAAGCACTTTGAGACAACCTCTGGGTGTACAATGCACTATATCAGATACAAGGATTATTATTATAATCTCCTTACCTCACTATAGGCAGCAGGGTTAAATGGCAGAATGTAAGTTCCCACAACATATTTTGCTGAAGTTTTTATCCTCTGAGAAGCCTGTTAAGGAGGGAAAAACAACTTGCATTTATATAGCATCCTTGACTCAGATTGTCGCTCCAAGAATTTAACAGCGGCGTGGCTTGATGCAGTAAATAGTCACAATACCTGCAACAACAGATGTAAGCAGGGCTACAAGGGTAACATTCTAAGTGTCCCTAAGTGTTTTTGAATGGGTAGTGCATGAAACTACTTTGTGAGAATTAATCTAGAGAATTACATTCATACTTCTTTATATAATTGTTATGGTCAATTATCAGGTCAAGCAACGCCACCCATTTTAAACAAAGATTATCAGCATAAACAAGACATGATAATTAGTTATATAATTGTACTATGTTTTGGAATAAAAAAACTCCTCTTTACCATTTTACTTCATCAATCTGGAAAACTAAATTAATGGGAGACATTCATTAAAAATGTTGTTTAAAAAAATTACCTTGTCCTGAATGTAATGGACCATTTCAGGAAAAGATGGCATAGGCTTTGGGGTGCTTTCCTTTTCGCTCGTTTGATTTGGCAGAGCCCTCAGTACACGTTTTGCTTCTCCTTGAACCTCTTCTTTTCTAATATTAAACTCTGAGTTAGATGATTTCATGTGGGACTAAAATAAACATTCAACAGTCTGTCTAATCTTGCTTTGTGCTTATTCATTGACAAAATATATTCTTCTTAACCAAATAATTTGGTTTCGAGACTGAGGCGAATAAAATTTGTTTTAAAATAAACACAGTACTCAATAATCAAAATTAAATAAATAACCTCCTCAGTGAACGTAATTCCTACAATATTCAGTTTCCATAAGAGGAGAAAATACTTACGGATCACCAGCAGCTAGTAATAGCATGTATCTGGATGGTATATGATCTGAGGCAAACACTGTGCTGGCAAACTTTACTGCCACTTGTCGGACCTGTGCTTCAGGCTGCAGAAAAAGAGAATATGTTTGAAATAGATGCTAGTTACACACACTGAGACCTGAATTACTTACGTTTTTGATAATTGAATGTTATACTCTTTGGATAAAAGTTCATATTTTCCAATCGAAATCAGTCATATTGGCTGCTTTTTACAGGATACTAATATTTATTACAAAGCTGTAGCAATATTATTTCAAAAAGTCCTTGTGCGGAGTGTTCAAATCAGTGTTCAAAACTGATTTATGGAATTTGTTTCACATTTTACAACTTTGACAGCTGTAACAGGATTTATATTGAAGTTTGAGTCTCACATGATACATTATTATAAAGATTAACCTTATTTAAGGAGTCCATTTTGCTCCTTCCTAAATAGCACTTTAAAAAACACTTGCATCTCTGTGTGAACCAATGATGAAAATCTGTCAATAAAAATAACACAACCACATCAGAGAGTAAATGGTCACAAAATGACAGGAGTCCATTACTTGTACTACAGCAGAATGTGATGAACCTATAAAGTTACCACAAGAGTTGTAGTAGCTTACCATAAAATAATATTCTACCCCCACCTCTGAAATATAATCACTTTCCTTTCATCCATTTTCTGTTGAACTCATCTGGGTTTCAAATTTACAATGGTCATGGAAGAGGAAGGAGAATTCTTCAGTGCAGAATGTGAATAGAGGTCTAGATTTTTTGACATTTAAAATGTTGACATACCTTTTCAAGGTAAGCAGCAACAAGTGCCTCCATTAGAGTAAGAGAAGCTCCTTGTAGTGAGCTGTAGGCTCCTACCATCATGGCCAAAGCTTCTTGAATAGAAAGCCTGATGTCAGAATTTTCCTAAAATATCAAAAAATAAAAAGACTTTAGGTTTAAATTTAAGTTTCAAAAAAAGGCATTGCAAAATAAAAATGTAGTTTTTCCACTCACCTTGCACATAGCTTCAAAAAACTGCTGCACAAGTGCTAAATCCTTAGTGAAGAGTTGTGGTAGACGGCTGTATTCATAAAATGGAAACAACTCAATTCATTGATAACAATGGTTTAACTTCAGAAGCTTGTTTCCTGGGTACAGATAACTGGCTTATTGAACTTAATCACAGTTTTGGTTTTGCAGTTCATAAATAAAGTTGATTAGATTATTTTTTTTCCTTGATATTTTGAATAGAAGTATATGCATGATGATTTTTTTTAAAAAATAGACTTTTCTCAATTTTAAACCTTTCTACTCTGTTTGAAAGACGTGCTATAATCACTCTCAATGGTTTAACTAACATTATTCTATAACTAGTTGTTTACAAGGTTTGAGCCCTTCAATTGTCCTCACTGTACTTAAGACAACGAGCAGTCCATGTGCTGAAGAAACCATCAAAAGGAAAGCTTTGATGTGGGACTACTTCAATGTAGACCCTTTTCAAAAATATATTCTGGTTCCCAAAATCTACTTTAACATTGCCTTATGGCTCCTTCGGAATTCCTTGGTGAGATAAAGGGTCTGCCTGCAAAATAAAGTTGCTCCTAGGCTGTCCTACTGATAGCATTTTTAAAAAAAATGGCGAAAATGTTGGATCTTTGAATAAGAGACACATCTGCAAATTCCTTTGACTGTGGATTGGGATAACTTGTTGGTGGGATAACTGCGATATATAACTACTTAGAAATACATTTTCCCTTAAATAAAAATGTTCAATTTAAAGTAATCTAATAGTTTTTGCAAAATTTGTATTCCAGCCTATTGAAGTGGTTCATAAAAATAGCATGCAACATTTAGTGTTGTGCAAATATACAACTGAAGAGTTAACTATTTTTATCATTCCATTTACTGTGTTCCTTTTGCTACGTGACACACTTATTCTCGTCTTTGTTTAAGATCATATTTAACAAAGGAAGTGAATTTTCAATGTTCTATGAATATGAGCCTTTTTATTCATGCGATGTGTGCTGATTATTTATATACCATGGATAATGGCTCACCTATTAAGATCAAAGTGTCATTTTCAATTTATTTAGATTTCTGGAAACACTGATGTGAAACAGTCGTCCAAATATCTTCAAAAACAAAGAGTTTGATAATATTTTTTATAGTTATTGAATTGTTTTATAAAACGCAGAGAGCGTAATAGAAAACACCTTCCTGTGCGGGGAGATTTTTATACAATATGAAAAATAGAAAAATTCACCTGGATAACTTCCCAACCGCTGAATATGCCATAGAAAGGGCTTTTGGATCCTTGAGTGAGAAAAAAAGGAAAAAAAATGTAAGAAATTATGGGTGTACAATCTGCTGAAAATGTTAAAACTTAATTGACAGGCGGGAATAACAGAACACATTCGGGAATAAGAGAACACATTCAAGAAATGCATCAAAATTAACCTGCCAGTGCTATTCAGCTAATTAAGTTTTGTTTTGAGGCGCAAATGGTTAACTAGAAGTCTGTGCTGTGTGAGGTGTCTGAGACAATGCCGCAGAGGGATGTTAATATAATTTCAACAATGCTCTATTAGGGAAAACGTGAAGAGATAAAAATTATATTCAGCAACTTCTCCAGAAGATGGGCATTTGTGAATGTTATGAGGACTGGATCGGGCTCAGCTGCAATGCTCACCGTACAACATGGTCAAAATCAAACATGGTCAGCTTGGTAATGGCTGGCATATGATAAACAAAATTCTCAAGTCTATATCTAAGTAGGCCTACTCCTACAGTATGTGCAGGATGCAAGAATGAAGACGAATGGTCACTTAGTGAGGTGCTGGGAGGCTAATGACATTCTTAGAGCTTTACTTCTAAATTAAAAAAATTTAGAATAAAAAAAATGCGGTCATTCACTCCACGACTGTTTGTGGTACACTGCAGTGCGGAATTGACTGCTGCATTTCGCCACAAAATCTGTAGTCAATCCACTTCACAATATATTCTGTGAAGCACTTTGAGATGTCTCAACGACGTGATAAATGCAAGGATTATTATTATAATTATTATCTCAACACAAGTCAGCATCTTCATTTGAGGAAGCAAGAAAGATGAAAATAATAGCTCAACACTAGTTCATGGATCAAATGGTTTTCAAGAGTCTTACCTCTTTATATTCATTGATCAACTTTGTGAGTCCATTTAAAAGCATTGGTCCTAAAGGCTTAATTTTATTGTCAGGGCAGCTGTGTGAATAATAAAACAAATAATTAGCACAATCAATAAAAAGCATTATACTTAAATAAGTTCCACCTGTTCCTATCCAAATGAATGTGAAAAGCAGAGACCGAGAAAACAATATTCTTTTCAAAACTAGAAATATTAAAGCAGTGTAATATTCCTGCAACACCTATTTCTTCCTTAACAAAGAAAACCTTAGCAGTAAATATTTTTTTAGGTAAAAACGGTTCATTTAAACAGCTGGATTTTGAGTCTGGCTCCACTGGTTAGCAAAATCTAAATCTTCCAACCAGATGTTAAGGTACTGAAATACACAATGAGGTTACAAACAATCTAACTTATCTCTATGAATGTGTCAGCAACCTCTGATGGCAGAAAATCAGTACTGCAGCTAACTACACACCTACCCTCAAGCTATTGATGTGGGTTTCTGTAGCCACATTATTTAACTCTGTTTTGTCACTGCGAATGTCGATGACATAGAATGGTTCATTTTGCATCACAGCAATTTAAACTTACACTTGATATTTTGCAATCATTGCATCATTTCGTGGCAAGCTTGGCTGAGCAAACATTTAAGAATGTGGTTAGGCTTACCAAGTTTCTCCTCATTTTGAAAATTATCTGTTTCACCCTTGACATATATTATTCCCTGACCAGATTGGCCCAAGAAACCTATTACCTTGCCTGGCCTCGAGCCAGGAGTCAGTTGCTGCACAGTTCAGCTGTCTCCTTCACAGTTGGAGCAGAAACTCCATTTTGCAAATGACTTTCCCAAGATAGTCCAAGCAAAAATTGAGGATTCACTGTATGAGTTATCAATGGCTCTGATCTGATCTCTGATTTTTCTTCAATAGGTTTTCAACTTAGCAGTCTTTAGAATTAACAATATAGTGTAAGAATTATGCCTGCAAAGTGTTTTAACCTTTTAATATACTTTCAAAATTCAGGTAAGATGGAACTAACAAAAAACAGCGATGTTGGATCTTTGAATAAAAGACACATCCTTCGACTGTGGATTAGGACAAACTGTTAGTGGAATAACTGTGATATATAACTACTTAGAAATAAAAATGTTCAATTTAAAATAATCGAACAGTTTTTGCAAAATTTGTGTTCCGGCTTTTGAAGTGGTTCATAAAAATAGCATGCAACATTTAGTGTTGTGCAAATATACAGCTAATGGGTTAACTATTTTTATTATTCCATTTGCCTGTAACCACAGAAAACATTTCCTCCATGAGTCGTGTAAATTGCATTTCTTCTCCAAAGAGAAGGGTGGACTTCTCAGTGCAGTACATACATCGATATGCAGCATTAATGTTATTCCTTGGTCACAGCAGGAAATGTGAAAAGGAATCCTTCCCAAATATTCCGCCGTTTTAAAAAAGTATTGTTGATTAGATAATCTTGTTTAGGTCTCAATTGCTGTAATGAACTGATCTGTCAAAATCTCCAGCCACTTACACTAAACATATATGATGCACAAACTGTAGGGTTAGGGTCCGCAACTTTGCATTTGTATTAGCACCAAACAGTCCATCGTACACCACCTGTGGAAATAAGATTGTGAATCAATACCATTTAAATAAATCCACATAGTCATTAATTTACAACAAGCTACTATTAGCAGAAATTTACAGTTTAGATTGTTCAAAGAACTAGTTAAAAACCCTTTCAAACACAGTTTTATATATTTAATCTTTTGACGCACAAAAGTATTCCAGGATAAAATCAAATAAATGACTCTACAAAAAACAGTCAATAGTTTACTAGCACAGAATCTCTGGTCATTTGAAGAATTCAAATTTGCAATACTGAAGTATCACAAACCACTTTTCAGGATAACAAGCATCCCATAACATTAGGTTCACTAAGATTATGCAAAATGTTGTAAAGTTGTTAAATTCAATATTAATTTGAAAGTCACTTTGCTCAGTGTTTAAGAACTCCACAGTTTGAGTAATAGCAGTCACATAATGCATCTCTTGCCACCCACTTTGTGGTTCAGAATGTTGATACTTCACAAACACTGCCACACAAATGCACACATTTAAAATTATAGCTCTGTGTTGGCTGATTGAGCTGAACCAGGAAGTTGACAAGCCATGTAGATTGGGAAAATCTCAGGATCAATGCCTGATCTGTGCTAAGTTTGCTGATCTCAGTCGGGACAGCACTAGAAGCATTATAATTGGCCTTATTACATCAGGTAAGGGAAGGAAAATCAGCCAAAGCTATCAATACTCTACAATAGGGACAACGGATGAGGAAATGTACAGGGTCTGATATGATGGCAGCCCAGTTCTCCCCTTCCCCGCCAACAGTCACCATTCAGGTTCACAGGCAAAACATTATAATTCTTATATTTGATGTGTTGCTACATGTGTGAACCACCTTTAGAAGAGAGGATAAAATACAAAAGAGCCAAAACAGAAAGGGGAATGGTTCCTGAGCAAGTAGCTACATGCTGTTAGTGGTTCATTGATTCATGAGGGAAGATATAAACTTTTCAAAAGAAAAGTGTACAGATTTTAATTCACATGTTTAAATTCAGGGCTGATTATATTTTAAAGTCAGTCAGTTTGACTGTGAGGATTTAAGCCGTCAGTGCATACCTGTATACTGGCTGGGAATATCTCTGCCGCCTGCTTGGAGCGCAACAGGTGGGGGAGAATCTTGAGTTTAACTCTGGTGCTGACTGGTTCCCGTTTTAGCTCTGGCTTCAGTGCTGCTCCCTGTAAAAGATTGACAGGCATTCCTGTTAAGAAAACTAGAACAGTAAAATAAAATAATAATAATAATAATCCCTCCAAAACCAAAAACAATAATAAATTGGTCATTTTCAATCTACGACTGTTTGTGAGACATTGCTGTGTGCAATTGGCTGCCGCGTTCGCCCACAAATATACAGTCAATTCACTTTACAGTGTGTTCTGTGAAGCGCTTTGGGACGTCCTCCCGACGTGAAAAGCGCTATATCAAATGCAAGGATTATTATTATTATTATTAAAACTACAAGAGCAGGCTACAAATTGAATGAACTGCAATGCAGCAGCAGTTTCCATAAGTCTCCACCAGCAACTGGACTCTGAAAACAATCTCACAAATGAGCAAACAGTGACATAGATCTATTCAATTGAGATCACATGGAAGGTAAATGTTTCATGCATTGCAAATTATTTCAGAAAGCTCCTGTCAAATTTCAGTGGCTGTTTTTCTTCTTTATTTAACAATAAGTATCGAGTGAAGATTATCTTTACTGTCAGAATGGCCCTCTTATTCTCTTTATACTGTTCGAAGCAAACCTATGTTGCTTCCAGCGCTGGTCAATGGTTTACCAGAGCTGAGCTCAGTTACACAGGTGAAGCAATTGGGATGCAAAATCTCTAAGGTCAAAGGATGATTTTGGAATTTGATTATAAATTGGCTAATAGAAAATAAAGAGCAAAGATCAGTTATAGTAATTCTAATTAAGCCTCTCTGATCTTCTGTTGTTCACGGTAATTACAAGTGATTTTTGTGAGGATGTTTAACTCTATTTACAGCTGATAAATTTGTGTGGGACTTCAGAATGTTCACAGGAAAGGTCAAACTGCAAAGAAACTTACCTCCTTTGTTTTCAATGGTATGTCTCCCAGGTAAATCTTATACAGTTTATTGACAATCACAGGATTGTTCCAGTCAATTATGCTGTGAAAAGATAGAAAGCTATAAAATCAGGATATATAACCTGTTGCATATACACGACACCTACATGAAAAGAGTAATAAAAATAGTGTGACAAGTGTCCTAGCTTCTATCACCTTTATTCTATATTGCTTTGTAAAGAAATACTTCCCCAGTGTCTATCCTAAAACTGCCTTTCACAACCTGTGCCTTCTTGTCCTGTTGCTTTGATAAAACTTAGGTGATTACACAATTTATACAAATCAGACTTATGCGAGTTTTATTGTAATGATATTCATGTGCATTTTGTTAACAAAGTTCCATTACGTACTGCTGAATTTCTAAATAATAATCCTTGCATTTTATACAGTGTTTATAATATGAAGAACATTACAATGTACTTTCCAAACGTTTCTGTATAGTGACAAGATATTTGCAGAAAAATGCCACAGCAATGTCCTAAAACAACCAAGTGAATGACAAATTTTATCTGGAGAACTGCTGGTTAGGACACCAAAGAAATTCCCTTCTCTTTACAAATCGCGTCATGGATCTTTAACATTCACCTGAACAGGTCTACGGGATGTTGGTTTAACATCTAATCTGAAGGACAGTACTTCTGACAATGCATTCTTTCCCCAGCTCTGCACTAGGACATCAGCCTAGACCAGGGGTGGGCAATTATTTTGGTTGGCAGGCCACTTCACGAGGTTTGATAAGTTTCATTTAATTACAGATGCAATGCTTAATAATAGCTCAAAATCAAGTCTTACACTTGAACATGCATAAAGTCTATATAATTGACATTCGTTAAAATTAGGTTAAATAAAAACAACTCATTGAGCAGACATTTATTCGATATTGATTCATTTATTCACATATTGATGAGAATGTGAGAATCTCACTCAATGGGAAGAATGAAAGCGCTGATATGCTTTAACCAGACAATTGAAGTCAGGCATCGAATCCGTTGTTGCAATCCAGAGTACTGCTGCAAGGTGGTCATCAGTCATCACAGATCTATGTTTTGATTTATTGAATTTCATCACAGAAAATGTCTCTTCGCATATGTATGTAGATCCAAACAGCACAAGCATTATCTGGGCATGAGTCTTTATTTTTTGAAAGGTATACTCATCAAGAGAGGCATAAAAACTGGGAAGCGGCACTGATTTGAATTGCTCCGCAAGCAATGGATCACATTGCAGGTCAATTTAAGCTTGAGTTCAAGGTCAAATGAAGCTTTGTCAACATCAAATGAGAAAGGTGAAGAGATCAAAGACAGGTCATTTTCGATCAAATTGAAATCCTGGAATCGGTGAGAAAATTTGGCACGCAAGTCAAGTAGTGACGAAGTACATTTTTTAAGGCTTTGATCATAAACAGTAATCTGCTGCAAAGTTGGAAAGTGGGCGAACAACGTGTTTCCTATCTGATGCGATAAAATAAATAATTTTGTCATAAATGACTTGACACGGCAATACAAATCGTGCACAAAGGCCTCCTTCCGTTGCAGTTTGGAATTCAGTTCATTCATGTGGCCCATGATATCAACGGCAAATGCGAAATCAGAGAGCCAATTCGCATCATTCAGCTGTGAGAAATCCAAATCTTTTTGTTTCATTCCCAAAAATAATCAATCTCTGCTCTCAGTTCTCACACTCTTTTCAAGACCTTTCCTAAACTAAGCCATCGAACATTCGTGTGATACAGAACATCTGTGTGTTCGGATTCCAATTCCTCGAGCAGAGTTACAAATTGCCTGTGGTTTAAACCTCTTGCTCGAATGTAGTTGACTACTTTCGTAACTGTGTCCACGACATTGCTTAGTTTTAGAACACTCTTACAGAGGACCTCTTGGTGGACAATGCAGTGTAGAAAAACAATATTCTGTTCTGGATTTGTTTCTTTGACTTGATCTTGAATTCTTTTCATTAACCCAATATTTTTGCCTGTCAGATTTGGGTTTCCATCGGTGGTCACATTCACCAATTTTTTCCACTCTATTCCTAATTTTAAGATACACTTATTTACTGCCTCCAAAATGTCTTCTACAGTTGTCATATCTTTCATTGACTGCATTGATGCTAATTCTTCTGTGAGTTCAAAACGTTTGGTGATACCTTGAATAAAAATTATCAAGTGGGCTGTATCCTTGACGTCACATCTCTCATCGAGTGCCAGTGAAAAACATGCAAAATTGCTTACTTTATTTTTTAACTGCAGATACAGGTTCTCAGAGATATCCTCAACTCGTCTCACAATAGTTTCAACTTGACAAGCTAATGTTCTCGAACTCTTTTTTTCTTGTCTGGGCATAAAATCGAGGCAGAATCAACCATATATTCCTTTATAAATTCTCCTTCAGAGAACAGTTTGCTATTCTTGGCAATTTTGTTAATTGCTATCACGTAACTCACTCTTGTAATCTCTTCCAGGGATGTAAATTGTTTTGTGAAAATGCTTTGCTCTTTTTGCATCTCATCAGCTTTCTTTCCTTTTTCTTCAGCAGAAAAATTCTTATATTTGCAAGGATATTTGCTCTCAAAATGGCAATTCAAGTTGTAGTCTTTGAGCACTGCCGCACTTTCTTTGCAAATTAAGCACACAGGTTTTCCACCCACACTGGTAAAAAAAAATTTAGAAGTCCATTCTTTGTTGAATATTCGGCCTTCAGGGTCCACTTTCCGCTTCTTTGATAAACTCATTTCGAATTAACATTCACGGTTTATGGGTGATATAAATACCAAATTGGCGCACAAAAAATACAAACAAGTAATAAACGGCTAAATCACAGTAACGTCCTCTTCAGTGAAAAGTATTAATGGCGAACGTCAATTCTGTGGTGGTAAGGCTTTACGCTGCTCGTGCCGTGGCCGACACTGTAAGTCAGTTGAGGTTGCCGCGCGCGTTTGAAAATTTGCCAATCTGTAAATTTCTGATGTCAGTCTGATTCGACACTTAAGGGAGCGTGCGCACAACTGAGCAGTGTGATTAGCTGATGTTCCTGGTCTGATTGAAATGCAAAATTTGAAGAGAAAAAAAAACTAACGACTTTAGCAATTAAAAATCGATGCTGTGACAAAAGAAACGTAAGGGACGCATTTAAAACTGCTCCTATCTGGGACTGAACGAACTATAATTTTATCTATTGCTAGACACAAAGACAGGCCAGATAGAATCATTTGGCGGGCAGGATATGTTCTGCGGGCCGTATTTTGCCCACCCCTGGCGTAGACACTATGAGCCCAATGTCCCAAAGTGGGACTTGAACCTATAGTCTTCTTATCCAGAAGTAAGACTGTTATCAAATGAGCCGGGCTGAGCTTAATCTAGAAAATATAATGCTGAATATAAAGCACCCTCAAAGCATCCATAATCCAGATTGGATGTATATCATGCAGAAAAGGCTATAAAAGTTCAAGCCTTGCTCTTTCTTACCTTTGTTTGCTCTTCACTTCCATGTCTGCAGCAGTTGCTACGCTGTGTCGTGTATCACTGGACGCTACCACCAGGTGAACAATCGCTTCATTTTCTGGTACCTGTTCTGCTTCAATGAATTTCACAATTCCCAGTTTACACTGTTTTCAAATAGAAATGTAGGGTTAGTCATCATAAGTTATACAGAATAGTAGTAGGTATTTCAAATTTAAAAAAACAATTTAACTTTAAAGATAAAGAAGCCAATGTAGAATAGAACCATTGAAATCTATGAGAATAGGAGGCCATTCAATCCATTTAATGGTGTGCTGGTGTTTGCTCTGTGTTAAAATTCTACTGCATAAAACACTTTTCAAATAATATTACTCTTCCAACAAACTGAACGATTTATTATTCGGGGTCATAGTTAGTTTGATTTACATATAAGAATTTAATGGCTTAAAACACCAACAAATAGCACTTACATACCACCTTTCACATCGAGAGGACATGTGAACATTACATCAAAATGTTAACTAAAAGAAACACAATCCACAGCCTGAGTTTATAACCGATTGAAACCAGACTGTTGTGATAAACATTCAAAGCTAAACATTCATAAATCCAGCCTGTTATCAGTCAAATCTTAACATTTTCAGCAAGACAATTTTAAATTACCCAAATTTTTTTAATAAGATTACAGACCACTACCGATTACAGACGGTTGAAAACCATGAAACTTTACCTTTCAGCCTAACAGTACAATGTTTTAGCCATTGTTACAGAATATTAACTTATTTTTTCTGTCTTCCTTAAATCTTTAATATTATTTAAATGAGGATCAGTCAGTACAATGCTTCATACAATTATTATGAGACAACTGTGAGGATTTTTTAGGGGTGCAGGAAGTGTGTTTACACATAATTAGCTTGTTTTTCTAGTGTGCCTCATCATACAAGATACCAATTAGTTAAAAATTTACCACAATAAACACGTAAGCATACCTTCAAGTTAGTCATGTTGTATTTCAAGAAGTTTACATTATTGTACTGCTGTTACTAAAGCACAATTCGGTACCTGTTCTAGCTGTTCAGGTGTCCACGGATTATCACCAACCACACGCTTAGCTGCATAGGAGCTCATGCCAGCTGGTGGCTGAGCAAGACCAACAGCACCACCATTGACACCTTGCGGGCCTTGGCTAGGTCGATTTTGTGGCTCACTCAATATAAACCTAAAATAGAAACAAACCACCCAAGATGCAATGAAAAATAATCCCCTCAATTTTCTGTTGCTATTGCTACAACATTTAGAGACATTACCGAATGAGAATAGGAAAGTTAGGTTCAACTAGCACCTTGAACATTTAAAATTATTTTTAGTTTATAAATTCCAAAATCAAAAGTCATCTCTGATTCTAAGCTCGTTTATTTTTGTTTTTTCTGTTTGCCTAAAACTACCCATTTGTTGTCTGCAGTAAAATAATAATCCTTGCACTGGATGTAGTACATTTTTACGTCGTTGAGACGTCTCAAGGTGCTTCACAGAATATATTATAAAGTGGATTGACTGTATATTTTGTGGGTGAAATCCAGCAGCCAGATGTTTATAAAACACTTCCGAAGGCTGGAAAATATGGTGCAAGAGGGGGGATTGATGTGAAGTGGACGGTGACCAGAGTTGCAAAAGCAGAGAGTACATGCAGGAAGCTATGGCTGGAGGAGATAGCAGAGGCAGGGCAACATTGTAAAGCATCGAGGATGGGACAAGGATTTTGAATTTAGAATTATGAGGCTAGTGAGGATGAGGATAATAAGTGTTAGGGAACCTGGTGCGTGAGAGGACACAGCTGAGAAGTTTTTGAAGAGTTGCAAGCTTACACTGTTGGAACGAGGGGGTGAAGCCAGTGAGGGGAATATTAAGAGAGTAAAAGCACCATATGGTACGATACTGAGCTCAATCAATCACTAAGGTCCAAAGTTCAACCCCAATCTGTTCACACATCTCAGTTAATACAGTAGATGAAGATTATATAATTAGCCACAATGTTGCCAAAATTTTAGAAGGAGCGAAAAGAGCTTTTAAAAAATTGCAACCAGCTTGTTAAGGAATTGTAACACATCAGAACTGCTTAAATAACACGAGGGCTCGATGGGTACCTGTTGTATATTTTCACTGGAAACAAAGTATAAAATAAGGCCTTGTTAGTTAGCCTGGTCAATACTGCCACTAGTGACTACACAATGTGTTTTAATGATTTCCAAAAGATAAACAGGCTTGAATTACAGAAAGATACAACTCTTTCACGTACTCACCCATAAGGCATCAACAGGACATCCAACATGAAGTCCAATAGCTGCTGAACAATCTTTGGTTTCTCTCCCAAGTTGAAAGGAGATGTTGCTTTGGTTACTTCCACTGCGTACTTCATATGATACAATGTTGGGATTAGTAACTGCATCAGGCTGAAAAAGAACCATAATTGGTCATAATTATCTTGATCTGCTTCGAATCGAGATTTAGTATGTGGCAGAGCAGCTATCTCAGTCTAAACTGTGAGGCAATCTGTTGTATGATTCTATAAAATTACATTTATGTAGTGCCCTTCAAGTGAATAGCATCTCAAAGTGTTGGGGGAGGTACCATCATTAACACATCATTGAAAGACGGGATTTCTACAAATTTTTAATAAATATCTTGTGAGCAATTGGCTGCCGCGTTTTGCCCACAAATACACAGTTACTATACTTTACAATGTATCCTTTGAAGCGCATTGAGACGTCTCGAAGGCGTGCTAAGGCGCTATATCAAATGCAAGGAATATTATTATAAATTGTAGTGATTTTGTATTATAGGCAAACACGGCGGCCAACATTACTATGTGCATGTTGACCACCATGTTTATCTATGAAGCGCCAGGAGTTGAATGTTAATTTCGTCTGGAGGACTTTTTGCCAGGAAAAACCCCTTTCTTTTCAAATAGTGCCATGATCTTTAATTTCCATCTGAACTGGCACGAGACTTCAGTTTTAATGCAATAATAATAATCTTCGCATTTGACAGAGAATCTTTATCATGTCGTCAAAACATTTCAAAGCTCTTCACAGTAAAGTGTACTGTACAGTGGTATGACTGAGTATTTTTGTGGGCGAACGTGTTAGCCAATTTGCACACAACGTCCCACAAACAGCCATGGAATGAGTGACCAATTTTATCTGCGAGATCGTTGGCAGGACATCAGGATAAACTCCCTTCTCTTTTTGAATAGTGCCATGGGATCTTTAATGCCAACCTGGTCCAACAATGCAGCACACTCCTAGCACTTTCTGATTCAGAAGTGAGAGTGCTACCAATGGAGACATGTTGACACAATGTTTTATCTGAATGTAGGTACCTCCAACAAAGCAACAGTCTCCCACTGGACTGGCATGTCAGTCTATGAGCTCAAAAGTTACTCAAAATAGAGTTTAACCACAGATGGTATTAAATCTTAGTGCTATCTTCAACAGAAGATCTAGGTTTAAGCAATACCTGTCTTGCTGTGGCTGAGGTTTGCTTTCCATTGCAGTAACCAAGGAAGGTGCCAATTCACACTGTTTCTCTACAGATAAACGAGGATAGCCCATCTTGATGTATATTATAGTGAAGTTCTGGAGTTAAAAAATAAAAACATAGCTTGTTACCTAGGTGCAAATAAACTGTTTGAAAGAAGTCCTTTATAAGCCAAGTAGTAGTGAAAACAAACATGTAATCTGTTTTTCAGTAAAAAGTTTCATTGTTCAGATCAGATTGAAGCAAAGTTTACTGGCATAATCCTACATGAGTGGAACAACTCTTGAAACGGATTTTTGTAAGAAATTCACACTCTTTTCCTACAAGTTATATGCTGAAAGTAGCACCTTTAAAATAGCCATATATCATTACCAAGTAAAATGTCTGCAAACACAAACATTTCTTTCACTAAGATATCGAATGTGCCAAATAAATCATGATTGATGCTTTAACAAATATTGCATTAATAAAACATTTTCTGAATGCTGCATATTTTGCATAAAACAGTATGCATCTGATTATATTATTCCTGTATGTAATTTGGGAACACATGTACACATAGTGATTTAAATAAATGAAAATGTCTTATCAGGTAATTTAGGCAGGTACTCACGGTGACAAATGACACAGCTGCAGGATCCTGATACTGAACCAGCAGAGTTTCCACTGGTAACTGAATTTTAGGACGGCTCTTAATGCGCTTGTTGAGATGAACCAATAGCTCCATGACCTGAATTTGAACACAGAATAACTGTAAATTGTACATCCACTTATATCCAACAAGGTTATTAGAATATTACTAGTTTTCAGCTGACCTAAAGGTCATGGGTGCATTTACTGTTCTCAGAAACCTGTGAGCTAATCAGTAATTTTCAAGGCACGAAAGAAAAACTGGCAATAGAAACAGCTCAAAGTGACTAATATTTATTGGATGACAAAAATGGTGTTCATCACCATTGATTAAGTAAAGGATCTTGAATAAACATGGCGGCATGAATAAACGTACGCCAAAGAAAATTTGGACTGACTCAAACATCATTAGTATCTAATGCACAAAGGAGGAAGATCAAATCAATTTTCTACATATACACACAAGAATAATGCATGTAATAATCTTTAGTCTTAAGAAGGTAAATCAAACGAGTAGCAAAATACTGTATGAAGATTTACCTTTTTACGAACTCCTTCCTGAACACTAGACAGCTTCAGCAAAACAGGAGGAAGAAACTTTGAGATAATACTTTGTAGCTGTTCATCTGTCTCAGCTAGGCCCAGGCGCATAAAAACCCGCTCAAGTTGGTCTAAAAATAAAAGATAAACAATGTTATTTTCCTGAAAAAACCACCCAATAAGTTTATGAGAATTCCACAAATCCCTCCAAAGAATATTCTACTAATTGAAGTTGATGTATGTTACTAAACAGCTTTAGGTGCTGGTAAGTTTTCACTTTCACAGATAGTTTTTATCCAGGTCGGATCCTGAAGTTTAAGTCACTGGAAGCAAATCTTAACTAACTAATGAGAATGACGGGGTTAGCCCGTGCATTATAACTGGAATTTTAATGTACTTGCTGCACGTCACTTTGTGGAGTTAACATGTTCAAATATTCTCGACCTACCGAAAACATTGTTTTATTATACTGTAATAAAGAAATCGAAATCATCACCCTATCCTCATTTTAGGATTCCCAATGAAGACCAGTGAGGTATTTTCGCCCTCCAGTTGACTTAAATTTATTAGGTCTTGGGGAAATATTATGTAATGAACTCTAAGGAACTCCTAAGTCTAGATAGTAATTGGACATTTTTCAGAAAAATACGTCCATGCATTCGATGTCTGGAGAACAACAACAACAAGATTCCATTTATAGAGCGCCTTTCACGTCGGGAGGACGTCCCAAGGCGCTGGACAGTTGGGTCAGGACCCGAGCAGGGGGGAAATGGTCAGGGGGAGGGAAGGGAGGGAGTGAGGAGGGGGTAGAGAGTCGAGAGGGGAGCTGAAGGCACGGTCAAAGAGAAAGGTCTTGAGACCGGCCTTGAAGGAGGAAAGGGAGGAGGCGGCGAAGGCACTGGGGGATAGAGTTCCAGAGCCTCGGGGCTGAGAGGCTGAAGGCCCGACCACCGATGGTAGGGCGGTTGGGGCGGGGGATGTGGAGCAGACCGGAGCCAGAGGAACGGAGGGTACGGGCGGGTAAGTAGGGGGATAGTAGGTCAGAGAGGTAGGAGGGAGCGAGGCCGTGAATGGCCTTGTAGGTGAGGATGAGGATCTTGAAATCAATCCTCTGGGGGATGGGGAGCCAGTGGAGGCGAGCGAGGGTGGGAGTGATGTGGTCCCGAAGCCTGGTGCGGGACAGTACACGAGCTGCAGAGTTCTGAATGACCTGCAGCTTGTGGAGGGAGGTGGCGGGAAGGCCGGCGAGGAGAGAGTTCCCATAGTCCAGCCTTGAGGTGACAAAGGCGTGGACCAGGGTTTCAGCAGCGTGAGGGGTGAGGTAGTGCCGTAGTCTGGCGATGTTCCGGAGGTGATGGAAGGCGGTGCCAGTTGTGGTGCGGATGTGAGGGAGAAAGGACAGCTCAGGGTCGAACAAAACGCCGAGGTTCCTGACGGCTTTGAGAGGTGGAGAGTGCAGCCTTGGATGCTGATGGTGTCAGCGCCTGAGGTGCGGAGGCGCTGACGTGAGCCAATCAGGAGGGCCTCGGTTTTGCGCACGTTGAGCTGAAGAAAGTTGTCTCTCGTCCAGGACTCGATGTCGGACAGGCAGCTGTCAGGACATCGGTGGTCGTGGAGTTGAGGGTAGAGGAGGAAAGGTAGAGTTGGGTGTCATCCGCATACATGTGGAAGTTAACCCCATGTCTGCGGATGATGTCACCAAGGGGGAGCATATAGAGGGTGAAGAGGAGGGGACCGAGGACAGAGCCCTGAGGGACACCACACGAGACAGTGCGGGGGGTGGAGGAGAAGCCATTTGTGGAGACAAAGTGAAGACGGTGAGAAAGGTACGACCTAAACCACTCAAGGACAGGGCCTTGAAGGTTGAGGTGGGAGGACAAGCGGTGGAGGAGGATAGCGTGGTCGACCGTATCGAATGCTGCCGATAGGTCGAGGAGGACGAGGAGGCAGAGGGAGCCCTGGTCACAGATGGTCAGGATGTCATTGGTGACCTTGACCAGGGCAGTTTCTGTGCTATGGGCAGCACGGAAACCCGACTGAAGGGGTTCGAATAATGAATGGGTGGAGAGGAAAGAGCGCAGCTGGGAGGCGACAACTCGTTCCAGGACCTTGGACAGGAAGGGGAGGTTGGAGATGGGCCGGTAGCTTGATAGCTGCGACGCATCAAGGGAGGGTTTTTTCAAGATGGCAGTGATGGTGGCAGTTTTTAAGGGAATGGGAACAGAGAAAGAGGAGAGGGTCAGGTTGACAATGTCGATGATATGTGGGGCAAGGAGGTGGAGCTGGGAGATAAGGAGTGGAGTGGGGATGGGGTCAAGGGAGCAGGTGATGGGTTTCAGGGATAGGATGAGTTTGGTGACAGAGGGTGAGGAAAAGGGTTCGAAGGTCTGTAGGGGAGGATGGGTAGGAGTCGGAGTGTGGGAGGGAGGGGGTGGGGGGAAGTTGGAGGGGAAGTGACTGCGGAGCGAATTCCCTTGATTTTGGATTCAAGGAAATCCAGCATCTTCTCGCAGTGAAGGTTGGAGGAGATGACCTGCGCGGGGTGGCGGGGGGGACGGAGGAGTCGGGATGTGGTAGAAAACAGAAGCCTGGGGTTGTTCTTCGCCTCCAGGATTATCCTGGAGTAGAAGGACGACTTGGCCGAGGCTAGAGTGGAGCGGTAGATTTTGAGGAGGTCCAGCCAGATTTGTCGGTGGACCGTTAGGCCAGATTTAGGCCGTTCAACGGCCCGCACCTGGCTCTTCAGTGAGCGGAGGTGGGTGGTGAACCAGGGGGAGCGAGCGAGAGTAGGAGACAGTACGGGAGCTGATGGGGGCAAGAGTGTCGAGTGGGGTGGAGACGGGGTTGTGGAGGAGGGTGAGAGGAGAAGAGGGGTCAGTGAGGGTTGAAGGCCAGAGGGAGAGGAGTTCAGAGGACTCCAAGGCAGCGGTTAGGGATTGTGGGGGTAACTTCTTCCAGGGGCGGTAGAAGATGGTGGTGGGTCTGGTGGAGGTGGGGAGGGGGTGGAGGTGGTGAAGGAGATGAAGTGGTGATCGGAGATGGCCTTGTCGGTGATAGTGACATCCGAGACACTGAGGCCCCGGGTGATCACCAAGTCGAGTGGGTGGCCGTGACTGTGAGTGGGGGAGTTGATGTGGAGGGAGAGGTTGAGCGAGGAGAGCAGGGAAGAGAAGTCCGAGGAGATGGAGCAGGAGGGGGTGAAGTGCAGGTTTGAAGTCGCCCAGGATGATGAGGCAATCAGAGCAGAGGCAGAGAGATGTAAGAAGTGTCGAAATATCGGAGATGAAGGTGGGAGAGGTTTTAGGGGGCCGGTAGAGGAGGAGGAGGATTTTGAGTGAGAGATGGGAGGGGTGGGAGAGGGTGAAGTGCTCGAAAGAGGGGAAAGAGCCAGTGGAGTAAGGGGATAGGGCAAGTGGTGTCCTTGAGATAAGGGCTACACCACCGCCATGGCGGTTGGGGCGAGGGATGTGGTGGGAGGTGTAGCCGGGTGGTGTGGCCTCCGTGAGGGGGAAGGTGTCGCCTGGGGTGAGCCAGGTTTCAGTTAAGGCCATGATGTCAACACTCTCATCAAGGAGAACATCTCAATGCGCTTCACATATCACTGCAAAATGTAATGATTGTATATTCACAGGCGAAAATGGCAGCAGTGAATTCAGTTATGCATTTTTATTTCACAGATACTGATTAAAATTGCTAGTCCAATATTCCAGTGATCTGGGATATCTAATCCCTGACTATTCAGCACCTTGGATGTCCTCCCGATGTGAAAGGCGCTTTACAAATGTAATTTTGTATTGTATCTAAAACTACTCTACGAAGCAAAAACTTTTCAGGGCAGAACAAGGAGCCCTCTCAACCGAATCAGAAAATCTCACCATTGATCAAAAATGTTTCAAATCAGAAACTTTAAAAATAATTTTACATTTTAGCATTAGCCATATTACTCAAATAATGTACAAGATTCATAACTGAAGTTTTTTAACAACATTCTGATGACAGTTCTCAGTTGGTTAACGAACTAAAGCATAGGAGGTCCACAAGTGTGAATCATCCTCATCCTGAAACCACTTCCATCAGGTGATGTTAAGAGCAGGGAACAAAATTCATGTTGGCTCAACCCCCACGAACACTGCATGTTTAGTGTAAAAAAAACAGCAACTATTATATGATTAAAGTGTGTGTGTATGTATGAAAGAGAGAGAAACAATAAAGTCAGCACACAAACAGACTTCAGTGTGATGTTCTGGGTTGTTATGTCCCTATCACGTTATATCCCTATATGCTTTAACTGTGAGAGGAGAGGCGGGAGGCTGCCTGGTGAAGACTGATCAATGTATCAACCCCAATATAAGAAAAGCTTTCGGAGGCGACATGACGACAACACTTAACAAATATTTACAATTACAGAAACTTATTGTGACCTGGTAAAAGCAGTTATGATTGATGGTATTCAATGACGAAAAAAACAAAAATCACTTAAAAGATTGCTGGGAAGATGCTTGGGTGGTAGAGGCATAAAGGAGTAAATCGAAAGGGCGGGGCATTGGTAACAAACAATCTGACAAGATCCAACAAACTGATGGAACAGGCTACAGATTCTGAATAGCTGACTCCTTCCTGTTCTTGTTTCCCTAAGTTCCCTGCTCTTTATTTGGAAGTTATCACAATTGGGCAAAAGAAAGCAGGGAACAAGCCACGCATCAGTTACTTTAACTGAAAGTGTCAGTGAAAGCATCCAAACTATTTTGAGCTACAAATCTGTATGCCCCTCTTCAAATCTGAAAAAGCAAGAAATATTTGAAATGTAAAGTGCACTCCTTATAATCGAGTGCAGTTGGGACTGGACAGACACCACGCAATTAATTACACGGAGTATCCAAATTGTGTGGGGCATGCAATTACACAGTATGCAATTATGCAGAGTATGCAATCATATAGAGTAGACAATTATACATATGCAATTATAAGATGTACATGCCGCGAATGCAATCATGCAGCATATAAGATGCAATTATCCAAACTTCTGATGTTAGTTCATAACTACATGTAGAATAAACGAACAATATATATTTATTCTTCAGGATTACATAAAGCATAACACAGTATATATCAGCAGTGAGTATTTATTACTTCAGGAGTGAGCTAAAGTAAGCATAGTATACCTCCTCTTAGAAGTTGCTATAACTGCAAGTAAAATTGTTTGTGGTCATCCGGTCAACTCCTCAAACAATGCAATTATCTGAACTAATTATACAGGTGTGAATGAAATCGACTGGCTATCATTCACGCATTTAACTGAATTATGCAATTATCCGATATGCATTTGATTGGAGTGCAATATCATACAAACAAATAGCAATTTTTTGGTGCCTAGAAATTGCTGTGCAATTAATTGGAGTATGCAATTATCAGATATGCCATTAAAAGGAGTATATTGTAGTTCCCAATGGAATTCCTAGTGATTATAACATGATTATTATTCCTTAGGGTGCCCACCACAGTGCAACGAGTACACCAACAGGCACTATGTCAAGTTTATAATAAATTCAAACTGGAATAAAATTACCTCAAAAAAATCAGTTGATGATAATAACAATACAAGTACCTGCATTTGGTTTAGCGGCTTATTACATCAGAAGGACATCGCAAAGCGCTTCACAGGAACTACTGTGAAATGAAATGACTGCATTTGTGGCAGCACAATTGCACATAGCAATGTCCCAGAAACAGACATGAAATTAATTATTTGAGAGAATGTTGACCAGGACACTGGGAGAAACTATCTTCTCTTTTCGAATAGGGCAATGGGATCTTAAATGTCCATCCGAACAGGCAGATGGGATTTCGGTTTAATATCTCACCCGAAGGAAGGTACCTCCAATAATGCAACATCCCACAGTACTACATTTGAATGCGTTCTTAGACTTTGTGATTTCAAGCCCCATATCAGGACTTGGACTATGTGTTCCAAGTCCCGAAGGGAAGCTTGAGCCCACAACCTTCTGCCTCAGTGGTGGTGAGTGCTACCACTGTGCCAGGCTGACTAATCAATGGTGAATTAAATATAGGCTGTGAAGTAGCATCCCTGGCAGTAATAATAATAATAAATAATCCTTGCATCTGATCACGTCTTTGAGATGTCTCAAAGCACTTCACAGAATATACTGTAAAATGAATTGACTATATTTTATGGGAAATTCATTTTTTTTGAAGGAAGTATTACCTCCGGAAAAGCGATCTGCCAATCAACTAACAACCGGGTTCCTGCTTACTGTTAGGTAAACAGAGGTGTGTAGAGTAAGGAAACTTGACTAACGTTTTGCCCTGCCGGGAATCAAACCCAGTTATCCTGCTTGCAAGGCAAGTACTCTAACCACTGAGCTACAGGACTCCTTTTCAGATACAAGTAATAAATCAGTCAATGTTTTGGGTCCATGACCCTTTGTCAGAACTAAGGGTCGTGGACCCGAAACACTGACTCACTTTCCTTTCTCCATAGATGCTGCCTGACCTGCTGACTTCCCAGCGACTTCTGTTTTTGATAATAAACCCATTTTGCATACTGGTTTGTGCATTACAAGCCTAGTTTCGTTTTCTTGTACATGGCCTTGTTTGACAAGAAACACTCCTCCTTTCCTGCCCAGCCAAACCTGAAAAGACAGGCCTGCAGCCGTTACTGTCAAAAGAGCCGAACAATTTTAAAAACAGAGAAACACAGAACGCTTTAAAGGTTGCGGCAAGACACCCCGAAAAAAAGCCACACATAAAAAGGAAAAGAAAAAAAACAAGCCATGAAGAGAGAGAGAGAGACAGAAACAGAGACAGAGGTAAAAAGGAATGATTCAAGCTGACGAGGAAAAAAAAATGAGGAGAAGTGCACTTTCTGGGCTGTCATGTTGCCCAGAGGCCCAGTCTGCAACCCTTCACCATCAGCACCCGGTCCCCTCCCCACCATCCCCTCCCCCACCATCCCCTCCCCCCACCATCCCCTCCCCCCCACCAGCCGAGCCCAAGACCACAGCAACATGAGGTTACACACACATTAAAAGCACAGCCCAGGGGAAGCGGGGCTGGAAGGCGCTAACACGGCAGCGGCTGCGTGTAACCGCCGACTCTCTCTCACTCTCTCTCACTTTCTGGGCTGTCATGTTGCCCAGAGGCCCACTCTGCAACCCTTCACCATCAGCACCCGGTCCCTCCCCGCCCGCCCGCCAGCACAGCACCGTGTGGGGCACAGACACACGAACAGCCCCACACCGGGCAGAGAGAGGCGGCTGTGACTGCCGCTCCCTCTCTCCTTCCTCTCAGCTCAGTAACTTACTCAGCTCATCCTGGGCCGCCATCTTGCAGCAGCGGCGCCGACCTTAACCGTGAGCCTCCGCGGCCCCCCCGCCAGCCCGGCCCCGCCCCCCCGCCAGCTCGGCCCCGCCCCCCGCCAGCTCGGCCCCGCCCCCCGCCAGCTCGACCCCGCCCCCCGCCAGCTCGGCCCCGCCCCCGCCAGCTCGGCCCCGCCCCCCGCCAGCCCGGCCCCGCCCCCCGCCAGCTCGACCCCGCCCCCGCCAGCTCGGCCCCGCCCCCGCCAGCTCGGCCCCGCCCCGCCATCTTGGCCCCGCCCCCCGCCAGCTCGCCCCCCCCGCCAGCTCGGCCCCGCCCCCCACCAGCCCGGCCCCGCCCCCCGCCAGCCCGGCCCCGCCCCCCGCCAGCTCGGCCCCGCCACCCGCCAGCCCGGCCCCGCCCCCGCCAGCCAGGCCCCGCCCCCGCCCCCCCGCCAACCAGGCTCCGCCCCCCGCCAGCCAGGCCCCGCCCCCGCCAGTCAGGCCCCGCCCCCGCCAGCCAGGCCCCGCCCCCCGCCAGCCAGGCCCCGCCCCCCGCCAGCCAGCCCCGCCCCCGCCAGCCAGGCCCCGCCCCCCGCCAGCCAGGCCCCGCCCCCCGCCGGTGTCACTGTGGACAGATCAGCCCCAGGACAGGGACAGCAACTCCATATCCCGGAGGCACTGACTGCATTGGTCTCTTTTCTGCAACGCCATGCAATAACATCAGTGCATTGCTTCTTGTATGTTTCCTCTGTGTACCTCGCAGTGAGCAGGAATCCGCTTGTTAGCCCATCGGTGGGTCCGTTGGGAATAATTCCTTGAAAAAATTTGGCTACTCACTCCATCCATAACTGTTTGTGGGACGCCGCTGAGCGCAATTGACTGCCGTGTTTCACCCACAAAATATACAGTCAATTCACTTTACAGTATATTCTGTGAAGCGCTTTGAGACATCTCGAAGCTGTGATAAGGCACTATATCAAATTCAAGCATTATTATTATCATCAGGAAGTTTGATTTATATATCCTGCCGTGCACTGCATCAGGGGTATTAAGAACACATTAGTGCCCTATTTTGGAGTTCTGCACATGTGATTCATGGTGCTGTTTAGATAACTTGAATGAATACAATCCATTCATGCAAAAGAAAACGCTAAAGAAACAGAGAGCCCAGCAGCGTGAGGAGGGAACTGAATGAGGTGGAACAGAGTGAGAATACAGTTAAGGAATTTGCTGAGAGTGGTAATTCAGTGCAGAGGGGGAAAGAGGTGCATAATTGTAAAATATATAACAGATATATTAAAATAATATAAAACATGTCTGGGAATATGGCAGAGCAGCTGACACATTGCATGCACCACATGTGCCATGTAGGAACTCCAGGATGCTTTATGTGCCCTGGACAGACACGTGTGTAGGAAAAGCCTCCGGCTGCTCAGCTCAGATTGTCTTTCAATCCTCTTGCAAATGTTACTCCCCTGTACAAAAAGGGGGAAGAAGGATAAACCCAGGAACTACAGGCGAGTCAGCCTAACGTCGGGAAAACTTCTGGAGACGATAATCCGGGACAAAATAAATTTTCACTTAGAAAAATAAGGGTTGATAAACACAGATTTGTTAAAGGCAAATCATGTCTGACAAACCTGATAGAGTTTTTTGATGAAGTAACGGAGAGGGTGGATGCAGGTAGTGCAGTTAATGTAGTTTATATTGATTTTCAAAAGGCATTTGATAAAGTGCCACATTAGAGAATTGTAAGCAAAATAGAAACCCACGGTATTAAAGGGACAGTGACAGCCTGGATACAGTGGTGGTGATCGTTTTTTTTCTGACTGGAGGGAAGTGTGAAGTGGTGTCTCTGGGACCACTGCTATTTTTGATCTGTATAAATGATCTGGATTTGGGTATAAGGAGTACAGTTTCCAAGTTTGCAGATGCAGACATGGCAGACTGCAGATGGACATAGACAGATTGGAAAATGGACAGAGAACAACAACAAGATTCCATTTATAGAGCGCCTTTCACGTCGGGAGGACGTCCCAAGGCGCTGCACAGTTGGGTCATGACCCGAGCAGGGGGGAAATGGTCAGGGTGAGGGGAGGGAAGGGAGGGAGCGAGGAGGGGGTAGAGAGTCGAGAGGGGAGCTGAAGGCACGGTCAAAGAGAAAGGTTTTGAGACCGGCCTTGAAGGAGGAAAGGGAGGAGGCGGCGAAGGCACTGGGGGATGGAGTTCCAGAGCCTGGGGGCTGAGAGGCTGAAGGCCCGACCACCGATGGTAGGGCGGTTGGGGCGGGGGACGTGGAGCAGACTGGAGCCAGAGGAACGGAGGGTACGGGCAGGAAGGTAGGGGGATAGTAGGTCAGAGAGGTAGGAGGGAGCGAGGCCGTGAATGGCCTTGTAGGTGAGGATGAGGATCCTCACACGTGGAGATGAAGTTTAATGTGAAGAAATGCCAAGTGATGCATTTTGGGAGGAAGCACGAGGAGTGGCAATATAAGCTGAGGTACAATCTTAAAGGAGGTGAAGGAACAGAGAGACCTGGGGGTTGACATAAGTAAATCTTTGAAGGTGGCGGGACAGGTAGATAAAGCTGTTAAAAAAAGCATAGGGACACTAGGCTTTATATATAGGGGCATAGAATACAAAGGTCAGGAAGTTACGATGAATGTTTAGACCCTGGATAGGCCTCTGCGAGAGACTGTGATCAGTTCTGGGCACCACACTTTAGAAAGGATGTCAAGGCATTGGAGATGGTGCAAAGGGGATTTACCAGGATGGCACCAGGAATGAGGAACTTCAGTTATCAGGAGAGGCTTGAAGAAACTCGGAGTATTTCCCTTGGAGCAGAGAAGGTTAAGAGGAGACTTAATAGAAGTTTTCAAAATTATGAGGGGATTTGATAGGGTGAACAAGGAGAAAATATTTCCACTGGCGGGTGGGTCGGTAACCAGAGGACACCGATTTAAAATAGTTGTTAAAAGAAACAGAGGTGAGGAGAAATGTTTTCACACAGCGAATTGTTCGGATCTGCAATGCATTGCCTGAAAGGGCGGTGGAAACCAATTCGATAATAACTTTTAAGGGAGAAGTAGATGATTATTTGGGGAGGACACGTTTGCAGGAATATGGGGAGAGCGCGGGAGAGTGGGATTGAATTGGATAGCTCTTTTCAAAGAACCGGCGCAGACACGATGGGCTGAGTGGCCTCCTTTCATGCTGTATACTATGATTCTATAATTCTATGATTCTAAAGCACATAACAATTGGAGTAGTGGACACTGAGCAACAAATGGAGGGAATTTAGAGGGATTTAGAAGGGGAACAGATAAGCATGTTTTGGATTTTTGCAAGTTTTTTTGGTGGTGGGGGAGGGCAGCCGAGTGTTTGGCACATGCAGCAACCCATCACAATGTTTAAGAGTATCCAAACCAAGCTGAGATTTCCATGCATCCCACCTACACATGGAAATCCCAGAGATAGATTGTTGGAATGGAATATGCACTCTCTCCCTGGAGGGACACATCCTGCTTACCTTAATCCGAAAAGTATTAGGCACAGATTGGCAAGAACCAAGGCTTGAGGACCCCAGAGTGTGTGTTGAGGCACTGCTGGACTCTAACCAGCTAAAACCGCATAGCTTGCCATTCATTTTGCTGTCCAGCAAGTTTTCCCGCTGCTTGTCCAGCTAGGACCACCCTACCCGTTAGGGCTTTGGCTTGGACAGGAGTTGAGTGGGATGACTCCCTGCCCCCGGTCACTGGTCTGCCCTCGCAGATCCTGCTGATCCAGGCTGGCTGTGCTGTTATCAGCTGTGTCCTGGAATACTGCGGACCCGCCTGGCTCAGGAATTGGACTACCGAGACTGCCACAGAAATCTGGCTTGATTCCGGCATTCTGTTGTCAGACATATCACCTTGGAGCCAGTTCAACTCCATGCTTACCTCCCCCCGCGCCCCAAGGAGGACAGTCACTAGTTGGTCATTTGACATCGTGGAGTCCTGTAGCTCAGTGGTTAGAGCACTCGCCTCTTAAGCAAGAGACCTGGGTTCGATTCCCTGCAGGGCGAAACCTTGGGCAAGTACACATGCAGACACTCTACATGCCTAATAATAATCCCTCAAGAAAAAAATAATAAATTGTTCACTTCAATCCATGACTGTTTTGTGGGACACTGCTGTGTGCAATTGGCTGCCGCGTTTTGCCCACAAATATACAGTCAATTCAATTTACAGTATATTCTGTGAAGCGCTTTGAGACATCGAGAAGACGTGAAAAGCACTATATCAAATGCAAGGATTATTATTATTGTAACAAGTGTGGGTTTGAGCCCTCACTAGGTGGATGGCAGATACCAGGAACTCCCAGCAAGCTCTCATGAGATGCGTGAGAGCATTGCCACCATCTTCCTGTCTGCATCTTGGGCACACGTCCCTTTCCATTGAGCGATGGTTTCACCAATTAGAAGTGCGGAGTTTAAGCAGCAGGTGCTGATCCTCTCTGCAGGCCAATCGAGATTGATTCCAGGCATTGGGCGTACGAACATGTGTTCATGAAACTTGTACTCCAGCAGCTGTCGCCCCAAGCCTCAGAGTTTCCTCATCAGTTATCTGGCGGGCATCTGCCTTCAGGGTGGTGGGAGCACCTTTACAGAACAACTTGTGATGGGCCAGCCACCAATGCTGTTTACTGTACCAGCACCAGCTGCTTTTTTGAGCAAATGTTTCAGGAACAGAGTTTCTTTTTGGTCAGCTGGTTGGCTGACACGCAGAAATCCACACCCATGAGTATCCAAATAAGACTCTAAATATAAGGCTCCATCTGGTAATGGATCTCCACTTAATCTCTCCTTGATTTCGATCTCTATTTAGATCTGGATCTTCTACACCTGGACACACAGTCACTCCATTTCACATTAAATCCTGTGAAGTGTTTTGTTATGTGCTCCTGACGGGAAATGCAGCATATCAAATGTAAGGATTATTATTTTTATTATTAATATCCTAAGGGAATGGAAATGAGGACCAGTTCAGACCATCACTGTCATTTTCCAGAGTTTCTAAACTAAAAATTCCATTTCCTACCTCCCGCATTAGAATCCTGTAAAATTCCTTCTTGAAAGCTTTGGTTGGCTGTGTTTTCAACACTAGGTGACAGTATATTCCAGAGCCTGCAGAATTTCTCATATTAAGATCTTTATCCTGTTCTATTTCCATAAGTCCCTGGTTAATTACCTGTTTAATTTAAAATTATCGTCACTAATTTCATAGTAACCTCCCAGTTATGTGTTGTTGTAAATAACTGGGAGCGCTAACCGGTGTGAAGGGCTCTATATAAATGCAAATTGTTGTATGTAGCACGTTTCACATCGGAGGATTGTGACAAAGTACAAGAAATGGAAACCTGTGCAGGCTGGGAGCTGCGAGCGATTGGCAGCAAATAGCCCAAGGGGTTAAAGAGAGACACAGTCAAAGAGAGACATGCATTAGACATGCTTTGAAATCAGGGAGTGAGTTAGGTGAAGGGATTTTGGAAAGGAGTACCAGAGAGTGGGGACAAAATGATTGAAAGCTCGTCCACTGAATGCTGGAGTAGAATGGAAGACGATAATGAAGTAGGCTGGAGATGGTGAAGTGGAGGGACTGGGGGTGGGAAAGTGAAACTATAGGACAGACGTGGCTAACCTACAGCCCACTGGCCTGAAATGACAGTTATGGTACCTAGAATATCAAAATGCCTTGATGTGCTTCACAAGTGCCGTTATCCCTCCATGTGATACGTTTACTTATGAATTTGAGCAGTAACATTTGTTTTACAGACAGATATATAATATATATATGCCTCAATACTGTGATCAGTATGAGTGTTCACCAGAGGCTTGTGATGTGATCTTATCTGCATTTGGGTGGTTCAAATAGCACTGAGCCAAGACAAGTTTTGCTTGGTTCATTCTCAGATAAGATTGAATTGTTTGTTATTTTAACTTGCTAACTGGAAAATTGAAGTTGAGCTACGTTTACCTTTTACCAGTGTGATTGATGCAGAGGAAGGAACAAAAATAATGCTTTTTGATTCACTTGGATACAGTATTTTCCCAGGCTGTAGTTCTCTCCCTAGTGACCAGACCAAGAAAATATTATTATTATTATTAAACAGATCTTAAAAAATAATGAACCTAAATTGAGTTAACCTATTAACAAATGTTTTATCATACAATCAGTTATGATGATTTCCTGGTCTCATAGCCACTTTCTCCTTTTGTTAATGTCATCATAATGTTTCCAATTCAGAGCTATCAATAGAAAATTGAGGCCTCTATCCCTTATTAGATATGTTACATACTTTTGCCCACAAAACACACTGCACATTACAGGATTATGATTGTTAATATAGATAATATAGTAATTTACATGATCAACAAAGGAACAATCAATCATAATTTAAAAATTGTTCCTATTCTTAAGACGTTGATTTATTACTGTCTCACTCTATGTCTGGAGCTTTGTGTTGTCATTGCTGTTCCTAGTTTACTCATTAAGTTTCTGCAGAAGGTTGTGAGGTCTGTGTAGTCAACAGGGTAAACAAATACGTATATGTCCTTTTAGGGATATATATTATTTTATTTAATATGTTTATAATGCTAGGCACAGGGACAGAGACTGCAGTGTTCCAATATGTATTCACGTTTCTTTAATTGATAGGAAAGTAAAGAAAGCTAGTAATCTACAAAGAATATGCCAAATAATAATAATATAATCTTTGCATTTAATACAGTATAGCACCTTTCATGTTGGGAGGACATCCCAAAGTCCTTCACAGAAATTATTGTGAAATGGAATGACTGTGCATTTGTAGGTGAAAATGGCAGCACAATTGCGCAAATATAATTAGAGATCACCCTCCCATGAGACATGACAGTGCAGGATCGGTGCATGTACAATGGAGCTGGGTATCATTAATGTGACATTTTATGAAACATGAGACCTCTAACCTAACCCAAGTCCCCTTGGGATGTTCTCACTCTATCTTGGACATGCCTCCAGATCTGGTAGGAAGTGCTTTCAACCAAACATACATCATACTGAGTATAAATATATTTGTTGATTCTAAATATGTTTTATTTCTCCTTTTTTGAATTTACAAGTTCCCTTTTTCTTCTTTCAGTGTTAGTGTTTATTTTTACTTTCTTGTTAATTGCAGCATTACAAAATGAAAAACCCATGAAAAAAAGAACTGCATAAAGTACAAAAACTGCATGATCAATGCCTTCGCTTTTGAAAACAACTTATCTTAAATATGTCACCTTATCAACCATTTTGACTTATCTTGTTCTTGACCCGTCTGGCAAGTATGACCTCAAATTTTGACTCTTATCAGATGCACGTTACCATATTGGTGCTGAGACTGCACTATGAAACCATGTTCGTGAAAGTGCTTAAATTTTAGCAGTCTGGAGTTACACTGGGGACAACTCTTGCTCTTGCTCTGTGCTGGGTGGAGGTGAAGTAGAATCTTGAGTTCTGTGGAGCCCATGCTTGAACACTAGTTCATTTTTAATGTTGATGAACAGTCAGTGGGGCTCACAGTTCTACTAACATTAAAAACATTAAGGGTGGTCCCATACCCCCAGCACCCCTCCCACAAAAATGTTTTAAATATAAAGTGTCATATGTTCACAGGCAGTGATTATGTAACTGGTGATGTGTCGTAGAGCAGGGTTCTCCAACTGGTCGATCACTGCTCGGTGGCGTTCTCGTGCATGATCAAAAAGACTAGAGGAAGGAGCGATAGAACTGGGTATTTATTTAATCCAATCGAAAATGAAAATGAAATGAGTATTTCATGCATTTCAAAAAAAAATATAAACTTTATTGTTTAAACTGCGATAAATAACACTCCTTCCTCTGTTTTTATTGAGCGAGATATCACCTTGTGGTGACGGAGTCCTGTAGCTCAGTGGTTAGAGCACTCGCTTTGCAAGTGAGAGACCTGATTTCAATTCCAGGCAGGGCGAAACCTTGGGCAAGTTTCCTTACTCCACACGCCTAATAATAATCCCTCCAAAAAACCAAAAACAATAATTAAATTGGTCATTTTCAATCTACGACTGTTTGTGGGACATTGCTGTGCGCAATTGGCTGCCGCGTTCGCCCACAAATATACAGTCAATTCACTTTACAGTGTGTTCTGTGAAGCGCTTTGGGACGTCCTCCCGACGTGAAAAGCGCTATATCAAATGCAAGGATTATTATTATTATTATTATTGACCGATTGGGGTCAAATGTCCTAAATGGTCTCACACTGCTTCTCTCAACTGATGCCATGATGATAAAACTACTTTCAGTGCAAAATTTACATTGAAATGTGCAAACAAGTAGAACCGGTGTTTTCAGGCATTGCTGGATACTTGATTAACAGTAAGATAACAATCAAATTAAGGTTTTCCCCTTTTCCATCTTCTATTTGGTTTGCAGACACTTGTTTCACTCTGGAGGCTCTATTCATTTTCTCCTTTATTTGCCCAGCCTTGTGCTCTATTAGTAAGTCCAGCATAGGGCTTTTGTTCTGTTAACTCCCTGCTTCAGACCATTGCTTGGTACCCATCCAGCATCGCTGCAGTATCCTGTTGCCGAGTACTTTACGAGTCTGTTTTGAAGCTGACATGGTGCCAGGTGCAATGCTCCCCTATCTGTTGCTCCTTGACACAGTACTTCATGTACTAAAGTATGCAGCTCCACCAGACAAAGCCGCTTTTGTTAGGCATTTTCCTCAGTGTTTTTCCATTCCCAGTTAATCAAACTGTTTCATTTTTAACAAAAATAGATGCAGCCTGCGTCACAATCCTTGTCAGTCACCTCAGTGAACAATAAATACAGCTCCATGTGCAGGGGAGTTAGCTGTTAATCCAGATAAGACCAAATGCCATCGGTACTTTTAGTTCCCAATATAATATATATATATAGTAACTGGTCATCTTTGTATTGTTTCAGATCTTGCACAAGGGAAACTTCACTTCTATATATTAAATATTCAACGCCTCATCCATACCAATATTTTATTTAAGATAAACTTCTCCTCATTGTAAATACATAACAATATATATGGCAGTTGATTACTCTTTGAGTAAAGAATACTTCCTGTTGTTGGGTTACCAGGAAGACCAGTTGAGGCCATGACTTTGGACTCACTCAAGAACAGCTCAAAGCTTTAAAGGGAAGACAGTAGGGCAGTTATTGTATCCCTCCAGGGAGAGAGTGTGCATTCCATTCCAACAATCTCTCTCTGGGATTTCCATGTGTAGGTGGGATGCATGGAAATCTCAGCTTGGTTTGGATACTCTTAAGCATAGTGATGGGTTTCCGCATATTTCAGACAACTGGCCGACCAAAAAAAGACAGTTATTCTGGAAGGATGAAATCAAATCCTTCCAGAATAGGGTCTTCATCATAATCTGTCTAGTGATCATGCAATATTGTAAAATTAGCTTTCATGTGAATTAGATTTGTCCTTTTAGGGCCAATTCTGAAAGGTGTAAGCAGACTTGGCCTTTGGTACTTAATCAAACCACCACTTTGAAGAGATACGGTTTCCAACAGATTTTTTTGTGACCACCAGCTAGATTAAGCAATCCTTACTAAAGATTGGCACACCAGGCCCTGCAAGTTTTTACGTGCAGGGCTTGATTTTTTTTAAATGACTAAATGAGTTATTCATTTAAAAAAAATCTTTTGCAGTATAAATGTTACAATGTCTTAATGACCCCACTTTGTATAAAATCCTCCAAAATCAGGGAGTTAAGTCTTATGTGCATTGATAGGTCTCAAATCCACATCAATTAATAAAGACTTCTAAAAAATCAAAAACATTAGCTTCACATTTCATTCTGTGCCAAATCACAGGGACAAAGTCCAAGGATGTCCACAGCATCTTCTCTCTCCAAAATGATTCAGAGGTTTTAGTTTTTAACTTTCTGCTTGTCCAATGAGGCTGATAAACAACAACAACAAAATTACATTTGTATAGTGCCTTTCACGTCAGGAGGACGTCCAAAGGCACTGATAAAATTTGGGAACAATTATGAAGCAGAAGATAAAGAAATGCTTCCTGCATTGTAACATTGCAACAGGTACAGAAGTGAGCGTGGCTGTATGTGTATATATGGGGAAGCCATTTAAGCGCTCCGAGATGCTGAAGGGAGCTATATAAAATCAAGTTGTTTTGTAGCTGGTGAACATGTCTACAGGGCACCAATGGTAAAGGACCTCAGCTCCCTTGGCTGCTCCTCTCTAGACTTTATCCTGAGGCTTCTCCCCATAACCAATCCCTTTGGCTTCCCTTTCACAGATGAGCCTGGTTGTTGCCCATTAAGACACAGGACACTCTCCCTAGTCACTAGAGAGCACTGTTCCCTGAGGCTCTCCTCCTTTACTGTGCTCTGACAGAGTATGTGTGGGAGAGGAGAAAGTGGATGTTGGAGGGGAGAGTTTGGGTAGTGTGAAGGGCATCAGGGAGATAAATCTTATGAGCTATCCTGTGTGAGGAGTGCTATATAAATGCAAGTTATTGTTGTTCGAGGGTTTGGGGGGGGGGGGGTGTTGGGGGAAGAGGGTATATGGAGAGAGAGGTTGGGGGAATGTTTTGATGTCAATAAGCTGATTTACATGGAATGTTTGCTCAAAGCTGTTTATTCAACTCAAGGAGTAAGTTTTAAGCAATGGTATAAAACATGTTTTTTTCAGAACAAAGATTTCTTCAGAGCCATTTACTAGGGTTTAATTTAATAATCCTTGCTTTTGATATAGAGTCATTGAGACCTTTCAAAGTGCTTATTGTAAAGTGTAGGGATTGGGTATTTTGTAGGGAAACAAAGAAGCCAATTTGACTGCAGGCATCCCACAAACAGCCATGAAGTGAATGACCCATTTTATCTGGGGAATTGTTGGCCAGGATAACAGGAGAAACTTCCTTTTCTTTCTGACCTGCTGACTCCCTACCAACCTGCCCGCTCCCTCCGTTCATCAGGCTCTGGTCTGCTCCATGTCTCCCGCCCAACCCACCCTACCATCGGTGGCCGGGCTTTCAGCCTCTCTGCCCCCACACTCTGGAACTCCATCCCACAGTCCCTTCGCCTCGCTTCCTCCCTTGCCTCCTTCAAGGTCGGTCTCAAGACCCTCCTCTTCGACCGTGCCTTTGGTCTCCCTCCCACCTCTCTGCCGTCCCTCAGCCCTGCCCCACCCCATGCTCGGGCCCCGACACCTGACTGTTCAGTGCTTTGGGACGTGCTCCCGATGTGAAAGGCGCTCTATAAAGGTAATTTTGTTGTTGATGAATAGTGCCATGGGATATTTAACTTCCAACTGAACAGGCAGACAAGACCTCAGTTTAACATCTCATCCAAAGATTGGCACCTCTGACAATGCAGCATTCCCCCAGCACTGTACGGAAATGTCAGCCTGGACTATGAGCTTGAAGTCCCGACATGGAGCTTGATCCTACAGGCTTAACAGAGATGAGAGTGCTATCGACTGAGTCAGGCTCACTCACTTAATTTGGTTGCTCAGTTTCTTCATTCCCAAAAAGTGACTGGTGATATTGAAGAGTGAATAGGCTAATAAACCACTTCTTGAAAGGCTACCCTTTAAATTTAAATTCAAACCCGTTTTAAAGGATTGGTCAGGCAAGATTTGGTTATCAAGAGTGGAACTGGCCAAGAGAATGTTTTGGCAGTTTAGCATAAAGTTGACATTTTGTCAAATGTACCTTTGGCAATTTTTACCTGTTCATTATTTTGCACTGTTAATGAATCACTGAGTATTAATAATTACTACCTGAGCAATAAGTTACCAATTGTTAAATGTTGGAATAGATCAAAATAAATCTACCAATGATTTTGTGTCACTTTTTTGTGTGCTTAAACATGTGAAGTTCAGATAAATGTGAAGTGGAGTATCTTATCTTCCTTTTGAAGGACAAATACTTGGGTTGCAGATCTACTCAGTATCTTCTGCTGTAAGTGTTATTCATAGCACTTTGCATTTCATTAATATCAATCACAGTACAATAACAAAGGAGTTTTGTGCGGTTTGTATGCAAATTAGACATTTATATGTTAGCTGCAATGAAGTATATTATATAACTGACGTAAATTAAACAACGGTAACAGATCTGACATATAGTATGTAGGAATACCAGTACCTTACTACTGAATTTCAGTGAATTAGTATATAGCAATGCAAGCCTCCCATTGTAGGCACTAAACTGCATTTTAAATGTGTTCAGTGTCCTGGCCTCCCTTCCTGGTAACCTGTGGAGGTGTAGAACCTCTCTATTTGTGGAAGGAAGAGGGGAAAGCCAATTATAATAGTAATAAAGCAATAATTCTTGCATTTGATACAGCGCTTTTCACGCCTTCTAGACGTCTCAAAGCGGACTGTATATTTGTGGGCGAATATACAAAATATACAAAAAAACTTATGCCACTCTTGGGCTTATCGCTCACAAAATATACAGTTAATTCACTTTACAGTATATTCTGTGAAGCGCTTTGAGTTGTCTTGAAGATATGATAAGGCACTATATCAAATGCACGTAGTATCCCTTTAAAGACTTTTAGACAATCATAGTAAAGTCAACCACATTTGACGCATAGAATGAGGAGCAGGAAAAAATGATGAAAACTGATTTGCAAAATGCGGTGATAATTTATTATGTCCTTTTGGCTTTATTTCACCACCAAACAAATGACTGTATAAAATTTAACAGGATGATTAAACTAACTGATTAATTAAAGTGTGCAATGCCTGCCGGCATCAGGAAGTTGGCAACAATATCACACAAGAACAGACATGACTGTTTCATATTCACTTGCCTGATGGAGAGAACTCCCGTGTGCATTTGCAGCTGTTTGTGACATCTTTATTGTTGAATTGACTAAGGAAAGTAATAGGCAAACATCAATCTACAGATGTCAACCAGCTTCTGTTCCTGGATGAAAGAGAAGTAGACCTTACTAGCTATAGTGTGGCATTAATGAATTGCGTGTCCAATTGTGTGAGCTGCTCCCCTGATAAACAAAGCAAACCCACCAACCGTGATGTTGATTTACCTCATTTTTAATCACTGGTGCACTTTAAGTAACTTTACCAATGTTCGCCCTGTAGCAAAAAAAATCATTTTAGTTCATTTGCCCAAACACGTTCTTTGCATCTGCAAACTAGGCATTCTTGCAGCAGCTCTCCTCCTACAATGTGCCAACACCCTGTGATTCACTTTATTATAGCTGATTGGAAATATGCTTCGTTCAGTCAATCAGCATTCTTGAGGAGACCCAGGTGCATAGAGACTTTGCAAACCTCAACAGTCAAATGAGAAAAAAAAATCCAGAATATCTTTCCATTCTGCCAAACCGGTCGCCTTCCTCACATCATATCCCAGCTCCAATACCACAGGAATGTTTATGCGTTGAGAATAGTTTACATGATTTATATAGAAAGTACAGCACAGAAACAGGTTGTTTGACCCAACCAATTTGTGCTGGTGTTTATACTCCATGAGCCTCCACTCTCTTCCATACCCTTATATTCCCTTCTCCCTCAAGTGTATATCTAACTTCCTCTTAAATGTCTCTACATTATCTGTTTCAACTACTGCTTCAGGCAGTGAGTTCTATTCTGACTACCTTCTTGTTGCTACCTTATATTGACTCCCCAACAAGTCCGAGCAATCTATTTATGCTAAACATATTGGACCTTTTATAATTTTAAGCGCATCTCCCCTTTTAAATATCGCTTCTGAAGTGAACAAAGGCTTAACCTATCCAGCCTATCCTGAAACTGTAACCTGCCAGCCCTGGTATCATCCTAGTAAAGCAATGCCAGTGTCTCTCCGTTACTGTTCTATCTTTCCTGTAGCGTGGAGACCATAAATGAACACAGTACTCGAAATGTGGTCTAACCAAGGTAGTAAATAAATTCAACATCACCTCCTCACTTGTATACTCTATCCCTCTGAATATAATGCTTAGGACCCCATTGGTACCTTTTTTGGCCTTATTAACCTGTGTTGCTACTTTTAGAGATTTGTGGATCTGAATCCCTAGATCCCTTCGCTCCTCTATGTTTGCTAGGTTCCTAGCATCTATGTTGTAGATGGATTTTTTTTTCTACCAATGTGTTCATCTCACTCTGCACCTATCATCATATTATTATCACTCATGCACACGCTTGCCCAGCATCAATTGCGTTTTGTTGGGAATCTTCTTGACATATCCGTGATTTGGTGGGGAAAGAGAGAGAACGAGGCACAATTCGCATTGACAATCTGCTTAAGGTTTATTCATTTTGAAACTACCCCCTCTCGTTGCTCTCATGGCCATAAGCTTTCTTATATTTAGTTCATATATGCCCATGGTTATTTTAGAGATCTGGCTCATGTACCCTCTCAATCATTCCAAGAACTCGTTCAGCTCTGTGAGCCTTGCCTCATATCAGTATACATTTGCGGGTAGTTAGAAGTTTAAAGGAATTCCTCATTAAGTAGATTGGAAGTAGAGACAAGATGACAGGAGCTGGCAATTGAATTGCTAAGCATATGACCCTCCAGAGGAATTTATTTGCTGTAAATGAATGATTTCAAAAATGACCTTGTATTAATTAGGTGCTATTCTACTATTGTTTGAGGAGTGTTCTGACATACTGAGCAAAAGAATCTAAAGCATGCCTGTAAAGAAATTCAAACGTTAGATTTGCTGCTTCAAGTTTAATGTATGTATCAGTTCTATTGAGAAAGCAAAAATTGTTCTAAATTACACAGAAGAAATGGTAATAAAGATAAGAATGATTAATGTCAGTCCTGTTAAACCCTATACTTTATAGAGTATTCATTACTGGTAGGATCATTTGTTTGGTAGTAAAACATAGGAAAATGATAGGATAAGAATCTGTTTGACATTTCATGGCTGTTTGTGGGACATTGATGTGCGCAATTGGGCTGCCGTGTTCGCCCACTAATACACAGTCACTCCACTTCACAATAAATCCTATGAAGCGCTTTGGAACATCCTGATGCAAATGGTGCTATACCAAATGCAAGGATTGTTATTATTATATCCGTGCATGGTGGGGGGGGCGGGCGGGGAAAGTAAAAGACATGATTCTTATCCTTTATTTGCTTAAGACTTATTAATTTTAAGTCTCTTCCCCTTTAGTTCTAGGTTTCTACACTATTGGAGCAAAGGTTGGTAAATGGAGTTGAGGTACAGATCAGCCATGATCTAATAGAATGGAGGAACAGGCTCAAGACCCTGAATGGCCTACTCCTGTTCTTATGTAAGGCCCCCCCTCCCCCCAATTACTCCATTATTCAATTATTTGTTTTACTCCGGGTGCTTTATTCCTCTGTGGTTTCCAAAACAACAATCCAGGGGTGAAGAATGCAATGTGGGCAATGTGGGCATTAAAGTGTATTAAAGTGTTCCTTAACTTATTTAAAGAACCATCAGCAGGTGGCGGCCCATCTCCAGGTAAGTGTTTTGTTCCTTTTAGGGCTGTGGTGCACCATCTTGTGATTCTGAGGCAAGAGCGACTTTATTTTGTAAATGTTAGACCCCATACTGGGCTCTTGGTTGTTTTCTTTTATGTACTGTAGGTTTTCCCGGGAAGACTTGCCTAAAAGGCCCGAAATCCATGCCTTCTTCTGACCAATAATCCCCCCCACCCCAGTAAAAAAAAATTGGTCACTCACCTCACTGTTGGTGGGACAAATCCAAAATGCTTTGGGCTAGATCATTGTGCCACTGTGATGACTTAGGGAAGGGTGTGTGTGCAAGCTCACGTCTTCATAAAAAATGCAATATTTCTTGGTGGATTTGAAAAATACTTAATCTGTTCAGCCCACAGTGGTCAATTTGTGTATTTGGATCTTCTTGTAAGTTTTCACCACAACCACTTGCTCGATCTGATAGCTCAGAGACTAGGTCAAATGTTCAACCAGGGTGAATCCACTGATGTCAGATGTCTTCGGTGCCAGTATTTTGTTAATAATTGCCCCCTTACCTGTACTATTAAGTCGTCCTTTTGTAGACTCCAAACATTTTTCATTGATGGACACAAAGGGGAAAAGGAATTTGAATTTTACAAAATAACAGATGGTCACAGGATGGATTACAGCCCTTGGGGATACCTCGGCTAGTTTGGGGTTGTGTGTCCCTGCGCAAGTGATGACTGGCTCTAACACCAGCCCTGTGCGGCCTGCACATCTGCAATTCATCTCAGCCCATCTATTGTTCAATACATTATTGCCCAATGAATGTTACAAATGTACTTTAATGCATGGGTGTTTACTGGATCAATAGACTGACATGATTTAGCAGCCGAAGTGGGTAGAAGTTTCAAAGGCATTCCTGATAAAAGAGACTGGACTTAGAGACAGATGACAGGGGATAACGACTGAATTCCTAACCATGTGTGTGACCCATCAGAAGAGGTTATTTTCTGTGTTTTAATGAATTCGGAAGCGACCTTTAACTAGGTGCTATTGTACACGGCTTGAGTTTTCTGATGTCCCGAGGAAAGGAATCCAAAGCCTGCTCATAAGGAAATTCCTTGGTATATTGTTAAGCTATTTGAGAGAAATCGGAAAAAAAATATTTTTCTGTAATACAACAGAAATTTTGCACCATGTTTTGTGAAGTGCTGGTGCATTGTAAGGCACAAACATGAAGTGATCAGAGAAATAATTAAAAGGCGATTTAATTTTCATGTCTGTTTCTGTGCTGTAACAGTCTCTTTTGTCAACACCCACAGAGATATCAGACCTAGTGAGAAAAACAAATAAAAAAAAACATTACATTTGTTACAGTGCCTTTCGCGTCAGGAGGACGTTCCAAAATGCTTCACAGAATTTACTGTAAAGTACAGTAACTGTGTGTTTAATGAGTGATTGTGGTAGCCAATCTGCATACAGCAATGTCCCATAAACAGCCAGTGAAGGCCCCATTTTATTGATAAGATTGTAAGCCAGGATATCGAGAGAAACTCCCTTCTCTTTTCAGGTAGTGCCATAGGATCATTAATGTCCACCTGAATAGGCAGATAGGACCTCTATTTAACATCTCATTCCTAAAGACGACACCCCAGTATCGCACTGGAGTGTCAGCTTAGACTATCTGAGTTCCAAGTCCTGATGTGGGGGTTGAACCACCACGTTGTGACTGAGAGGCAAGAGTGCTACTGACTGAGCCAGGCTGACAACTTAAGTAACTCTGCTAACTGGGTAAAAATCAGTTTACGTGGTGAAGAATTTTTGCAAGAAAAAACACCGATAGAGTTATAGGACCCACATGGACATATCTATAACCTAGGTAGGCGATGGAGCTGACAATAACAGATGTGGATTGTAGCGTTGGAGAAAACTGTAAATTATTTATATTTATGGGATTATGGAGGATTTATTTACAATCCATCATAAGACTGTGGATATTTCTAACCCTGCAATACAGAACCTAGGGTTGAACTCTCACAGGAAGCTTTTCCTATGACACCACAGGAACCTCTGGCATTCCAACCACTTGAAGAAACGTTTGGAACTGTGCCTATTTGTCTGAAAAGCAGCATGAAGCTTTTCGGCAGACTGAATCTGTAAAATATATTATTTTATTATTATTGCTGCATTATTGTTAAAAAAAGTTCATCTACATTGAAATGTCAGTGGGCGAAAATATATTCGATTGTTGCAACACTGAAGGAGTTACAGGAACAGGAGAATTGAATGACAGTGTTGTTCTCTGGGTGTTTAATAACTACAGTATAGAGCTCATTGGTTTGACTAAATAAGATAAATTCCTTGCATTTGATATAGCACGATTGTTGGAGGTGCTGCCCTTTAGATAAAGGGTTAAACTGGACCCCTCGGACTTTTCTATTCCTGTACAATGTTCTACTGTCAATCAAAATAGTTTTATTTGAGAGAGAGAGAGACAAAAACAGCAAGAGGCTGAATACTCTCTCCAGGGTAGGGGTTGGCTGACAGAAGTGAAATCACATCACATTCTTTATTTGTAGCCCTGTAGTATGTGGTTTGGTTGCTTTGTAAGTTATGTGTTTTTGGCAAAAGTGTTTTTTGTTAAAAAAAATCCAGATATTTCTTGCCTTCCATGTCACAGGATCAAAATACACAATCGTGTCTGAAAAAATTAATGTTGGGAGTGAGCTACGCAGCTGAAGCAACCATATGGAGACTACTATGTACACTGCTGGAGATATTAGCAGCCTTTTGGGAGCTGTTAGAACTTGACTGATTCATGTTAAAGACTATCTGCATTGAATTCCAACTCTGAAGCTAAAGAGCCAACAGAACTTTACAATGAAGCTGAATTATGTTCCAGTACTCGGGCCTGTTGTCACTCATCCTCATCAAAGTAGATGGAAATTACCAGGAGTGAGGGAGCTGGGAGCTAAGTGTGGGAAGAGAAGCCAAAATAAGACTACAGATTCACAACTCGCATGCCGTCAACCTAGAGACCAGTCTTCAGATTTAAGATTACCCATATTTTACTTTTAAATTCAACAACAATAATTTACATTTGTATTGCGCCTTTCAAGCTGGGAGAACTTCTTAAGACGCTCTACCCAAGTGACTGGGAGCCCAAATGGGGGGAGGTGGCTGAAAGTGCAGTTGAGAAGATAGATCTTAAGGTGATTTGGGAAGATGGGGAAGAGGAGGGACTTCAGGTGGAGCTCTAGAGAGGTGGGGCAGTATGGTTGAAAGTTCGCCTACTGATTGTACAAAACAATCTTAAATTCAGACTTAATTTGGAAGCCGGTTTTTCAGTTTATAAAAAGGGACGGAAATAGCAACTGTGGAAAACCAGCCTCAAAATTACGACTGAATTGAAGATTATTTTGCAGAATGTTGCACAATCTTATCATCTGGGTCCCAGACACACCTTTTCTCTCTCTGGTATGCCTGTTTTGTTGCAATTTCCCCCCGCCCACTCCCCTGCCTTTGTTTGTATTAATAATACCTCTATTCACTTGTTTTGCTGCAATCCCCCCTTTGTTTTGCATCATTAACATCTCTTTAACCCATCATCCCCTGTCCTCTATCCCATTTTCACCTTTGTCTTCCTTGCCCTGCCACCTTGCTCTGTTAGCCCTTAAAAGCCTCTTCCTCTCAACATGCCCCAGTTCTGACAAAGGGTCGTGGACCCGAAATGTTGACTCACTTTCCTTTCTCCACAGATGCTGCTTGACCTGCTGAGTGTTCCCAGCAACTTCTGTTTTTGTTTCAGATTTCCAGCATCTGTAGCATTTTCTGTTTTGCCAGCAGAAACTGTTTATTCAAAATGTTTGTCCTGTGAACATTTTATTTCAATCCAGGGTGTCATTCTACTTTAGTGCTGGGGGAGCTCTGCATTGTCCAAAGTGCCATCCTTCAAGTGGGATGTTAAACTGAGGTGACATCTGCCTGTACAGATGGGAGAGAATGGAGTTTGTCTAATATACTGACTAATAATCCCCAAGATAAACTGATAATTCACCTCATGGCTGTCTGTGGGACCTTGCTGTGTGTACAAATAACTGCCAAAACCTACACACTTGACAGCAATTCGCTGTGAAGAGCTTTGAGACATTTCTACATTATAGGCACTATATTAAATGCAAAAATAGTCATCATCAAGAATGGGAAAGCTTTCTCCAGTACCCCTCTCTTAAAGGGAGCAATTGCTCCCAGTTCTGCGTTCAAATTCTTCTTCGGAAAATATTTCAGTAATCAACAAGAACAACAACAAGATTATATTTGTATAGCGCCCTTTCATAGCAGGAGGACGTCCCAAGGCATTGGACAATGTACAGAATTTCAGAGTAATGATCCCGAGTATGTGCCATGAATGCATGGCTAAGATCTGTCCTCACTCAGGTTACCCAGTTCATCCATTTCCCTGCCCCATCACGATTTATGGTGAGTCCTAAACCCAATCTACTTTGAACGGAGCTTGAGTTAACAGTTGTCAACTAAATCTATCTGTTGCTGTCTTTAGATGATTGTGTCAGCCTGAAGGTGTAACTTTAAAGGGTCATAATGTGAGGGTGCAGTTCAGGGCAGCAAATAAAGTCGCCATTTTCTGTTACAAGGAGATGGACAGATTACGTTTTTGGTTTGCCTGAGGCTTATGTGAAAGAAACTGGGAGGAACCCTATTTGTTTGTTATTAGTGAGCTGAGAAGCACTTGGGGAGACAGAAAGACATTGGCAGCTCCAAAGGAAATTATCTGCCTGCATTAAACTGCTTCGGGGGTGTAGTGTACAAAACACTGAGTCATGTCTGTGTGCTCAGTACGTGGCTTAGTAAACTTCCCTATTTAGAATAGAATCAAGTTAAGCTGCTGTAGGTGAAGGTGGGATGATAAGAAAAGTCAAAGGTGAGGAAAGCCCATACATCATAACTGGCCAGAGGGTTCCAATGCATTAACTCTCCCATCTTAATATCCAATTGTAAACTACTTGGAATACCCCAAATGGTTTGCCTCAATTACCTTGTTCAATGAATGATTCCAAATAATTTTCGTTCTTTGAAATAAAGAAATATTGCCCTGTGTTTTCAGAATGTTCTTTTTGCTAATAATAACTCGAAATATAGGGGTACTGTGTGTAGTGCTTTCTTAACATATTCCTTATTTTGATTAACACATGGAATGGGTTAAGAAACAGCACCACAACAAAACAACAACTTGCATTTATATAGTGCCTTTCAAGTGGGGTAGCGCCTTTGAATGCTGAACAGTGATAGAGCTTGACGCTAAGCAACAACAACAACAAGAAGATTCCATTTATAAAGCGCCTTTCACGTCAGGTGGACGTCCCAAGGCGCTGCACAGTTGGGTCATGACCCGAGCAGGGGGGAAATGGTCAGGGTGAGGGGAGGGAAGGGAGGGAGCGAGGAGGGGGGAAATGGTCAGGGTGAGGGGAGGGAAGGGAGGGAGCGAGGAGGGGGAAGAGAGTCGAGAGGGGAGCTGAAGGCTCGGTCAAAGAGAAAGGTTTTGAGACCGGCCTTGAAGGAGGAAAGGGAGGAAGCAAGGCGAAGGCACTGGGGGATGGAGTTCCAGAGCCTGGGGGCTGAGAGGCTGAAGGCCCGACCACCGATGGTAGGGCGGTTGGGGCGGGGGACGTGGAGCAGACCGGAGCCAGAGGAACGGAGGGTACGGGCAGGTAGGTAGGGGGATAGTAGGTCGGAGAGGTAGGAGGGAGCAAGGCCGTGAATGGCCTTGTAGGTGAGGATGAGGATCTTGAAATCAATCCTCTGGGGGATGGGGAGCCAGTGGAGGCGAGCGAGGGTGGGAGTGATGTGGTCCCGAAGCCTGGTGCGGGACAGTACACGAGCTGCAGAGTTTTGAATGATCTGCAGCTTGTGGAGGGAGGTGGCGGGAAGGCCGGCGAGGAGAGAGTTCCCATAGTCCAGCCTTGAGGTGACGAAGGCGTGAACTAGGGTTTCAGCAGCGTGAGGGGTGAGGTAGTGCCGTAGTCTGGCGATGTTCCGGAGGTGATGGAAGGCGGTGCCAGTTGTGGTGCGGATGTGAGGGAGAAAGGACAGCTCAGGGTCGAACAAAACGCCAAGGTTCCTGACTGGCTTTGAGAGGTGGAGAGTGCATCCTTGGATGCTGATGGTGTCAGCACCTGAGGTGCGGAGGCGCTGACGTGAGCCAATCAGGAGGGCCTCGGTTTTTCGCACGTTGAGCTGAAGAAAGTTGTCTCTCATCCAGGACTCGATGTCGGACAGGCAGCTGTCAGGACATCGGTGGTCGTGGAGTTGAGAGTAGAGGAGGAAAGGTAGAGTTGGGTGTCATCCGCATACATGTGGAAGTTAACTCCATGTCTGCGGATGATGTCACCGAGGGGGAGCGTATAGAGGGTGAAGAGGAGGGGACCAAGGACAGAGCCCTGAGGGACACCACATGAGACAGTGCGGGGGGTGGAGGAGAAGCCATTCGTCGAGACAAAAGCAGGGTGTGAGGGGAGGAGACTGTAGGCAAGGCAGGAGAGAAAAGCCTTCAGGTGTGATCTGAAGATGGGCAAGGCGGGGAGGTTGAGGCATGTTCCTGTTACTTAAGTAGCACTGCTGTTCCTTGACCAACACTAACGTGTTCAAAATGTGATTCCCTTGGGCTCTGTTGTCATGCAGCTGGTTTTCACATGGATTGTTTCTCCCCCCCAAACGGAAACTGATTTTATAATTGGCTTCCTGGTGTAGGCCAATTGGAACAATTTGTCATTCCAAACAAGGAGTTTTAAATTGGATATTCCCTGAGGAAACAAATGGGAGTATTCTTTAACCTTTTCCTTGTACTAAGTAGTAAGGAACGGATTAAGAAACTACTGCAAATGTTAAACCCTAATTTTTCAAGGTTGAGACTAAATTGAGCAAAATAATTTGAATGTAAGGCCAAGTGTGAATTGAATGTGAGTTGTCTCAACTTGCCTTCTGTTGAGTAATATCCTCCTGTTCTGGCTATATACAGGGTGACCAAAAAGTTGTGTTACTGTTACAATGTCTAATACGTCTTAAGAGATTATTTTTAGATAATAGGGTAGATATCATGACTTTTTTGTAACAATCTAGGAGTGTTTTGATTGCTTTACCACAATGTCTGGACAACAACAACAACTTGAATTTATATAGTGCCCTTCACATGGGGTGGGGTCTTGGAGCATTTAGACATTGAAATTGGTGTGACTACTGTTTCTAAGTGGCTAACTTTCTAAGTGTTTATGCTATTATTTGATTCCATTCATTGCACACGTACACCCAATGTTTTCTCTCCCTGTATGCAATTCATTGCATTGTTGAGCATTGTCTATCAGGTGTATATCTAAATCCCTTCACAAATCCTTGGCTGTGTTTCAGCTGTGGCACTCCCCCACTGTTTATTTAAAAGTTTAGTTGCTTCATGACTGAGTTTTTTTTTGTTCGAAATTCTCTTCTTGGCATACAGTCATGCTTAAATGTGAATGTCATTGAATTGGGGTCACTTTGAAACTTTCCTGTGTAAACAAACGTAAAACATTGCCTGTTAGCCTCAAAGCCCTCCGTGGCTATGCTCCCTACCTCTGTGACCTGCTAACTCCACATAGACCCGTCCACTCCCTCCACTCAGTGGGCTCTGGCCTGCTCCATGTCCCCCACACACCCCACCATTAGCGGTTAAGCCTTCAGCCTCTCTGCCCCCACCCTTTGGAACTCCATCCCACAGTCCCTTTGCCTCATTCATTCCCTTACCTCCTTCAAGGACCGTCTCAATACCTTCCTCTTCGATCGGGCCTTTGCTCACCCTTCCACCCCTGGCCCCCCCTGCCCTCCACCCCTCTTGATCCTAACCCCCATATTGAGTGTCTGACTGTCCAACACCTTGGGACAGCTTCCCGACGTGAAAGTGGCTACACAAATGTAATTTGTTGTTGTTGTTACACAGTTTTAACTTTAGGTAGAATATAGAACCATAGGAATTTACAGCACAGAAGAAGGCCATTTGACCCATCATGTGCTGGCTGTTTTAAAGAGCAAACCTTTCAGTCCCATTTACCTGCCCTTTTCCCATGTCCTTGTAGCTAACTCCTTTTTAGATATTTATCCATTTCCCTTTTGAAAGCTAATATGGATTCTGCATCCCCTCCTCTCCCATCGCAACTTTTAAAATGAAATATAAAATTTACTGATTTATTTACATTTGAACTTTCAGTCTTGCAGGTTACAGGCTGGAGTGACAGGGAATGACTGACTGCGTGTACTGAGTTTTTTTTCTGATAATGTTGTAGGCTAGAAAAGACTTGTGTGAGAAGCCTGGTAGCTGGGGAAATATTTATTTAATGGGTGGAACTATGTACAAAAGCTATTACAAAAAATAAACATCTATTGAATACATTCCCCTCTCTTGTTTTCTCTTCCCTGGTGAACTCTGGCACAAAGATGCTTTTCAGCAGTGTGACAAATCGCCTCCCCAGAAGATTAACACAGCAGGGATAAACATTGACTGTCTCCGGCCTCCTGCATGTCCCTTGCGACCTATGTTCCACCATTGGTGGCTGCGCTTTCAACTACCCTGCCCCCAAACTCTAGAACACTCTTCCTCTATCCCTCCGCCTTGTCCTGTGGAGTCCTGTAGCTCAGTGGTTAGAGCACTCGCTTTGCAAGCGAGAGACCCGAGTTCAATTCCAGGCAGGGCGAAACCTTGGGCAAGTTTCCTTACTCCACACACCTAATAATAATCCCTCCAAAACAAAAAATAATAAATTGGTCATTTTCAATCTACGACTGTTTGTGGGACATTGCTGTGCGCAATTGGCTGCCGCGTTCGCCCACAAATATGCAGTCAATTCACTTTACAGTATATTCTGTGAAGCGCTTTGGGACATCCTCCTGACGAAAAGCGCTATATCAAATGCAAGGATTATTATTATTATTGTCTTCCCCTTCCCCATCTTTCCCCATCATCAGGCTCAGGGATGCTACCCCGTGTGAAAGGCGCTATATAAATGCAAGTTGTTGTTGTTAAGCATGACCTGTGTGATGTGATAATTATCACCCTTGATATCTCAACTCTTGATTGTAGCATTGCTCTTGGTTGGTTGTCACCAAATGTAAGTTGCCCCCAAACAAAACCAAGCCCAAGGTATCACTTGTTTCAGAAACTGTCTGTAAAATTAATTATTTTGCACCTGTCTGTGCGGTGCACCACAATGAACGCTATCACTGATTCTAATAAATGCAACTTTAAGCATCACGATGAGAGAAGACAGTGCTTTGCAGCTATAAACAAGCAAATAAAGATACTTTGGGAACACAAATATGTGTTTTATTCACACATAAACCAAAGCAAACCATAACCAAATGAGTAATAGCAAACAAATAGCTCACTCTCAACCCCCCACGTCCTTCTCCTTGAATCCCATGTATGGTAGTGATGCACACTGAGACTAGTTCTTTCCGAAATAGACTGCTGACTTCCATTAACTCATTAGTCCTGGTCTTTAACTGGACTTGCTTTGTCCTCCCAGAGTGAGCTCCGTTTGGCCCTTGTCATAACTATGCAGAGCAAAATAGGTTACTTTTGCCCCACACATCCCAAGCCATTCCTGCCTTGACTGAAATCCTGGGAACATAACTGGAGAAATCACCTAGAAGTAGTTTATACTTGGGATCTGAACCTCTTCACTTGACTGATCTCTAGAGGGAAGAAAAAAAGCTTAATTGTGTGACTTAGCCCAACTGCCCACTGCTGGGATCTTCTGCTGCTGCAATTGATTTCTAATTGATCAAACAATCTCAACGTGTCTGGTGTTACCAGTTATGAAAGCCTTACTTCATTTTGTGATATGACAGAAATATTAACATGAAGCTTGAGTAACCTGTCGCCAAGTAACCCAAACAGGATGTTACTTGATAAATGGACTATTTGAAGCTCCCAATTAATCCTTACTCACATAGCAGAGAGATTAATTATAATGAGATAAAACAAAACTTTGAAGAGCAATTGTGAGTATGTGTGGCCATGTTACTGAATACTATGTCACTGCTAAGTCATATATGGTGCGCCAAATTCTTTGGTGAAAAAAATAGAATATATATTAGTCACCAATTGACCTAAGCGAGGAGGAGACTTGAGCTGGACTCAAGAAAGATCATAGGTGTCAACTTGGCTCAGTTACTAACCTTTTGCCTCTGAGTCAGTAGCTTGTAGGTTCAAGACCCTCACTGGGACTGTGAAGCTCATTTTCCATGACACATTAACCTGAGATTCCATCTACCTCTTCATGTGGATGTTAATATAGCACTATTGATGTAGTCCCATAGCACCATTGGAAAAGTGAAGGGAGATTCTCCCAGTATTCTGATCATTTACTTCATTGATGTTTTTGGGACTTTGCTTTGTACCAATCTGGCTGCTGTGTCTTTCCACAAACACAGTCACTACGTTTGACAACAATAACCTGTGAAGCATCTTTGATCATTAATAGATACTGTATCAAATGTAAAGTTAACTATTAATATAAATTATTGCCTTCAAAGCATTCACTACAAAACAGAAAAACGATTATGATATTTTCTGGCCATTTTTGACAATTGTCAATAAATTTGAGGTTTCAAAATATAGGGCAAACTTTTTTTAAACTTTGTTTTAGAATAATTTGCTGAATTGTGTCAGGAAACTCTTGGTATACTAATAATCTAGGGATATATCATGATAAAAGCAATTTGTTGGAATTTCCAGATTTATAATAATAATAATCCTTATTTGATATAGCGCCTTATTAGGTTGTTGAGACGTCTCAAAGCGCTTCACAGAATATACTGCAAAGTGGATTGATTGTATATTGCCAATTGCGCACAGCAGCGTCCCACACACAGTCGTGGATTGAGTGACCAAATGTATTTTTTTTAAGGGATTATTACCACCGGAAAGCGATCCACTGATCAACTGACAACCGTATTCCCACTTACTGCTAGGTAAACAGAATTGTGTGGAAAAAGGAAACTTGCCTAAGGATTCGCCCTGCCCAGGAATCGAACATGGTTTCCCTCGCTTTGAGGCAAGTGCTCCTTACCAATACGCTGTGGGACTCTACGTTTTGAGTTCTGTTTCCTTGAAAGAAAATTAGTAAAGCCCATTATCTCAGTGGATAAATGAGGTGCTTGGTTTTGACCTGATCTATGTAGATTGATAGTCAATTTGATCCTTGAGCTATGCTTAAGGGAACTCACCCAAAGGAGGTCTGTCCTTGGACTTGAATCTGGAGTATGATGTCTTGGGATCTGAACTCAGCCAATTTGGCAATCAAGCTGTTTGCCTTGTTTATTGCTGCCTCACACAGCTTTAATGATGAGTCAACTAAAACCTCTAGATCTCTTTCAGCTTCCCTTCTTGGCAAGTTCTACACCATAAAAAGTGACAATGGATTCAGCTCCTAAGTGCTGGCTGTTAACCTCAGGTACAAGCTGAGTGAAAAGAGAATTTGGTTAAACTGTGAACCTGGTCAAATAATTGTACCAAATAAGATGTGTCTGAAGCTCTATAATTCTCCCTGGAATAATGACGGCTGCTTCATTAAACCCTCTTTATTAGGTTGCTGGTCCCTCTCTCTTATCTCTGTGACTTTGTGATGCTGCCATATTTTCTCTTTTTTTCCTTTTTGCCATGTTTGTCTATTCTAACAATGGCATTAATAATAATAATAATCCTTAATAACAATGATAATAATCCCTAACAATAATAATAATAACAACATCTTTCTTCAGCTCAACATGCGTAAAACTGAGGCCCTCCTGATTGGTTCGCGTCAGCGCCTCCGCACCTCAGGCGCTGACAGCATCAGCATCCAAGGCTGCACTCTCCACCTCTCAAAGCCAGTCAGGAACCTCGGGGTTCTGTTCGACCCTGAGTTGTCCTTTCTTCCCCACATCCGCATCACAACTGGCATCGGCTTCCACCAGCTCCGAAACATCGCCAGACTACGGCACTACCTCACCCCTCACGCTGCTGAAACTCTGGTCCACTATGGGAACTCTCTCCTCGCCGGCCTTCCCGGCACCTCCCTCCACAAGCTGCAGGTCATTCAGAATTCTGCAGCTCGTGTACTGTCCCGCACCAGGCTTCGGGACCACATCACTCCCACCCTCGCTCACCTCCACTGGCTCCCCATCCCCCAGAGGATCGAATTCAAGATCTTCACCCTCACCTACAAGGTCATTCTCGGTCTTGCTCCCTCCTACCTCTCTGACCTAGTATCCCCCTACCTACCTGCCCGTACCCTCCGTTCCTCTGGCTCCGGTCTGCTCCACATCCCCCGCCCCGACCGCCCTACCATCGGTGGCCGGGCCTTCAGCCTCTCAGCCCCGAGGCTCTGGAACTCCATCCCCCAGTGCCTTCGCCGCCTCCTCCCTTTCCTCCTTCAAGGCCGGTCTCAAGACCTTTCTCTTTGACCGTGCCTTCAGCTCCCCTCTCGACTCTCTACCCCTTCCTCGCTCCCTCCCTTCCCTCCCCTCACCCTGACCATTTCCCCCCTGCTCGGGTCCTGATCCAACTGTACAGCGCCTTGGGACGTCCTCCCGACGTGAAAGGCGCTCTTCAAATAGAATCTTGTTGTTTTTGTTGTTGTAGTAATGATAATAATCCTCAGTAATAATAGTAATAATAATAATATTTACATTTTGCCTTTCATGTCAGGACATCCCAAAGTGCTCTGCAGGATATACTGTAAAGTGGTTAGATGGTGTATTTTGTGGGCAAATACAGCAGCCAATGTGCCACAACAATGTCCCACAAACAACTTTGCATTTGACAACACCATCACATTGTTGAGATGTATCAAAGCGCTTCACCGGATATACTGTAAAGTGGTGTGACTGTGTATTTGCGGGCAAACTACCAGACATACCCCAATACGTTCCTGAAGCCAATAATCACCTTGTTTTGGTCATTGTTGACTATGTTTACATAAATACAATTTGTTGTTGTTGTTGTGGGCAGGAATGGGGCTTCAGTCTATTTAATTGCTCTTTTGAGTTGCGCAGAAAATAATCGTACTTTTTAACTTTAAAAAAAAGATCCTATTAACTCTCTCAGAGTAAGTTCACTGAAGCACTTGTGTATTCACACTATCTGGAGCGAGAGTGGATCAGAATGGTTACTGGTCAGAGGGTGAGAGAGAGGAACTTGGAGCAGCACTCAGGAAGTAAGGAGTTGCTGAGACCTGCTTTTGAAGGACCAAAATATGAAAACAGTGGAAGAGACTTTTAAAACCATCAGAACAAAGGCTGGCAACTCTGGTTGGAAAACTGCTATCCATCAGCAGTTCTGTAAGATCCACAATATTGTCTGTAAATAACTACTGTTTATCCAACCATCGGCAAGCAAAGCCATTTCTAACTTTCAAAGTCATCCTCCATTATAATAATAATAATCCTTGCATTTGATATAGCACCTTATCACGTCTTCAAGACATTTCAAATCATTTCGCAGGATATACTGTAACGTGAATTGACTGTATATTTTGTGGGTGAAACTGTATGATTATTATTGCGAACATTAACACCATCTGGAAGGTGGTAGCAATTATGAGGAAATGAACAACGTCTCTTAAGTCAAGCATCTTTGTCCGCCTTCAATACCTGTGTACTATTAGCCACACTGGTATGTAGAGTCCAACAGCCTCATTTAAAATGTTGAACCAACTCCCAAATTGATGCAAGTTTAGATGATATAGGTCAGAATATTAATGTTCTAACACTCAAACACTACATTGTTAACACTGCCAAAGCTTATTTATGCCCAGAACGCTGAATGTCTATATATTTCGTCTTTGGAAAGTTAAAGGTTTCTGTCAAAGAAATGTGTCAGACTGGCTGAGTTGGTAACACTTGTGTCGCTGACATCAGAAGGTTTTGGGTTCAAGTCCCACGTTGGGATTTTGAGCTGATGCAGTCTGGCCTGACACTCCTATACATGCTGGTGGAATGCTGCATTGTCAGAGGTGTCATTTTTTAGATGAGACATTAAACATTGTCTGCTGGTTCAGATGGATGTTAGAGATCCCATGGGACTTTTCAAAAAGAGAAAGGATATTCTCCCGGAGTCCTGGTCAACAATCCCCCAACAAAAGTTGCCATTGACTTCATGGTTGTTTGTGGGACATTGGTATGGGACAAACTAGCTGCTGTGTTTGCCGACAAATATGCACTCACTCTATTTTTCCGTAAATCCTGTAAAGCCCTTTGAGGCATTTCAATGACGTGATAAGGTGCTATATCAAATGCAAGGATTATTATTTATTAACAAATCCAGAATAGGCAGGTGACCTGTACAAGAAAAGACATTCACCCTTTCAACAGGATAATGACTCACACACCTATCAACTCCTTCAGCATAATGAAAATAGAGCATTGCATTTTCAGTTGCACAGTAAACATTGGGCATTAACCCCTGAAGTATAACAGAAACAAGTGTGTGACAAGTGGAAGACTTATTTAGCTCCCTGGGCTAATAATAATAATAATCCTTGCATTTGATGTAGCGTCTTATTAGGTCTTTAAGACGTCTCAAAGCATTTCACAGAATATACTGTAAAGTGAATGGACTGTATATTTTGTGGGTGAAAGTGTATGATTATTGAGTGTACCACCATCTGGAAGGTGGTAGCAAATATGAGGATGTGAACAACTTCTCTTAATTCAAGCGTCCTTGTCTGCCGTCAATACCTGTGCACTATTAGCCACACTCTTATGTATAATCCAACAGCCTCATTTAAAATGTTGAACTAAAGCCAAAATTGATGCAAGTTAAGATGATGTAGGTCAGGATATTAATGTTCTAGCACTCAAACACTACATTGTTATCACTGTCAAAGCTTCTTTATGCCCAAAGCGCTTCACAGAATATACTGTAAAGGGAATTGACTGTATATTTTGTGGGTGAAATGCAGCATCGTGCCCCACAAACAGTCATGGATTGAGTGACCAAATTGTTTTTCGATGAGATGGAGGTTATATGGAATTGTTGAACACAAAAAAGTGAAAATAATCCAATATTAATTTGTGTGGAATACACATGGTGTGAATTTAATTGGACACAAGGTTAATTGCAAAAACGCACAAATTAAATCCTTTGCCAGCATTTCCCACGATCCGTCACTTCCTGGTACAATTTAACTGATCCAGTAAGGTTTGATTTGTCTTCAGTTTCTGTGAAGATTAGTTCTGGAGTATGCTTCACTTTGCAGTCTTTTCTTTTTATCCATTTCACTGCTTGCCAAGGGTTCAATTTAATTTGATGTTATTTGAGTGAAACAAGTTTTTGGAAACAAGTTTGCATTGTGTAAAATGGCAGGAAAAGCCAGCACTCAAGAGTTGAATAGAAATCAAATTTTTTCTTAAGGATGCGTGGAAACAGCTGTAATTTCTCTAATTCCACTAATCTAATAACCTGAGTGTTTCACACACAGAAATGTGAAAAGATTTCATTGTTCTGTGAAAGAAAGTTGAAGCTGTTTTCTCTGTCACTGCCTCTGATGCAGACATATTTTAGGCCTGTTAAACAAATCATTTCACCTCACTACACAGTTTACAGTTTACATTAGACACACTCACTCTCCACTTCCTGCAAGGCAAGTTACATAAGAAAGGTGGTAGACCATATGGTTTTCTGACTCTGACCTGTTGTTAAATCTATTTCTCTGCCTGTTTCCCATATCTTTTAATATCTTTGTTCAGCAAATAGCTATCTTTCTCTCTATCTCCCTCTCGAACATGTCCACTGACTCCATGGTCAAAATTCTGGTGGATATTCCCTGAAAGACTTAAAGGGTTTCAAATTTAAAAGAGTAAAAATGATGCCATAAATTCTGATGAGTTAACAGCACTCAGTTCTGGCATGTGAACGATAGTCTCTGGAAGGGTCTGAACTGTATGTCAAAAAATTGCCAACCAGAATGAAGCTACATAATAATAATCTGTGCATTTGATGTTGGTATGACACCCCAAGGTGCTTCACAGTCTATAATGTAAAGTGTAGTGGATGCGTGTTTCGTGGGCAAATGCAGCAGTCAATTAGCACAAGCAATGTCCCACACACAGAGCCAGGAAGAGAGTGTCAAATTTTATTTGGGGATTGTTGACTGTGGCACCTTCTCTTTTCGAATAGTGCCATGGGATTTTAACACTACCTGAACAGGCAGATAGGGCCTCAGTTTAACATCTCATCCAGAGGACGGCACCTCTAACAGTACAGAACACCCCCAGCATTGCATTGGAGTGTCAGCTTAGACGACGTCCCAAGTTAAGAATGGGGCTTGAACTCATAAACTTCTGACTCAGAAACAAGAGTGCTACCAACAGAGGCAGGAAATTCTGTGAATCGCTATCACCAATTGGCACCACTTTCTCCTTTGTTTCTTCAGCCTTTGAAAACTGTAAACAGTTTTCTCTCTCTGATATCTGATCTAAATTTTCATGTGTTAATATTAATTTCTGTTGGTAAAATTGAACAGACATTTCAGAGTGTTCAGTAATTGGTATGATTGTATTAATGACAATTATTTGGTTCTGTTTTGGGGAGGAAAGAGTCAACAATTAAAATAAATAACACATATGTCTATATTTATCTATTTTTACTGTCAAATTCAGTAACTATTTGCACCCAGATGATCCCACAAACAGCTAGTAGGTGAATGATCAATTGCTCAGCGCCTTGGGATGTCCTCCCGACGTGAAAGGTGCTATATAAATGTAATTTTGTTGTTGTTGATCTGGAGGATTGTTGACCAGGCACTGGGGACTAAAAATGGATCTTGGTTAAAGACTAATCCGAAAGACAGCAACACCTACAATACAATGCTTCCATTATCATTACAGATGTCAGCCTTGACTAGGAGCTCAAATTACTAACATGGGGTTTGAACCCACAATTTTCTAACCCAGAGGCAAGAGTGCTACAAACTAAACCAAGATAAATTGGCTTTTTTACTCAGAAAAGTCAAAAGGAAGGATGGAATAGAAATGTCTCACTTGTGCAGTAGATGGCAGCAGGAGGTTAGTATTTAGTATTTATCTAAAAAAGTAACTGTGGATGCACTCTGTGTGATGTATGTGTGAGTGTTTGTATTTTGAGTGCACACATGTCTATGTGGGTTGGGCGTCTGTGCGGTGTGTGTATGAGTGAGTGTGTGAGGAGTCTGTGCAGTCTGTTTGTGTCAGGTAGTGTGTGTGTGTATGTGTCAGGAGGTGTCTCTGTGGTGTGTGTCTGTATGTCAGGCAGGTGTGTGTGTGTATGAGGTAGTGTATCTGTATGTGTCAGGTGGTGTGTGTGTGTACAGGAGTGTGTGCACTGTGTGTGGTTCCTGTGGTGGATCGCAAGTACCAGGAATTCCCAGAATAAAAATTGAAACCTGTGAAGCCATCTACTCCTGTTCTTTTAAGACCAATTCATCTTAAAATTTGATATTCTGCAGAATTGTGGACTAATCTTAAATTCAGTCTTAATTTGGAAGCTGGTTTTCCGCTGTTCTTGAAAAGAAATGGCTTCCAAATTAAGACTGAATGTAAGCATTTTGCATGATTTGAAATTGTAATTTGAAATTGTATGGAAGCCTTTGATGTGTGAACGATAGTGAAACAAGCACGAGGCGTTGTAATGAAAGAAACAGTCGATACTATCCATAATTGGTGCACAAACCGATCCAATGTTATTGGGACCCAATGTTAACAAACTATATGTGGAGGGCAACCATAGGAAGAGACATAAGCTCTCTGTGACCCCCTTCCTCTCTCTGACCCGCTCCTCACTCTGACCCCCTTCTCTCTCAGCCCCCCTTCTCTCTCAGACCCCCTTCTCACTCTGACCCCCTTCTTTCTCAGACCCCCTTCTCTCTCAAACCCCCTCTTCTCTCTGACCCCCTCTTCTCTCTGACTTTCTCTTCTCTCCGAGCCCCTCCTTTCTCTGACTCTCTCCTCTCTCTGACCCACTCCTCTCTCTGATCCCCCTCCTTTCTCTGGAAGCCACGACACTGGACTAATTTATGGAACTATTTGTTATATGTAATCGAAAGAAGCTGGGTACCTTATTCTGGAGGGATGAGATCAAATGGCCTATCTGAACACATCCTGTGATCTAAACCACCTATTTCATCTCATAGTATATAAGACGTGCTTTGATTTCAAGGATGCCTCTGAAATATCGTTTTTTTTTACTGTGTTTGCCTGTGTAACTACATTCACTTCCGTTTCTCACCAATTACAGTTTGTAAAACGCTTCACCATGTTTATTGTTATGTGAAAATTGTTATGACCCAGCTCGGGTCTGAAATGCTGTATGCAGTCCAGCAACTTGGGATGTCCTCCCGATGTGAAAGGCACTATACAAATGTAATCTTGTTGTTGTTGAAAAGCACTATATAAATTCAAATCAGTGTTATTCTCAGAGTCGTTAGCTGTTTTGAAAGACTAAAAGCTGAAAAGTACCCTATGGCAACAGTGTGAAAACAAGTCAAGAGAGCACGTAAAAACAGAGAGTATAAACAGAACACCTTGACAGTGCCCCCCCTCCCACTGCACCAGTGTAAAATGATGCCTCATGGTCCAATATCATGTGTTCGGCCAAATTCAGGTAATGAGCTCAATGTTTGTTGTGAAGTGCTCCTGTAATCCATTGCCAATGCATTTGTGAAGCAGAGTGAGGTCATTTTAATGGATGCTTAATCAAAGGAAAACCTAAAGATGGATAGGTTTGCAGCAGCCGCAAAAATAAAACTTTCTTTTCCTTCTATAGTAGACTCAGTTGGGTGGAGATGTAAAGGGCTTGAAGAGTTTAAAGCAGTCACATTTTGGACCTGAAAAAAATCGGAGGCTGTTATCACTTCATAACATCCCCCAGCAGATCGAGTTCAAGATCCTCATCCTAACCCTTAACCTAACTCCTAACTCCCATGGTCTCACCCCACCCTATCTCTGTGACCTTCTTAAATCCTAACACCTGTTCGCTCCCTCTTCACAACCTTTTTTATGTCCTGCCCTACGGACTTTCAGCCTTTCTGTCCCCAATCTGTGGAACTCCATTCCAGATTCCTTACGACTCACCCGCTCATCACCTCCTTCAAGGACCACCTCACAACCTTTCTTTTTAACTGCATCTTTGGTTATCTTCCCCCCCTTCACCCTCCTCATCCCCCACCCATTTGGCCCCCACCCCCAGCTTGGGTGCAAACCCTGGACTGTCCAGCACTTTGGGACATCCTCCTGATCTGAAAGGTGCTGTATAAATGTAAATTTGTTGTTGTTTTACTATTGTTTTACTATTGACTACTCTGACTGTACAATGGTATTTTGAGGCTTCTGCCCTGAAGGGGACCACCCTGGTTAATAATAATAATAATCCTTGTATTTAATGTAGCACTTTATCATGTCCTTGAGATGTCTTAAAGTGCTTCACAGAACATAGTGTAGTGACTGTGTATTTTGTGGGCGAAACCAAATAATAAAAATAATAGTCTTTACATTTGGCATAACACCTCTCACATTGGGAGGACATCTCAAAGTACTTCACAGGTATTTTTGTGTGTGGGGGTGGGTGGGGGGGGATGATTGTCTCTCAGATAGAATGGTCTCTTTAAATTTCCCCTTCTTAAGTTGCTCTGTCCTCTCCTGAAGCTTCCGACTTCTGCCAAGCTGCAATTCCATCCCATGTATCACTCCAGGTCTTCATTACCTTAGTCCCTCTCACCACCACAAACCTAGGAACTCCTTTTCTCTCCACCCCCCACCATCACCTATCATTAACTCTTGCTGCATTGACCATTAGGCTAACCTGAAAAACAAATGAGAAACCTTTACCAGATTAAGACACTATTCCCCATGTGCTACACAATGAGCGTCAATGAATACTTAGGAAAATTGAGAGCTGTTTAACAGCCCACATTACATGGACGAGGGCAGAGGAAGGAAGGAAACAATGCTGGAGAACAACCTGACCTTGCAAAGGTCATTGAGCTTTATCCTTCCATCATGTTACTAATAGATTGCCTGGGGTCAGCCAAACAAACCGCTAATGAAATGCTCAATATTTTGCTACCATCAGTATTGACAGCATTGGAGATCAAACAAAGGCTTGCATTTAACCTTGAAATACCAATTTGTTGAAAAGTATTCAAGCATTGTTTGAGATTTCTATGCCTTGTAGGCTCCTTTCGTCAACCACAAAAATACTGTTTTAGCTGAAGTTTACGCATTTATGTTTGGGGGAATCGCATGTCAAAATGCTATTACAAGCCTTACTTTATTTTACTTACTTTACGTTAATGATTCTCTGTCCTGCACTCAATGTGCGTAACTTATATGAATTCAACATCTCACATATATTATTAATGGGTACCTTCTTCATAAAAACAGATTTAGCAGTGGTGGAAGTGGGTAGCGATGGGGTTCACTTTCAGTTAGCAGTAGTATTTGCACTATTGGATCACCCTGAAGACTGCACTGCTGCTTGCCTTAAGACCCATGAGGGTTGCTCTGTGAATGAATGAGTGAAACGATAGGTTTATTATGAGCTGAAATTGAATGCATGATACAGGCACAGCTCTATGTCATGTTGGAAACAATCTCCTGGCAGCACAGTGAAGGAATCCATGTCTAGGCTGACAGTCCAGGGCAGTACAGGAAGAAGCACTGCATCGTTGGAAGTGATGTCCTTCAGATGTTATGTTAAACCCATGCTAAACTCCGTACCTTCATCACAACGGGTCTAACCAGGCTCTACTGGCAGATTTATTTCAAGATCTTCACAGTCGTCTTCAAATCCCTTCATGCCATGGTACCTCCCTACCTCTCCGACCTGCTTACTCCCCAACCCACTACACGCTGCCTCTGCTTGACTGGCTCCGGGCTCCTGCTTGTCCCTCATGCCCTCTGTTCCAACATCGGTGTCCCCACTTTCAGCCACTCTACCCTGAAACACTGGACACTCTTCCTCTAACCTTCCATCCCCTCCTTCCACATCTTCAGGTCGCGCCTGAAGACCTTTCTCTTTGACTGTGCCTACGGATACCTCCCGCCCTCCCCCTGGGCTCAGCATTGTTCTCCGCCACTGTCAAGCGCTCTGGGTCCGTCCTCCTGATGTCAAAGGCACTGGATAAATGTCAATTGTATTGTAAATGTGGACAAATCAATATAACTGAATTGTGACTTTTGGTCAGTGTCAGTTGACTCTGTTGAGCAGTGAAATGTTTTGACAACATCAAAAACTTGCAAGATGTAACAGAGATTTTATATGAAGGAGAAGGCACTGTTACTTTAACTTTGGTATTGGACAATAGTAATGATTGCCTTTTGAAACCGTCGATGGCCTTTCACACAATGTGAACAACTGGGTGCATAAATTTGTTATAGTGTGAAAACCAGCTATCTTTTAACAGGTTGTTTTGAAAGCTTAAAATAGGAAAAAACAGATGGACCCCTGAGTAAGACTGACTGTGAGATTTACAGCTCTCAGGAGGTAAATCTGTCCTGGGGTTTAAGTGACATATGCAGGCAGTGCCACCCTCAGACACTTCCTCTGTGACCCGATTGTAACCTCAGTAAAATACAGCTGTTAAACTCATTACAAAGCTACAAGTGAGCAATATATTTACTTGGTCAGAGCATTGCAACTTAAGATGTTATTGCATGTGTCTCATTAATACGCATACATTAAATATTAATATTCAATTTGCAAAATGCACTGGCCATGGTTTTCACAATTCTGTGGGACGTACATGTTGTTTTAAATCTTGAGATGACGTAATCACTGGGATGATATTACCTCAGTGTTATTTCAGGCTCTTTGGACCAATAAAAAGTTTTTTTTAAAAATAACTGCTTTGAAAATTACAGCAATGTTTACACCAAATATTGGGCTTAAATTTGACTGCCTCCTGGGATTGTAACTCAGTCAACTCTTTGTACTTGTACTTTGAGTCTGTGGATAAGAAAATCCTAATTCAAGTTAAAGTACAGTCCTGGGTGTGATTATATTCATTATTTTCAAGGAGAAGATTTACACAGTCAATATTATGGGTATTTTGCAGATACACTGAGCTGAGTTAAAGTTACAAACAGTATTTTGACTACATGGTTAACAGAGGCCTCACTGCCCTAGAGTTTGACCCACATACTTGCTGTGAGAGATTTCCCATGCTGTTACCCGTATGCACATTTGGTCAGCGGTAGAGTATAAAACTTGGCCAACTATCAATATTTCTTTAGATAGAAAGATAAATTCACACAGGAGGGATAAAAGAGCAGTAGGAATTATATTCTGAGGAGGCCACAAAATTATCCAACTCTCTGGAGAGTGTTTATGATCCCCGGACTTGGTTTCAGCATGGAGAACCAGCTGAAGCAATGAGTCTATGGAATTACATAGGCTCAGGGAGGAGCTTGAGTGACTAAGGCCACATACCATACAATAGGGCCAATAGTGCCCCTGTACTAATACACATGGAGTAAATTAGTGTCTGGGGAGTGAGGAAAGAGATTCCCATAGTATTCGAACTGCCAGTACCCTCGGTACATGGAATTTATACAGCGTGAGAAAGTTCCAACCAACAGATTTAGATGGAGTTCAGTGTTGTTCTATTTTTCTCTCCAACTCAAGCCAGAGACAACAGACCGTAATTCTGTGCTTGAGGTGTTATTGTTTGTCTGGTCAGACCTCTCACCATCAAACATTATCATGCAATGCAGTACCATGTGGATATTTATGGGTGCTCCAATGTTTGCTTTGACTTAACCTAACAGGAAACGATCAAGGAAGTGCAGTCCCATATGTGCCTTAATGGGTTTCCAACCTGCTTTGGGTTTGGTATAATTTCACAGACGTGGTGACAGGTTCCTGAGATCCTTCACAAATGAACAGTTCAGTGCTCCTGTCACTTGAAAATATTTTTTTTTAGTATCTATTGATGCTCTTACATCTGTCTCTACATATTCAGTCTTGATATGTCACACAATGCAAAGTGGAGATTACCAAAAGATTAGCCTTTCTGTGACTTCAGACAACATAACAAACAAGAGTAAAGAGAAAACTGAATTAACATGTCCAGTGGCATAGGGTGATTTGATATTATAATATTAATCCTTGCATTTGATATAGCGCCTATCATGTTGTTGAGACGTTCCAAAGTGTTTCTCAGAATATATTGTAAAGTGAATTGACTGCATATTTTGTGGGCGATACTTAGATGTAATATCTCTTAGGTTCCAGTTTTTATGTATCAAGCAGTGTATTATTTTGAGCATTTCTGCACTGCGTAATCATAAGTGTTAGAAGAAATGGTCTGATGGAAGAGTTAAGTCTCATGATATTAAACATTTGAAAATGGTACAATCTGCTGCATAAACTTTTATCTTCGCCAATTTTCTCACTTTCATTTCCTCTTCAGAAGTCATTCGACTCTTTTTGATTATGTTTACTCCACTAATGTTTTACATCCCATACAGCACTTTAGACAAGTGGTCATTTTTCATCTGCGAAATCCGTTTAGTTCAGCCTGGTGTCTGACACATGTGGAATTGCATCACCCGTGCTTAAGAGTATCCAAACCACACTGAGAATTCCATATTTGTATGCCACCTACACAATTTTGACTGTGGCTGGAATGGAATGCACACCCTCTCCCTGGAGGGATGCATCCTGTTTATCTAAGTATTAGACACAGGTTGGCAGGAGCCAAGGCTTGGTGACCCCCAAAGTTTTCATTGGGATATTGTTGGACTTTAACCAGCTAAAACCGCTTAGCTTGCTATTAAAAGCACTATCCGGCAAGCTTTTCACACTGCTTATCCGGCTAAGACCACCCTACCCGTTAGGGCTTTGGCTTGCAAGGTTAACGGGAGCTGAGTAGGAAGAATCTCTGACCCCCAGTGACTGATCTTCCCTTCCAAGGGCTACTGATAAGGCTGATAAACTAGGCTGGCTGTGCTGTCATCAGCAGTGCCTGTGCCTGGATCAGGAACTGGACTACCGAGACCACCACAGAGGGCTGGCTCGATTCAGATATTCCATTGCCAAGAATGTCACATTGGAGCAGTTCAGCCTAAAGCAAACCCCGCTTACTCCCCCCCACCCCCCACTCAGGACAATAGTCACTATTTGTCATTTGACATCTGACAAGCACAGGTCTGGGTCCTAACTTGGTGGGCGGCAGGTACTAGAACCCAACTATTTGATGGACATCATCCTTTAGTGTGGGGGAAGGACCTTTGCAGAATAGCTTGTGATGTGGCAGCCACCTTGAAGTTCTAGAGATCCAAGTCTTCTAGAATATCCAGGTTGTCCTGACCGACGGCCTGTCCGACATCAAGTCCTAGATGAGGGCCACCTTTCTCCAACTCAACGTCAGCAAGACCGAGGCCCTCCAGATTGGCTCGCGCCAGCGCCTCCGCACCTCAGGCACTGGCAGCATCAGCCTCCATGGCTGGACATTCAACCTCACTAAGCCAGTCAGGAACCTGGGTGTCTTGTTTGACCCTGAACTGTCCTTTCTCCCCCACATCCGCGCCATGACCAGCACTGTCTACCACCACCTCTGCAACATTGCCAGACTCTGCCACTGCCTCACCCCACAGGCTGCCAAAACCCTCACCCACGCATTCGTCACCTCAAGGCTCGATTATGGAAACTCCCTCCGCATCGGCCTTCCCAACTCTTCCCTTCACAAGCGGCAGATCATTCAAAACTCTACAGCTCATGTACTCTCATGCACGAGGCTCCATGACCCCATCACTCCCACTCTCGCCCGACTCCACTGGCTCCTCATCCCCCAGAGGATTGAGTTCAAGATCCTCATCCTCTCCTTTAAGGCCATCCTACCTCTCTGACCTACTGACTCCCTAACCTGCCCACTCCCTCCGCTCATCAGGCTCCAGCCTACTCCATGTCCTCTGCCCGACCCGCCCTACCATCGGTGGCCGGGCTTTCAGCCTCTTTGCCCCCACACTCTGGAACTCCATCCCACAGTCCCTTCGCCTCGCTTCCTTCCTTGCATCTTTAAAGGCCGGTCTCAAGACCCTTTTCTTCGACCGTGCCTTCGGTCACCCTCCCACCTCTCTGCCTTCTCTCACCCCTACACCATCCCTCTCCCATGCTCGGGCCCCAACACTTGACTGTTCAGCGCTCTGGGACATCCTCCCGAAGTGAAAGACACTCTGCAAATGTAATTTTGTTGCTGTTGTTCCTCCTTGTTTACCGGCCTTGTTTACCCTCCCCCCAAGCCTTCCCCCACCTTCTTCTTGGACATCTCCAACCTCCTATCTTCCCTCTCCCTCTGCTCTGAATGCCTCATAATCTTAGACGATTTCAACCTCCACTTCACTCCCTCCTGCTCTACTTCTGCCGACTTCTCCTCCCTCCTCTCTTCCCTCAACCTCTCCCTCCTCAACCACTCCCCCACCCACGACCATGGACACCCCCTTGACCTGGTGATCACCTGGGGCCTCACCGTCTCAGCCATCACCATCGTCGATAAAGCCATCTCGGACCACAACTTCATCTCCCTCAACACCTCAGCACCCCTTTCCCCTTCCCAACCCTCCACCATTACATACAGTCCATGGAAAAAAATGTCCTCCCTCTCCACTGCCCTGGAGTCATCTGAACTCCTACACCTCTGGCCCTCACTGACCGATCTCCCCTCCTCACTCTCTTTTCTCCACAACTCCCTCTCCTCCATTCTGGACTCCATTGCTCCCCTCACCTCCCAAACTGCCTCATCCCCCTGGTACACCAGACATCTCCGTTCCCTCAAGGCACAAGGTCGAGCTGCCGAACGCGCCTGGACCAAATCCAAACTAATGGTCCATCGGCAGATTTGGCTTCACCACACCAAGACCTACCGCTGTGCTCTTGCCTCCGCCAAATCCTTCTACTCCAAGGTTATCTTGGAGGCAAAGTACAACCCCAGGCTTCTCTTTTCCACCACAAACCGTCTCCTCTGTCCACCTTCCCATACCTTGCCCATCCTCTCCTTAAACGCCAAGAGATGTGAAGAGATGCTGGACTTCCTCAAATCCAAAATCAAGGGGATATGTTCAGCCAACTCTGTCCCATCCACAGCCACCCCACATCACTTCTCCCTCATGACCCACCCCCCACCCATCCCCCCTATACTCCTTAGACCCTATCTCTCCCTCCTCCCTCACTACGACTGTCTGCAAACTCAAACCCATCACCTGCTCCCTTGATTCCATCCCCACCTCTGCCCTCATCTCACAGCTCCACCTTCTGGCCCCCTTCTGTCCGATGTCATCAACCTCTCCCACTCCACAGATTCGGTTCCCACCCCCTAAAAACAGCCGTCATCAACCCCATCCTGAAAAAACCTTTCCCTGGTTCCATCCCTCCTCTCCAGCTACCACCCCACCTCTAACCTCCCAGTCTTCTCAAAGATCCTGGAACAAGTCGTCGCATTCCAGCTCCACTCCTTTCTCTTTCGCCATTCCCTCTTTGAACCCCTCCAATCCGGCTTCCGTGCTGCCCACAGCACGGAAACAGCCCTGGTCAAAGTCACTAATGACATTCTGAACATCTGTGATCAGGGCTCCCTCTGCCTCCTTGTCCTCCTCGACCTCTCTGCCGCCTTCGATACTGTCGACCACTCCATCTTCATACACTGCCTCTCCGCTTTACTCAATCTTCATGGACCTGCCCTTGCCTGGTTTGATTCCTATCTCTCTCAACGTCTCCACTTCGTTGCCTCTAACTGTTTCTCCTCCAGCCCCCCGCACTGTCACATCTGGCGTCCCCCAGGGCTCTGTCCTTGGCCCTCTCCTCTTTAATATCTATATGCTCCCCATTGGTGACATCATCCGCAGACATGGGATCAACTTCCATATGTATGCGGATGACACCCAACTCTATCTTTCTGCCTCCACCCTCAACTCCAGGACCACTGCTGTCCTGACAGACTGTCTGTCAGACATCAAGTCCTGGATGAAGGCAAATTTCCTACAGTTGAATGTGAACAAGACTGAGGCCCTCCTGATTGGCTCACGTCAGCGCCTCTGCACCTCAGGCTCTGGCAGCATCAACCTCCATGGTTGCACGGTTCAACTCACCAAACCAGTCAGGAACCTCGGTGTCTTGTTCGACCCTCAACTGTCTTCTTCCCCACATCCAAACCATGACTCACTCTGCCTTCCCTCACCTCCGTAACCTCGCCGACTCCGCCACTACCTCACCCCTCAGGCCACTGAAACTCTTGTTCATGCCTTCATATGCAAACGCCCTGCTTGTTGGCCTTCCCAACTCCTCCCTCCACAGGCTGCTATAATCCAGAACTCTGCAGCCCGTGTCCTCTCCCGCACCAAACTCTGTGACCCCATTTCCCCCACTCTCACCCGACTCTATTGGTTCCCTATCCTTCAGAGGATCCAGTTCAAGATCCTGGTCCTCACATACAAAGCCCTCCATGGCCTCGCCCCACCCTACCTCTGCGACCTCCTAACCCCTACCAACCCACCCGTTCCCTCCGCTCAGCCGGCTCTGGCCTGCTTCACGTCCCCTGACCCACCCTCCGCACCATTGGTGGGAGAGCCTTCAGTCACTCTCCCCCAACCTCTGGAATTCCATCCCGTAGTCACTCCGCCTCGGCCCCTCCTTAGCCTCCTCAAGTCCCACCTCAAGACCCTCCTCTTCGACCATGCCATCGGCCACCCCCCTTCCCCTCCCCTCCCTTTCCCTCCTAACCCCAGCTCGGGTCTGAAATGCTGTACACTGTCCAGTGCCTTGGGACGTCCTCCCGACGTGAATGGCGCTTTACAAAAGTAATCTTGTTGTTGTTGTTGTCACAAGCTGTCTGGTGAGTTTGGTAGTGAGTGTCAACAGATTATTTGACAATGGGATACTCACAGCTAAGCCCTCACCTAACACTTACATGTGCAAACCTCTAAAAAAGGGAGGGAGAACATGGAAGAAAAATATTGTTTTAAACAATGGATAAAATTTAGTTTCAGAATAATTTGTATTTAATAGTGCCCTTCACATAGGATAACATCTTAGAGCACTGAGACGTTAAAGCAGAGATAAACAAGCAATATAGTGGACTGCAGTTATTTTTCAAATGTATATTTAACCGATGTTTGAACCAGTTTTACCAACTTGCTTCATTCTGAGCTGTTGAAACCTAATCCCATAATGTAGAAGTTAGCGGCACTATATAGCAGCTGAAGGGTAGTAAAGTGCACTGGATGATGAGCAATGAACTGCACAGCACTCTCTGGGGACATTGTATTAAATAAGGCTGACAGGAACATTAACAGATGTTCGTTTCTCCTTACTATGATCACATGACTGCATTTACAAAAGGGCATATTTTATACTACGAAACGCCAATAAAAATCAACTTCAAATTAATTTCTCCTCATTTCCCCTCTGGTTCTTTTGCCACTTATCTTAAATCTATATTCTCTGGTTACCGACCCAGCCGCCAGTGGAAACAGTTTCTTCTTATTTACTCTTTCAAAATCCCTCATAATTTTGAACGCCTCTACTAAATCTCCCCTCAACCTCTCTGTTCTAAGGAGAACAAACCAAGTTTCTCTGGTCTGTCTCTCCACATAACTGAAATTCCTAATCCCTGGTATCATTCTCATAATGAAGTGTTTATAACTCTATGAGGTCATGTAACATTTCTCTACAATTACGCAGAATGCAAACTGGTTGGATATCCCTCTTCTCGTGATAATTTTCCAGCAAATTATGATCTATATGGAGAAATAAACTGATCCATTAACATCCACAATTTGCCTTGAATTTTCACATTGATCTTTTTCCAAACGTGAGAATCGCGGGAGACATGACTTAAGGTTTTTTTTCTTCTAGTAAATATTTCAATCCTCAGTACTCGAAGGTTTTGGCATTGCTTGCACCCATTGATGACTGGCACAGTGGTAACACCATGCCAAGGTTAGGTGCAGCACAGCTCGGATGCATAAAACTGCCCATTATTGTTCCCTAATGAGAACCTCAGGATAGAACTGAAAGTGAAACACGTTCTAACCCCTTCCCTTATGTCTTCTTTGAGTGAGGGTGTCAAAATGTTCCCAACTAGCATCTATGAACCAGATGTGTGACTGAGAAAGAATGAAACAACTCGAACAGGTCGCCAAGAAGGGTGGTTGAGGCCAGGACACTGGGCTCATTTATAAAAATGAGGATTTGCATTTATATAACACCTTTCATCCGGGGTAGCATCGCGGAGCGCTTAAAATTATTTAAAAAATCAACTTGATGCAACAATAACAACAAAATTACATTTATAGAGTGCCTTTCACGTAGGGAGGACGTCCCAAGGCGCTGGACAGTCAAGGGTCAGGATGCAGAGATGGGAGGTCAGTATGGTGAGTTTCTGGAAGGATGAGATCGAAAGGTCTTGTTTATCTGATTCAATCATGTGATCGTGTAAACTCTTACAGTGCTCGCAGGCCTCCGGAGGTTTATCCCAGAAGTGATTGGTTCAGCGCATTGCTAGCTCAGTGTTGTTTACTGAAACATTAATATTCTAGTAATTAAGGTACTCAAACATCAGCTAGAGGTTTATTATTGAAACATGAACCCCAGAGTACCAAAACAAATACAAATAAAGGTAATGTAAAAATAAACATTCTTAAAATGTACCAGCCTTGTCATTCCTGCTTTGTTCTGTTTCTCCTTCCTCTTGATTCTCTGTCCCTTTAAAATAATATTTACTGTCCTCCAGGCATTTGACATCATTTTTACCTGTCTAATCTTGCTTTTTTTTCTAGTGTTTCTGCTATTTGTAAAAGGCAAATTTGATGTCATTCCTATCCACCCATCAGCTTTGTCAGATCACCTTACTCCATTAACAATGAATGGAAGCAAAACTAGCTGCCAGCCATATCGAATGTGACACACAGACAGGAGAATAGCAGCGGTTACGCAGCACTATTCTGCTTCTGTGTTAATGGTACATTCCAACACATTCATGGCCTCTATGTAGTAATGCTATCCCAAAGTGTATTAATTTACTCTACTTTTTTGTACAGCTAATTCGTTCTTCAATGCTTTTCCCCCTGATTAATTTGTCTGCTGCTTTCTGCAGAGGATTTAATTACTTGTTACCTGATGAGTAGGTGTACCTTTCAGTGGGAGAGCAATGACGTCAGCTGCCTGCAATTCTATTCTCTTCTATTTTACACTTGCAGCTAGGAGCTCGGTTACCACGAGCTTCATTGTGGTTCATGTCGAATAAATATCACTTCTCCAGTGCTTTTCCTTATAAATGACACCTAACCAGGAGTGGGATTTTAGGAGCAATGAGACATGCTACAAATACACTAATGTATGCAAGAGCCATTTGCTTAAGAAACCAAATATATAGATGTGGCTCAAAGTGGAGGCCAGTGCCATCAAATAAACACATACACGATTCAAACTCCAATAGAATCAATAGGTTAAGTCAATTAAAGTTGCAGTATCTCTCCATTGCATTGTTGGAGATACTGTCCATTGGATGAGACTTTAAACTGAGGTCTGTCTGTTCATGTGAATGTTAAAGATTGAAGGCTTTATTTGAAAAAAGAAGGGAGTTTCTCCTGGTGGCTTGGCTGACAATCTCCCACATAAAATCGATCATTCGCTTCATGGCTGTTTATGGGACATTGCTGGGTGCAAAGGGCTTCCACATTCACCTACAAAAATAGTCATTACACTTCATAGTGAGTCCTGTGAAGTGCTTTGAGATGTCATCCTGATGCGACGTGCAATATAAGGATCATTATTATAAAGCAATAGAGATCAGGAGCAGGAACCTTGGCTATTTGTTTCCTCCATAACCCATGGTTGCTAAAGTAGCTCTCCAACCACTGAGGGAGGTGACCATGCTTATGGCTACCTCCCCCCTTCCCTTACTTCAGAGTCAGGCTCTGCCACTGTTAAGTGCTCTGAGACGCTACCCTGCATGGAGGGTACTATATAAGTGCAAGTTCTTGTTGTTCTTGTTGTTGTTATCAACTTTGTGTTGTCCTCAGTGGTGCCTTTAGTCATTAGGCCATGTGGCAACTCAGGCCTGAGGTTTGGAATTTTTTATCTTCTCTGATTCCTGGGCCAGACACAACTGAGCAATGCAAAACCAGACTATCCCCATAACATTGCTAAATGTCACGCTTCAGTGAGCCTTGACCCTCTGAAGACTCCACTTCCTGTGCAGCTGTTACTGTAAAATGATGACAATGATTTAGAACTAAAATAAGCAGATGATTTTTCCAAACATTGACATTTTCACTGTAAAACCCACTGAGGAGGCCTTTTGTAATCAGCAGGAATAAGACTGAAAACAACATACCGTAAAACTCATGTAGTTGTGTGGATTTTCTTGTGGAAATGCGACATAGGCCATACTGCAATATTTCAGGTTTGGGATGGCCTGCTCCTTTAAATTACACAGGGGACGACGTGTGAACAGGCACTGTTGTGGCCTCCAAAGATTTTGCCTTTTAGAGTAAGCCACAGCATTGTCCCTCAATGAGAAACGGGCGATTAGGGCTGAGCCACAGCATCGAAGACAGGTGAAGTCATTTCTCTTAAAGAAAACAAGTTGTAACTTACCACAAAATACACATATTTTTTACAGAAAATCCTGTGAAGCAATTTGAGATAAGGTTCTGTATCAAATGGAAAGATTGCTATTACAACTACCCATCAGCCTTAATAGTCTTTATGGGGGTACCAGTTCCTGTTGGTCATTTGATCCTGATAGTGGGATATTGGTCCACGAACACATAGTCACTGCACTTCACAGAAAATCATGTGAAACCCTTTGAGATGTCTCGATGATGTGATTAGGTGCTGTATCAAATACAAGGATTATTACTTTTTGTTGTGGTAATTCCTTTAATCGCAACTAATCTACTCAGGAGCCTTGTTGGACAGTGAGCTTGTGACTTTGTTCCTATCCTACTCTTCTGCTCATCATTCAGTAAGCTTGGGCCTGCTGTACCCCCTTCACTGCACTAACTATCCCATCATTGGTTTTGACTTGAACAACTGTGCCCCTTACCTCTGGAACCCCCTCCCTCTACCCCCCACGGTCTTTAAATCCTACCTAAACACCTATCTCTTCAACTGCACCTATAATCACCTCTCCCATCCTTTTCCTCCCTTACTCATTGTCCGACACCTTCTCTGTGAAGTCCTCTGAGACGTTATCCTAAGTAAATGCAAATGTTGTTGTCGTCATTGTTGTAATGTGAAGTGCTGGTCAGCTGAGTTGTATCTTGCAGACAGTGTAATGTAGAGCGACAGAAAGCAATCCAGTGGGGCAGGGAGCCTCAGAGGGAAAGTTGGCCAGAAGATATTCTGAAAAGACGCTTGTTGAACTACTCATCGGAAGTTCCAACTGGCAACTGTCCGGCTCAGGATAAAAACATCTTCACTAATTCAGATAATTCAATTCTGGAGACAGTTACAAACAGCCTGTCCTGAACACTCAAGAGGCAACTCCCCATCTTAGTTCCTGGGGAATGTTTGCACTGTGGCAGCTCTTACATCTGATACACTGTAAACGTTTCAATGTGGGATTGCATTAGTGTTTCACCACAAGTGGTTATTGAAGCTACCACCTTCACAACATTTAGACTGGAAGTGGATGAGTATTTGAAAAGGAAACAATATAAAAGGGACAGAAGAAATTAGGATTTAGAATATATATCTGCAAATGGGGGAAATGGCATCAGGACAGGTTCAATGGGCTGAATGATGGCCTGTGCTGTAATTTCTATGATTTTAGTTTATATAAAAATTAATATTCATACAATTCATGACACTGTGCACAAACAAGCATTATATTTCCAAATGCTTTGTTGCACCTTTCTCTTTCCTGTGTGTCAGACTGGCACAGTGGTAACACTCTTGCCTCTGAGTCAGAAGGTTGTGGGTCAAACCCTATGTCGGGACTTGGAACTCACAAGTGGTAAACCTCTGGCTTACTGGACTCCGGGTATCCGGAATTCCAACCTAGCTGAACTGGGTCCGACTCTGAAAAATTTTAAATAAAAAAAAGACGCCCGATTCCTAACTTTCTGCGCTGTCTTCTGCTCATGGGATTCAAACAGTTCCAATGCTGGCATTGTAATTGTAATTGTACAGTGATGGTGCTCTACTGCATTGTTGGAGGTGCCCCCTGTCAGGTGAGATGCTAAACTCCTGTTCAGGTGCATGTTAAAGATTCCTCGGCATTATTGGAAAAGAGAAGGCAGTGTCTTTCAGTATTCTGGTCAACAATCCCCAAATACAATTGTTCATTCATATCATGGTTGTTTGTGGGACATTGCTGTGTGCCAATTGGCTGCCACGTTTGCCCACAAAACACACAATCACTACATTTTACAGAGTAATAATAATAATAATAATAATAATCCTTGCATTTGATATAGCGCTTTTCACGTCGGGAGGACGTCCCAAAGCGCTTCACAGAACACACTGTAAAGTGAATTGACTGTATATTTGTGGGCAAACGCGGCAGTCAATCGTGCATAGCAATGTCCCACAAACAGTCGTAGATTGAAAATGACCAATTTATTATTGGTTTGGGTTTTTGGAGGGATTATTATTAGGCGTGTGGAGTAAGAAAACTTGCCCAAGGTTTCGCCCTGCCTGGCGTATCCTTTGAAGAGCTTTGGGACGTCCTCCTGATGTGAAAGGTACTGTACCAGCATATAAACACATAAGAATTATTATTAATATTTTCTAACAACTACACTAACTTGGTGCCATTTTTCCCCCAGTGTAAACATGATTGTGGTTTTTGTGTTTCCTATATCTTGCCGCTTGCTGTATCTTGGAGGTGTATCAGTGACAGATCAGTAACTATCCTCTCCTTTTGACCACAAAAGAAGCTTGCTTGACTGCAAAGAAACATGATATGTTGTATTTCAGTAGAGAAGGCAGGTGTCAAATCCCATGGGAGGTAGGCTTGTTTATCAAAACGACCTCCCTGCTCGAATGTAGAACAATGAGCAGAGATTAGGTGAAGGCTCTCGACAACCGTTTCCTGCAGATCATACTGACTGAAGATGAACTGTTTCCCACCTCATGCAAAGACACAGTTCACTGCTTTTCAATAGGAGCAAATAAGATCACATAGCAGGGGGTTTAATGGGAGCAGCAGGAAGCGATGTTGGTACCCTGCACCACAGACCCAGATGAGTTCCTGCAGAGCGACTCACAACTAAATACTCAGATAAGGGTACAAGCAAGGTAGTCGGCGAGACAGTGATTGGGTTCTGGGACGCTAGCCTGTATGAAGCACGCATTATAAATGCAAATTGTTGTTGGGTGGTACACAGAATACCACAGAGGTAAGGAGTGTAGTTAGCAAGAAGTACAGGTTAAAGACAAATCCTTACAAATGTACACTGGGCAAGTGAAGGGGTTGCAATGGCCCCCATTTCACCTTTTGAATAAACATCTGGCTGAACATTGCAGGCACAGAGGTTGTTGGTAAATCTACAGGTGACATTGCACCAGTAGGCTGGGGTGGGGTGGAGAGAACTCAATGTTGCTGGTGTGTTACCTGTGGAACAGCCAGTCTCTCCACTAATAATAATAATAATAATAATCCTTGCATTTGATATAGCGCTTTTCACGTCGGGAGGACGTCCCAAAGCGCTTCACAGAACACACTGTAAAGTGAATTGACTGTATATTTGTGGGCGAACGCGGCAGCCAATTGCGCACAGCAATGTCCCACACAGTCGTGGATTGAAAATGACCAATTTATTATTGTTTTTGGTTTTGAAGGGATTATTATTAGGCTCTGTGTGGAGTAAGGAAACTTGCCCAAGGTTTCGCCCTCTGCCTGGAATTGAACTCAGGTCTCTCACTTGCAAAGCGAATGCTCTAACCACTGAGCTACAGGACTCCACTGATTGAACAAGAGAGAGATTTGGGTGAATACAGCTACCCAAAGCTCCCATTGGATGTTTAACACACTCTTAGACTTTGTAGATAGCTTTTATTTATGGTTTTAGAGAAAATTAGCATCGCTTTCATTCGGTGTGAAGTAGGTTGGCCTTTTTTTGTTATTGTTTTATAAAAAAGCGATGGCCTTTTTGTTTGATGAAATACTGCTATTTGACTCAGTTATTCACCGTGTCTTTTTTATGCCATACAATTACAGTCCAGTTTACGCTTATGTAGCTCTTTCATGTCAACGATGCTATATAAATGCAACAGAAACAACAAATTGCATTTATATAGCGTCTTTGCTTCTCAGCTTCACTCCTTCCTCTCCTACCACTCCCTTCACAAGCCCCTCCAAATGGGTTTCTGTGCTGCTCACAGCATGAAAACTGCTCTGGTCAAGGTCATAAATGACATCCTGTCCATCTATGACCAGGGCCCCCTCTGCTTCCTCGACCTCTCTGCTGCCTTCAAAACCGTGGACCACTCCATCCTCCTCCATCGCCTCTCCTCTCACCTCAACCTTCAAGGTTCTGTCCTTGAATGGTTCAGGTCTTATCTATCACACCACCTCCAATTTGTCTCCGCCAATGGTTTCTCTTCCAGCCCCCGCACAGTCTCTTGTCCTCGGTCTTCGGTCCCCTCCTCTTCAATCTCCACATGCTCCCCTTTGGTGACATCATCCGCAGACTTGGGGTCAACTACCACATGTACATTAATGACACCCAACTCTATCTCTGCCTCCACCCTCAATTTCAGGTCAACTGACAGACTGTCTGTCTGACATCAAGTCCTGGATGAGAACCAACTTTCTACAGCTGAATGTCAGGGAAACTGAGGCTCTCCTGATTGGCTTGTGCCAGCGCCTCCGCATCTCAGGCCCTGGCAGCATCAGGATCCACGGATGCACACTCCACCTCACCAAGCCAGTCAGGAACCTGGGCATCTTGTTTGACCTTCAACTGTCCCTTCTCCCCCATATCCATGGCGTGACCTGCTCTGCCTTTCTTCACCTCCTCAACATTGACCGATTCTGCCACTGCCTCAACCCTCAGGCCGCCGAAACCCTCATTCAAGCATTCGTCGCCTCAAGGCTCGACTATGGAAACTCCCTCCTTGTCGGCCTCCCCCACTCTTTCCTCCACAAGCTGCAGATCATCCAGAATTCTGCAGCTCGTGTCCTCTCCCGCACCAGGCTCCGTGACACCATCATCCCCACCCTCGCCCGGCTCCACTGGCTCCCCATCCCCCAGAGGATAGAATTCAAATCTTCATCTTCACTTTCAAGGGCCTTCACAGCCTTGCCCCCTCCTATATCTCTGATCTCTGAGCCCCTATCAACCTGGCCGCTCCCTCTGTTCAGGAGGCTCCGGCCTGCTCCATGTCTCCCGCCCAAACCCTCTACCATCGACGGCCGGGATTTCAGACTCGTTGGAACACCATCCCACAATCCCTTTACCTTGTCTCCTTCAAGGCATGACTCAAGAAACCTCCTTTTTGACCGACAAGGGGGGAGTTTCCGTAGTCGAACCTTGAGATGAGGGTTTCAGCCGCCCTCCTACCTCTCTGCCTTCCCCCATCCCAACCCTGCCACCCTACACTTGGGACCTGATCCTTGATGGTTCAGAGCCTTGGGACTTCCGACGTGAAAGGCGCTTTACAAATGTAATTTTGTTGTTGTCATCTTTCACATCGGGAGGACGTCCCAAGGTACTGAAGAGCGAATGGTTTGCACCCAAGCTGGGGTTGGAATCAAGTGGCATGGCGGGCAAGAGAGCTGGGGGGTGGGAGGGTGACCTCAGGCACATTCAAAGAGGAAGGTCCTGAGACTGGCCTTGAAGAAGGCAAGAGAGGGTGTGTGGTGAAGGGATTATAATAAATAATAATAATAAACCTTGCATTTGATATAGTGCTTTTCACGTCTTCTAGATGTCCCAAAGCGCTTCACAGAATATACTGTAAAGTGAATTGACTGTATATTTGTGGGCGAATGTGGCAGCCAATTGCGCACAGCAATGTCCCACAAACAGTCATGGATTGAAAATGACCAATTTATTATTGTTTTGTTTTTTGGAGGGATTATTTCAAAGTGTTTAATATGAATTTTGCACAAAACAAAGGCTCATTACTTACCAACAATTAATAGAGCAATGGTCAAGTCTGTTTGGCATTTCAAAACTTTCCACTCTTTCATCATTCTCAATCGCAGGGTCCTTTTGACTTTGTTGGTTTAGAATTTTCTATAATTAGAGATTACTGGATTAGCGTTGAGGTTTGGTATTCCTCTCCCCCCACCCCCAGCCTCTGAGAATACACAGAATGCAGTGTTATTACTCCAGATCCACCTAAACGTAATTCAGATTTTGCAACAAGGAAATCCAACTCCTTATCTCACTCTTGGCATCTTTCCCAAATCTATTATTTCATGTGAACGATGGAATCTTGGAATTACTTCAAGCGAGCTTTGAAAACTCACAAAGCGTCAATAATATGGCGGCAAAATGCCAAACCGACCTGAAAATCCCTGGAAAAAGCTGAATGAGATAAGTGTATTCACCTGAATTGCTGCAGAAAGTATTATAAATAGTACTCTGTGCGCTTAAGTTTCGTCCACAAAACACACAGTCAAAACCACTTTACAGGGTATCCTGTGAAGCACTTTGAGATGTCTCTATATTATCCCAATATCAAATGCAAGGATTATTATTATTATTATTATTATTATTACGGAAGCTATCTGTTGGTATTTATTTTATGCATTAAAAGGGCCATTCCTATCACTAAAGTGTCAACTTCTTCTCCCCTGTTATTCGCCAAGCATACAACGTAATGTGAATTGAAACGTGGTTTTACATTGCATAGAAGTACTCTATACAGCTGTATTGCGTTAAAAACAAGGTTGTGGGTAATACCTGCACATTGTAGATATACCAGGATGATATCAGAGCTGGCAAGTTACTGCTGTCAGGATATACTGGATTAGTTTGGACCTTTTTTCACTAGAGAAGCAACGTTTAAGGGAATCCCTTATAGAAGTGTTTAAAATTATAAATGGATTTGATAAGGTTAATATAAATACGTTGTTTCCACTGTTTAGGGAGTCTGTAACCAGGAGACACAATCATAAAACTTCTGTCCTGACCACCCAAATATTTCAATATATACTAAAACATGTGAGTATATATTTTTACATAAGTCAACAAAGGTGCTGTGTAAAGTCCTTGTTAATTATTATATTTGTTCAGATTGAACACATAGATTACAGTCTTACAAGCTGCAGCATTGCCATTGAAGTAAAGGTTAAGGAAATTATTTTATTAGGGAACAACTTCACTTGGTTCCATTTTTAGATTAGTTTTTTTTCTGCCTCGTGACATTGTTGATGACGGATCAGCCATTCTGATATATCAGCAGGACTTGGAGAAGCAGGGATTCTTCCCACTTGACTCCTGTTAATGCAAAGCTAGGGTGATCCTAGCTGACCAAGCTGCGGAAAGCTTGCTCGACAATGTTTGCAATGGCAAACTCAAGAATCACTCAGGCCTAGGATCTTGATAACCTGCGCCTAATTTCCAGTTACCACCAAAGAAAGACTTCAATGAGAGTTCCTGCTCTCGAACTGCAACCTAGCAACCACTTTTGGAAGGTGTGTATGCATATAATAATAATCCTTGCATTTGATGTAGCTCCTTATCATGTCGTTGAGATGTCTCAAAGCGCTTCACAGAATATATTGTGAAGTGGATTGACTGCATATTTGTGGGCGAAACGCGGCAGCCAATTGTGCACCACAGTGTCCCACAAATAATCGTGGACTGAGTAAATAGTTTTTTTGGAGGGATTATTAACCCCGGAAAGTGATCCACCAATCGATTAACAACTGGGTTCCTACTTACTGCTAGGTAAATAGAGATGTGTGGAATAGGAAACTTGCCTAAGGTTTCACCCTGCCTGGGAATTGAACCTGGGTCCTCCCACTGCGAGGTGAGCGTGCTAACCACTAAACTATGTGACTCCATATGAATACTGGATGAAATTGGTCAGGTCTCCAAAGCCTTTCCAATAACCTGAATTGTACCTGGTAGAAAGGGGCAGAATGTAACTTGGGGAAAAGTAGCTGGGGAAAAGTGTCCTGAAGAGGGAGAGAAATGTGTTAATAAATAGGGGTAAATCAAATGAACTTTACTAATACAGTACCATGTGAAGTGTCATTAACTTTTATGAGTCATTGTTGGAACTGGTTGCACACTGAGCAGTATTGACTACAGAGCACGTGAGCAAAGCTAGGCTGTGTCAAACTACATCCCTCAATAGTTATCAAGGGATGTTCTGTGAAATACAGTGTGAACGTAATGACATTGCCCCAGAAACAGATTGCAATGTTGTCCTATTCGCTGGGAAATGAAGCAAGGGAAACAAGTTGCCAGACTATTACAAGCAAGGTCGGTGATTGCAAAAAATAATGCGATACAGGGTATGTGACCTGGGAACACAATTTACAGAGTGTATTGATGTGCCAGCTACAATACAGTATATTGAAGGGGAGCAGCCATCTGAAATACCACAGCAATTAGCCAGTCTGAGCTGTAGGATGATATCACAGGATTAGTACTTAATAGGAGTCCATTGGATAAATCTTCAGATGAGCATCGGGCACAGCAACTTTGGTGATGTCGGCCACGGATGGGAATTCCCATTATATGCTTTGTCACCAAAGGAGCTACACATGACCTTCAACAGAATTGTTACCCCAGAGTTCTTAAGCAGTGATCTGAATCTCAGCTCCCCCAGAGAATGAAGTCTGTGCTACCTAACATAATCTGTAGCTCAGTGGTTAGAGCACTTGCCTCGCAAGCGAGACACCTGGTTAACAAAACAATAATAAATTGGCATTCTCAATCCTTGACTGTTTGTGGGACACTGCGAGATGACTAGAAGACGTGAAAAGCGCTATATCAAATGCAAGGATTATTATTATTGCTATGATGTACTGTGGGTGCTCTATCTGTCACCTCAACCTACAGGAATGCAGATGATATCATTTGTACCAAACCAATGACAAGCCTTTTATGACTGCTTAATTATATGTTCCTCACAGTTGCTGCCAAGTTAGGTTTTGTTTGATTGTACACTGAGAATCTGAAGAAGAAAACCAATAAAATGTTCTGTTTAAAAATGAAGCAACATTGGGGTGTGTTTACTGTAGCTGCCTGTGGGATTGTTGTATCTTCGATTCCTCCAACGTAACCATTCCCTACTGTGACTCCCTGAGGTGGGATGATTTGATCAGGGCTTTCTCGTAAAAAAGTTGGAGGCCTCAGAAATCCTGGCTCCGAGATGTACAGCCTGGGAAGCAAATCAGCCTTTTTGCATTATTTCTTAATTAAAAAATCCGTGATGCAGGAATGTTGTTCCAGTCTAGTTTTTGGAGCACAGTTCCTCAAGTTCAAATGATTTGCGTGATGCATTTCCATTGGTTGGACAGTGTCCAAACTCGGGTTTCTTAATTAAGAAATACCGCAAAATCAACCCATTGTATCTCCTATCCCTAGAGTGATGCCACTATAGATCCGAACAGTTTTCTTTATACTGTGAGACATTGCTAGACAAGGTTTTTTAAAAAATCTTAGAACTAGCAAGACCAAAGAGTAAAGCAACGTATAAAAGCATCAGAATGCTACAGTAATTTGAATGAGTCATACCGAGAGTTTAGATTCTGTAAAAGTGACCTTAATTGTTCTTTGCTAAAGGACATCCACAGCCAAATTCTCAACCTGAGCAGTAATCAGACCCATACCTTAATGCAAGCACAAATACCAAATACATTTATACAAATGAATCTTTGTCGTCAAGGGACTGTGGAGAGTTCCACTCAAAGCAAGCCTTTCTTCCCTTTCTCCTCCACTGTTGAAAGCAATGATGTGTGCTGGGAATGGTATTGGTGTTGAATTAAATTAATAGTATTAATACAGTGAACTCCAGATAACTCCACTATCATTTAAGTTGTACGTCGTCAATATCCCAGCTGCTTCCCAAAAATATTAATAAGGGACTCAGCTTTACTTGTCACTCTGTTTAACATAACTCATCGTATTCTAGAAATTCTTGCAAGTACTTACAATGCAAATTGATCCTATAAGTTGTCCTTGTCCTATAAGATGGCATGTTTCATAGCAGAGGCCTCCCATCCTATCCTGTGACTGGTGCAGGTGCTTAGCGGAAGTTGGACGCACATGCTTAGATGCAACATCTATGGCGAGTGGATGCTAGCGGAGTGAGCGAGAGAGAGCAGTGCCGAGGAGCCTGGGAGCATACGTTCTAACAAATAAATTTATACTTATACCCTTAAAATTAAATAAGTTTTAACAAATAATCTGACAGTTGCAGGGGCCAGGGCCGCTCCGTCACACTGACAGTATCTGCGCAGGCCCAGTGTGTGTTGGTGTATAGCGCTCTGAGACACCATCCAGCATGAAGGGCGCTTTATAATTGCAAGTTGTTGTTGCTGTTGTACATGCTCACAGGGCCCCCTGTGGCCAGAGAGAGGACCTACACCTAACTCGCCATATCTGATGACTCATCACTGGACCCCTTTCCCTTGGAGCGATGAGTCATCCAGAGTTTACTGTATTAGTAATAATAGGATTGCTATTGAATGGACTTACTTTTTTGATTGTGCCTAATGTTCACCTCTCTCTTCGCCTCAGCCCAACCCTATCATTGGGCAGCGATAGGGATGCTGTCTTACATGAAGAAGACTATATTGATACAAGTTGTTGTTTGTATTGGTGCAGACAGACACACATACAATTTTGAGGTGGGGGAGTTGGGGTGGGGTATGGTCGCTTGGTAGTGATTAAGAGTGGGAAGCAGAGCTGATGTTTACTTTAATTTTCCCCTTCCAAGTTCAGAAGAGCCGAAGCCAATTGTAGTGCCCTGACCTTCTCGTCCAAATGAGACCTGATAGCTCGGCCCAGACTGGCAATTGAACCTGGGATTTTGATCTGTGTCACAATAGGGGCCGTCATTGGGAAAGCAATCGTTTTTAATATTCATGTCTTTGTGACATAGACCACAAATTGTCAAGTTCTGATTTAATAATAATCCTTGCCTTTGATAGTGCTTATAAATCTGCAAACACTTTACAGGTAATTGCTTTTAAGTCCCCTGACTATTTGTAGGCAAAACTGGCAGCCAATCTGGCTGAGATTGATAGACATTGGTTAGCTAAGGGAATCGAATGGGGTTGATCAGCTATGATCTCATAGAATGGTGGAACAGGCTGAAGGGGGTGAAGGGGTTACTCCTGTTCCTGTGTCACACTCTCGCCTGGAGCTGTTAACATTCTGGGACCAGATCAATGACCTTTGGGCCCTGATTATCAACTCTTAAAAGTTTTGGTCTGTTACACAGGCCGAGATGTAACAATGGTTTATTTGGCAGGAAGGGAAGGAAGTAACTCCAAGTGGTGAGAAGGCCAGGATGGTGAGGGTTAAAAAGGAGCGACAGAGGCAACATTTTTCTGCTGAATGTCTACAATCCGAGTTAGGTGAACACACGTTAAACTTTCACAGCAGCTGTTGTTGCTCAGTAACGCCATACAATATGCTCATTAGAAATGCTGTGGGTAAAACTGTCAGCACTTGTAGCACCCATTCCAGCAGAGGTAGAGACAAAGTGAGCGAGCAGATAAAACACAGAAGTTAATTAATTATTTACCTAAATTACCAAGCACTGAAATCTGGGGCAGGAGTGCGAGTCCATATATGTGTTTAAATCTATTCTAAACTTAAGTGTAAAAGGTAAGAATTTATATGTGGCTGATCATATAACATGATCTGATCATACACATTGTCTCAGCACAGCGAGGAATTGCTTAGCCAATGCAGAGCTGGGAATGTTTGCTTTACTGACAATAGCATTCACAAAGCAGACACAATCGTTTAGATTTTTTAAACAAAAATGTATAGACATAAATGTACTGGTGTCTACTGTTAAAACAAGCAGGTAATTGAAATATATTTGATGGATTTCCTTCTGGAAATACAAAAAATAATAACATAATATTTCTTGTATTTGATGCAGGGCTTTATCACTTCATCAAAACATCGCAAAGTGCTTCACAGGACTTACTATAAAGTGGTGTGACTGTGTGCAAACTGTGGGTGAACGCAGCAGTCAATTTGTACACAGCAATGTCCCGCAGACAGGCATGAAGTGAATGAAAATATTATTTAGGGGATTGTTGGCCAAGACATTGGGATAAACTACCTTCTATTTAAAATTTGAACAGAGGCAGCGATTGCTACCAAGACTTGAATAATTTAGGGTGTTAACAATAAAGATGTGTTCTACTGTTGACGAGTTAGCTTTAAATTGTGAATTATGGCTATCCCTGGATGGTTTCTAATCATTAGGTTGAACTAGATTAAAGGGCAATTTTGTGAAATAGAGTATTATTATGTGTGTTCCTGGTGCCTTGATATGCTTTGGATTTCCTGTATAATGCTGGCACTTGTGTGTTTATTTTTAAATGATATTTGTGAGTTTTTTCAACAATATTTCAATCTCTTCCAGTATCTAAGCTGAAAATCCCCCAAATAAAATTGATTGCTTGCTCCACGACTGTTTGTGGGACACTGCTGTTTGTAACTGGCTGCTGGTTTCATCCACACAATACACAGTCAATCCAGTTAACAGTATCTCCTTTATGGCAAAAATGAAGAAATATTCAATCAAGAAAATGTATTTTGTTGATCTTCCATAAAAGTTGGCCACTACTGGGCTAAGAGAAGAAGTTTACTGTTTACTATGAATTAACAGGTTGTGTGTCAGCCTGGCTCAGTTACCTCTGAAGCAGAAGGCTGTAGGTACAAGCCCCAGGTTTTGAATGTAGTCTAGGCTGATACTCCAGTGAAGTGCTAGGACTGTAGTGCATCGTTGGAGGTGCCATCCTTTATATGAGACACAAAACCAAGGTCCTGTCGGCCTGTTCAGGTGAATGTTAAAGATCCCATGGCACTTTGCCAACAATCCCTCAGATAATATAGGTCATTCAACAACAACAACAAGTTGCATTTATATAGAGCCCATTACACGGGGTAGCATTCTGCAGCACTTGACAGTGGTGGAGTCTGACAACGAGCCAGTGGGAGAGAGATGGGGGAGATGAAGGGGCAAGGCCGGGGAATTGAGTACATGAGTTCCAGAGTTTCAGGGCATAGTGGCTGAAGGCACGGCCGCTGTTAGTCGAGCGGAGTGGATGAGGGACAATCAGGAGGCCGGAGACATCTGAGTGGAGGTACCGAGTGGTAGAGTGGGTGGTAAGCAGATCAGAAAGGTAGGGAGGTGTGAGGACATGCGAGGTAGGGAGGTCGGAAGTCATGTTATCTGAAAGGCATCCCGAGATTTATAATAAAAGATTCTCACAAGGTTGAGGGTCTCAGGAGGAAGACAACCTGACTTAAATTTTGATCATCACAAAATCACAGTTTGAAAATATTCTGTTTAAACTTGATTTAAAACTTTTCAGCCTTTTTTTAATTGAAAAGAATTAGCGTTCCTGCAAAGATTACATTTTATTTTTTGGGGGATCATCGATCCCACAGAACTTTCTACTTTCAATTAGATAAAACTCCAATGCAATGCTGGGATTGCTAAATTATCAGAGTTGACATTCTTCAGCTGAGAGGTTAAACCGAGACCCTGTTTGCCTATCCAGGTGGATGTTAAAGATCCCATGGCACTATTCAAACAGAGAAAGGAGTTTGCCTCCTGGTGTCCTGGCCAACAGTCTGATGAATTAGTCATTCAATTCATAGCTGCTTGTGGGATATTGCTTGTGCAAATGTCTCCTGCTCTTGGCTCCAAAAAGGTACGTATTTGTGAAGCTCTTTGACATGATAATGTGCTGTAAAAATGCAAGTTATTTCTTTCTGTTTCCTGTTTCCTGTGCCAGATTTTTTTTCTTCTCGGCAAGTTTTGTCTATGGAAAAACTGTGTGTTGTTTGTGAAGAGTATAGGAGGAGGTTACAGGCCTGGAAGAGAAAATGTTGTCTACATTCCTCTCGGTTTACTCCCATTTCCCCAGATCTCTGAGGCCTGACACCTGTTGAAAGCATTCATTTTCATATCAGATAGCCTGCTTCTACCGGAAGTCTGCATTCCTTCACTGAGCAAAGTTATAGTACAAACAAGACATTTGTTTCCAAGTGAATGGCGCAAACCCAGCAAAACGTCTAATTTGGCTAAGCATCTCACTGAAACATTTTCATCACAAGCCAGTGAAATTATTGGCCTCAGAGGAAATAATTATACAATTATTTCCTCAACTCCTGATGTCCTGTAACAGTCTCCAGATTGCGATGTGAATTCGAGCATCTCGTCCTTACGTCTCTTATGTGGGTTTTGTTACTCCCATACTCTTCATTCCCTTCAGCTGTAAACATGCCTAACAATCTGTCTCCATAGATAAAATTGGTCATTCACTTTATGGCTTTTGTGGGACATTGCTATTTGCAAATTGCTGCTGGATGGGTTCCAGAGAGCAAGGGGTGGACTGACTGAATGCTCGCCCACCAATGGTGGGGCGGAAGCGGCAGGCATGTTAAGCTAGCTGGTGTTTGCTGAGTGGAGGGAGTCGCAGAAGAAGTAGGATTGCTGGAGGTCACAGAGGGAGGATGGGGTGAGTGCAGGGGAGGCATTTGAAGCTGAGGACAAGAATCGTGTATTTGATTCCCTGGAAGATGAGGAACCAGTGGTACTGATATGCCTTCATTGAGCAGAATGAAGGAATGCAACTTGATGCTTGGTAACTCTGATAAGTTAGCACTCCCAGGATTGCTTTTGAGTTTTATCTCAAGAATACTCAAGCCCATAGGAATGGAGGCAGGGATGTGTGCTTGACATAAAAGGGTCAGATGATGGGGTGATAGATTTGCAGAGCCTGCAGGAGAGGATGTGGCCTACAGAGTTGTGGATGGTATGCAGGTAGTATAGGGAGGATTTATGGAGTCTAGAAATCAGGGTTTGAAGCATTCAATTCTGGAGTAGATTAAGGCATAGATGAGGGTCTCAGTAGAGGTGAAGGTGGGCGATGTTGCAGAGGTGAGGGAAAGCAGAACGAATGAGAACTCTCATGTAAGGTTTGATGTCTAGTCAGGATTAGCTGTTCTGCACCAGCTCTGCGAGATGAATGGAATAAGGAATGGAATGTAGATAATTGTAAAGCATTAGACCTTGATAGAGGACACATGTCCACATGAGAGATGTATGTCCACCTTCTTGTTCCTTCCTTCCTTCCTTCCTTCCTTCCTTCCTTTAAAAACCTATATAAAAGCTAGAAAAGAAAAAACTAGAAATGTTCTGATTGAATAGCCTTTGACTGCAGCATTTTGAAAAATAATTTGGGTTCCTATCAGGGTGAAACCCATTGAATATCAAGGTTTGTCTCCTGCCTGGTGAAGAAGTGGGGGTTGAATTCCTGGTCAAATGCAGGGATCACCGCCGACATGAGGAATGAATGCAATAGGACGTAGGATGAACATTCAAGCTGATTTGTATGTTTGATTCAGTTCATTTCAATTCATAATGGTCTAAATCTAAAGTGCTAAACATCAAATGGTCAGTAGGATAAACCGTAGGATAGGATAATCTCTTCCCTGCCAGACTCCTTAGATTTCTCCCTCCAGGCTGACACAATGGATGTTCACAGTACCACTGTGGATCACCTTTCTACCAATAATCCATATTCTGTACTGAATCTCTGCTGTCATTTTGGGCATTCTCAAGGTTATAATAATAATAATAATAATCCTTGCATTTGATACAATGCCTTATCAGGTTATTGAGACCATAGAACCATAGAAACCATAGAATTATACAGCACAGAAGGAGGCCATTCAGCCCATCGTGTCTGTGCCGGCTCTTTGTAAAGAGCTATCCAAATCAATCCCACTTCCCCTGCGCTCTCCCCATAGCCCTGCAAACTTGTCCTCCCCAAATAATTATCACTTTTCTCTTAAAAGTTGTTATCGAATCAGCTTCCACCACCCTTTCAGGCAATGCATTCCAGATCTGAACAACTCGCTCCTCATCTCAATTTCTCCTCACCTCCCCTCTGTTTATTTTAACAACTATTTAAAATCGGTGCCCTTGGATTACCGACCCACCCGCCAGTGGAAATAGTTTCTCCTATCGAAGCCCCTCATAATTTTGAAAACTTCTATTAACTTCCTCTTAACCTTCTCTATTCCAAGGAGAATAATCTTAGCTTCTCGAGCCTCTCCTGATAACTGAAGTCCCTCATTCCTGGTACCATCCTGGCAAATCTCTTTTGCACCCTTTCCAATACCTTGACATCCTTCCTAAAGTGTAGTGCCCCAGAACTGAACACAGTCTCTCGCTGAGGTCTAACCAGTGCTTTATAAAGGCTCATCATAACTTCCTGACTTTTGTATTCTATGCCTCTATTTATAAAGCCTAGTATCCGATGTGCTTCTTTAACAGTTTTACCTGTCCCGCACCTTCAAAGATTTACTTATATGACCCCCAGGTCTCTCTGTTCCTTCACCCCTTTAAAGATTGTACCATCGGCGTATATTGCCTCTCCTCATTCTTCCTCCCAAAATGCATCACTTCACATTTCTCCACATTAAACTTCATCTCCACGTGTCGGCCCATTTCCCAGTCTGTCTGTGTCCTCGTGCAGTCTGTGACTATACTCCTCACTGTTTACTACTTTTCCTCGCTTGGCGTCACCTGCAAACTTGGAAATTGTACTCCCTATACTCAAGTTATATAGATCAAAAACAGCAGTGGCCCCAATCCCGACCCCTGGGCGACACCACTGCACACTGCCCTCCAGATAGAAAACAATAGTTCACCACCACTCTCTGCTTTAATCTTGTTGTTGTTGTTGTTTCTGTCTCCCAGCCAGTTCTGTATCCTAGCTGCCGCTGTCCCTTTGATACCGTGGGCTTCTATTTTGCTCAAAGCACTTCACAGAATATACTGTAAAGAGGATTGACCTCGAGTTGATTCCTTGGTGGAAGCTCAGCACTACCAATAGCCAGGAATGGGGAAAGGACCCTGATTTTTTTTTTACAGTGAATTAGCCTATTCTGTGCTAAAAAAAATCTTTTCAACATTTTCTAGATTCAGGAGCTGAGAGAAAACCCCTCTTTGTCTTTGGCGAAGTCAAACATCTGCATTTCATCCCTGCAGCTCTGAGGGCCGTAAGTCCACTCTGCTGCTGTTGTGGCCTCACTACTCCGCAAGGATGAAACAACTCCTTCCATCTCAGTGATGTGTGTATTCACTGAGCAGATGTGCCTTTTTTTAAACTGAAATCTTTCTTTCAATTCTTTCACTTTGGCACTGAAGCTATTAATATTTTCATAACTTCAGCTCTGACGTTCCCATCATTCTCAGATTGTTTGTCCAGTCCGTATCCCCTGCTCATGCAACAAAAGAGGAATTTGTGCTGTTAGAAATGAGCCATGTGGGAGTCTTAGTTAAAATCCTGGCAGCCTCCTCTTCTTTTCTTCACCCCTTCCTCCATAAATGTTATTCTCCCCCCATTTCACTCTTGTTGTTGATTTCTGACAACTGGCAACTTGTTTGTTTCCTCCAGTCGATAGAATGTGTAGAGTTCTGGGTGCAAGACCTTTCTTTGCATTTAAAATTCTAAATACCAGGCTGCGCTTAAACCATACAATGTACAAGAAAAGGCTTGTGAATCCCCGAGGAGCTCAGTCAAAAATTCTATCTCAAAACTGGTGGAACCTGTTTTTCCATATTTACTATTATATGTATGTTTTAGTGATTGAATCAGATGTGCTGACAATAGCTCGGTTATTATATTTTTTATATAAATAGACAGTCAGCAAATTCTTTAGCAGTAGCTGACGCTAACTCTGAATTTATGAGTGAGATAATTTGATAAGAAAGGCAATTTCATAAGTGCTGTCGCTTTAGCTGGTGTCGACAAATGATTGCCCATAGCAACTCTTTTGGGAAATATGATTTAATCCATGTCCCTACATTTACAGCTATGGTCCACTGCCTTCAGCATTTATTCTAAGAGGCCGTGACTGATATGTATCAAGAGGATTTCAGGTTTCACTAGGGATGAAATGGTGGCAGAAATAAGACTTTCAGAGTAGGGATCTATGGATGAGTAGAGCAAAGGCTCATTTTACAGCGAGAGAATGTCATTTTGACATGATAGAGAAAAGGTATTGGAGACAGAAACAGCAACAACAAAATTACATTTGAATAGCGCCTTTCATGTCGGGAGGAGGTCCTAAGGCGCTGGACAGTCAGTGTTTTGGACCCAAGTTGGGGGTTGGGATCGGGGAGGGTTGAGGACACGGGGAGAAGGAGGGTGATCAAAGTCACGGTCGAAGAGGAGGGTCTTGAAGGAGGCAAAAGAGTGGGCGTGGCTGAGGGATTGCGGGACTGCAGCAAAGTATTCCAGAGGGTGGAGGCAGAGTAGCTAAAAGCTCGTCCGCCAATGGTGGGGCGGGTGAGCTGGGGCACGTGTAGTAGGCCGGAACCCGCTGAGCAGAGAAACAGTGGAAAAAAACACAAAGAAACTACAGTTTCTGGAGCAGTGGAGCTGACAGTAGGCCAGCTAGTTTGCAAATGTTTTGCACTTTGAGTGGATATGTCAAAAATAAAGCAAAAAATGAAAATAGCATTGTAATGAGTGATTGATGTGTAATCTGGGATAGGATAACTACACCTTCTTCTCTGGTCCACATCCCGACGTGATTTGGTCAACACACAAAAGTGAGTGAATTCTAGCTTCTGCTCCATAGAAACATAGGAATTAGGAGCAGGAGTAGGCCATTTGGCCCATCGAGTCTGCCCCACCATTCAATAACCTAACTCCATCTGCCCGCCTTATCCCCATATCCCTTAATCCCTCTATCCTTTAGAAATCTATCAATCTCAATCTTGAATATGTTCAAGGACTGAGCATCTACAGCCTTCTGGGGTAGAGAATTCTATTAGCTTTCCTAGTTGCTTGCTCTACCTGCATACTAACTTTTTGTGACTGGTGTACAAGGACACCCAAATCCCTCTGAACACTAACACTATCTGGTCTGTCCCCCTCTAGAAAATAATCTGCTTTTCTGTTTTTACTACCTAGGTGAATAACTTCACACTTCCCCACATTATATTCCATCTGCCACCTTCTTGGCCACTCACTTAGCCTATCTATATACCTTTGCAATCTTTTTGTATCATCCTCAGAGCTTATTCTCCCACCTAGCTTAGTATCATCCGCGAATTTAGATATTTTATGTTCTATGTCCTCGTCTAGATCATTGATATAGACTGTAAATAGTTGAGGCCCGAGCACTGATCCTTGTGGCACTCCACTAGTCACATCCACCAATCTGAGAAGGACCCATTTATCCCTACTCTCTGTTTTCTTCCCATTAGCCACTCTTCGATCCATGCTAATATATTGCCTTTAATTCCATGGGCCCTAATCTTGTGTAGCAGCCTTTTATGTGACACCTTGTCGAATGCCTTCTGAAAATCTAAATACACTACATCTACTGGTTCCCCTCTATCTAACTACTAGTTATATTCTCAAAAAACTGTAAAAGGTTTGTTAAGCATGACTTCCCTTTTGTAAAGCCATGTTGACTCGGCCTAATCATGTTATGGTCTTCTAAGTACCCCACTACGACGTCCCTAATTAAGGATCCCTGGAATTTTCCCTATCACCGATGTCAGACTGACTGGTCTATAGTTCCCCATCTTCTCTCTCTCACCCTTCTTAAATAGTGGTGTTACGTTTGTGATCTTCCAATCAATGGGAACCGTTCCAGAATCCAGAAAATTTTGGAAGATCAAAAACTCCACTTTTGTTCAATGTTATGTAGGTTTAACTCTTGAGGGAGGAGGCTAACTTCATGGATCAGTTGATGGTTTTGGTGAAATATTTTAGTTCCCACGTCACAATCTATGCAGATTCTAGAAGGGGGCTGAAACGCCCAGAAAGCACTGAACTGGAGGTTTCTATAAATATAAAAGAGGCACAGAATTGCATAGGTATACAACTTACCTTAATGATAACATTAAGTTTTGGGGGGAGAGTAAATCCATCTAATTTTTCCAAAGGAACTGAGGAGAAGATATCAGTCAACTTCAGAGATGTACCTACTCAGAGAACATCCAGAATGTGATCATGATCGAGTGAGCCCAGTTGTGCTGATCTCTTCTTCTACTCACAATGTATGCACTGTTAATTTCAACATGTAGACTAGCTCCCTTATCAATTAGAGATGAAGTGTGAAATTTGAATATTAGATACAGTATGTGTATAGGCATATCAGTGGCCTAACCATTCAATTATGATCACAGTGATGATATTCTCTATTTCCCAGATGTTCCATATAAGTCTTTCATTTTAGAAGAAATTTTTAAAAATTATATTCTTAATCCAGACAGAATCGATGAGGAATCACCATTACTGGGCCAGATGTATGTACAAATTAAAATTTGTATATACATGCATCTGACACCAGGAAAACAATTTCTTCATCAAGTACATTGGATTCCAGTGGGAATAGAAATGCTCTTTAATGCCTCTTTATTAAGAGTTGTCCTAAAATTCATGTTGGCAGATGCATGGTGAGGATACGATAGGTAACATTTATACAAGTGGATGAGGCCACATTGGTGGAAGGTGACAGTATGGAGCAATGTTTTAAGGCATCCTTTCAAAGGCTATAAATCAAATGGTCAATCCTCAGGGGGTGTTATAGAAAACAAGGAATCTCTGAATGAGATCACTGAATCTTTGGTTGCTTAATATATGTTCAATTTATTTTGCTGAGAACAGAAAGAGATAAGAAATAGATGAGGAATAATAATTAAAAGTCATTTTTGGACGTCCCAGGGGCACTGCACTTCTTATCAGAATTAAGTATTCTCCGTTAACTAATCTCTGTTCCCAGGATAAGAGAGTAATAATTCAGGCATGATTTTCATCAGTGATCCCTAACCAGTGACCCTCACCTCCTGTAGCTCTGACTGTGAGGAGATGCTGGAGATCTTCGAGTCCAAAATCTCTGCTGCCTTCAACACCATGGATCACTCCATCCTCCTCCACTACCTCCTCCTCTCACCTCAACCTTCAAGGTTCTACCCTGATAGACTCGCCCAGCGCCTCCGGACCTCAGGCACTGGCAGCATCAGCAACCACGGATGAACACTCCACCTCACCAAGCCAGTCAGGAACCTGGGGAACTTGTTCAACCTTCAATTGTCCTTTCTTCCCCATACCATGCCATGACCCGCTCTGCTTTCCTCCACCTCTGCAACTTTGCACGACTCCCCCACTGCCTCACCCCTCAGGCCGCCAAACCCCTCATACATGCATTCGTCACCTCAAGGCTCGACTACGGAATCTCCCTCCTTGTCGGCCTCCCCAACTCTTCCCTCCAGAAGCTGCAGGTCATCCAGAACTCTGCAACTCGTGTCATCTCCCTCACCAGGCTCCGTGACTCCATCACCCCCACCCTCACCCGGCTCCACTGGCTCCCCATCCCTCAGAGGATAGAATTCAAAATCCGCATCCTCAGTTTCAAAGCCTTCCATGGCCTTGCCCCGTCCTACATCTCTGACCTGCTGACCCTCTGTCAGCCTGTCCGCTCCCTCTGCTCAGCAGGCTCCATATATTAAATGCAAGGGTTATTATTATTATTAATATTATAGTCAGGACAAAACCACGTAAGGAGAAATTTCACTTCAGGCTGGTGGTGGTCTGCAAGTTTGAATTGATCTCAATACGAAAATTGCCATGCAAAACCTGTCTTGTTACCTGCCTGTAAGAAGTAATGAAACGCATGTATCTAAATAGACACTTCTCAGCTTTTAGGATTCGATGTAGTTAGCCACTGGGTATGAATTGATTGCAATGTCACTTCCCAAGACAAATTAGTTTCATGTCGATTTTAAGAAGCAGATACAATGTGGTGCATATTATACGTTAGTAACTGAATTCACTGCCAGCCTAGGCCAACCCTCAGAAAGGCAGTTGAAATATTCAAAGTATTTGCATGTGAAATACAGTCCATTGTAACTAGGGATTTCCTTTTATTCATAGTGTTTTTTTCCTGGGTTAATCGAAGATCACAATGCGGGCGTTCTAAACAACTGCAAAGAAAAACAACTCTCCATTAAAGTGGCATTGTTGGTGTTCCAAATAGTTATTTTAGTACAGATCCGGGAACAGGTACAGTCAGACAGAACTCTCCTATTGACCCAGAAGTGGTCCGCGGGTCACGGGTTGGCCACAACTGATGTGGGGTAATGTCTCAGAGTGCTTCACAGGGACAGGGTTGAACATGAAACAAGGGAATTGTAGGTGAGGGTGAGAACCTTGGAATCAATCTGCTGGGAGACAGGGTGACAGTGTTGACTGGCAAGGACCATCGTAATAGGCATGTGGAGTGTAGGTGAGGATGTGGACAGTGGAGGCTTTGATGAATTGCATCTTATCAATGATGGAGCTAGGGAGACCAGTGAAGACTGCGTTGAAAAAGTCTAAGTGGAATGTGACAAAGATGTTACTGAGTGTTTTAGTGGCATTGGGTGTTAGATAAGGGCAGAGGCAGGTGATATGGTGGAGGTGAAGCAAGGCAATCTTAGTGAGTGATCAGATGCAAAGGAGAATGGAAAGCTGGGATCAAATGCCAAATTTGCACACTGGTTCGGAAAGCTTGAGAGAGAGGCCAGGGAGATTTAAGAAGTCAAAGCCGCAAGAGAGGAAATGTTGGCAAGATTAAATAGGTGAGTTAAAAGAATGACTGTAATGAGCATCTCTTTTTCTAAATATCTAGTAAAATAGCATTTCAATTCCTTATCCAGGATGATGTTACTTTAAGTCTTATACCTCAGCTGGGAAAATATCGAAGAAGCATTCACTTCTTGGCAAGTGGGAGTGCTGTTTTTTAAAAAAAACGTTTTCACTTGCCAAAAAAATGTCACTCGAACTTAAAGCAGAGCAGTATCTCAGATGGGTTAAATGCACCTTTTGTGTAGTCTAGGAGTTATTCAGAAGGTTGAAAAAACCTGCACTGGATCACAAATAAGTCAGATACATTAAGAGGGTGTAGACAGAAGTGGTGAAGGGATTGAAGAGGAGAGAGATTGATGAATAGATTGAGGTTTCTTTCAAACTGACAAACTGCTTTGTTTTTCACCTCAACAGTAGAGTAGGAAAGTATGATTCTCCCTGAGTCAATGGAATGTGCCTACATAGAATGGACATTTCACACAGGAAACTTTGTGAGTAATGTAGTAATGAAAAATCATCCTGTATTTGAATAAAACGGCATTTGTACATGTGCAATATTCAGACCGATATACAATTCATTTCCACCCTGCAAAATTGCAACATTTACTCAATGAGTAATAATAATAATAATCTTTGCATTTGACATAGAGCTTTATCATGTCGAAGTGCTTCACAGAATATATTGTAAAGTGAATTGACTGTACATTTTGTGAGCAAAATGCGCAGCCAATTGAATATAGCAGTGCCACACAAACAATCATGGATTGAGTGACCAATTTTTTTTTGAGGGATTTTTACCCCTATGATAATAAACAGTGGGAAAGCTTGGCGATTTAGGTGGTTTGACTCCAACAGTACCCCAACACACGTTCTTGGCTCTTGCCAACCTGTGCCTAATAATTTTGAATTAGGAAAGCAGGACGCATCTCTACATGTAATATATTCCATAAACAGGAATTTCCATGTGTAGGTGGCATATTTGGAATTCTCAGTCTGGTTTGGATATTCTTAAGCATAATGATGCTTTTCTGCACGTATGTGTCAAACACCTAGCTGACCAAAAAAAAACTACCGCAGTGAGCTCCTTTTCCCCAACCACTCCCTCCACTCCATCAGCTCTTGTCTGGTCCCCCGAGTAACTCCTTCCACTGTTATATTTACTAAATATAACTTTGGCCTGACCAATTTGAAAATAAGATATGTTTTTTCACACCTCAAATAATTAGTGTACAGAAAGTCAGAATGCTCAAGTTCTAATTTGCAGTTTGACAGTATTAAGAAAACAATCTTTTTAACTGAGTACCAAATTGGAGAATGCCCAACATTATCATAACTGGATTATAACATCTTGCAAGAGATTTTGAAATATTTGTTCAACACTTAAATATGTATTGAAAAGAGGAAATTAAGCCAGCATTTCTTTACCTCGTACCTGTAAATGGAATCTAAGAACATGAACACACCTCATCATTCAACTATTGTGTGTATTTCATAGTTGCCATAGCAGCTTGTGTTGGGACTGCTGCCAGTAACTCATGTTGATTCAGGAATGACAAAATTTACCTGGAGGGGAGCAAGTCTGGCTCTGTTAGGAAGTTCATGTGTGTGTGCGTGTTTGTGGAGGGGGCTGGGGGAGAGAGGGAAGAGGAATGGAGAAAGGGAAGGAGAGGAAAAGATTATGGTAGTGCACGAAGATCTTAAAAAAAGATCAAAAATCTGAAAAATTTGAACTCTGCCTAAATCTTTATTTATTTCAAGGCTTGGAGTTGAACACTGAGGTTGAAAGCTTGATATTTCCTGATAGAGACTCCAGGAGTACGTCATGGGTGAGCCATGGGAACCTTGTTCTGGCAGGGGATATTATCAGAGCAGTGTCCTGGGGGTCAGAGGCACACATTCCCAGTTACTGGCAGCAGAAACTATTTGCAAATCAAAATCAATTTTAAATTTTTAAACCCTGGTGTAGCAAATTACCCAATGCTCTTGTAATTTGTAACCCTTTACACAGTCTAGGTCATAGAATCACAAGACCAGTTTGAGTGACGAAGCCACTTTTAGCCCACTTGATCTAATTCCTCCAGAATACACACCCTCCCGCGTTCCTGTCACAGCATCAAGCTGTTTTTGAACGACTCCAGTGTCCTGGCCTCAGCCACCCTTCCCTGGTAACTTGTTCCAGTCATTCATTAGTCTCTGGTTAAAGACAAACATCCTGAATTCACTCTTTGCAACTCTAAACCTGTGTCGTCATTCTACTGTTTTCGTGCATCATAAAGTGTATTTATAGTATGAACAAAGTATTGTTAATCCCATATAAAATTTTACACACCCCTATAAGGTCCCCAAAAACAAATTGACTTTGGAGTTCAGGAATGGTGTTGGTTCCTCTTGGATCACCGAGGGCAGAATACGTCACAAATTTGGTGGGAGGAATGACCTAAACGGAGCCCGAACAGTATTTTATAAGTTGTATTAAATTTTATAAACAATATTAATAAATTGGTTGCCGTGTCTTCGCCCACAAAATACACAGTCAATTCACTTTACAATATAATCTGTCAAGCGCTTTGAGACGTCTCAACAATGTGATAAGGCGCTATATCAAATGCAAGGATTATGAGGAGACTCATATAGAATTGTGTCCCAGGTCTGCTTGGAATTTTTTTCACTGATTGCCTGGTTTGGTGAGAGCAATGAATAACTCACTCTATTGGAAATTAGCAAGCCATTCAACATGTCACAGGGAATATCTGCAGGGTGTCTAGTCTAGTCCTATCTTACTGATTTCCAATCCTTATTGAATTACTTATGATTAAAGTTTAACAGCAGTGACAGAGAAGAGCGCTTATACACTGTGTTTCACCCACAAAATAAACAGTCAATTTGCTTTATTAATTAATTTAATATTCTGTGAAGTCCTTTGAGATGTCTGAACAACACGATAAGGAGCTATATCAAATGCAAGGATTATTATTGTTATTATTGTTACTATTGCTATTGTAATACAAGGTAAGTAGCTCTTCCCAATTGAAAAAGGAACAATGAGGAAACCACCCTTTGGTGATTCCTCTTGCTGTGGGGTTAGCATAGCAGCTTTTTATGCAGCACTGTTCTGTAGGAGGTGAATCCCTAAACAATGCCCATGTAGAGCAGATGTAAGATATCACCACTTTACTCTGCTGATCACAGTCACTTCACCCAGGCAAATGGTAATGGATGCTTTATTTACTTGGACATATTTTACGTTCATTAGCCTACTGGGATTGAATGTCAGGAAACTGATAGCCTCACGGCAGAGTTAGATGCGCTCTCCCCTTCCTCTCACTTTTCCTAGAGTGTGATGTAGAATTAAATTTTTCACTAGTTAAAATCTTAATAGAAAATTAACAATTTAAAGGGGCAAATTAAAAGCTCAAAGATCAGCTAGATTTGGAATGAATCTGAACTGTACTGATTGTGATTGTGGTTCACCTACAAATGCACCGTCACTACATTTCACAGTAAAATCCTGTGAAGGGCTTTGAGATGGCTCGACGATGGGATAAGGCGCTTTATAAAGTGTAAGGATTATTATTATTATAGGATTAGAATTTGGTTAGCTCCATTCCCTGCCATGTACCTGTGCTTTTTATAATAATCCTAATAATCCTTACATTTGATGTAGGGCCTTTCAAGTCAGGAAGACAACAACAACAACAAAATTACATTTGTATAGTACCTTTCACGTCGGGAGGATGTCCCAAGACCCTGGACAGACAGAGTTATGGATCCGAGCTGGGGGTCAGGGTGGGGGATGGTGGAGGGTGGTGGGGAAGCAGGGAGATCAAAAGCACGGTCGAAAAGGAGGGTTTTGAGATGGGTCTTGAAGGTGGCAAGGGAGAGGGCAAGACGGAGGGACTGTGGGATGGAGTTCCAGAGGGTGGGTGCAGAGTGGCGGAAGGCCCGCCGGCCGATAGTGGGGTGAGCAAGGCGGGGACATGAAGCAGCCCAGAGCCCGCTGAGCGGAGGGAGCAAACAGGGTGGTAGGGGGTTAGGAGGTCGGAGAGATAGGGGGGGAGCAAGACCATGGAGGGCTTTGAAGGTAAGGACCAGGATCTTGAACTGTATCCTCTGTGTGATGGGAAGCCAGTGGAGTTGGGCAAGGATGGGAGAGATAGGGTCACGGAGTTTGGTGCGGGAGAGGACACGGGCTGCAGAGTTTTGGATTATCTGCAGCCTGTGGAGGGAGGAGTTGGGGAAGCCGAAAAGCAGTGAGTTTGCATAGTTGAGCCTCGATGTAATGAAAGCATGTATGAGGGTTTCGGCAGCCTGTGGTGTGAGACAGTGTCAGTGCCGAGCGACATTGCAGAGGTGGGGAAGGCAGAGCGGGTCATGGCACAGATGTGGGGTAGAAAGGATAGTTGAAATGTGGGGTAGAAAGGATAGTGTGCAACCATGGATGGTGATGCGTCAGCGTCCTAGGTCAGGATGGGCGGACGGGAGCCAATCAGGGGAGCCTCAGTCTTGTTGACTTTCAACTGAAGAAAGTTAGCTCTCATCCAGGACTTGATGTCTGACAGATATTCTGTCAGGACAGCAGTGGTCCTGGAGTCAAGGGTGGAGGCAGAGAGATAGAGTTGGGTGTCATCCGTATATATGTGGAAGTTAACCCCATGTCTGCGGATGATGTCACCGAGAGAGAGCGTATAAGATGTCCTAAAGAGCTTCACAGCACATACTGTAAAATGAATGACTGTTTTTTCTGTGGGTTAACGCGGCAGCTAATTTTGTGTAAAATAATGTTCCACAAACAGCCGTGGAATAAATCACCAATTTTATTTGGGGGATTGTTAGCCAAAACAGTGGGAAAGAGAAACTCCCTTCTCTTTTTGAGTACTGCTATGGGATCTTAAATGTCCACCTGAACAGGCAGACGGGGCTTCAGTCCAACATTTCATCTGAACATACAACACCCCCCGGCACTGCATTGGAGTGTGAGTATAGATATCGTGGGGCTTGATGATATCCTTGACGTGGGGCTTGAACCCACTACCTTCTGAATATCATTCATTGCCCACTGTTTCTACATATGTTGTCACCGGATGCAACTTTGCTGCATCACTTCAATTTGAAAAGAGAAGAGAGTTTCTCCCAGTGTCCAAACCAATAAACCCCCAGATTAAATTGGGTAATCATCCCATGGCTGTTTGTGGGACATTGCTGTGTACAAATTGGCTGCAGCGTTTGCCTATAAAGTGCACAGTCACCCCACTTTACAATAAATCCTGTGAAGCTCTTTAAGGTGCACTTCTAATGTGAAAGGCACTATATAAAGTCATCCTCCCCATCTATGTCCCCTTCCTCCCCACCCAGGCCAACCACACCGTCTTCTCTCTCCACCATGGCTCCTGCCACTCCTCCCTCCTTACACTCCTTTGCTCCCATTTCTACCTCCTCCCTCTCAACTACAATCACCCGCATGAAGTTCACCACCTGCTGTCTCGACCCCCTCCCCACCCAGTTGCTGGTCACACAACTCCCCCTCCTCTCCCCCCTGCTGGCCGATACTGTCAACCAGTCTCTCTCCTCAGGCTCTGTTCCACTGCCCCTAAAAAACGCTTTATCACACCCCTCAAAAAAAACACTCTTGATTCCTCTAATCTCTCACACTACCAGCCCATTTCCAACCTACCCTTCCTTGCTAAGGTTCTGGAACGCAATGTTGCAGGTCAACTTCGGTCACAACTCTCCCTCTCCTTGAGCCATGCACCAACCCTGTACCAGATCAGTCTTGCCAGCCTCTCTGTGTGCCTTTATTCATCATTCAACTGAGGCAACATCTTCACATGTTTGAACAAGCACCTTTCTTCAGCACGAAAAAATGTATTTGTAAGTAGGTGTGATTATTGCATCAAAAGAACAAGAAATGAACTGAGTTGACAGAATAATATAATATGGATGCCTTCAGGGTATGCAGGAACTCTAAACCAGTTTGGTGTAAATTCACAGGATGGGTCTTTAAACTGGACACATCAGGCTTGGATGCTTTGATTGTACATTAAACTAGTCCAGCTCCATCTGGTTTTGCCTAGTTCATGCTTTCTACACTCCCAACAATAAATCCTAAAGTCCTGATGCTGATTTGAACCCTTCAGGCAATAGTACAATGTATTTTTTTTCATTGGACCTCTTCGGACCCAGTCAGTAGTTTCCAATAACTTTGCTAGTAGGTAAAACTGTTTCCAAACTGACATCGGATCTTTCCTTTGCCCTCTCTGTCTGGCTATGCCATGGGATATTAAAGATTCCATGTACTATTTGAAAGGAGAAGGAAGTTTCTTTTGATGTCCTGGTTAATAAAGCCCCCGATAATATTGGTCATTTGGTTATGGAATGTTATGGAACCCTGCTGTGTGCCGTGTGCCGTGTACCATGTGCAGGGTTCTGTGTGATATGTGTTGGGTGCAGGGTGTATTGTGCCGGATGATGTGTGCTGGATGCCTTATTTGTGTTCCGTGTTGCACACGCTGAACCAAAGCTGTAGCCCTGCCACAGCAAATGGAGGCCTGCACAGCCACACAAAGCTTTCTGCGAATACTGTTCCAAATTTTTAAAACATGCTTTACATTATCCAGGACAAAATTTGTTTATTCTATAAACAATTAAAGGTTTTTATTATTAATCTGTTTTGCCCCTGCTCCAGATACACAGTATAAACTCCTTTGACATCTCTGCATCACAGGACAAACTGAAAACAGCATTTTCCCTTTTCTTTAAAAAAATTACAATAAATTAACCTAGGTGTATGTATACGATCAATCCTATACAATAATTTTTTTTAAAAAAAACACCCTTTGGAAAGAAATGACAAAGTAATGTTGAAGGAGCATTTTACAACATGTTTGTGTAACGTTTGGAATGTATTTGGTGAACAATGTCCCCAAGCATCAAATTTAACAAAGTGCTAAAATCTCCATCTTCAGCAAAATGTCTATCTTCAAGTTAGCCTTGCATCTTCTTGGTAGCACCCAGGTTATCCGAAGCAGTAATATCCATCGTCGGAGTCGTCTCTGCAGGCCTTTTTGATGGGTTCAGTGTTGTGGGAATCATCTGTTGCAAGACCATCTGAGAAAGCATCCAAGTCATTGGGGGTGTAGCGGTCTGGTAAGTCATCTGCTAACGTGTCCAGATAACTCCCCACGGATATCCCGTCAAGTTCATCGCTGCCGTTTTGCAGGCTGTTACAGCTGCCTCGGTGTGAAGTGTCCTGGCTTTCGACTAAACTGTACAGACTGCTAGCCAAACTGCTGCCCCTGCTAGCCACGGTGTCTTTGTCCTCCATTAGCCATTTGATCGACTCAATACCCTCATTGATGGAAAGTAACTGGTGCATCAGCTTGCCATCGATTGCCCTCAGATGAGCCTAGGATAGAGAACAGGGAAATATTCAGTCTGTATAACCCACACGCAATTGGAAAATTTCAACAAAGTTTTTGACTGTTTGCCCAACACTGTGGAACTGTGGGTAACAGTTCTAATGTTACACATTTGACTTTAGAAACTTGATGTCTGACCTTTTGTTTCTGTTCTCGTAAGTTTTGGCATTGTTTTAAATAGCAAGTACGATAAATGTTATTGCTGGACTCTTGAGTTTGTTTACATTCCCATGCACAATAACTTCTACAGTTTTCCAGACAATCATTCTTAAAATGTGTTCGCCTACTGAATTCTTTAACACTGAATTAAAGATTTTTTCACAATCTTAAATTTTAAGATAAATTTCCAGGCGCAGACTAATGGGGACTTTGGCCTTTTGGCCTCTGAAGTAATAATAATATTAATAATCCTTACATTTGCAGCACCTGTCATGGAAGGAGGACTTCTCAGAGCACTTCACAGGAGTCACTTCAAAGTGGAATGAAAGGGTGACTGTGGCAACCAATTTGCACACAGTAATGCCCCCACCAACAGCCTTAAAGTTAATGATCAATTTAATTTGGGGGACTGCTAGCCAGGAAATGAGAAATAACTCCCTTCTCTTTTCAAACAGTGTTAAGGAATCTTTAACATGCACCTGAGTAGGCAACAACAACAACAACAACAACAAGATTCCATTTATAAAGCGCCTTTCACGTCAGGAGGACGTCCCAAGGCCCAAGGCAGATGTAACCTTGGTTTTTATCATTTCATCCGTCGGACAGCACCTTCAACAACACAGGGCACCTCCAGCACTGCATTAGAGTGTCATCTTAGACTGGATTATTTTTGTACACTTGCTAATAATGGGCTCAAGAGTGACATTAGCAAAGTCTGAAAGCATGGTTTCTGGTTCCCTGGGAACTATGTCATATATGTCCCATGCATACATGTTTCATGAAGATGGGGGAATAAATTCAACCGTAAATATATTCTGTAATGCACTATGAGGTCGAGCTGTGTGTGGTGGTCTATCATTTCCAGGGGGCATGTGTTTAACGACAACAACAACAACATGCATTTATATAGCACCCTTCATGCAGGGTAGCATCTAAACAGTGGTGGAGCTTGATGCAGAGTCAAAATTTCAAATTTCTCCTGGAAGTTTTAGCAAAAATTGGCGCAAAACATACAAACTAATAGGCATTTACCTCAGTAATATTCCCAGCTTGTTTACAGGTGAACTGATTGTTTGTTCAGCAGCTTACCTGCCACCGCTTCTCTCACTCGGTCAAAGGAAATGGATGACATCGTTACTGTAGCTTCACAATTCTGGTTTGATAATCTTAATCCCTTTTTTGTACACGATGAGATTGTAATCTCTGTGCTTTTCTTGTCAAAAAGCCAGCAAGATATACATCTAGGAGGCTTATTCTCTTCCATTGTTGCCCTTCTGGCCTCTTCCCTAAAATAAATAATTGTTCTTCACCCCTTGCCGGGCACATCACCTTACAGGAAGCTCAGCCCACATCAGACCCGCTGACCTTCTTTCTTCCCCCCCACCCACACCCCCCAAATAGTCACTAAATCACTCTCCGGTGCCACAATGAGCATGTGCAGAAGAAGGAAAGTGATTGCCTTAGAGCTGTGATGGGAGGATAATATAGAAGGTGTTGTGGAAGGTTGAGATCATATGCCCCGAAAGGCCAGGTTATAATAATAATAATAATCCTTACATTTTGATATAGCGCTTTTCACGTCAGGAGGACATCCCAAAGCGCTTCACAGAATATACTGTAAAGTGAATTGACTGTATATTTGTGGGCGAACGCGGCAGCCAATTGCGCACAGCAATGTCCCACAAACAGTCGTAGATTGAAAATGACCAATTTATTATTGTTTTTTTTTGGGAAGGATTATTATTAGGTGTGTGGAGTAAGGAAACTTGCCCAAGGTTTCGCTCTGCCTGGAATTGAACTCAGGTCTCTCACTTGCAAAGCGAGTGCTCTTAACCACTGAGCTACAGGTTAACCTGAACCAAGATCGTGATCTTGTGAAGCTTCAAGAAATTACTTTTATTACAGTAATTTAATTTGAATTACTTTAAAGGTCCTTTAATTTACTAAGCCACTATACAAATGTAATTTAGTTGTTTTATAGAGACAGGCACTTGAAGTTTAACCCTTTAATGCCTTTCAATTACTCACAGTATAATTTAGCTGAACAAGATTTCTTCTCACTTGTTCTTACACCTCTGAGGTTGGGTTTAAATTAAGTCCTGACTGAAAGGAGATGTCAATAGGGAAGGAGTTTGCTATAAAATAGGGCCTGACTTTTCACTAGATGAACCTGGGAAGGGTGGAGCAATATGGCAGAAGAAAACTACTGTAAATAAGAAACTAAGTGATGACAATCGGAACAAGTTGTTTCCTAATAAAAAGAAATTCCTTAAGCTTTACTTCAATGACAATGCTGCAGCTTGTAAGGCTGTAATCTATGTGTTGAATCTGAACAAATATAATAATTAACAAGGACTTTACACAGCACCTTTGTTGACTCATGGCACATTTTAGTACATATTGGAACACTTGGGTGGTCAGGATAGACATTTTATGTGTGCAGGTGTGTTCAGGATGAAGCACTGTGATGCTGCCATGCAACACCAGCAAGGTTTATAGAGGTCAGGACACTGGATTCATTTAAAAAGCAACTTGATGCTGTGATGGGAGGACAATAGGGGGGTAGTCTGCAGGGACAAGGTCAGATGGCTGAAGGGCCTTCTTCATCCAAACCAATGGGATTTATTATGGAGAATTATATCTTGAATAGGACCAGACAAAGGAACCACAGTGGTCTTTTCCAGCTCTGTAAATGCCTGTCATGACTGTGCTGTGGAACTCAGAGCCCTGAGCACAAGCGTATTCCCAATACGTTTCTACTGTGTATACAGACATTGATGGCTTCACCCCAGAAGAATATCTTCTAGTAGCTGGACTTAAGAGAAGAATGCAACTTGGCAGTGATTTAGGTAGGCTTCAAGGTTGAGCTGTGGGAACATTAATAGTAACCTTTGCATTTGATATAACATCTGATCATATCATCGAGAAGTTCCCAAGCGCTTCACAGGACTTCTTACTGTAAAATGTAGTGACTGTGTATTTGTGCTCCAATGCAACAGCCAATTTGCACACAGCAATATCCCACAAGTAATCATGCAATGAATAACCAATTTTATTTGGGGGATTGTTGGTCAGGACACTGGGAGAAAGTCCCTTCTCTTTTTGAATAGTGCCATGGGATCTGTCACATCCATCTGAACAGGCCAAGACTTTGGTTTGCAAGGATTGCAAGGATTATTATTATTATTTGCACACAAAGCTGGATGATTTGAATTGTAAGACTCTTAAGCAACAATATCTGGTATTAAACCAAATATTAAAAAAATCATTTTAATTAAATTAAGCATCAGACATAGCCACGTGCAAATTGCATTTGCTTACGTAATACAAACTCACTACACTTTGAGAATATGGCAAAATGTTGAATTCAGTTTTAACTTTGAAGTTTTTTTTCTATTATTAAAAGAACTAAAAGAAAAGCAACTTCAAAATCAAATACTGAATTTAAGACAATTTCTGGATGTGCTGACATGTTTCTTTAATAGAGTAAATCTAAACACAGGTGGAATTTTTCCCTGATGATTTTCACACTTGTACTCTGCTGAGTTGTTATATAATATACAATACCTTGTACATATCTTCTAAAACACAGAATGCCTTTATATAGATCATATTGTAGACATGAGCATTATATAACAACTGGACGTGGATATTTCCAATTGCCTTTTTTTTTAGCCAGTCGTTGGATTTCATATTTTCAGCTCCTGATGTTTGTGCATGATGTGCCGTATATTTCTATCTGGATTGCAGATGTGCAACCTGTAATTCTATACTATTCAATGAGTGACTCTTACATTCTTTGGCATCGTGGAAGGATTAATAACTCATTCCTGTGGAATACAAACAATGTCTGTTGCATACCCTGGAATAGACATTATATGGCCCAGGAGTAAATGAAGCTGTTTTGTTGCACATATCTATTACCAATAAATCAGGAATGGAAAGTATACAAGTTCCTATCATAAGTCTTATCATATTTTACATGCACATTATATATAAATTAATGAGCTTTGCAGACATGATCTGGATTTGCAGACTCATTATAAGGTAGTCAAATTTGCAGATAACACCAAGTTACAGGGAATTGTGAAATCAAGAGAAGGCTGCAAAGGTCTTACATAGAGAGCTTTGCAGGGTATGGACATGGGCTGATAACTGGCAAATTAAGTTTAATACAGATAAATGCAAAGTACTACATATAGGAAGTCACAATAGGAAACCCATGCACTCCACAATTGAGATAGAACTTGCCAAGAAGGTAGCTGAAAGAGATCTAGGGATATTGATGGACTCATCAATCACTGTTATGTTAAAGCAGTGTAATTAGCAATAAACAAGGCAAACAGGATGTTAGGCTACATTGCCAAATCAACTGAGTTCAGATCGCCAGACATCATATGCGGGCTTTAGAGTACTCTCATCAGGCTACATACTACATACAATTCTGGTCAGATGCAGAGGCAGTGCAGAGGACAGAAATGAAGATGATCCCATCTATTGGAGAAATTAGTTATGAGCAATGATTAAACAAATGGTCAGAGGAGACCTTATAGCAGTATCTACTTTAAATGGAATTGAGAAAGGAAACCCAGAACAATACTTTAGGATGTACTAAGATAGGAAAACAAAAGGACACAGGTTTAGAATTGCAAAGGGTAATTTCAGGAAGTATTTCTTTGCTCAAAGGTAATTAATGAGTGGAGCAGGTTACCAGGAAGGAGAGTTGAGACCAGGACATTGAACTTATCTTGATGATGGGTGGGAAGTCAGTAGAGCAGTTGGTTTGGATGATATCAAACTGGTCAAAGGGACGTCAGCATCCAAACTAATCTTGTGATCTTGTGAAAATACGTTTGGAGTGGAATTGAATGCGTTGGCCTGATCACTGGCCTGAACAACACTGATCACTTATCAGTAGTGCAAGTAGTTTATGCAAATGTACAGAACTTCTAAAATATAGAATGCCTTAATATAGATTATATTGTAGATATGTATAGGATATTGGAACTGAGCGATTAAGTTACACAGTTAGGAGAGGTGGTAACTGTCTGTGGGGCCAAGTGTTCACATTAACAAAGTCTTCTTGATTCTTTGGTTCTTCCTATCAATGTGAAGCAGAATTTACCAAATGTTGGATTGTTCACCTGCTAAAATTCAATGTGAGCGGAGGTGAGACCGTCAAAAGACAGACTAGCTTTACCCTACTGCTGAGTTAAACAATCGTTGCATTTGATATTGCACTTATCACTTTGGGAGAATATCTTAAAACATTTTACAAGATTCACCGTAAACTGTAGTGACTATATTTCTGTGACAAATGCTGCAGCCAATTTGTGCAGAGTGAGGTTCCACAAACAGCCATGAAGCGAATAACCAAGTTTATTCAAAGGATTGTTGGCCAGGAATCCAGGAGAACTCTCTTCTCATTTTAAATAATGCTGTGGGATCTTAACATCGACCAGAACAGGTAGATGTGGCCTTGTTTAACATCTCATCTGAAGCACGGCACATCTGACTGTGCAATGCCCTCTACCCACTGCATTGGAGTGTCAGTGTAGACTGTGAGTTCAAAGTTCTGGCATAGGGCTTGAAATCTCAGCTGATTGACTCATAGAGGCGAGAATGCTACCAATTGATCCAGGCTGGCACCTATGCTATGCAGTTATGATACCATAATAAGGCACTTTGACAACATAACAGTAGATTCCAGCCATCAAGTTGGGTCAAGACTGAACCTTTTCTTCTGAAATAAAAACTAGGTGATCAATCGCAATAACATTAAATCCATTTGGTTTGTTTCTAAATTAGTAGTGAACGGATTGGGTATTTATTATTATTTCACACTTGAGTGCTAATATTTAGCTTTGTCAATTATCATGTCCTACTGAGGGCTATAGATGGCGAGAGAGCACAATCTGAAATTCGCATTGATTTCACTTCAATAGTTTACATGAGTCTTAACTCTGACAGAGGGTAGTCTTGCTCAAGTATCAGTAATTGGGGGGTGGATGGGAAGAAAAATGTTAGAGCTGATTCGTGGGATGAAACGTTCCTAGGTCAAATTATAGCACAATCAGATCTATCGTACAGCTTCCGCTCCTACTCTCTTCAAAAGCCTAATAATTATAGGTATTTTATTCCTGGCTGGAGTTCAGATTCAACAATTTAGCAAAAGTACTACCTTTCTGCAGAAACAAGGAGAGACCGAAAAAATGGTCTCAAAGATGTGATGTTCGTGGAATATTGGCCCATCTCCTCAATGCCATTTCTGTAACAATAGCAATGGAGATAGCCATCAGATACAGAGTGATCTTACCTCCCCCTCAAAACATTGCTTCTATTTCCTGTATAACCTCTTTTGTGCAATCTAAGTGAAGGGTAAAGGTGTGCAGCACTCCGGCCTGCTCCATGTCCCCCGCCTGGCGTGCCCCACCATAGGTAGTCGGGGTTTCAGCCTCTCTGCCCTAACCCTCTAAGACTCCATCCGACATTCCCTTCACCTCGCTCACTACCTTGCCTCCTTCAAGGCATGTCTCAAGATCCTCTTCTTTGACTGGGCCTTTGACCACCCTCTTACCATCCCTGCCCCCACCTCTCCTGGTCCCACCCCCCAGCTCGGGTCAAAATCCCTGAATGTCCAGCACCTTGGGACGTCCTCCCAATGTGAAAGGCGCTATACAAATGTAATTTGTTGTTGTTGTTACAAACCTGGACTGCTGGTCACAGTGCTTTTTCGACAATACAAAAATAACAACAAGGTTGTGATGGGAGAGACAGAGAGGGAGAGAGATAGAGAGAGAGCTGTTTGAAGCTAGAGGTGAGAGAAGGATTACGTAGCTGATGAAAATATAATAATCCTTACATTTCAGGGAATTGCTGTCAAGTGTGGTAATTGTATTTGTTGGCAAATGCGCCAACCGGTTTATGCCTTTCATATTGGGAGGATGCCCTAAGCTGCTGGACAGTTGAGGATTTGCATCTGAGTTGGCTGAAGGCCCGACTGCTGATGGATCTTGAACTCAATCCTGTGGGGAGGGGGGGGGATGGGGCCTGTGGAGCCTGGTAAGGATGGCGACGATAGGCCCGCAGAGCCTTGTGCGGGATCTAGTAAGATCCCACAAACACTCATGAAATGAAGGATCAACTAATATGAGGATATATTCTAGGACATAGGGAGAAACACCCTTGACTCCAGGATCACTGCTGTCCTGACAGAATGTCTGTTAGACATCAAGTCCTGGATGAGAGATAACTTTCTTCAGTTTATTCCACGGCTGTTTGTGGGACACTGTTGTACACAAAATTAGTTACCGCATTCACCCACAGAAAAAACAATCATTCACTTTACAGTATGTGCTGTGAAGCTCTTTAGGACGTCTTATACGCTCTCTATTAGTGACATCATCCACAGACATGGGGTTAACTTCCACATATATATGGATGACACCCAACTCTATCTCCCTGTCTCCACCCTTGACTCCAGGACCACTGCTGTCCTGACAGAATGTCTGTCGGACATCAAGTCCTGGATGAGAGCCAACTTTCTTCAGTTGAATGTCAACAAGACCGAGGCTCTCCTGATTGGCTCCTGTCAGCGCCTTCTCGCCTTACTAAGCCAATCTGGAACCTTGGCGTCTTGTTTGACCCTCAACTATCCTTTCTACCACCACATCCGTGCCATGACCCGCTCCGCATCCTTCATGGCCTTGCTCCATGGCCTCGCTCCCCCCTACCTCTACGACCTCCTAAGCCCCTACCAACCTGCCCGCTCCCTCCGCTCAGCGGACTCTGGCCTGCTTCACTTCACCCGCCTCGCCCGGCCCACCATGGTGGGCAAGCCTTCAGCCACTCTGCAAATGTAATTTTGTTGTTGTTCAGTTTTGAATGGTGTCGTGAGTTTGTTAACATCCAAGGACTACACTGGAGTTTCACCTTGCACCGTGTGCTCAAAATCCCCACTACTGTCCTTAAATCCAAAACCTTCTGATCTAGAGGCAGGAGTGCGACTGACTGAGTCAAATTGAAAATAAGTTTAAGAGAAGTCTATAAAAAGCTCCCCAGATAATGCGCACAGTATATTTGGTGGACCTTAATGGATTTTGGCTTCATTAATATTTATTGTTTCACCCACAAAATATATAGTCAATTAACTTTACAGTATATTCTGTGAAGCACTTTGAGACTTCTCAATAATGTTATAAGGTGCTGCATCAAATACAAGGATTGTTATTAATTATTAATATTTTTAAGAGTTATTGAGGCGACAAAAAAGGGTTTGGTATAAAAGATGAAATGCAGCTTTTTGGAGGCCATTTTAGCAATGCCTTTGCAAGTCTTGTTTGAGATCAGAAAATATATTGAACATGAAGAGAACTAAGAATGGATGGTCATGCAAAAGACTTGATGACAGAATTGAAGTAGAAATCCTTTTAAATGAAATAGGAGGTGTAGTGACACACTTTCAGTAATGTCCTGTCTTCTGCACTCCAGTGATGGTCAAGAGAAGGGACCATTCTGACATAAAACACCTCTTGGTTCAAACTAACACAAAGGATTATAAGGTGCAACCTTAGAGGAATCAACAATTGTATGTTTTATATTGATAGCCTGATGGAAATCTCAACCACTGTCCCAACTTGTTATGTCTGAATTTCTAAGTACCCCAACAAACATACTTTGCTCCCCTAAAAGCCACCTTAATGATCTCTCTGAGTACGATTGCCCAATAAATGTTTTGTGCTCACATAGACTCACTGCTACACTATCCAGGAATTTATCTGAAACTGTTCAGGCTCATTCCACTTAGGATTCTTAGCACTTGTTAGGGGACTGAAGGCATTTATACATTCATCCAGTCTGCTTTTGGGCTTCAGCAGGGTCAATTTAATTCACTGTCTCTGTAATTTATCCTCACCATTTGTGGAATGAGTTTTAACTCCAACTTTTAGTCTTTGTTCATCTCAAATTTACATTAAGAACACAAGTGCAAAGGACTTCAAAGGTGTAGGTTGATATATTTGACTTGCAAAACTGAAGTATCTGCTGCTTGCTAGGCACACCGTTCAGTAACAACTTAGCTTGGCAGCATTGAGCTTCCCTTCAGGGTCAAAATCTAGAGCCAAAGAACTTTTTTTGTGCATAACCATCCATTTAGATGACTGTTTGCCCACAAAATACAGTTACTCCACTTTACAGTATATCCTGTGAAGTGCTTCGGGACGTCGTCCTGATGTGAAAGGCGCTATTCCAAATGCAAGACTTATTATTATTTATTGTTATATCTTCTTAGTAGATGTAACAAAATAATTTCCATAAGGTATCTTATAAAGTTTGCAAGTGAAATACGAGCATACATTGTTGGCATGAGTTTAAATAGAAAACTGCTCATGGTTTGGAACTAAACTATACAAATGTAATCTTGTTATTGTAAACTGACATACTCACATAATGACTGGTTGGTGTCAGAAATGCAAAAATTTAGGTGCAGCTAAGGGATGCCACCTTTACTCACTTTCCCACCAGAGGAAAACAGTTTTTAAGTAGCTGATAATCAGTGAGATTGCATTTGATACAGCACCTTTCACATTGAGAAGATACCCCAAAGGACTTTACAGATGTTACTGTACAGTGTACTGATTGTTTACTTTATAAGCAAGTATGGCAGTCAATTTGCATACAGCAATGTCCCACAAACAGCCATGAACTAGATATCATGTTAAAATATTATCATGATAAAATCCTGGCATTTAGCTTTGCACCTATGTCATCAAACATCTCAAAATACTTCACAAAATTTCTGTAAGGTGTAGTGTCTGTATTTGTAAGTGTAGTGGAACACTAATTAGATATCACATTAAAACATTCAATTGGAAGGTTTTGTGATTATTTTATAAGTATATTATATCTGAAGTATTCGTACAGATGGTATAGTCTTTCTCCTTTTGGGAACAAAGTTGAAATCCAGTCCATGCTAATGTAAATTAATTTCCATATGGTATCTTGTAAAGTTTCCATGTGAAATACGAGCATAGGTTGTTGGCATGAGTTTAAACACAAAACTGCTCACAGTTTGGAGCTAAACTGACAAACTCACACAAAGGCCACAATGACTGGTTGGTGTCAGAAATGGAAAACTTCAGGTGCGGCTAAAAGAGGCTCCTCACGTGTCTGCATAAAAGTATATTGCAACTTGGGTGTGACGAAAGACCTTTAGTCTTAATCCAAACCATGCCTATTCGACTTTAAGCTTTTTGACAGTGACACAGTGACTACAATGTCGATCAAGTAAAAGGGCACTGACTTCATTAATGAAACATTATTCCAAAGCCAACACAATCGTTCAAATTGCATCAAATGTACTCATGTCCAGTCACTAAAAACCCTGGTGCAAGTGGTTAAAAAGAGGAAACGAATGTTGAGATGCATTGTTTAAGGGTGTAATTACTGAGTTGAGGAAGGAGATTTTAAAATTCTACGTGGGCTTCATGACGGCTAATGTGGAGGAAACTGCACAGCTTTGGTTTCCCCATTGCAAATACGAATGTTCACTCTTGGAAAGAGTACAATGAAGCTACCAGTTCGAAGGGACAGTACTACGAGGAAAGACTATCCACCTTGGTGCTTTTCTTCTCTCTTGAACAGAAAAACCCGAAGGCAAATTGATAGAGGTATTCAATATTATGAAAGGTTCAGGAAATTTGGATGCATATTTAAGTTCTTCGGCCAAGTAACGACATTTCAGAACAAAGAGTCAGATCTTCCACATAAAGACTAAAGAGATGAGGAGATTTTATTTTAGTAAATGAGTGTTAGGTGTGTATGTGGAAGAGACTACCGGCACAGGTGGAATGAGACGTCTCAAAGCGCTTCACAGGATATACTGTAAAGTGCAGTGACTGTGTATTTTATGGGTGATGTAGCATTGTTGAAAAGTGCTTCACAGGATTAACTCTCGAGTGCAGTGACTATTTTATAAGCGAATGTGGCAGCAATTTTCATGCAAGGCAATACCCCACAAACAGCCATAAAACAAATGACCAATTTTATCTGTTGTTAAATTCCTACTGTCACTTACAATCACTTACTGTTAAACACTTCTTATGGCTTTCGCCACTCAACGTCAACGTCTGTGAAAATGTTTTCTTTTCATAAA